>NC_137156.1:23830260-24442811 GCF_951394435.1 Stenella coeruleoalba | reverse complement strand
GTACGACAACGCTTTAGAGGGAGCGTACGTGTGAGGGCGCGGGTTAGTGTTAGCGTTCGGGTTAGGATTAGGGGACGGGTGAGGGTCAGGCTTCGGGGAAGGGTTAGGGTTAGGGTTCGGGCTAGGGTTAGGGTTAGGGGACGGGGACGGTTTAGGGTCCAGGTGACGGTACGACAACGCTTTAGGAAAAGCTTACGTGTGAGGGCGTGGGTTAGTGTTATCGTACGGGTTAGGATTAGGGGACGGGTGAGGGTCAGGCTTCGGGGAAGGGTTAGTGTTAGGGTTCGGGCAAGGGTTAGGGTTAGGGGACGGGGAGGGTTTAGGGTCCAGGTGAGGGTACAACAACGCTTTAGGGGGAACGTACGTGTGATGGCGCGGGTTATTGTTAGCGTACGGGTTAGGATTAGGGGACGGGTGAGGGTCAGGCTTCGGGGAAGGGTTAGGGTTAGGGTTCGGGCTAGGGTTAGGGTTAGGGGACGGGGACGGTTTAGGGTCCAGGTGACGGTACGACAACGCTTTAGGGAGAGCGTACGTGTGTGGGCGTGGGTTAGTGTTAGCGTACGGGTTAGGATTAGGGGACGGGTGAGGGTTAGGCTTCGGGGAAGGGTTAGGGTTAGGGTTCGGGCTAGGGTTAGGGTTAGGGGACGGGGAGGGTTTAGGGTCCAGGTGAGGGTACGACAACGCTTTAGGGGGAGCGTACGTGTGAAGGCGCGGGTTAGTGTTAGCGTACGGGTTAGGATTAGGGGACGGGTGAGGGTCAGGCTTCGGGGAAGGGTTAGGGTTAGGGTTCGGGCTAGGGTTAGGGTTAGGGGACGGGGAGGGTTTAGGGTCAAGGTAAGGGTACGACAACGCTTTAGGGGGAGCGTACGTGTGAGGGCGCGGGTTTGTGTTAGCGTACGGGTTAGGATTAGGGGACGGGTGAGGGTCAGGCTTCGGGGAAGGGTTAGGGTTAGGGTTCGGGCTAGGATTAGGGTTAGGGAACGGGGAGGGTTTAGGGTCCAGGTGAGGGTACGACAACGCTTTAGGGGGAGCGTAAGTGTGAGGGCGCGGGTTAGTGTTAGCGTACGTGTTCGGATTAGGGGACGGGTGAGGGTCAGGCTTCGGGGAAGGGGTAGGGTTAGGGTTCGGGCTAGGGTTAGGGTTAGGGGACGGGGAGGGTTTAGGGTCCAGGTGAGGGTACGACAACGCTTTAGGTGGAGCGTACGTGTGAGGGCGCGGGTTAGTGTTAGCGTACGGTTTAGGATTAGGGGACGGGTGAGGGTCAGGCTTCGGGGTAGGGTTAGGGTTAGGGTTCGGGCTAGGGTTAGGGTTAGGGGATGGGGACTGTTTAGGGTCCAGGTGAGGGAACGACAACGCTTTAGGGAGAGCGTACGTGTGAGGGCGTGGGTTAGTGTTAGCGTACGGGTTAGGATTATGGACGGGTGAGGGTCAGGCTTCGGGGAAGGGTTAGGGTTAGGGTTCGGGCTAGGGTTAGGGTTAGGTGACGGGGAGGGTTTAGGGTCCGGGTGAGGGTACGACAACGCTTTAGGGGGAGCGTACGTGTGAGGGCGCGGTTGAGTGTTAGCGTACGGTTTAGGATTAGGGGACGGGTGAGGGTCAGGCTTCGGGGAAGGGTTAGGGTTGGGGTTCGGACTAGGGTTAGGGTTAGGGGACGGTGAGGGTTTAGGGTCCAGGTGAGGGTAAGACAACGCTTTAGGGGGAGCGTACGTGTGAGGGTGCGGGTTAGTGTTAGTGTACGGGTTAGGATTAGTGGACGGGTGAGTGTCAGTCTTTGGGGAAGTGTTAGGGTTATGGTTCGGGCTAGGGTTAGGTTTAGGGGACGGGGACGGTTTAGGGTCCAGGTGAGGGTACGACAACACTTTAGGGGGAGCGTACGTGTGAGGGCGCAGGTTAGTGTTAGCGTACGGGTTAGGAGTAGGGGACGGGTGAGGGTCAGGCTTCGGCGAAGGGTTAGGGTTAGGGTTCGGGCTAGGGTTAGGGTTAGGGGACGGGGAGAGTTTAGGGTCCAGGTGAGGGTACGACAACGCTTTAGGGGGAGCGTACGTGTGAGGGCGCGGGTTAGTGTTAGCATACGGGTTAGGATTAGGGGACGGGTGAGGGTCAGGCTTCGGGGAAGGGTTAGGGTTAGGGTTCGGACTAGGGTTAGGGTTAGGGGACGGGGAGGGTTTAGGGTCCAGGTGAGGGTATGACAACGCTTTAGGGGGAGCGTACGTGTGAGGGCGCGGGTTAGTGTTAGCGTACGGGTTAGGATTAGGGGACGGGTGAGGGTCAGGCTTCGGGGAAGGGTTAGGGTTAGGGTTCGGGCTAGGGTTAGGGTTAGGCGACTGGGAGGGTTGAGGGTCCAGGTGAGGGTACGACAACGCTTTAGGGGTAGCATAGGTGTGAGGGGGCGGGTTAGTGTTAGCGTACGGGTTAGGATTAGGGGACGGCTGAGGGTCAGGCTTCGGGGAAGGGTTAGGGTTAGGGTTCGGGCTAGGGTTAGGGTTAAGGGACGGAGAGGGTTTAGGGTCCAGGTGAGGGTACGACAACGCTTTAGGGGGAACGTACGTGTGAGGGCGCGGGTTATTGTTAGCGTACGGGTTAGGATTAGGGGACGGGTGAGGGTCAGGCTTCGGGGAAGGGTTAGGGTTAGGGTTCGGGCTAGGGTTAGGGTTAGGGGACGGGGACGGTTTAGGGTCCAGGTGACGGTACGACAACGCTTTAGGGAGAGCGTACGTGTGAGGGCGTGGGTTAGTGTTAGCGTACGGTTTAGGATTAGGGGACGGGTGAGGGTCAGGCTTCGGGGAAGGGTTAGGGTTAGGGTTCGGGCTAGGGTTAGGGTTAGGGAACGGGGAGGGTTTAGGGTCCAGGTGAGGGTACGACAACGCTTTAGGGGGAGCGTACGTGTGAGGGCGCGGGTTTGTGTTAGCGTACGGGTTAGGATTAGGGGACGGGTGAGGGTCAGGCTTCGGGGAAGGGTTAGGGTTAGGGTTCGGGCTACGGTTAGGGTTAGGGAACGGGGAGGGTTTAGGGTCCAGGTGAGGGTACGACAACTCTTTAGGGGGAGCGTACGTGTGAGGGCGCTGGTTAGTGTTAGCTTACGGGTTAGGATTAGGGGACGGGTGAGGGTCAGGCTTCGGGGAAGGGTTAGGGTTAGGGTTCGGGCTAGGGTTAGGGTTAGGGGACGGGGAGGGTTTAGGGTCCAGGTGAGGGTACGACAACGCTTTAGGGGGAGCATACGTGTTAGGGCGCGGGTCAGTGTTAGCGTACGGGTTAGGATTAGGGGACGGGTGAGGGTCAGGCTTCGGGGAAGGGTTAGGGTTAGGGTTTGGGGTAGGGTTAGGGTTAGGGAACTGGGAGGGTTTAGGGTCCACGTGAGGGTACGACAACGCTTTAGGGGGAGCATACGTGTGAGGGCTTGGGTTAGTGTTAGCGTACGGGTTAGGCTTAGGGGACGGGTGAGGGTCAGGCTTCGGGGAAGGGTTAGGGTTAGGGTTCGGGCTAGGGTTAGGGTTAGGGGACGGGGAGGGTTTAGGGTCCAGGTGAGGGTATGACAACGCTTTAGGGGGAGCATACGTGTGAGGGCGCGGGTTAGTGTTAGCGTACGGGTTAGGATTAGGGGACGTGTGAGGGTTAGGATTAGGGGACGTGTGAGGGTCAGGCTTCGGGGAAGGGTTAGGGTTAGGGTTCGGGCTAGGATTAGGTTTAGGGGACGGGGAGGGTTTAGGGTCCAGGTGAGGGTACGACAACGCTTTAGGGGGAGCATACGTGTGAGGGCGCGGGTCAGTGTTAGCGTACGGGTTAGGATTAGGGGACGGGTGAGGGTCAGGCTTTGGGGAAGGGTTAGGGTTAGGGTTCGGGGTAGGGTTAGGGTTAGGGGACGGGGAGGGTAGGGTCCAGTTGAGGGTACGACAACGCTTTAGGTGGAGCGTACGTGTGAGGGCGCGGGTTACTGTTAGCGTACGGGTTAGGATTAGGGGACGGGTGAGGGTAAGGCTTCGGGGAAGGGTTAGGGTTCGGGCTAGGGTTAGGTTTAGGGGACGGGGAGGGTTTAGGGTCCAGGTGAGGGTACGACAACGCTTTAGGGGGAGCGTACGTGTGAGGGCGCGGGTTAGTGTTAGCGTACGGGTTAGGATTAGGGGACGGGTGAGGGTCAGGCTACGGGGAAGGGTTAGGGTTAGGGTTCGGGCTAGGGTTAGGGTTAGGGGACGGGGAAGGTTTAGTGTCCAGGTGACGGTACGACAACGCTTTAGGGAGAGCTTACGTGTGAGGGCGTGGGTTAGTGTTAGCGTACGGGTTAGGATTAGGGGACGGGTGAGGGTCAGGCTTCGGGGAAGGGTTAGGGTTGGGGTTCGGGCTAGGGTTAGGGTTAGGGGACGGGGAGGGTTTAGGGTCCAGGTGAGGGTACGACAACGCTTTAGGGGGAGCGTACGTGTGAGGGCGCGGGTTAGTGTTAGCGTACGGGTTAGGATTAGGGGACGGGTGAGGGTCAGGCTTCGGGGAAGGGTTAGGGTTAGGGTTCGGGCTAGGGTTAGGGTTAGGGGACGGGGAGGGTTTAGGGTCCAGGTGAGGGTACGACAACGCTTTAGGGGGAGCGTACGTGTGAGGGCGCGGGTTAGTGTTAGCGTACGGGTTAGGATTAGGGGACGGCTGAGGGTCAGGCTTCGGGGAAGGGTTAGGGTTAGGGTTCGGGCTAGGGTTAGGGTTAGGGGACGGGGAGGGTTTAGGGTCCAGGTGAGGGTACGACAACGCTTTAGCGGGAGCGTACGTGTGAGGGCGCGGGTTAGTGTTAGCGTACGGGTTAGGATTAGGGGACGGGTGAGGGTCAGGCTTCGGGGAAGGGTTAGGGTTAGGGTTCGGGCTAGGGTTAGGGTTAGGGGACGGGGAGGGTTTAGTGTCCAGGTGAGGGTACGACAACGCTTTAGGTGGAGCGTACGTGTGAGGGCGCGAGTTAGTGTTAGCGTACGGTTTAGGATTAGGGGACGGGTGAGGGTCAGGCTTCGGGGAAGGGTTAGGGTTAGGGTTCGGGCTAGGGTTAGGGTTAGGGGATGGGGACGGTTTAGGGTCCAGGTGAGGGTACGACAACGCTTTAGGGGGAGCGTACGTGTGAGGGCGCAGGTTCGTGTTAGCGTACGGGTTAGGATTAGGGGACGGGTGAGTGTCAGGCTTCGGGGAAGGGTTAGGGTTAGGGTTCAGGCTAGGGTTAGGGTTAGGGGACGGGGACGGTTTAGGGTCCATGTGACCGTACGACAATGCTTTAGGGAGAGCGTACGTGTGAGGGCGTGGGTTAGTGTTAGCGTACGGGTTAGGATTATGGACGGGTGAGGGTCAGGCTTCGGGGAAGGGTTAGGGTTAGAGTTCGGGCTAGGGTTAGGGTTAGGGGACGGGGAGGGTTTAGGGTCCGGGTGAGGGTACGACAACGCTTTAGGGGGAGCGTACGTGTGAGGGCGCGGTTGAGTGTTAGCGTACGGTTTAGGATTAGGGGACGGGTGAGGGTCAGGCTTCGGGGAAGGGTTACGGTTGGGGTTCGGGCTAGGGTTAGGGTTAGGGGACTGTGAAGGTTTAGGGTCCAGGTGAGGGTAAGACAACGCTTTAGGGGGAGCGTACGTGTGAGGGCGCGGGTTAGTGTTAGCATACGGGTTAGGATTAGGGGACGGGTGAGGGTCAGGCTTCGGGGAAGGGTTAGGGTTAGGGTTCGGACTAGGGTTAGGGTTAGGGGATGGGGAGGGTTTAGGGTCCAGGTGAGGGTACGACAACGCTTTAGGGGGAACGTACGTGTGAGGGCGCGGTATAGTGTTAGCATACGGGTTAGGATTAGGGGACGGGTGAGGGTCAGGCTTCGGGGAAGGGTTAGGGTTAGGTTTCGAGCTAGGGTTAGGGTTAGGGGACGGGGAGGGTTTAGGGTCCAGGTGAGGGTAAGACAACGCTTTAGGGTGAGCGTACGTGTGAGGGCGTGGGTTAGTGTTAGCGTACGGGTTAGGATTAGGAGACGGGTGAGGGTCAGGCTTTGGGGAAGTTTTAGGGTTAGGGTTCGGGCTAGGGTAAGGGTTCGGGGATGGGGACGGTTTAGGGTCCAGGTGAGGGTACGACAACACTTTAGGGGGAGCGTACGTGTGAGGGCGCAGGTTAGTGTTAGCGTACGGGTTAGGATTAGGGGACGGGTGAGGGTCAGGCTTCGGGGAAGGGTTAGGGTTACGGTTCGGGCTAGGGTTAGGGTTAGGGGACGGGGAGGGTTTAGGGTCCAGATGAGGGTACGACAACGCTTTAGGGGGAGCGTACGTGTGAGGGCGTGTGTTAGTGTTAGCGTACAGGTTAGGATTAGGGGACGGGTGAGGGTCAGGCTTCTGGGAAGTGTTAGGGTTAGGGTTCAGGCTAGGGTTAGGGTTAGGGGACGGGGACGGTTTAGGGTCCAGGTGAGGATACGACAACGCTTTAGGGGGAGCGTACGTGTGAGGGCGCGGGTTAGTGTTAGCGTACGGGTTAGGATTAGGGGACGAGTGAGGGTCAGGCTTCGGGGAAGTGTTAGGGTTAGGGTTCGGGCTAGGGTTAGGGTTAGGGGACGGGGACGGTTTAGGGTCCAGGTGACGGTATGACAACGCTTTAGGGGGAGCGTACGTGTGAGGGCGTGGGTTAGTGTTAGCGTACTGGTTAGGATTAGGGGACGGGTGAGGGTCAGGCTTCGGGGAAGGTTTAGGGTTAGGGTTCGCGCTAGGGTTAGGGCTATGGGACGGGGAGGGTTTGGGGTCCAGGTGAGGGTACGACAACGCTTTAGGGGGAGCGTACGTGTGAGGGCGTGGGTTAGTGTTAGCGTACGGGTTAGGATTAGGGGACGGGTGAGGGTCAGGGTTCGGGGAAGGGTTAGGGTTAGGGTTTCGACTAGGGTTAGGGTTAGGGGACGGGGAGGGTTTAGGGTACAGGTGAGGGTACGACAACGCTTTAGGGGGAGCGTAAGTGTGAGGGCGTGGGTTAGTGTTAGCGTACGGGTTAGGATTAGGGGACGGGTGAGGGTCAGGCTTCGGGGAAGGGTTAGGGTTAGGGTTCGGGCTAGGGTTAGGGTTAGGGGACGGGGAGGGTTTAGGGTCCAGGTGAGGGAACGACAACGCTTTAGGGGGAGCGTACGTGTGAGGGCGTGGGTTAGTGTTAGCGTTCCGGTTAGGATTAGGGGACGGGTGAGGGTCAGGCTTCGGGGAAGGGTTAAGGTTAGGGTTCGGGCTAGGGTTAGTGTTAGGGGACGGGGAGTGTTTAGGGTCCTGGTGAGTGTACGACAACGCTTTAGGGGGAGCGTACGTGTGAGGGCGCGGGTTAGTGTTAGCGTACGGGTTAGGATTAGGGGACGGGTGAGGGTCAGGCTTCGGGGAAGGGTTAGGGTTAGGGTTCGGGCTAAGGTTAGGGTTAGGGGACGGGTGGGTTTAGGGTCCAGGTGAGGGTACGACAACGCTTTAGGGGTAGGGTCCGTGTGAGGGCGTGGGTTAGTGTTAGCGTTCGGGTTAGGATTAGGGGACGGCTGAGGGTCAGGCTTCGGTGAAGGGTTAGGGTTAGGGTTCGGGCTAGGGTTAGGGTTAGGGGACGGGGACGGTTTAGGGTCCAGGTGACGGTACGACAACACTTTAGGGAGAGCGTACGTGTGACGGCGTGGGTTAGTGTTAGCGTACGGGTTAGGATTAGGGGACGGGTGAGGGTCAGGCTTCGGGGAAGGGTTAGGTTTAGAGTTCTGGCTAGGGTTAGGGTTAGGGGACGGAGAGGGTTTAGGGTCCAGGTGAGGGTACGACAACGCTTTAGGGGGAGCGTACGTGTGAGGGCGCGGGTTAGTGTTAGCGTACGGGTTAGGATTAGGGGACGGGTGAGGGTCAGGCTTCGGGGAAGGGTTAGGGTTAGGGTTCGGGCTAGGGTTAGGGTTAGGGGACGGGGACGGTTTGGGTCCAGGTGAGGGTACGAAAACGCTTTAGGGGGAGCGTACGTGTGAGGGCGCGGGTTAGTGTTAGCGTACGGGTTAGGATTAGGGGACGGGTGAGGGTCAGGTTTCGGGGAAGGGTTAGGGTTCGGGCTAGGGTTAGGGTTAGGGGACGGGGACGGTTTAGGGTCCAGGTGAGGGTACGACAACGCTTTAGGGGGAGCGTACGTGTGAGGGCGCGGGTTAGTGTTAGCGTACGGGTTAGGATTAGGGGACGAGTGAGGGTCAGGCTTCGGGGAAGGGTTAGGGTTAGGGTTCAGGCTAGGGTTAGGGTTAGGGGACGGGGACGGTTTAGGGTCCAGGAGAGGGTACGACAACGCTTTAGGGGGAGCGTACGTGTGAGGGCGCGGGTTAGTGTTAGCGTACGGGTTAGGATTAAGGGACGGGTGAGGGTCAGGCTTCGGGGAAGGGTTAGGGTTAGGGTTCGGGCTAGGGTTAGGGTTAGGGGACGGGGAGGGTTTAGGGTCCAGGTGAGGGTACGACAACGCTTTAGGGGGAGCGTACGTGTGAGGGCGCGGGTTAGTGTTAGCGTACGGGTTAGGATTAGGGGACGGGTGAGGGTCAGGCTTCGGGGAAGTGTTAGGGTTAGGGTTCGGGCTAGGGTTAGGGTTAGGGGACGGGGAGGGTTTAGGTTCCAGTTGAGGATACGACAACGCTTTAGGGGGAGCGTACGTGTGAGGGCGCGGGTTAGTGTTAGCCTACGGGTTAGGATTAGGGGACGGCTGAGGGTCAGGCTTCGGGGAAGTGTTAGGGTTAGGGTTCGGGCTAGGGTTAGGTTTAGGGGACGGGGACGGTTTAGGGTCCATGTGATGGTACGACAACGCTTTAGGGAGAGCGTACGTGTGAGGGCGTGGGTTAGTGTTAGCGTACGGGTTAGGATTAGGGGACGGGTGAGGGTCAGGCTTCGGGGAAGGGTTAGGGTTAGAGTTCTGGCTAGGGTTAGGGTTAGGGGACGGGGAGGGTTTAGGGTCCATGTGAGGGTACAACAACGCTTTAGGGGGAGCGTACGTGTGAGGGCGCGGGTTAGTGTTAGCATACGGGTTAGGATTAGGGGACGGGTGAGGGTCAGGCTTCCGGGAAGGGTTAGGGTTAGGGTTCGGGCTAGGGTTAGGGTTAGGGGACGGGGACGGTTTAGGGTCCAGGTGACGGTACGACAACGCTTTAGGGGGAGCGTACGTGTGAGGGTGTGGGTTAGTGTTAGCGTACTGGTTAGGATTAGGGGACGGCTGAGGGTCAGGCTTCGGGGAAGGGTTAGGGTTAGGGTTCGGGCTAGGGTTAGGGTTAGGGGACGGGGAGAGTTTAGGGTCCAGTTGAGGTTACGACAACGCTTTAGGGGGAGCGTACGTGTGAGGGCGTGGGTTAGTGTTAGCGTACGGGTTAGGATTAGGGGACGGGTGAGGGTCAGGCTTCAGGGAAGGGTTAGGGTTAGGGTTCGGGTTAGGGTTAGGGGACGGGGAGGGTTTAGGGTCCAGGTGAGGGTACGACAACGCTTTAGGGGGAGCGTACGTGTGAGGGCGCGGGTTAGTGTTAGCGTACGGGTTAGGATTAGGGGACGGGTGAGGGTCAGGCTTCGGGGAAGGGTTAGGGTTAGGGTTCGGGCTAGGGTTAGGGTTAGGGGACGGGGACATTTTAGGGTGCAGGTGACGGTACGACAACGCTTTCGGGGGAGCGTACGTGTGAGGGCGTGGGTTAGTGTTAGCGTACGGGTTAGGATTAGGGGACGGGTGAAGGTCAGGCTTCGGGGAAGGGTTAGGGTTAGGGTTCGGGCTAGGGTTAGGGTTAGGGGGCGTGCTGGGTTTAGGGTCCAGGTGAGGGTACGACAACGCTTTAGGGGGAGCGTACGTGTGAGGGCGCGGGTTAGTGTTAGCGTACGGGTTAGGATTAGGGGACGGCTGAGGGTCAGGCTTCGGGAAAGGGTTAGGGTTAGGGTTCGGTCTAGGGTTAGCGTTAGGGGACGGGGACGGTTTAGGGTCCATGTGACGGTACGACAACGCTTTAGGGAGAGCGTACGTGTGAGGGCGTGGGTTAGTGTTAGCGTACAGGTTAGGATTAGGGGACGGGTGAGGGTCAGGCTTCGGGGAAGTGTTAGGGTTAGAGTTCTGGCTAGGGTTAGGGTTAGGGGACGGGGAGGGTTTAGGGTCCAGGTGAGGGTACAACAACGCTTTAGGGGGAGCGTACGTGTGAGGGCGTGGGTTAGTGTTAGCGTACGGGTTAGGATTAGGGGACGGGTGAGGGTCAGGCTTTGGGGAAGGGTTAGGGTTATGGTTCGGGCTAGGGTTAGGGTTAGGGGACGGGGACGGTTTAGGGTCCAGGTGACGGTACGACAACGCTTTAGGGGGAGCGTACGTGTGAGGGTGTGGGTTAGTGTTAGCGTACTGGTTAGGATTAGGGGACGGCTGAGGGTCAGGCTTCGGGGAAGGGTTAGGGTTAGGGTTTGGGCTAGGGTTAGGGTTAGGGGACGGGGAGGGTTTAGGGTCAAGGTGAGGGTACGACAACGCTTTAGGGGGAGCGTACGTGTGAGGGCGCGGGTTAGTGTTAGCATACGGGTTAGGGTTAGGGGACGGGTGAGTGTCAGGCTTCGGGGAAGGGTTAGGGTTAGGGTTCGGGCTGGGGTTAGGGTTAGGGGACGGGGAGGGTTTAGGGTCCAGGTGAGGGTACGACAACGCTTTAGGGGGAGCGTACGTGTGAGGGCGTGGGTTAGTGTTAGCGTACGGGTTAGGATTAGGGGACGGGTGAGGGTCAGGCTTCGGGGAAAGGTTAGGGTTAGGGTTCGGACTAGGGTTAGGGTTAGGGGACGGGGAGGGTTTAGGGTCCAGGTGAGGGTACGACAACGCTTTAGGGGGAGCGTACGTGTGAGGGCGCGGGTTAGTGTTAGCGTACGGGTTAGGATTAGGGGACGGGTGAGGGTCAGGCTTCGGGGAAGGGTTAGGGTTAGGGTTCGGGCTAGGGTTAGGGTTAGGGGACGGGGACGGTTTAGGGTCCAGGAGAGGGTACGACAACGCTTTCGGGGGAGCGTACGTGTGAGGGCGCGGGTTAGTGTTCGCGTACGGGTTAGGATTAGGGGACGGGTGAGGGTCAGGCTTCGGGGCAGGTTTAGGGTTAGGGTTCGGGCTAGGGTTAGGGTTAGGGGACGGGGACGGTTTAGGGTCCAGGTGACGGTACGACAACGCTTTAGGGAGAGCGTACGTGTTAGGGCGTGGGTTAGTGTTAGCGTACGGGTTAGGATTAGGGGACGGGTGAGGGTCAGGCTTCGGGGAAGGGTTAGGGTTAGGGTTCGGGCTAGGGTTAGGGTTAGGGGACGGGGAGGGTTTAGGGTCCAGGTGAGGGTACGACAACGCTTTAGGGGGAGCGTACGTGTGAGGGCGCGGGTTAGTGTTAGCGTACGGCTTAGGATTAGGGGACGGGTGAGGGTCAGGCTTCGGGGAAGGGTTAGGGTTAGGGTTCGGGCTAGGGTTAGGGTTAGGGGACGGGGACGGTTTAGGGTCCAGGTGAGGGTACGACAACGCTTTAGGGGGAGCGTACGTGTGAGGGCGCGGGTTAGTGTTATTGTACGGGTTAGGATTAGGGGACGGGTGAGGGTCAGGCTTCGGGGAAGGGTTAAGGTTAGGGTTCGGGCTAGGGTTAGGGTTAGGGGACGGGGAGGGTTTAGGGTCCAGGTGAGGGTACGACAACGCTTTAGGGGGAGCGTACGTGTGAGGGCGCGGGTTAGTGTTAGCGTACGGGTTAGGATTAGGGGACGGGTGAGGGTCAGGCTTCGGGGAAGGGTTAGGGTTAGGGTTCGGACTAGGGTTAGGGTTAGGGGACGGGGAGGGTTTAGGGTCCAGGTGAGGGTACGACAACGCTTTAGGGGGAGCGTACGTGTGAGGGCGCGGGTTAGTGTTAGCGTACGGGTTAGGATTAGGGGACGGGTGAGTGTCAGGCTTCGGGGAAGGGTTAGGGTTAGGGTTCGGGCTAGGGTTAGGGTTAGGGGACGGGGACGGTTTAGGGTCCAGGAGAGGGTACGACAACGCTTTAGGGGGAGCGTACGTGTGAGGGCGCGGGTTAGTGTTCGCGTACGGGTTAGGATTAGGGGACGGGTGAGGGTCAGGCTTCGGGGAAGGGTTAGGGTTAGGGTTCGGGCTAGGGTTAGGGTTAGGGGACGGGGACGGTTTAGGGTCCAGGTGACGGTACGAGAACGCTTTAGGGAGAGCGTACGTGTTAGGGCGTGGGTTAGTGTTAGCGTACGGGTTAGGATTAGGGGACGGGTGAGGGTCAGGCTTTGGGGAAGAGTTAGGGTTAGGGTTCGGGCTAGGGTTAGGGTTAGGGGACGGGGAGGGTTTAGGGTCCAGGTGAGGTTACGACAACGCTTTAGGGGGAGCGTACGTGTGAGGGCGCGGGTTAGTGTTAGCGTACGGGTTAGGATTAGGGGACGGGTGAGGGTCAGGCTTTGGGGAAGGGTTAGGGTTAGGGTTCGGGCTAGGGTTAGGGTTAGGGGACGGGGACGGTTTAGGGTCCAGGTGAGGGTACAACAACGCTTTAGGGGGATCGTACGTGTGAGGGCGCGGGTTAGTGTTAGCGTACGGGTTAGGATTAGGGGACGGGTGAGGGTCAGGCTTCGGGGAAGGGTTAGGGTTAGGGTTCGGGCTAGGGTTAGGGTTAGGGGACGGGGACGGTTTAGGGTCCAGGTGACGGTACGACAACGTTTTAGGGAGAGCTTACGTGTGAGGGCGTGGGTTAGTGTTAGCGTACGGGTTAGGATTAGGGGACGGGTGAGGGTCAGGCTTCGGGGAAAGGTTAGTGTTAGGGTTCGGGCTAGGGTTAGGGTTAGGGGATGGGGAGGGTTTAGGGTCCAGGTGAGGGTACGACAACGCTTTAGGGGGAGCGTACGTGTGAGGGCGCGGGTTAGTGTTATTGTACGGGTTAGGATTAGGGGACGGGTGAGGGTCAGGCTTCGGGGAAGGGTTAGGGTTAGGGTTCGGGCTAGGGTTAGGGTTAGGGGACGGGGAGGGTTTAGGGTCCAGGTGAGGGTACGACAACGCTTTAGGGGGAGCGTACGTGTGAGGGCGCGGGTTAGTGTTAGCGTACGGGTTAGGATTAGGGGACGGGTGAGTGTCAGGCTTCGGGGAAGGGTTAGGGTTAGGGTTCGGGCTAGGGTTAGGGTTAGGGGACGGGTACGGTTTAGGGTCCAGGTGACGGTACGACAACGCTATAGGGAGAGCGTACTTGTGAGGGCGTGCGTTAGTGTTAGCGTACGGGTTAGGATTAGGGGACGGGTGAGGGTCAGGCTTCGGGGAAGGGTTAGGTTTAGGGTTCGGGCTAGGGTTAGGGTTAGGGGACCGGGAGGGTTTAGGGTCCAGGTGAGGGTACGACAACGCTTTAGGGGGAGCGTACGTGTGAAGGCATGGGTTAGTGTTAGCGTACGGGTTAGGATTAGGGGACGGGTGAGGGTCAGGCTTCGGGGAAGGGTTAGGGTTAGTGTTCGGGCTAGGGTTAGGGTTAGGGGACGGGGAGGGTTTAGGGTCCAGGTGAGGGTACGACAACGCTTTAGGGGGAGCGTAGGAGTGAGGGCGTGGGTTAGTGTTAGCGTACGGGTTAGGATTAGGGGACGGGTGAGGGTCAGGCTTCGGGGAAGGGTTAGGGTTAGGGTTCGGGCTATGGTTAGGATTAGGGGACGGGGAGGGTTTAGGGTCCAGGTGAGGGTACGACAACGCTTTAGGGGGAGCGTACGTGTGAGGGCGCGGGTTAGTGTTAGCGTACGGGTTAGGATTAGGGGCCGGGTGAGGGTCAGGCTTCGGGGAAGGGTTAGGGTTAGGGTTCGGGCTAGGGTTAGGGTTAGGGGACGGGGACGGTTTAGGGTCCAGGAGAGGGTACGACAACGCTTTAGGGAGAGCGTACGTGTTAGGGCGTGGGTTAGTGTTAGCGTACGGGTTAGGATTAGGGGACGGGTGAGGGTCAGGCTTTGGGGAAGGGTTAGGTTTAGGGTTCGGGCTAGGGTTAGGGTTAGGGGACGGGGAGGGTTTAGGGTCCAGGTGAGGTTACGACAACGCTTTAGGGGGAGCGTACGTGTGAGGGCGCGGGTTAGTGTTAGCGTACGGGTTAGGATTAGGGGACGGGTGAGGGTCAGGCTTCGGGGAAGGGTTAGGGTTAGTGTTCGGGCTAGGGTTAGGGTTAGGGGACGGGGAGGGTTTAGGGTCCAGGTGAGGGTACGACAACGCTTTAGGGGGAGCGTACGAGTGAGGGCGCGGGTTAGTGTTAGCGTACGGGTTAGGATTAGGGGACGGGTGAGGGTCAGGCTTCGGGGAAGGGTTAGGGTTTGGGTTCGGGCTATGGTTAGGGTTAGGGGACGGGGAGGGTTTAGGGTCCAGGTGAGGGTACGACAACGCTTTAGGGGGAGCGTACGTGTCAGGGCGCGGGTTAGTGTTAGCGTACGGGTTAGGATTAGGGGACGGGTGAGGGTCAGGCTTCGGGGAAGGGTTAGGGTTAGGGTTCGGGCTAGGGTTAGGGGACGGGGAGGGTTTAGGGTCCAGGTAAGGGTACGACAACGCTTTAGGGGGAGCGTACGTGTCAGGGCGCGGGTTTGTGTTAGCGTACGGGTTAGGATTAGGGGACGGGTGAGGGTCAGGCTTCGGGGAAGGGTTGGGGTTAGGGTTCGGGCTAGGGTTAGGGTTAGGGGACGGGGAGGGTTTAGGGTCCAGGTGAGGGTACGACAACGCTTTAGGGGGAGCGTACGTGTGAGGGCGCGGGTTAGTGTTAGCGTACGGGTTAGGATTAGGGGACGGGTGAGGGTCAGGCTTCGGGGAAGGGTTAGGGTTAGGGTTCGGGCTAGGGTTAGGGTTAGGGGACGGGGACGGTTTAGGGTCCAGGTGACGGTACGACAACGCTTTAGGGAGAGCTTACGTGTGAGGGCGTGGGTTAGTGTTAGCGTACGGGTTAGGATTAGGGGACGGGTGAGGGTCAGGCTTCGGGGAAGGGTTAGGGTTAGGGTTCGGGCTAGGGTTAGGGTTAGGGGACGGGGAGGGTTTAGGGTCCAGGTGAAGGTACGACAACGCTTTAGGGGGAGCGTACGTGTGAGAGCGCGGGTTAGTGTTAGCGTACGGGTTAGGATTAGGGGACGGGTGAGGGTCGGGCTTCGGGGAAGGGTTAGGGTTAGGGTTCGGGCTAGGGTTAGGGTTAGGGGACGGGGAGGGTTTAGGGTCCAGGTGAGGGTACGACAACACTTTAGGGGGAGCGTACGTGTGAGGGCGCTGGTTAGTGTTAGCTTACGGGTTAGGATTAGGGGACGGGTGAGGGTCAGGCTTCGGGGAAGGGTTAGGGTTAGGGTTCGGGCTAGGGTTAGGGTTAGGGGACGGGGAGGGTTTAGGGTCCAGGTGAGGGTACGACAACGCTTTAGGGGGAACGTACGTGTGAGGGCGCGGGTTATTGTTAGCGTACCGGTTAGGAGTAGGGGACGGGTGAGGGTCAGGCTTCGGGGAAGGGTTAGGGTTAGGGTTCGGGCTAGGGTTAGGGTTAGGGGACGGGGACGGTTTAGGGTCCAGGTGACGGTACGACAACGCTTTAGGGAGAGCGTACGTGTGAGGGCGTGGGTTAGTGTTAGGTACGGGTTAGGATTAGGGGACGGGTGAGGGTCAGGCTTCGGGGAAGGGTTAGGGTTAGGGTTCGGGCTAGGGTTAGGGTTAGGGGACGGGGAGGGTTTAGGGTCCAGGTGAGGGTACGACAACGCTTTAGGGGGAGCGTACGTGTGAAGGCGAGGGTTAGTGTTAGCATACGGGTTAGGATTAGGGGACGGGTGAGGGTCAGGCTTCGGGGAAGGGTTAGGGTTAGGGTTTGGGGTAGGGTTAGGGTTAGGGGACGGGTAGGGTTTAGGGTCCAGGTGAGGGTACGAAACGCTTTAGGGGGAGCGTACGTGTGAGGGCGCTGGTCAGTGTTAGCGTACGGGTTAGGATTAGGGGACGGGTGAGGGTCAGGCTTCGGGGAAGGGTTAGGGTTAGGGTTCGGGGTAGGGTTAGGGTTAGGGGACGGGGAGGGTTTAGGGTCCAGGTGAGGGTACGACAACGCTTTAGGGGGAGCGTACGTGTGAGGGCGTGGGTTAGTGTTAGCGTACGGCTTAGGATTAGGGGACGGGTGAGGGTCAGGCTTCGGGGAAGGGTTTGGGTTAGTGTTCGGGCTAGGGTTAGGGTTAGGAGACGGGGAGGGTTTAGGGTCCAGGTGAGGGTATGACAACGCTTTAGGGGGAGCGTACGTGTGAGGGCTCGGGTTAGTGTTAGCGTACGGGTAAGGATTAGGGGACGGGTGAGGGTCAGGCTTCGGGGAAGGGTTAGGGTTAGGGTTCGGGCTAGGGTTAGGGTTAGGGGACGGGGAGGGTTTAGGGTCCAGGTACGGGTACGACAACGCTTTAGGGGGAGCGTACGTGTGAGGGCGCGGGTTTGTGTTAGCGTACGGGTTAGGATTAGGGGACGGGTGAGGGTCAGGCTTCGGGGAAGGGTTAGGGTTAGGGTTTGGGTTAGGGTTAGGGTTAGGGGATGGGGAGGGTTTCGGGTCCAGGTGACGGTAGGACAACGCTTTAGGGAGAGCGTACGTGTGGGGGCGTGGGTTAGTGTTAGCGTACGGGTTAGGATTAGGGTACGGGTGAGGGTCAGGCTTCGGGGAAGGGTTAGGGTTAGGGTTCGGGCTAGGGTTAGGGTTAGGGGACGGGGAGGATTTAGTGTCCAGGTGAGGGTACGACAACGCTTTAGGGGGAGCGTACGTGTGAGGGCGCGGGTTAGTGTTAGCGTACGGGTTAGGATTAGGGAACGGCTGAGGGTCAGGCTTCGGGGAAGGGTTAGGGTTAGGGTTCGGGCTAGGGTAAGGGTTAGGGGACGGGGAGGGTTTAGGGTCCAGGTGAGGGTACGACAACGCTTTGGGGGGAGCGTACGTGTGAGGGCGCGGGTTAGTGTTAGCGTACGGGTTAGGATTAGGGGACGGGTGAGGGTCAGGCTTCGGGGAAGGGTTAGGGTTAGGGTTCGGGCTAGGGTTAGAGTTAGGGGACGGGGCGGGTTTAGGGTCCAGGTGAGGGTACGACAACGCTTTAGGGGGAGCGTACGTGTGAGGGCGCAGGTTAGTGTTAGCGTACGGGTTAGGATTAGGTGACGGGTGAGGGTCAGGCTTCGGGGAAGAGTTAGGGTTAGGGTTCGGGCTAGGATTAGGGTTAGGGGATGGGGAGGGTTTAGGGTCCAGGTGAGGGTACGACAACGCTTTAGGGGGAGCATACGTGTGAGGGCGCGGGTCAGTGTTAGCGTACGGGTTAGGATTAGGGGACGGGTGAGTGTCAGGCTTCGGGGAAGGGTTAGGGTTAGGGTTTGGGTTAGGGTTAGGGTTAGGGGATGGGGAGGGTTTCGGGTCCAGGTGACGGTAGGACAACGCTTTAGGGAGAGCGTACGTGTGAGGGCGTGGGTTAGTGTTAGCGTACGGGTTAGGATTAGGGTACGGGTGAGGGTCAGGCTTCGGGGAAGGGTTAGGGTTAGGGTTCGGGCTAGGGTTAGGGTTAGGGGACGGGGAGGGTTTAGGGTCCAGGTGAGGGTACGACAACGCTTTAGGGGGAGCGTACGTGTGAGGGCGCGGGTTACTGTTAGCGTACGGGTTAGGATTAGGGGACGGGTGAGGGTCAGGCTTCGGGGAAGGGTTAGGGTTAGGGTTCGGGCTAGGGTTAGGGTTAGGGGACTGGGAGGGTTTAGGGTCCAGGTGAGGGTACGACAACGCTTCAGGGGGAGCGTACGTGTGAGGGCGCGGGTTAGTGTTAGCG
Organism: Stenella coeruleoalba; assembly: GCF_951394435.1. Classification (NCBI taxonomy): domain Eukaryota; kingdom Metazoa; phylum Chordata; class Mammalia; order Artiodactyla; family Delphinidae; genus Stenella; species Stenella coeruleoalba. Next base: position 24,425,124 of record NC_137156.1, on the reverse strand, counting down.
TACAGGTTAGGATTAGGGGACGGGTGAGGGTCAGGCTTCGGGGAAGGGTTAGGGTTAGGGTTCGGGCTAGGGTTAGGGGACGGGGAGGGTTTAGGGTCCAGGTGAGGGTATGACAACGCTTTAGGGGGACCGTACGTGTGAGGTCGCGGGTTAGTGTTAGCGTACGGGTTAGGATTAGAGGACGGGTGAGGGTCAGGATTCGGGGAAGGGTTAGGGTTAGGGTTCGGGCTAGGGTTAGGGTTAGGGGACGGGGAGGTTTTAGGGTCCAGGTGAGGGTACGACAACGCTTTAGGGGGAGCGTACGTGTGAGGGCGCGGGTTAGTGTTAGCGTACGGGTTAGGATTAGGGGACGGGTGAGGGTCAGGCTTCGGAGAAGGGTTACGGTTAGGGTTCGGGCTAGGGTAAGGGTTAAGGGACCGGGAGGGTTTAGGGTCCAGGTGAGGGTATGACAACGCTTTAGGTGGAGCGTACGTGTGAGGGCGCGGGTTAGTGTTAGCGTCTGGTTTAGGATTAGGGGACGGGTGAGGGTCAGGCTTCGGGGAAGGGTTAGGGTTAGGGTTCGGGCTAGGGTTAGGATTAGGGGATGGGGACGGTTTAGGGTCCAGGTGAGGGTACGACAACGCTTTACGGGGAGCGTACGTGTGAGGGCGCGGGTTAGTGTTAGCGTACGGGTTAGGATTAGGGGACGGGTGAGGGTCAGGTTTCGGGGAAGTGTTAGGGTTAGGGTTCGGGCTAGGGTTAGGGTTAGGGGACGGGGAGGGTTTCGGGTCCAGGTGAGGGTACGACAACGCTTTAGGGGGAGCGTACGTGTGAGGGCGCAGGTTAGTGTTAGCGTACGGGTTAGGATTAGGGGACGGCTGAGGGTCAGGCTTCGGGGAAGAGTTAGGGTTAGGGTTCGGGCTAGGGTTAGGGTTAGGGGACGGGGAGGGTTTAGGGTCCAGGTGAGGGTACGACAACGCTTTAGGGGGAGCGTACGTGTGAGGGCGCGGGTTAGTGTTAGCGTACGGGTTAGGATTAGGGGACGGGTGAGGGTCAGGCTTCGGGGAAGGGTTAGGGTTAGGGTTCGGGCTAGGGTTAGGTTTAGGGGACGGGGAGGGTTTAGTGTCCAGGTGAGGTTACGACAACGCTTTAGGGGGAGCATACGTGTGAGGGCGCGGGTCAGTGTTAGCGTACGGGTTAGGATTAGGGGACGGGTGAGGGTCAGGCTTCGGGGAAGGGTTAGGGTTAGGGTTTGGGTTAGGGTTAGGGTTAGGGGATGGGGAGGTTTTCGGGTCCAGGTGACGGTACGACAACGCTTTAGGGAGAGCGTACGTGTGAGGGCGTGGGTTAGTGTTAGCGTACGGGTTTGGATTAGGGTACGGGTGAGGGTCAGGCTTCGGGGAAGGGTTAGGGTTAGGGTTCGGGCTAGGGTTAGGGTTAGGGGTCGGGGATGGTTTAGGGTCCAGGTGAGGGTACGACAACGCTTTAGGGGGAGCGTACATGTGAGGGCGCGGGTTACTGTTAGCGTACGGGTTAGGATTAGGGGACGGGTGAGGGTCAGGCTTCGGGGAAGGGTTAGGGTTAGGGTTCGGGCTAGGGTTAGGGTTAGGGGACGGGGAGGGTTTAGGGTCCAGGTGAGGGTACGACAACGCTTTAGGGGGAGCGTACGTGTGAGGGCGCGGGTTAGTGTTAGCGTACAGGTTAGGATTAGGGGACGGGTGAGGGTCAGGCTTCGGGAAGGGTTAGGGTTAGGGTTCGGGCTAGGGTTAGGGTTAGGGGAAGGGGAGGGTTTAGGGTCCAGTTGAGGGTACGACAACGCTTTAGGGGGAGCGTACGTGTGAGGGCGCGGGTTAGTGTTAGCGTACGGGTTAGGATTAGGGGACGGGTGAGGGTCAGGATTCGGGGAAGGGTTAGGGTTAGGGTTCGGGCTAGGGTTAGGGTTAGGGGACGGGGAGGGTTTAGGGTCCAGGTGATGGTACGACAACGCTTTAGGGGGAGCATACGTGTGAGGGCGCCGGTTAGTGTTTGCGTACGGGTTAGGATTAGGGGACGGGTGAGGGTCAGGCTTCGGGGAAGGGTTAGGGTTCGGGCTAGGGTTAGGGTTAGGGGACGGGGAGGGTTTCGGGTCCAGGTGAGGGTACGACAACGCTTTAGGGGGAGCGTACGTGTGAGGGCATGGGTTAGTGTTAGCGTACGGGTTAGGATTAGGGGACGGGTGAGGGTCAGGCTTCGGGGAAGGGTTAGGGTTAGGGTTCGGGCTAGGGTTAGGGTTAGGCGACGGGGAGCTTTGAGGGTCCAGGTGAGGGTACGACAACGCTTTCGGGGGAGAGTACGTGTGAGGGCGCGGGTTAGTGTTCGCGTACGGGTTAGGATTAGGGGACGGGTGAGGGTCAGGCTTCGGGGAAGGTTTAGGTTTAGGGTTCGGGCTAGGGTTAGGGTTAGGGGACGGGGACGGTTTAGGGTCCAGATGACGGTACGACAACGCTTTAGGGAGAGCGTACGTGTTAGGGCGTGGGTTAGTGTTAGCGTACGGGTTAGGATTAGGGGACGGGTGAGGGTCAGGCTTCGGGGAAGGGTTAGGGTTAGGGTTCGGGCTAGGGTTAGGGTTAGGGGACGGGGAGGGTTTAGGGTCCAGGTGAGGGTACGACAACGCTTTAGGGGGAGCGTACGTGTGAGGGCGCGGGTTAGTGTTAGCGTACGGCTTAGGATTAGGGGACGGGTGAGGGTCAGGCTTCGGGGAAGGGTTAGGGTTAGGGTTCGGGCTAGGGTTAGGGTTAGGGGACGGGGAGGGTTTAGGGTCCAGGTGAGGGTACGACAACGCTTTAGGGGGAGCGTACGTGTGAGGGCGCGGGTTAGTGTTATTGTACGGGTTAGGATTAGGGGACGGGTGAGGGTCAGGCTTCGGGGAAGGGTTAAGGTTAGGGTTCGGGCTAGGGTTAGGGTTAGGGGACGGGGAGGGTTTAGGGTCCAGGTGAGGGTACGACAACGCTTTAGGGGGAGCGTACGTGTGAGGGCGCGGGTTAGTGTTAGCGTACGGGTTAGGATTAGGGGACGGGTGAGGGTCAGGCTTCGGGGAAGGGTTAGGGTAAGGGTTCGGACTAGGGTTAGGGGTAGGGGACGGGGAGGGTTTAGGGTCCAGGTGAGGGTACGACAACGCTTTAGGGGGAGCGTACGTGTGAGGGCGCGGGTTAGTGTTAGCGTACGGGTTAGGATTAGGGGACGGGTGAGTGTCAGGCTTCGGGGAAGGGTTAGGGTTAGGGTTCGGGCTAGGGTTAGGGTTAGGGGACGGGGACGGTTTAGGGTCCAGGAGAGGGTACGACAACGCTTTAGGGGGAGCGTACGTGTGAGGGCGCGGGTTAGTGTTCGCGTACGGGTTAGGATTAGGGGACGGGTGAGGGTCAGGCTTCGGGGAAGGGTTAGGGTTAGGGTTCGGGCTAGGGTTAGGGTTAGGGGACGGGGACGGTTTAGGGTCCAGGTGACGGTACGAGAACGCTTTAGGGAGAGCGTACGTGTTAGGGCGTGGGTTAGTGTTAGAGTACGGGTTAGGATTAGGGGACGGGTGAGGGTCAGGCTTTGGGGAAGAGTTAGGGTTAGGGTTCGGGCTAGGGTTAGGGTTAGGGGACGGGGAGGGTTTAGGGTCCAGGTGAGGTTACGACAACGCTTTAGGGGGAGCGTACGTGTGAGGGCGCGGGTTAGTGTTAGCGTACGGGTTAGGATTAGGGGACGGGTGAGGGTCAGGCTTTGGGGAAGGGTTAGGGTTAGGGTTCGGGCTAGGGTTAGGGTTAGGGGACGGGGAGGGTTTAGGGTCCAGGTGAGGGTACAACAACGCTTTAGGGGGATCGTACGTGTGAGGGCGCGGGTTAGTGTTAGCGTACGGGTTAGGATTAGGGTACGGGTGAGGGTCAGGCTTCGGGGAAGGGTAAGGGTTAGGGTTCGGTCTAGGGTTAGGGGACGGGGAGGGTTTAGGGTCCAGGTAAGGGTACGACAACGCTTTAGGGGGAGCGTACGTGTCAGGGCGCGGGTTTGTGTTAGCGTACGGGTTAGGATTAGGGGACGGGTGAGGGTCAGGCTTCGGGGAAGGGTTGGGGTTAGGGTTCGGGCTAGGGTTAGGGTTAGGGGACGGGGAGGGTTTAGGGTCCAGGTGAGGGTACGACAACGCTTTAGGGGGAGCGTACGTGTGAGGGCGCGGGTTAGTGTTAGCGTACGGGTTAGGATTAGGGGACGGGTGAGGGTCAGGCTTCGGGGAAGGGTTAGGGTTAGGGTTCGGGCTAGGGTTAGGGTTAGGGGACGGGGACGGTTTAGGGTCCAGGTGACGGTACGACAACGCTTTAGGGAGAGCTTACGTGTGAGGGCGTGGGTTAGTGTTAGCGTACGGGTTAGGATTAGGGGACGGGTGAGGGTCAGGCTTCGGGGAAGGGTTAGGGTTAGGGTTCGGGCTAGGGTTAGGGTTAGGGGACGGGGAGGGTTTAGGGTCCAGGTGAAGGTACGACAACGCTTTAGGGGGAGCATACGTGTGAGAGCGCGGGTTAGTGTTAGCGTACGGGTTAGGATTAGGGGACGGGTGAGGGTCAGGCTTCGGGGAAGGGTTAGGGTTAGGGTTCGGGCTAGGGTTAGGGTTAGGGGACGGGGAGGGTTTAGGGTCCAGGTGAGGGTATGACAACACTTTAGGGGGAGCGTACGTGTGAGGGCGCTGGTTAGTGTTAGCTTACGGGTTAGGATTAGGGGACGGGTGAGGGTCAGGCTTCGGGGAAGGGTTAGGGTTAGGGTTCGGGCTAGGGTTAGGGTTAGGGGACGGGGAGGGTTTAGGGTCCAGGTGAGGGTACGACAACGCTTTAGGGGGAACGTACGTGTGAGGGCGCGGGTTATTGTTAGCGTACCGGTTAGGATTAGGGGACGGGTGAGGGTCAGGCTTCGGGGAAGGGTTAGGGTTAGGGTTCGGGCTAGGGTTAGGGTTAGGGGACGGGGACGGTTTAGGGTCCAGGTGACGGTACGACAACGCTTTAGGGAGAGCGTACGTGTGAGGGCGTGGGTTAGTGTTAGGTACGGGTTAGGATTAGGGGACGGGTGAGGGTCAGGCTTCGGGGAAGGGTTAGGGTTAGGGTTCGGGCTAGGGTTAGGGTTAGGGGACGGGGAGGGTTTAGGGTCCAGGTGAGGGTACGACAACGCTTTAGGGGGAGCGTACGTGTGAAGGCGAGGGTTAGTGTTAGCATACGGGTTAGGATTAGGGGACGGGTGAGGGTCAGGCTTCGGGGAAGGGTTAGGGTTAGGGTTTGGGGTAGGGTTAGGGTTAGGGGACGGGTAGGGTTTAGGGTCCAGGTGAGGGTACGAAACGCTTTAGGGGGAGCGTACGTGTGAGGGCGCTGGTCAGTGTTAGCGTACGGGTTAGGATTAGGGGACGGGTGAGGGTCAGGCTTCGGGGAAGGGTTAGGGTTAGGGTTCGGGGTAGGGTTAGGGTTAGGGGACGGGGAGGGTTTAGGGTCCAGGTGAGGGTACGACAACGCTTTAGGGGGAGCGTACGTGTGAGGGCGTGGGTTAGTGTTAGCGTACGGCTTAGGATTAGGGGACGGGTGAGGGTCAGGCTTCGGGGAAGGGTTTGGGTTAGTGTTCAGGCTAGGGTTAGGGTTAGGAGACGGGGAGGGTTTAGGGTCCAGGTGAGGGTATGACAACGCTTTAGGGGGAGCGTACGTGTGAGGGCGCGGGTTAGTGTTAGCGTACGGGTAAGGATTAGGGGACGGGTGAGGGTCAGGCTTCGGGGAAGGGTTAGGGTTAGGGTTCGGGCTAGGGTTAGGGTTAGGGGACGGGGAGGGTTTAGGGTCCAGGTACGGGTACGACAACGCTTTAGGGGGAGCGTACGTGTGAGGGCGCGGGTTTGTGTTAGCGTACGGGTTAGGATTAGGGGACGGGTGAGGGTCAGGCTTCGGGGAAGGGTTAGGGTTAGGGTTTGGGTTAGGGTTAGGGTTAGGGGATGGGGAGGGTTTCGGGTCCAGGTGACGGTAGGACAACGCTTTAGGGAGAGCGTACGTGTGAGGGCGTGGGTTAGTGTTAGCGTACGGGTTAGGATTAGGGTACGGGTGAGGGTCAGGCTTCGGGGAAGGGTTAGGGTTAGGGTTCGGGCTAGGGTTAGGGTTAGGGGACGGGGAGGATTTAGTGTCCAGGTGAGGGTACGACAACGCTTTAGGGGGAGCGTACGTGTGAGGGCGCGGGTTAGTGTTAGCGTACGGGTTAGGATTAAGGGACGGGTGAGGGTCAGGCTTCGGGGAAGGGTTAGGGTTAGGGTTCGGGCTAGGGTTAGAGTTAGGGGACGGGGCGGGTTTAGGGTCCAGGTGAGGGTACGACAACGCTTTAGGGGGAGCGTACGTGTGAGGGCGCAGGTTAGTGTTAGCGTACGGGTTAGGATTAGGGGACGTGTGAGGGTCAGGCTTCGGGGAAGGGTTAGGGTTAGGGTTCGGGCTAGGATTAGGGTTAGGGGATGGGGAGGGTTTAGGGTCCAGGTGAGGGTACGACAACGCTTTAGGGGGAGCATACGTGTGAGGGCGCGGGTCAGTGTTAGCGTACGGGTTAGGATTAGGGGACGGGTGAGTGTCAGGCTTCGGGGAAGGGTTAGGGTTAGGGTTTGGGTTAGGGTTAGGGTTAGGGGATGGGGAGGGTTTCGGGTCCAGGTGACGGTAGGACAACGCTTTAGGGAGAGCGTACGTGTGAGGGCGTGGGTTAGTGTTAGCGTACGGGTTAGGATTAGGGTACGTGTGAGGGTCAGGCTTCGGGGAAGGGTTAGGGTTAGGGTTCGGGCTAGGGTTAGGGTTAGGGGACGGGGAGGGTTTAGGGTCCAGGTGAGGGTACGACAACGCTTTAGGGGGAGCGTACGTGTGAGGGCGCGGGTTACTGTTAGCGTACGGGTTAGGATTAGGGGACGGGTGAGGGTCAGGCTTCGGGGAAGGGTTAGGGTTAGGGTTCGGGCTAGGGTTAGGGTTAGGGGACGGGGAGGGTTTAGGGTCCAGGTGAGGGTACGACAACGCTTCAGGGGGAGCGGACGTGTGAGGGCGCGGGTTAGTGTTAGCGTACAGGTTAGGATTAGGGGACGGGTGAGGGTCAGGCTTCGGGAAGGGTTAGGGTTAGGGTTCGTGCTAGGGTTAGGGTTAGGGGAAGGGGAGGGTTGAGGGTCCAGGTGAGGGTACGACAACGTTTTAGGGGGAGCGTACGTGTGAGGGCGCGGGTTAGTGTTAGCATACGGGTTAGGATTAGAGGACGGGTGAGGGTCAGGCTTCGGGGAAGGGTTAGGGTTAGGGTTCGGGCTAGGGTTAGGGGACGGGGAGGGTTTAGGGTCCAGGTGAGGGTATGACAACGCTTTAGGGGGACCGTACGTGTGAGGGCGCGGGTTAGTGTTAGCGTACGGGTTAGGATTAGAGGACGGGTGAGGGTCAGGATTCGGGGAAGGGTTAGGGTTAGGGTTCGGGCTAGGGTTAGGGTTAGGGGACGGGGAGGTTTTAGGGTCCAGGTGAGGGTACGACAACGCTTTAGGGGGAGCGTACGTGTGAGGGCGCGGGTTAGTGTTAGCCTACGGGTTAGGATTAGGGGACGGGTGAGGGTCAGGCTTCGGAGAAGGGTTACGGTTAGGGTTCGGGCTAGGGTTAGGGTTAGGGGACGGGGAGGGTTTCGGGTCCAGGTGAGGGTACGACAACGCTTTAGGAGGAGCGTACGTGTGAGGGCGCGGGTTAGTGTTAGCGTACGGGTTAGGACTAGGGGACGGGTGAGGGTCAGGCTTCGGGGAAGGGTTAGGGTTAGGGTTCGGGCTAGGGTTAGGGTTAAGGGACCGGGAGGGTTTAGGGTCCAGGTGAGGGTATGACAACGCTTTAGGTGGAGCGTACGTGTGAGGGCGCGGGTTAGTGTTAGCGTCCGGTTTAGGATTAGGGGACGGGTGAGGGTCAGGCTTCGGGGAAGGGTTAGGGTTAGGGTTCGGGCTAGGGTTAGGATTAGGGGATGGGGACTGTTTAGGGTCCAGGTGAGGGTACGACAACGCTTTACGGGGAGCGTACGTGTGAGGGCGCGGGTTAGTGTTAGCGTACGGGTTAGGATTAGGGGACGGGTGAGGGTCAGGCTTCGGGGAAGTGTTAGGGTTAGGGTTCGGGCTAGGGTTAGGGTTAGGGGACGGGGAGGGTTTCGGGTCCAGGTGAGGGTACGACAACGCTTTAGGGGGAGCGTACGTGTGAGGGCGCAGGTTAGTGTTAGCGTACGGGTTAGGATTAGGGGACGGCTGAGGGTCAGGCTTCGGGGAAGAGTTAGGGTTAGGGTTCGGGCTAGGGTTAGGGTTAGGGGACGGGGAGGGTTTAGGGTCCAGGTGAGGGTACGACAACGCTTTAGGGGGAGCGTACGTGTGAGGGCGCGGGTTAGTGTTAGCGTACGGGTTAGGATTAGGGGACGGGTGAGGGTCAGGCTTCGGGGAAGGGTTAGGGTTAGGGTTCGGGCTAGGGTTAGGGTTAGGGGATGGGGAGGGTTTAGGGTCCAGGTGAGGGTACGACAACGCTTTAGGGGGAGCGTACGTGTGAGGGCGCGGGTTAGTGTTAGCGTACGGATTAGGATTAGGGGACGTGTGAGGGTCAGGCTTCGGGGAAGGGTTAGGGTTAGGGTTCGGGCTAGGGTTAGGTTTAGGGGACGGGGAGGGTTTAGTGTCCAGGTGAGGGTACGACAACGCTTTAGGGGGAGCATACGTGTGAGGGCGCGGGTCAGTGTTAGCGTACGGGTTAGGATTAGGGGACGGGTGAGGGTCAGGCTTCGGGGAAGGGTTAGGGTTAGGGTTTGGGTTAGGGTTAGGGTTAGGGGATGGGGAGGTTTTCGGGTCCAGGTGACGGTACGACAACGCTTTAGGGAGAGCGTACGTGTGAGGGCGTGGGTTAGTGTTAGCGTACGGGTTTGGATTAGGGTACGGGTGAGGGTCAGGCTTCGGGGAAGGTTTAGGGTTAGGGTTTGGGCTAGGGTTAGGGTTAGGGGTCGGGGATGGTTTAGGGTCCAGGTGAGGGTACGACAACGCTTTAGGGGGAGCGTACATGTGAGGGCGCGGGTTACTGTTAGCGTACGGGTTAGGATTAGGGGACGGGTGAGGGTCAGGCTTCGGGGAAGGGTTAGGGTTAGGGTTCGGGCTAGGGTTAGGGTTAGGGGACGGGGAGGGTTTAGGGTCCAGGTGAGGGTACGACAACGCTTTAGGGGGAGCGTACGTGTGAGGGCGCGGGTTAGTGTTAGCGTACAGGTTAGGATTAGGGGACGGGTGAGGGTCAGGCTTCGGGAAGGGTTAGGGTTAGGGTTCGGGCTAGGGTTAGGGTTAGGGGAAGGGGAGGATTTAGGGTCCAGTTGAGGGTACGACAACGCTTTAGGGGGAGCGTACGTGTGAGGGCGCGGGTTAGTGTTAGCGTACGGGTTAGGATTAGGGGACGGGTGAGGGTCAGGATTCGGGGAAGGGTTAGGGTTAGGGTTCGGGCTAGGGTTAGGGTTAGGGGATGGGGAGGGTTTAGGGTCCAGGTGATGGTACGACAACGCTTTAGGGGGAGCATACGTGTGAGGGCGCCGGTTAGTGTTTGCGTACGGGTTAGGATTAGGGGACGGGTGAGGGTCAGGCTTCGGGGAAGGGTTAGGGTTCGGGCTAGGGTTAGGGTTAGGGGACGGGGAGGGTTTCGGGTCCAGGTGAGGGTACGACAACGCTTTAGGGGGAGCGTACGTGTGAGGGCATGGGTTAGTGTTAGCGTACGGGTTAGGATTAGGGGACGGGTGAGGGTCAGGCTTCGGGGAAGGGTTAGGGTTAGGGTTCGGGCTAGGGTTAGGGTTAGGCGACGGGGAGCTTTGAGGGTCCAGGTGAGGGTACGACAACGCTTTAGGGGTAGCGTACGTGTGAAGGGACGGGTTAGTGTTAGCGTACGGGTTAGGATTAGGGGACGGGTGAGGGTCAGGCTTCGGGGAAGGGTTAGGGTTAGGGTTCGGGCTAGGGTTAGGGTTAGGGGACGGGGAGGGTTTAGGGTCCAGGTGAGGGTACGACAACGCTTTAGGGGGAGCGTACGTGTGAGGGCGTGGGTTAGTGTTAGCATACGGGTTAGGATTAGGGGACGGGTGAGGGTCAGGCTTCTGGGAAGTGATAGGGTTAGGGTTCAGGCTAGGGTTAGGGTTAGGGGACGGGGACGGTTTAGGGTCCAGGTGAGGGTACGACAACGCTTTAGGGGGAGCGTACGTGTGAGGGCGTGGGTTAGTGTTAGCGTACGGGTTAGGATTAGGGGACGAGTGAGTGTCAGGCTTCTGGGAAGGGTTAGGGTTAGGGTTCGGGCTAGGGTTAGGGTTAGGGGACGGGGACGGTTTAGGGTCCAGGTGACGGTATGACAACGCTTTAGGGGGAGTGTACGTGTGAGGGCGTGGGTTAGTGTTAGCGTACTGGTTAGGATTAGGGGACGGGTGAGGGTCAGGCTTCGGGGAAGGGTTAGGGTTAGGGTTCGGGCTAGGGTTACGGTTAGGGGACGGGGAGGGTTTAGGGTCCAGGTGAGGGTACGACAACGCTTTAGGGGGAGCGTACGTGTGAGGGCGTGGGTTAGTGTTAGCGTACGGGTTAGGATTAGGGGACAGGTGAGGGTCAGGCTTCGGGGAAGGGTTAGGGTTAGGGTTCGGGCTAGGGATAGGGTTAGGGGACGAGGAGGGTTTAGGGTCCAGGTGAGGGTACGACAACGCTTTAGGGGGAGCGTACGTGTGAGGGAGTGGGTTAGTGTTAGCGTACGGGTTAGGATTAGGGGACGGGTGAGGGTCAGGCTTCGGGGAAGGGTTAGGGTTAGGGTTCGGGCTAGGGTTAGGGTTAGGGGACGGGGAGGGTTTAGGGTCCAGGTGAGGGTACGACAACGCTTTAGGTGGAGCGTACGTGTGAGGGTGCGGGTTAGTGTTAGCGTACGGTTTAGGATTAGGGGACGGGTGAGGGTCAGGCTTCGGGGAAGGGTTAGGGTTAGGGTTCGGGCTAGGGTTAGGGTTAGGGGACGGGGAGGGTTTAGGGTCCTGGTGAGGGTACGACAATGCTTTAGGTGGAGCGTACGTGTGAGGGCGCAGGTTAGTGTTAGCGTACGGTTTAGGATTAGGGGACGGGTGAGGGTCAGGCTTCGGGGAAGGGTTAGGGTTAGGGTTCAGGCTAGGGTTAGGGTTAGGGGACGGGGACGGTTTAGGGTCCAGGTGAGGGTACGACAACACTTTAGGGGGAGCGTACGTGTGAGGGCGCAGGTTAGTGTTAGCGTAAGGGTTAGGATTAGGGCACGGGTGAGGGTCAGGCTTCGGGGAATGGTTAGGGTTACGGTTCGGGCTAGGGTTAGGGTTAGGGGACAGGGACGGTTTAGGGTCCAGGTGAGGGTACGACACCGCTTTAGGAGGAGCGTACGTGTGAGGGCGTGGGTTAGTGTTAGCGTACGGGTTAGGATTAGGGGACGGGTGAGGGTCAGGCTTCGGGGAAGGGTTAGGGTTAGGGTTCGGGCTAGGGTTAGGGTTAGGGGACGGGGAGGGTTTAGGGTCCAGGTGAGGGTACGACAACGCTTTAGGGGGAGCGTACGTGTGAGGGCGTGGGTTAGTGTTAGCGTACGGGTTAGGATTAGGGGACGGGTGAGGGTCAGGCTTCGGGGAAGTGTAAGGGTTAGGGTTCGGACTAGGGTTAGGGTTAGGGGACGGGGAGGGTTTAGGGTCCAGGTGAGGGTACGACAACGCTTTAGGGGGAGCGTACGTGTGAGGGGGCGGGTTAGTGTTAGCGTACGGGTTAGGATTAGGGGACGTGTGAGGGTCAGGCTTCGGGGAAGGGTTAGGGTTAGGGTTCGGGCTAGGGCTAGGGTTAGGGGACGGGGACGGTTTAGGGTCCAGGTGAGGGTACGACAACGCTTTAGGGGGAGCGTACGTGTGAAGGCGCGGGTTAGTGTTAGCGTACGGGTTAGGATTAGGGGACGGGTGAGGGTCAGGCTTCGGGGAAGGGTTAGGGTTAGGGTTCGGGCTAGGGTTAGGGTTAGGGGACGGGGACGGTTTAGGGTCCAGGTGAGGGTACGACAACGCTTTAGGGGGAGCGTACGTGTGAGGGCGTGGGTTAGTGTTAGCGTACGGGTTAGGATTAGGGGACGGGTGAGGGTCAGGCCTCTGGGAAGGGTTAGGGTTAGGGTTCGGGCTAGGGTTAGGGTTAGGGGACGGGGACGGTTTAGGGTTCAGGTGAGGGTACGACATCGCTTTAGGGGGAGCGTACGTGTGAGGGCGCGGGTTAGTGTTAGCGTACGGGTTAGGATTAGGGGACGGGTGAGGGTCAGGCTTCGGGGAAGGGTTAGGGTTAGGGTTCGGGCTAGGGTTAGGGTTAGGGGACGGGGACGGTTTAGGGTCCAGGTGAGGGTACGACAACGCTTTAGGGGGAGCGTACGTGTGAGGGCGCGGTTTAGTGTTAGCATACGGGTTAGGATTAGGGGACGGGTGAGGGTCAGGCTTCGGGGAAGGGTTAGGGTTAGGGTTCGGGCTAGGGTTAGGGTTAGGGATCGGGGAGGGTTTAGGGTCCAGGTGAGGGTAAGACAACGCTTTAGGGGGAGTGTACGTGTGAGGGCGCGCGTTAGTGTTAGCGTACGGGTTAGGATTAGGAGACGGGTGAGGGTCAGGCTTTGGGGAAGTTTTAGGGTTAGGGTTCGGGCTAGGGTTAGGGTTAGGGGACGGGGACGGTTTAGGGTCCAGCTGAGGGTACGACAACACTTTATGGGGAGCGTACGTGTGAGGGCGCAGGTTAGTGTTAGCGTACGGGTTAGGATTAGGGGACGGGTGAGGGTCAGGCTTCTGGGAAGTGTTAGGGTTAGGGTTCGGGCTAAGGTTAGGGTTAGGGGACGGGGACGGTTTAGGGTCCAGGTGAGGGTACGACAACGCTTTAGGGGGAGCGTACGTGTGAGGGCGTGTGTTAGTGTTAGCGTACGGGTTAGGATTAGGGGACGATTGAGGGTCAGGCTTCGGGGAAGGGTTAGGGTTAGGGTTCGGGCTAGGGTTAGGGTTAGGGGACGGGGACGGTTTAGGGTCCAGGTGACGGTATGACAACGCTTTAGGGGGAGCGTACGTGTGAGGGCGCGGGTTAGTGTTAGCGTACAGGTTAGGATTAGGGGACGGGTGAGGGTCAGGCTTCGGGGAAGGGTTAGGGTTAGGGTTCGGGCTAGGGTTAGGGTTAGGGGACGGGGACGGTTTAGGGTCCAGGTGAGGGTACGACAACGCTTTAGGGGGAGCGTACGTGTGAGGGCGCGGGTTAGTGTTAGCGTACGGGTTAGGATTAGGGGACGGGTGAGGGTCAGGCCTCTGGGAAGGGTTAGGGTTAGGGTTCGGGCTAGGGTTAGGGTTAGGGGACGGGGACGGTTTAGGGTCCAGGTGAGGGTACGACAACGCTTTAGGGGGAGCGTACGTGTGAGGGCGCGGGTTAGTGTTAGCGTACGGGTTAGGATTAGGGGACGGGTGAGGGTCAGGCTTCGGGGAAGGGTTAGGGTTAGGGTTCGGGCTAGGGTTAGGGTTAGGGGACGGGGACGGTTTAGGGTCCAGGTGAGGGTACGACAACGCTTTAGGGGGAGCGTACGTGTGAGGGCGCGGTTTAGTGTTAGCATACGGGTTAGGATTAGGGGACGGGTGAGGGTCAGGCTTCGGGGAAGGGTTAGGGTTAGGGTTCGGGCTAGGGTTAGGGTTAGGGATCGGGGAGGGTTTAGGGTCCAGGTGAGGGTAAGACAACGCTTTAGGGGGAGTGTACGTGTGAGGGCGCGCGTTAGTGTTAGCGTACGGGTTAGGATTAGGAGACGGGTGAGGGTCAGGCTTTGGGGAAGTTTTAGGGTTAGGGTTCGGGCTAGGGTTAGGGTTAGGGGACGGGGACGGTTTAGGGTCCAGGTGAGGGTACGACAACATTTTAGGGGGAGCGTACGTGTGAGGGCGCAGGTTAGTGTTAGCGTACGGGTTAGGATTAGGGGACGGGTGAGGGTCAGGCTTCTGGGATGTGTTAGGGTTAGGGTTCGGGCTAAGGTTAGGGTTAGGGGACGGGGACGGTTTAGGGTCCAGGTGAGGGTACGACAACGCTTTAGGGGGAGCGTACGTGTGAGGGCGTGGGTTAGTGTTAGCGTATGGGTTAGGATTAGGGGACGATTGAGGGTCAGGCTTCGGGGAAGGGTTAGGGTTAGGGTTCGGGCTAGGGTTAGGGTTAGGGGACGGGGACGGTTTAGGGTCCAGGTGACGGTATGACAACGCTTTAGGGGGAGCGTACGTGTGAGGGCGTGGGTTAGTGTTAGCGTACGGGTTAGGATTAGGGGACGGGTGAGGGTCAGGCTTCGGGGAAGGGTTAGGGTTAGGGTTCGGGCTAGGGTTAGGGTTAGGGGACGGGGAGGGTTTAGGGTCCAGGTGAGGGTACGACAACGCTTTAGGGGGAGCGTACGTGTGAGGGCGTGGGTTACTGTTAGCGTACGGGTTAGGATTAGGGGACGGGTGAGGGTCAGGCTTCGGGGAAGGGTTAGGGTTAGGGTTCGGGCTAGGGTTAGGGTTAGGGGACGAGGAGGGTTTAGGGTCCAGGTGAGGGTACGACAACGCTTTAGGGGTAGCGTATGTGTGAGGGCGTGGGTTAGTGTTAGCGTACGGGTTAGGATTAGGGGACGGGTGAGGGTCAGGCTTCGGGGAAGGGTTAGGGTTAGGGTTCGGGCTAGGGTTAGGGTTAGGGGACGGGGAGGGTTTAGGGTCCAGGTGAGGGTACGACAACGCTTTAGGGGGAGCGTACGTGTGAGGGCGCGGGTTAGTGTTAGCATACGGGTTAGGATTAGGGGACGGGTGAGGGTCAGGCTTCTGGGAAGTGTTAGGGTTAGGGTTCGGGCTAGGGTTAGGGTTAGGGGACGGGGACGGTTTAGGGTCCAGATGAGGGTACGACAACGCTTTAGGGGGAGCGTACGTGTGAGGGCGTGGGTTAGTGTTAGCGTACGGGTTAGGATTAGGGGACGAGTGAGGGTCAGGCTTCGGGGAAGGGTTAGGGTTAGGGTTCGGGCTAGGGTTAGGGTTAGGGGACGGGGACGGTTTAGGGTCCAGGTGACGGTATGACAACGCTTTAGGGGGAGCGTACGTGTGAGGGCGTGGGTTAGTGTTAGCGTACTGGTTAGGATTAGGGGACGGGTGAGGGTCAGGCTTCGGGGAAGGGTTAGGGTTAGGGTTCGGGCTAGGGTTAGGGTTAGGGGACGGGGAGGGTTTAGGGTCCAGGTGAGGGTACGACAACGCTTTAGGGGGAGCGTACGTGTGAGGGCGTGGGTTAGTGTTAGCGTACGGGTTAGGATTAGGGGACGGGTGAGGGTCAGGCTTCGGGGAAGGGTTAGGGTTAGGGTTCGGGCTAGGGTTAGGGTTAGGGGGCGGGGAGGGTTTAGGGTCCAGGTGAGGGTACGACAACGCTTTAGGTGGAGCGTACGTGTGAGGGCGCGGGTTAGTGTTAGCGTACGGTTTAGGATTAGGGGACGGGTGAGGGTCAGGCTTCGGGGAAGGGTTAGGGTTAGGGTTCGGGCTAGGGTTAGGGTTAGGGGACGGGGAGGGTTTAGGGTCCAGGTGAGGGTACGACAATGCTTTAGGTGGAGCGTACGTGTGAGGGCGCAGGTTAGTGTTAGCGTACGGTTTAGGATTAGGGGACGGGTGAGAGTCAGGCTTCGGGGAAGGGTTAGGGTTAGGGTTCGGGCTAGGGTTAGGGTTAGGGGACGGGGACGGTTTAGGGTCCAGGTGAGGGTACGACAACACTTTAGGGGGAGCGTACGTGTGAGGGCGCAGGTTAGTGTTAGCGTAAGGGTTAGGATTAGGGGACGGGTGAGGGTCAGGCTTCGGGGAAGGGTTAGGGTTACGGTTCGGGCTAGGGTTAGGGTTAGGGGACGGGGAGGGTTTAGGGTCCAGGTGAGGGTACGACAACGCTTTAGGGGGAGCGTACGTGTGAGGGCGTGGGTTAGTGTTAGCGTACGGGTTAGGATTAGGGGACGGGTGAGGGTCAGGCTTCGAGGAAGGGTTAGGGTTAGGGTTCGGGCTAGGGTTAGGGTTAGGGGACGGGGAGGGTTCAGGGTCCAGGTGAGGGTATGACAACGCTTTAGGGGGAGCGTACGTGTGAGGGCGTGGGTTAGTGTTAGCGTACGGGTGAGGATTAGGGGACGGGTGAGGGTCAGGCTTCGGGGAAGGGTTAGGGTTAGGGTTCGGGCTAGCGTTAGGGTTAGGGGACGGGGACGGTTTAGGGTCCAGGAGAGGGTACGATAACGCTTTAGGTGGAGCGTACGTGTGAGGGCGCGGGTTAGTGTTAGCGTACGGTTTAGGATTAGGGGACGGGTGAGGGTCAGGCTTCGGGGAAGGGTTAGGGTTAGGGTTCGGGCTAGGGTTAGGGTTAGGGGACGGGGAGGGTTTAGGGTCCAGGTGAGGATACGACAATGCTTTAGGTGGAGCGTACGTGTGAGGGCGCGGGTTAGTGTTAGCGTACGGTTTAGGATTAGGGGACGGGTGAGGGTCAGGCTTCGGGGAAGGGTTAGGGTTAGGGTTCGGGCTAGGGTTAGGGTTAGGGGATGGGGACGGTTTAGGGTCCAGGTGAGGGTACGACAACGCTTTAGGGGGAGCGTACGTGTGAGGGCGCGGGTGAGTGTTAGCATACGGTTTAGGATTAGGGGACGGGTGAGGGTCAGGCTTCGGGGAAGGGTTAGGGTTGGGGTTCGGGCTAGGGTTAGGGTTAGGGGACGGTGAGGGTTCAGGGTCCAGGTGAGGGTAAGACAACGCTTTATGGGGAGCGTACGTGTGAGGGCGCGGGTTAGTGTTAGCGTACGGGTTAGGATTAGGGGACGGGTGAGGGTCAGGCTTCGGGGAAGGGTTAGGGTTAGGGTTAGGGTTAGGGGACGGGTACGGTTTAGGGTCCAGGTGAGGGTACGACAACGCTTTAGGGGGAGCATACGTGTGAGGGCGCGGGTTAGTGTTAGCATACGGGTTAGGATTAGGGGACGGTTGAGGGTCAGGCTTCGGGGGAGGGTTAGGGTTAGGGTTCGGGCCAGGGTTAGGGTTAGGGGACGGGGATGGTTTAGGGTCCAGGTGACGGTACAACAACGCTTTAGGGAGAGCGTACGTGTGAGGGCGTGGGTTAGTGTTAGCGTACTGGTTAGGATTAGGGGAAGGGTGAGGGTCAGGCTTCGGGGAAGGGTTAGGGTTAGGGTTCGGGCTAGGATTAGGGTTAGAGGACGGGGAGGGTTTAGGGTCCAGGTGAGGGTACGACAACGCTTTAGGGAGAGCGTACGTGTGAGGGCGTGGGTTAGTGTTAGCGTACGGGTTAGGATTAGGGGACAGGTGAGGGTCAGGCTTCGGGGAAGGGTTAGGGTTAGGGTTCGGGCTAGGGTTAGGGTTAGGGGACGAGGAGGGTTTAGGGTCCAGGTGAGGGTACGACAACGCTTTAGGGGGAGCGTACGTGTGAGGGCGTGGTTTAGTGTTAGCGTACGGGTTAGGATTAGGGGACGGGTGAGGGTCAGGCTTCGGGGAAGGGTTAGGGTTAGGGTTCGGGCTAGGGTTAGGGTTAGGGGACGGGGAGGGTTTAGGATCCAGGTGAGGGTACGACAACGCTTTAGGTGGAGCGTACGTGTGAGAGCGCGTGTTAGTGTTAGCGTACGGTTTAGGATTAGGGGACGGGTGAGGGTCAGGCTTCGGGGAAGGGTTAGGGTTAGGGTTCGGGCTAGGGTTAGGGTTAGGGGACGGGGAGGGTTTAGGGTCCAGGTGAGGGTACGACAATGCTTTAGGTGGAGCGTACGTGTGAGGGCGCAGGTTAGTGTTAGCGTACGGTTTAGTATTAGGGGACGGGTGAGGGTCAGGCTTCGGGGAAGGGTTAGGGTTAGGGTTCGGGCTAGGGTTAGGGTTAGGGGACGGTGAGGGTTTAGGGTCCAGGTGAGGGTACGACAACGATTTAGGGGGAGCGTACGTGTGAGGGCGATGTTTAGTGTTAGCATACGGGTTAGGATTAGGGGACGGGTGAGGGTCAGGCTTCGGGGAAGGGTTAGGGTTAGGGTTCGGGCTAGGGTTAGGGTTAGGGATCGGGGAGGGTTTAGGGTCCAGGTGAGGGTAAGACAACGCTTTAGGGGGAGTGTACGTGTGAGGGCGCGGGTTAGTGTTAGCGTACGGGTTAGGATTAGGAGACGGGTGAGGGTCAGGCTTTGCGGAAGTTTTAGGGTTAGGGTTCGGGCTAGGGTTAGGGTTAGGGGACGGGGACGGTTTAGGGTCCAGGTGAGGGTACGACAACACTTTAGGGGGAGCGTACGTGTGAGGGCGCGGGTTAGTGTTAGCGTACGGGTTAGGATTAGGGGACGGGTGAGGGTCAGGCTTCTGGGAAGTGTTAGGGTTAGGGTTCGGGCTAAGGTTAGGGTTAGGGGACGGGTCGGTTTAGGGTCCAGGTGAGGGTACGACAACGCTTTAGGGGGAGCGTACGTGTGAGGGCGTGGGTTAGTGTTAGCGTACGGGTTAGGATTAGGGGACGATTGAGTTTCAGGCTTCGGGGAAGGGTTAGGGTTAGGGTTCGGGCTAGGGTTAGGGTTAGGGGACGGGGACGGTTTAGGGTCCAGGTGAGGGTACGACAACACTTTAGGGGGAGCGTACGTGTGAGGGCGCAGGTTAGTGTTAGCGTACGGGTTAGGATTAGGGGACGGGTGAGGGTCAGGCTTCGGGGAAGGGTTAGGGTTAGGGTTCGGGCTAGGGTTAGGGTTAGGGGACGGGGAGGGTTTAGGGTCCAGGTGAGGGTACGACAATGCTTTAGGTGGAGCGTACGTGTGAGGGCGCGGGTTAGTGTTAGCGTACGGTTTAGGATTAGGGGACGGGTGAGGGTCAGGCTTCGGGGAAGGGTTAGGGTTAGGGTTCGGGCTAGGTTAGGGTTAGGGGATGGGGACGGTTTAGGGTCCAGGTGAGGGTACGACAACGCTTTAGGGGGAGCGTACGTGTGAGGGCGCGGGTGAGTGTTAGCGTACGGTTTAGGATTAGGGGACGGGTGAGGGTCAGGCTTCGGGGAAGGGTTAGGGTTGGGGTTCGGGCTAGGGTTAGGGTTAGGGGACGGTGAGGGTTTAGGGTCCAGGTGAGGGTAAGACAACGCTTTAGGGAGAGCGTACGTGTGAGGGCGCGGGTTAGTGTTAGCGTACGGGTTAGGATTAGGGGACGGGTGAGGGTCAGGCTTCAGGGAAGGGTTAGGGTTAGGGTTCGGGCTAGGGTTAGGGTTAGGGGATGGGGAGGGTTTCGCGTCCAGGTGAGGGTACGACAACACTTTAGGGGGAGCGTACGTGTGAGGGCGTGGGTTAGTGTTAGCGTACGGGTTAGGATTAGGGGACGGGTGAGGGTCAGGCTTCGGGGAAGGGTTAGGGTTAGGGTTCGGGCTAGGGTTAGGGTTAGGGGACGGGGACGGTTTAGGGTCCAGGTGAGGGTACGACAACACTTTAGGGGGAGCGTACGTGTGAGGGCGCAGGTTAGTGTTAGCGTACGGGTTAGGATTAGGGGACGGGTGAGGGTCAGGCTTCTGGGAAATGTTAGGGTTAGGGTTCGGGCTAAGGTTAGGGTTAGGGGACGGGGACGGTTTAGGGTCCAGGTGAGGGTACGACAACGCTTTAGGGGGAGCGTACGTGTGAGGGCGTGGGTTAGTGTTAGCGTACGGGTTAGGATTAGGTGACGATTGAGGGTCAGGCTTCGGGGAAGGGTTAGGGTTAGGGTTCGGGCTAGGGTTAGGGTTAGGGGATGGGGACGGTTTAGGGTCCAGGTGAGGGTACGACAACGCTTTAGGGGGAGCGTACGTGTGAGGGCGCGGGTTACTGTTAGCGTACGGGTTAGGATTAGGGGACGGGTGAGGGTCAGGCTTCGGGGAAGGGTTAGGGTTAGGGTTCGGGCTAGGGTTAGGGTTAGGGGACGGGGAGGGTTTAGGGTCCAGGTGAGGGTACGACAACGCTTTAGGGGGAGCGTACGTGTGAGGGCGCGGGTTAGTGTTAGCGTACAGGTTAGGATTAGGGGACGGGTGAGGGTCAGGCTTCGGGAAGGGTTAGGGTTAGGGTTCGGGCTAGGGTTAGGGTTAGGGGAAGGGGAGGGTTTAGGGTCCAGTTGAGGGTACGACAACGCTTTAGGGGGAGCGTACGTGTGAGGGTGCGGGTTAGTGTTAGCGTACGGGTTAGGATTAGGGGACGGGTGAGGGTCAGGCTTCGGGGAAGGGTTACGGTTAGGTTTCGGGCTAGGGTTAGGGTTAGGGGACGAGGAGGGTTGAGGGTCCAGGTGAGGGTACGACAACGCTTTAGGGGGAGCGTACGTGTGAGGGCGCGGGTTAGTGTTAGCATACGGGTTAGGATTAGAGGACGGGTGAGGGTCAGGCTTCGGGGAAGGGTTAGGGTTAGGGTTCGGGCTAGGGTTAGGGGACGGGGAGGGTTTAGGGTCCAGGTGAGGGTATGACAACGCTTTAGGGGGAGCGTACGTGTGAGGGCGCGGGTTAGTGTTAGCGTACGGGTTAGGATTACAGGACGGGTGAGGGTCAGGATTCGGGGAAGGGTTAGGGTTAGGGTTCGGGCTAGGGTTAGGGTTAGGGGACGGGGAGGTTTTAGGGTCCAGGTGAGGGTACGACAACGCTTTAGGGGGAGCGTACGTGTGAGGGCGCGGGTTAGTGTTAGCGTACGGGTTAGGATTAGGGGACGGGTGAGGGTCAGGCTTCGGAGAAGGGTTAGGGTTAGGGTTCGGGCTAGGGTTAGGGTTAGGGGACGGGGAGGGTTTCGGGTCCAGGTGAGGGTACGACAATGCTTTAGGAGGAGCGTACGTGTGAGGGCATGGGTTAGTGTTAGCGTTCGGGTTAGGATTAGGGGACGGGTGAGGGTCAGGCTTCGGGGAAGGGTTAGGGTTAGGGTTCGGTCTAGGGTTAGGGTTAGGCGACTGGGAGGGTTGAGGGTCCAGGTGAGGGTACGACAACGCTTTAGGGGTAGCATAGGTGTGAGGGGGCGGGTTAGTGTTAGCGTACGGGTTAGGATTAGGGGACGGGTGAGGGTCAGGCTTCGGGGAAGGGTTAGGGTTAGGGTTCGGGCTAGGGTTAGGGTTAGGGGACGGGGAGGGTTTAGGGTCTAGGTGAGGGTACGACAATGCTTTAGGGGGAGCGTACGTGTGAGGGCGTGGGTTAGTGTTAGCGTACGGGTTAGGATTAGGGGACGGGTGACGGTCAGGCTTTGGGGAAGGGTTAGGGTTAGGGTTCAGGCTAGGGTTAGGGGACGGGGACGGTTTAGGGTCCAGGTGAGGGTACGACAACGCTTTAGGGGGAGTGTACGTGTGAGGGCGCGGGTTACTGTTAGCGTACGGGTTAGGATTAGGGGACGGGTGAGGGTCAGGCTTCGGGGAAGGGTTAGGGTTAGGGTTCGGGCTAGGGTTAGGGTTAGGGGACGGGGATGGTTTAGGGTCCAGGTGAGGGTACGACAACGCTTTAGGGGGAGCGTACGTGTGAGGGCGCGGGTTAGTGTTAGCGTACGGGTTAGGATTAGGGGACGGGTGAGGGTCAGGCTTCGAAGAAGGGTTAGGGTTCAGGCTTTGGTTAGGGTTAGGGGACAGGGACGGTTTAGGGTCCAGGTGAGGGTACGACAACGCTTTAGGGGGAGCGTACGTGTGAGGGCATGGGTTAGTGTTAGCGTACGAGTTAGGATTAGGGGACGGGTGAGGGTCAGGCTTCGGGGAAGGGTTAGGGTTAGGGTTCAGGCTAGGCTTAGGGTTAGGGGACGGGGAGGGTTTAGGGTCCAGGTGAGGGTACGACAACGCTTTAGGGGGAGCGTACGTGTGAGGGCGCGGGTGAGTGTTAGCGTACGTGTTAGGATTAGGAAACGGGTGAGGGTCAGGCTTCGGGGAAGGGTTAGGGTTAGGGTTCGGGCTAGGGTTAAGGTTAGGGGATGGGGACGGTTTAGGGTCCAGGTGAGGGTACGACAACGCTTTAGGGGGAGCGTACGTGTGAGGGCGCGGGTTAGTGTTAGCATACTGGTTAGGATTAGGGGACGGGTGAGGGTCAGGCTTCGCGGAAAGGTTAGGGTTAGGGTTCGCGCTAGGGTTAGGGTTAGGCGACGGGGAGGGTTGAGGGTCCAGGTGAGGGTACGACAACGCTTTAGGGGTAGCGTACGTGTGAGGGGGCGGGTTAGTGTTAGCGTACGGGTTAGGATTAGGGGACGGGTGAGGGTCAGGCTTCGGGGAAGGGTTAGGGTTAGGGTTCGGGCTAGGGTTAGGGTTAGGGGACGGGGAGGGTTTAGGGTCTAGGTGAGGGTACGACAACGCTTTAGAGGGAGCGTACGTGTGAGGGCGTGGGTTAGTGTTAGCGTACGGGTTAGGATTAGGGGACGGGTGAGGGTCAGGCTTCGGGGAAGGGTTAGGGTTAGGGTTCGGGCTAGGGTTAGGGTTAGGGGACGGGGAGGGTTTAGGGTCCAGGTGAGGGTACGACAACGCTTTAGGGGGAGCGTACGTGTGAGGGCGCGGGTTAGTGTTAGCGTACGGGTTAGGATTAGGGGACGTGTGACGGTCAGGCTTCGGGGAAGGGTTAGGGTTAGGGTTCGGGCTAGGGTTAGGTTTAGGGGACGGGGAGGGTTTAGGGTCCAGGTGAGGGTACGACAACGCTTTAGGGGGAGCATACGTGTGAGGGCGCGGGTCAGTGTTAGCGTACGGGTTAGGATTAGGGGACGGGTGAGGGTCAGGCTTCGGGGAAGTGTTAGGGTTAGGGTTCGGGCTAGGGTTAGGGTTAGGGGACGGGGAGGGTTTAGGGTCCAGGTGAGGGTACGACAACGCTTTAGGGGGAGCGTACGTGTGAGGGGGCGGGTTAGTGTTAGCGTACGGGTTAGGATTAGGGGACGGGTGAGGGTCAGGCTTCGGGGAAGGGTTAGGGTTAGGGTTCAGGCTAGGGTTAGGGTTAGGGGACGGGGACGCTTTAGGGTCCATGTGACGGTACGACAACGCTTTAGGGAGAGCGTACGTGTGAGGGCGTGGGTTAGTGTTAGCGTACGGGTTAGGATTTGGGGACGGGTGACGGTCAGGCTTCGGGGAAGGGTTAGGGTTAAGGTTCGGGCTAGGGTTAGGGTTAGGGGACGGGGACGGTTTAGGGTCCAGGTGAGGGTACGATAACGCTTTAGGGGGAGCGTAAGTGTGAAGGCGCGGGTTAGTGTTAGCGTACGGGTTAGGATTAGGGGACGGGTGAGGGTCAGGCTTCGGGGAAGGGTTAGGGTTAGGGTTCGGGCTAGGGTTAGGGTTAGGCGACGGGGAGGTTTGAGGGTCCAGGTGAGGGTACGACAACGCTTTAGGGGGAGCATACGTGTGAGGGCGCGGGTCAGTGTTAGCGTACGGGTTAGGATTAGAGGACGGGTGAGGGTCAGGCTTCGGGGAAGTGTTAGGGTTAGGGTTCGGGCTAGGGTTAGGGGACGGGGAGGGTTTAGGGTCCAGGTGAGGGTACGACAACGCTTTAGGGGGAGCGTACGTGTGAGGGTGCGGGTTAGTGTTAGCGTACGGGTTAGGATTAGAGGACGGGTGAGGGTCAGGATTCGGGGAAGTGTTAGGGTTAGGGTTCGGGCTAGGGTTAGGGTTAGGGGACGGGGAGGGTTTAGGGTCCAGGTGATGGTACGACAACGCTTTAGGGGGAGCGTACGTGTGAGGGCGCGGGTTACTGTTTGCGTACGGGTTAGGATTAGGGGACGGGTGAGGGTCAGGCTTCGGGGAAGGGTTAGGGTTAGGGCTCGGGTTAGGGTTAGGGGACGGGGACGGTTTAGGGTCCAGGTGAGGGTACGACAACGCTTTAGGGGAAGCATACGTGTGAGGGCGCGGGTTCGTGTTAGCATACGGGTTAGGATTAGGGGACGGGTGAGGGTCAGGCTTCGGGGGAGGTTTAGGGTTAGGGTTCGGGCCAGGGTTAGGGTTAGGGGACGGGGATGGTTTAGGGTCCAGGTGAGGGTACGACAACGCTTTAGGGGGAGCGTACGTGTGAGGGCGGGGGTTAGTGTTAGCGTACGGGTTAGGATTAGGGGACGGGTGAGGGTCAGGCTTCGGGGAAGGGTTAGGCTTAGGGTTCGGGCTAGGGTTAGGGTTAGGGGACGGGGACGGTTTAGGGTCCAGGTGAGGGTACGACAACGCTTTAGGGGGAGCGTACGTGTGAGGGCGCGGGTTAGTGTTAGCGTACGGGTTAGGATTAGGGGACGGGTGAGGGTCAGGCTTCGGGGAAGTGTTAGGGTTAGGGTTCGGGCTAGGGTTAGGGTTAGGGGACGGGGACGGTTTACGGTCCAGGTGACGGTACGACAACTCTTTAGGGAGAGCGTACGTGTGAGGGCGTGGGTTAGTGTTAGCGTACGGGTTAGGATTAGGGGACGGGTGAGGGTCAGGCTTCGGGGAAGGGTTAGGGTTAGGGTTCGGGCTAGGGTTAGGGTTAGGGGATGGGGAGGGTTTAGGGTCCAGGTGAGGGTACAACAACGCTTTAGGGGGAGCGTACGTGTGAGGGCGCGGGTTAGTGTTAGCGTACGGGTTAGGATTAGGGGACGGGTGAGGGTCAGGCTTCGGGGAAGGGTTAGGGTTAGGGTTCGGGCTAGGGTTAGGGTTAGGGGACGGGGACGGTTTAGGGTCCAGGTGAGGGTACGACAACGCTTTAGGGGGAGCGTACGTGTGAGGGCGTGGGTTAGTGTTAGCATACGGGTTAGGATTAGGGGACGGGTGAGGGTCAGGTTTCGGGGAAGGGTTAGGGTTAGGGTTCGGGCTTGGGTTAGGGTTAGGGGACGGGGAGGGTTTAGGGTCCAGGTGATGGTACGACAACGCTTTAGGGGGAGCGTACGTGTGAGGGCGCGGGTTAGTGTTTGCGTACCGGTTAGGATTAGGGGACGGGTGAGGGTCAGGCTTCGGGGAAGGGTTAGGGTTAGGGTTCGGGCTAGGGTTAGGGTTAGGGGACGGGGAGAGTTTAGGGTCCAGGTGAGGGTACGACAAAGCTTTAGGGGGAGCGTACGTGTTAGGGCGCGGGTTTGTGTTAGCGTACGGGTTAGGATTAGGGGACGGGTGAGGGTCAGGCTTCGGGGAAGGGTTAGGGTTAGGGTTCGTGCTAGGGTTAGGGTTAGGGGATGGGGAGGGTTTAGGGTCCAGGTGAGGGTACGACAACGCTTTAGGGGGAGCGTATGTGTGAGGGGGCGGGTTAGTGTTAGCGTACGGGTTAGGATTAGGGGACGTGTGAGGGTCAGGCTTCGGGGAAGGGTTAGGGTTAGGGTTCGGGCTAGGGTTAGGTTTAGGGGACGGGGAGGGTTTAGTGTCCAGGTGAGGGTACGACAACGCTTTAGGGGGAGCATACGTGTGAGGGCGCGGTTCAGTGTTAGCGTACGGGTTAGGATTAGGGGACGGGTTAGGGTCAGGCTTCGGGGAAGGGTTAGGGTTAGGGTTTGGGTTAGGGTTAGGGTTAGGGGATGGGGAGGGTTTCGGGTCCAGGTGACGGTACGACAACGCTTTAGGGAGAGCGTACGTGTGAGGGCGTGGGTTAGTGTTAGCGTACGGGTTAGGATTAGGGTACGGGTGAGGGTCAGGCTTTGGGGAAGGGTTAGGGTTAGGGTTCCGGCTAGGGTTAGGGTTAGGGGACGGGGAGGGTTTAGGGTCCAGGTGAGGGTACAACAACGCTTTAGGGGGAGCGTACGTGTGAGGGCGCGGGTTAGTGTTAGCGTACGGGTTAGGATTAGGGGACGGGTGAGGGTCAGGCTTCGGGGAAGGGTTAGGGTTAGGGTTCGGGCTAGGGTTAGGGTTAGGGGACGGGGAGGGTTTAGGGTCCACGTGAGGGTACGACAACGCTTTAGGGGGAGCGTACGTTTGAGGGCGCGGGTTAGTGTTAGCGTACAGGTTAGGATTAGGGGACGGGTGAGGGTCAGGCTTCGGGAAGGATTAGGGTTAGGGTTCGGGCTAGGGTTAGGGTTAGGGGAAGGGGAGGGTTTAGGGTCCAGGTGAGGGTACGACAACGCTTTAGGGGGAGCGTACGTGTGAGGGCACGGTTTAGTGTTATCGTTCGAGTTAG
Source organism: Stenella coeruleoalba (assembly GCF_951394435.1). Lineage (NCBI taxonomy): Eukaryota > Metazoa > Chordata > Mammalia > Artiodactyla > Delphinidae > Stenella > Stenella coeruleoalba. Next base: position 24,399,155 of record NC_137156.1, on the reverse strand, counting down.
GATTAGGGGACAGGTGAGGGTCAGGCTTCGGGGAAGGGTTAGGGTTAGGGTTCGGGCTAGGGTTAGGGTTAGGGGACGAGGAGGGTTTAGGGTCCAGGTGAGGGTACGACAATGCTTTAGGTGGAGCGTACGTGTGAGGGCGCAGGTTAGTGTTAGCGTACGGTTTAGGATTAGGGGACGGGTGAGTCTCAGGCTTCGGGGAAGGGTTAGGGTTAGGGTTCGGGCTAGGGTTAGGGTTAGGGGACGGGGACGGTTTAGGGTCCAGGTGAGGGTACGACAACACTTTAGGGGGAGCGTACGTGTGAGGGCGCAGGTTAGTGTTAGCGTACGGGTTAGGATTAGGGGACGGGTGAGGGTCAGGCTTCTGGGAAGTGTTAGGGTTAGGGTTCGGGCTAAGGTTAGGGTTAGGGGACGGGGACGGTTTAGGGTCCAGGTGAGGGTACGACAACGCTTTAGGGGGAGCGTACGTGTGAGGGCGTGGGTTAGTGTTAGCGTACGGGTTAGGATTAGGGGACGAGTGAGGGTCAGGCTTCGGGGAAGGGTTAGGGTTAGGGTTCGGGCTAGGGTTAGGGTTAGAGGACGAGGAGGGTTTAGGGTCCAGGTGAGGGTACGACAACGCTTTAGGGGTAGCGTATGTGTGAGGGCGTGGGTTAGTGTTAGCGTACGGGTTAGGATTAGGGGACGGGTGAGGGTCAGGCTTCGGGGAAGGGTTAGGGTTAGGGTTCGGGCTAGGGTTAGGGTTAGGGGACGGGGAGAGTTTAGGGTCCAAGTGAGGGTACGACAACGCTTTAGGGGGAGCGTACGTGTGAGGGCGCGGGTTAGTGTTAGCATACGGGTTAGGATTAGGGGACGGGTGAGGGTCAGGCTTCTGGGAAGTGTTATGGTTAGGGTTCGGGCTAGGGTTAGGGTTAGGGGACGGGGACGGTTTAGGGTCCAGGTGAGGGTACGACAACGCTTTAGGGGGAGCGTACGTGTGAGGGCGTGGGTTAGTGTTAGCGTTCTGGTTAGGATTAGGGGACGGGTGAGGGTCAGGCTTCGGGGAAGGGTTAGGGTTAGGGTTCGGGCTAGGGTTAGGGTTAGGGGACGGGGACGGTTTAGGGTCCAGGTGACGGTATGACAACGCTTTATGGGGAGCGTACGTGTGAGGGCGTGGGTTAGTGTTAGCGTACTGGTTAGGATTAGGGGACGGGTGAGGGTCAGGCTTCGGGGAAGGGTTAGGGTTAGGGTTCGGGCTAGGGTTAGGGTTAGGGGACGGGGAGGGTTTAGGGTCCAGGTGAGGGTACGACAACGCTTTAGGGGGAGCGTACGTGTGAGGGCGTGGGTTAGTGTTAGCGTACGGGTTAGGATTAGGGGACAGGTGAGGGTCAGGCTTCGGGGAAGGGTTAGGGTTAGGGTTCGGGCTAGGGTTAGGGTTAGGGGACGAGGAGGGTTTAGGGTCCAGGTGAGGTTACGACAACGCTTTAGGGGGAGCGTACGTGTGAGGGCGTGGGTTAGTGTTAGCGTACGGTTTAGGATTAGGGGACGGGTGAGGGTCAGGCTTCGGGGAAGGGTTAGGGTTAGGGTTCGGGCTAGGGTTAGGGTTAGGGGACGGGGAGGGTTTAGGGTCCAGGTGAGGGTACGACAACGCTTTAGGTGGAGCGTACGTGTGAGGGCGCGGGTTAGTGTTAGCGTACGGTTTAGGATTAGGGGACGGGTGAGGGTCAGGCTTCGGGAAAGGGTTAGGGTTAGGGTTCGGGCTAGGGTTAGGGTTAGGGGACGGGGAGGGTTTAGGGTCCAGGTGAGGGTACGACAATGCTTTAGGTGGAGCGTACTTGTGAGGGCGCAGGTTAGTGTTAGCGTACGGTTTAGGATTAGGGGACGGGTGAGGGTCAGGCTTCGGGGAAGGGTTAGGGTTAGGTTTCGGGCTAGGGTTAGGGTTAGGGGACGGGGACGGTTTAGGGTCCAGGTGAGGGTACGACAACGCTTTAGGGGGAGCGTACGTGTGAGGGCGTGGGTTAGTGTTAGCGTACTGGTTAGGATTAGGGGACGGGTGAGGGTCAGGCTTCGGGGAAGGGTTAGGGTTAGGGTTCGGGCTAGGGTTAGGGTTAGGGGACGGGGAGGGTTTAGGGTCCAGGTGAGGGTACAACAACGCTTTAGGGGGAGCGTACGTGTGAGGGCGTGGGTTAGTGTTAGCGTACGGGTTACGATTAGGGGACAGGTGAGGGTCAGGCTTCGGGGAAGGGTTAGGGTTAGGGTTCGGGCTAGGGTTAGGGTTAGGGGACGAGGAGGGTTTAGGGTCCAGGTGAGGGTACGACAACGCTTTAGGTGTAGCGTATGTGTGAGGGCGTGCGTTAGTGTTAGCGTACGGGTTAGGATTAGGGGACGGGTGAGGGTCAGGCTTCGGGGAAGGGTTAGGGTTAGGGTTCGGGCTAGGGTTAGGGTTAGGGGACGGGGAGAGTTTAGGGTCCAAGTGAGGGTACGACAACGCTTTAGGGGGAGCGTACGTGTGAGGGCGCGGGTTAGTGTTAGCATACGGGTTAGGATTAGGGGACCGGTGAGGGTCAGGCTTCTGGGAAGTGTTATGGTTAGGGTTCGGGCTAGGGTTAGGGTTAGGGGACGGGGACGGTTTAGGGTCCAGGTGAGGGTACGACAACGCTTTAGGGGGAGCGTACGTGTGAGGGCGTGGGTTAGTGTTAGCGTACGGGTTAGGATTAGGGGACGAGTGAGGGTCAGGCTTCGGGGAAGGGTTAGGGTTAGGGTTCGGGCTAGGGTTAGGGTTAGGGGACGGGGACGGTTTAGGGTCCAGGTGATGGTATGACAACGCTTTAGAGGGAGCGTACGTGTGAGGGCGTGGCTTAGTATTAGCGTACTGGTTAGGATTACGGGACGGGTGAGGGTCAGGCTTCGGGGAAGGGTTAGGGTTAGGGTTCGGGCTAGGGTTAGGGTTAGGGGACGGGGAGGGTTTAGGGTCCAGGTGAGGGTACGACAACGCTTTAGGGGGAGCGTACGTGTGAGGGCGTGGGTTAGTGTTAGCGTACGGGTTAGGATTAGGGGACAGGTGAGGGTCAGGCTTCGGGGAAGGCTTAGGGTTAGGGTTCGGGCTAGGGTTAGGGTTAGGGGACGAGGAGGGTTTAGGGTCCAGGTGAGGGTACGACAACGCTTTAGAGGGAGCGTACGTGTGAGGGAGTGGGTTAGTGTTAGCGTACGGTTTAGGATTAGGGGACGGGTGAGGGTCAGGCTTCGGGGAAGGGTTAGGGTTAGGGTTCGGGCTAGGGTTAGGGTTAGGGGACGGGGAGGGTTTAGGGTCCAGGTGAGGGTACGACAACGCTTTAGGTGGAGCGTACGTGTGAGGGCGCGGGTTAGTGTTAGCGTACGGTTTAGGATTAGGGGACGGGTGAGGGTCAGGCTTCGGGAAAGGGTTAGGGTTAGGGTTCGGGCTAGGGTTAGGGTTAGGGGACGGGGAGGGTTTAGGGTCCAGGTGAGGGTACGACAATGCTTTAGGTGGAGCGTACGTGTGAGGGCGCAGGTTAGTGTTAGCGTACGGTTTAGGATTAGGGGACGGGTGAGGGTCAGGCTTCGGGGAAGGGTTAGGGTTAGGTTTCGGGCTAGGGTTAGGGTTAGGGGACGGGGACGGTTTAGGGTCCAGGTGAGGGTACGACAACACTTTAGGGGGAGCGTACGTGTGAGGGCGCAGGTTAGTGTTAGCGTAAGGGTTAGGATTAGGGGACGGGTGAGGGTCAGGCTTCCGGGAAGGGTTAGGGTTACGGTTCGGGCTAGGGTTAGGGTTAGGGGACGGGGAGGGTTTAGGGTCCAGGTGAGGGTACGACAACGCTTTAGGGGGAGCGTACGTGTGAGGGCGTGGGTTAGTGTTAGCGTACGGGTTAGGATTAGGGGACGGGTGAGGGTCAGGCTTCGGGGAAGGGTTAGGGTTAGGGTTCGGGCTAGGGTTAGTGTTAGGGGACGGGGACGGTTTAGGGTCCAGGTGAGGGTACGACAACGCTTTAGGGGGAGCGTACGTGTGAGGGCGTGGGTTAGTGTTAGCGTACGGGTTAGGATTAGGGGACGATTGAGGGTCAGGCTTCGGGGAAGTGTTAGGGTTAGGGTTCGGGCTAGGGTTAGGGTTAGGGGACGGGGACGGTTTAGGGTCCAGGTGACAGTATGACAACGCTTTAGGGGGAGCGTACGTGTGAGGGCGTGGTTTAGTGTTAGCGTACTGGTTAGGATTAAGGGACGGGTGAGGGTCAGGCTTCGGGGAAGTGTTAGGGTTAGCGTTCGGGCTAGGGTTAGGGTTAGGGGACGGGGAGGGTTTAGGGTCCAGGTGAGGGTATGACAACGCTTTAGGGGGAGCGTACGTGTGAGGGCGTGGGTTAGTGTTAGCGTACGGGTTAGGATTAGGGGACGGGAGAGGGTCAGGCTTCGGGGAAGGGTTAGGGTTAGGGTTCGGGCTAGGGTTAGGGTTAGGGGACGAGGAGGGTTTAGGGTCCAGGTGAGGGTACGACAACGCTTTAGGGGTAGCGTATGTGTGAGGGCGTGGGTTAGTGTTAGCGTACGGGTTAGGATTAGGGGACGGGTGAGGGTCAGGCTTCGGGGAAGGGTTAGGGTTAGGGTTCGGGCTAGGGTTAAGGTTAGGGGACGGGGAGGGTTTAGGGTCCAGGTGAGGGTACGATAACGCTTTAGGTGGAGCGTACGTGTGAGGGCGCGGGTTAGTGTTAGCGTACGGTTTAGGATTAGGGGACGGGTGAGGGTCAGGCTTCGGGGAAGGGTTAGGGTTAGGGTTCGGGCTAGGGTTAGGGTTAGGGGACGGGGAGGGTTTAGGGTCCAGGTGAGGGTACGACAATGCTTTAGGTGGAGCGTACGTGTGAGGGCGCAGGTTAGTGTTAGCGTACGGTTTAGGATTAGGGGACGGGTGAGGGTCAGGCTTCGGGGAAGTGTTAGGGTTAGGGTTCGGGCTAGGGTTAGGGTTAGGGGATGGGGACGGTTTAGGGTCCAGGTGAGGGTACGACAACGCTTTAGGGGGAGCGTACGTGTGAGGGCGCGGGTGAGTGTTAGCGTACGGTTTAGGATTAGGGGACGGGTGAGGGTCAGGCTTCGGGGAAGGGTTAGGGTTGGGGTTCGGGCTAGGGTTAGGGTTAGGGGACGGTGAGGGTTTAGGGTCCAGGTGAGGGTAAGACAACGCTTTAGGGGGAGCGTACGTGTGAGGGCGCGGGTTAGTGTTAGCGTACGGGTTAGGATTAGGGGACGGGTGAGGGTCAGGCTTCGGGGAAGGGTTAGGGTTAGGGTTCGGGCTAGGGTTAGGGTTAGGGGACGGGGACGGTTTAGGGTCCAGGTGAGGGTACGACAACGCTTTAGGGGGAGCATACGTGTGAGGGCGCGGGTTAGTGTTAGCATACGGGTTAGGATTAGGGGACGGTTGAGGGTCAGGCTTCGGGGGAGGGTTAGGGTTAGGGTTCGGGCCAGGGTTAGGGTTAGGGGACGGTGAGGGTTTAGGGTCCAGGTGACGGTACGACAACGCTTTAGGGAGAGTGTACGTGTGAGGGCGTGGGATAGTGTTAGCGTACGGGTTAGGATTTGGGGACGGGTGAGGGTCAGGCTTCGGGGAAGGGTTAGGGTTAGGGTTCGGGCTAGGGTTAGGGTTAGGGGACGGGGACGGTTTAGGGTCCAGGTGAGGGTACGACAACGCTTTAGGGGGAGCGTACGTGTGAGGGCGCGGGTGTTAGTGTACGGGTTAGGATTAGAAAACGGGTGAGGGTCAGGCTTCGGGGAAGGGTTAGAGTTAGGGTTCGGGCTAGGGTTAGGGTTAGGGGACGGGGAGGGTTTAGGGTCCAGGTGAGGGTACGACAACGCTTTAGGGGGAGTGTACGTGTGAGGGCGCGGGTTAGTGTTAGCGTACGGGTTAGGATTAGGGGACGGGTGAGGGTCAGGCTTCGGGAAGTGTTAGGGTTCGGGCTAGGGTTAGGGGACGGGGAGGGTTTAGGGTCCAGGTGAGGGTACGACAACGCTTTAGGGGGAGTGTACGTGTGAGGGCGCGGGTTAGTGTTTGCGTACGGGTTAGGATTAGGGGACGGGTGAGGGTCAGGCTTCGGGGAAGGGTTAGGGTTAGGGTTCGGGCTAGGGTTAGGGTTAGGGGACGGGGAGAGTTTAGGGTCCAGGTGTGGGTACGACAAAGCTTTAGGGGGAGCGTACGTGTTAGGGCGCGGGTTTGTGTTAGCGTACGGGTTAGGATTAGGGGACGGGTGAGGGTCAGGCTTCGGGGAAGGGTTAGGGTTAGGGTTCGGGCTAGAGTTAGTGTTAGGGGATGGGGAGGGTTTAGGGTCCAGGTGAGGGTACGACAACGCTTTAGGGGGAGCGTATGTGTGAGGGGGCGTGTTAGTGTTAGCGTACGGGTTAGGATTAGGGGACGTGTGAGGGTCAGGCTTCGGGGAAGGGTTAGGGTTAGGGTTCGGGCTAGGGTTAGGTTTAGGGGACGGGGAGGGTTTAGTGTCCAGGTGAGGGTACGACAACGCTTTAGGGGGAGCATACGTGTGAGGGCGCGGGTCAGTGTTAGAGTACGGGTTAGGATTAGGGGACGGGTGAGGGTCAGGCTTCGGGGAAGGGTTAGGGTTAGGGTTTGGGTTAGGGTTAGGGTTAGGGGATGGGGAGGGTTTCGGGTCCAGGTGACGGTACGACAACGCTTTAGGGAGAGCGTACGTGTGAGGGCGTGGGTTAGTGTTAGCGTACGGGTTAGGATTAGGGGACGGGTGAGGGTCAGGCTTTGGGGAAGGGTTAGGGTTAGGGTTCCGGCTAGGGTTAGGGTTAGGGGACGGGGAGGGTTTAGGGTCTAGGTGAGGGTACGACAATGCTTTAGGGGGAGCGTACGTGTGAGGGCGTGGGTTAGTGTTAGCGTACGGGTTAGGATTAGGGGACGGGTGAGGGTCAGGCTTTGGGGAAGGGTTAGGGTTAGGGTTCAGGCTAGGGTTAGGGGACGGGGACGGTTTAGGGTCCAGGTGAGGGTACGACAACGCTTTAGGGGGAGTGTACGTGGAGGGCGCGGGTTAGTGTTAGTGTACGGGTTAGGATTAGGGGACGGGTGAGGGTCAGGCTTCGGGGAAGGGTTAGGGTTAGGGTTCGGGCTAGGGTTAGTGTTAGGGGATGGGGAGGGTTTAGGGTCCAGGTGAGGGTACGACAACGCTTTAGGGGGAGCGTATGTGTGAGGGGGCGTGTTAGTGTTAGCGTACAGGTTAGGATTAGGGGACGTGTGAGGGTCAGGCTTCGGGGAAGGGTTAGGGTTAGGGTTCGGGCTAGGGTTAGGTTTAGGGGACGGGGAGGGTTTAGTGTCCAGGTGAGGGTACGACAACGCTTTAGGGGGAGCATACGTGTGAGGGCGCGGGTCAGTGTTAGAGTACGGGTTAGGATTAGGGGACGGGTGAGGGTCAGGCTTCGGGGAAGGGTTAGGGTTAGGGTTTGGGTTAGGGTTAGGGTTAGGGGATGGGGAGGGTTTAGGGTCCAGGTGAGGGTACGACAACGCTTTAGGGGGAGCGTACGTGTGAGGGCGCGGGTGAGTGTTAGCGTACGGGTTAGGATTAGGAAACGGGTGAGGGTCAGGCTTCGGGGAAGGGTTAGGGTTAGGGTTCGGGCTAGGGTTAGGGTTAGGGGATGGGGACGGTTTAGGGTCCAGGTGAGGGTACGACAACGCTTTAGGGGGAGCGTACGTGTGAGGGCGCGGGTTAGTGTTAGTATACTGGTTAGGATTAGGGGACGGGTGAGGGTCAGGCTTCGGGGAAGGGTTAGGGTTAGGGTTCGCGCTAGGGTTAGGGTTAGGCGACGGGGAGGGTTTAGGGTCCAGGTGAGGGTACGACAACGCTTTAGGGAGAGCGTACGTGTGAGGGGGCGGGTTAGTGTTAGCGTACGGGTTAGGATTAGGGGACGGGTGAGGGTCAGGCTTCGGGGAAGGGTTAGGGTTAGGGTTCGGGCTAGGGTTAGGGTTAGGGGACGGGGAGGGTTTAGGGTCTAGGTGAGGGTACGACAACGCTTTAGAGGGAGCGTACGTGTGAGGGCGTTGGTTAGTGTTAGCGTACGGGTTAGGATTAGGGGACGGGTGAGGGTCAGGCTTCGGGGAAGGGTTAGGGTTAGGGTTCGGGCTAGGGTTAGGGTTAGGGGACGGGGACGGTTTAGGGTCCAGGTGAGGGTACGACAACGCTTTAGGTGGAGCGTACGTGTGAGGGCGCGGGTTAGTGTTATCGTACGGGTTAGGATTAGGGGACTGGTGAGGGTCAGGCTTTGGGGAAGGGTTAGGGGTAGGGTTCGGGCTAGGGTTAGGGTTAGGGGACGGGGACGGTTTAGGGTCCAGGTGAGGGTACGACAACGCTTTAGGGGGAGTGTACGTGTGAGGGCGTGGGTTAGTGTTAGCGTACGGGTTAGGATTAGGGGACGGGTGAGGGTCAGGCTTCGGGGAAGGGTTAGGGTTAGGGTTCGGGCTAGGGTTAGGATTAGGGGACGGGGAGGGTTTAGGGTCCAGGTGAGGGTACGACAACGCTTTAGGGGGAGCATACGTGTGAGGGCGCGGGTTAGTGTTAGCATACGGGTTAGGATTAGGGGACGGGTGAGGGTCAGGCTTCTGGGAAGTGTTAGGGTTAGGGTTCGGGCTAGGGTTAGGGTTAGGGGACGCGGACGGTTTAGGGTCCAGGTGAGGGTACGACAACGCTTTAGGGGGAGCGTACGTGTGAGGGCGTGGGTTAGTGTTAGCGTACTGGTTAGGATTAGGGGACGGGTGAGGGTCAGGCTTCGGGGAAGGGTTAGGGTTAGGGTTCGGGCTAGGGTTAGGGTTAGGGGACGGGGAGGGTTTAGGGTCCAGGTGAGGGTACGACAACGCTTTAGGGGGAGAGTACGTGTGAGGGCACGGTTTAGTGTTATCGTTCGAGTTAGGATTAGGGGACAGGTGAGGGTCAGGCTTCGGGGAAGTGTTAGGGTTAGGGTTCGGGCTAGGGTTAGGGTTAGGGGACGAGGAGGGTTTAGGGTCCAGGTGAGGGTACGACAACGCTTTAGGGGGAGCGTACGTGTGAGGGCGTGGGTTAGTGTTAGCGTACGGGTTAGGATTAGGGGACGGGTGAGGGTCAGGCTTCGGGGAAGGGTTAGGGTTAGGGTTCAGGCTAGGGTTAGGGGACGGGGACGGTTTAGGGTCCAGGTGAGGGTACGACAACGCTTTAGGGGGAGTGTACGTGTGAGGGCGCGGGTTAGTGTTAGTGTACGGGTTAGGAATAGGGGACGGGTGAGGGTCAGGCTTCGGGGAAGGGTTAGGGTTAGGGTTCGGACTAGGGTTAGGGTTAGGGGACGGGGAGGGTTTAGGGTCCAGGTGAGGGTACGACAACGCTTTAGGGGGAGCGTTCGTGTGAGGGCGCGGGTTAGTGTTAGCGTACGGGTTAGGAATAGGGGACGGGTGAGGGTCAGGCTTCGGGGAAGGGTTAGGGTTAGGGTTCGGACTAGGGTCAGGGTTAGGGGACGGGGAGGGTTTAGGGTCCAGGTGAGGGTACGACAACGCTTTAGGGGGAGCGTACGTGTGAGGGCGCGGGTTAGTGTTAGCGTACGGGTTAGGATTAGGGGACGGGTGAGGGTCAGGCTTCGGGGAAGGGTTAGGGTTAGGGTTCGGGCTAGGGTTAGGGTTAGGGGACGGGGACGGTTTAGGGTCCAGGTGAGGGTACGACAACGCTTTAGGGGGAGCGTACGTGTGAGGGCGCGGGTTAGTGTTAGCGTACGGGTTAGGATTAGGGGACGGGTGAGGGTCAGGCTTCGGGGAAGGGTTAGGGTTAGGGTTCGGGCTAGGGTTAGGGTTAGGGGACGGGGAGGGTTTAGGGTCCAGGTGAGGGTATGACAACGCTTTAGGGGGAGCGTACGTGTGAGGGCGCGGGTGAGTGTTAGCGTACGGGTTAGGATTAGGAAACGGGTGAGGGTCAGGCTTCGGGGAAGGGTTAGGGTTAGGGTTCGGGCTAGGGTTAGGGTTAGGGGATGGGGACGGTTTAGGGTCCAGGTGAGGGTACGACAACGCTTTAGGGGGAGCGTACGTGTGAGGGCGCGGGTTAGTGTTAGCATACTGGTTAGGATTAGGGGACGGGTGAGGGTCAGGCTTCGGGGAAGGGTTAGGGTTAGGTTTCGCGCTAGGGTTAGGGTTAGGCGACGGGGAGGGTTTAGGGTCCAGGTGAGGGTACGACAACGCTTTAGGGGTAGCGTACGTGTGAGGGGGCGGGTTAGTGTTAGCGTACGGGTTAGGATTAGGGGACGAGTGAGGGTCAGGCTTCGGGGAAGGGTTAGGGTTAGGGTTCGGGCTAGGGTTAGGGTTAGGGGACGGGGAGTGTTTAGGGTCTAGGTGAGGGTACGACAACGCTTTAGAGGGAGCGTACGTGTGAGGGCGTTGGTTAGTGTTAGCGTACGGGTTAGGATTAGGGGACGGGTGAGGGTCAGGCTTCGGGGAAGGGTTAGGGTTAGGGTTCGGGCTAGGGTTAGGGTTAGGGGACGGGGACGGTTTAGGGTCCAGGTGAGGGTACGACAACGCTTTAGGGGGAGCGTACGTGTGAGGGCGCGGGTTAGTGTTATCGTACGGGTTAGGATTAGGGGACTGGTGAGGGTCAGGCTTTGGGGAAGGGTTAGGAGTAGGGTTCGGGCTAGGGTTAGGGTTAGGGGACGGGGACGGTTTAGGGTCCAGGTGAGGGTACGACAACGCTTTAGGGGGAGTGTACGTGTGAGGGCGTGGGTTAGTGTTAGCGTACGGGTTAGGATTAGGGGACGGGTGAGGGTCAGGCTTCTGGGAAGTGTTAGGGTTAGGGTTCGGGCTAGGGTTAGGGTTAGGGGACGGGGACGGTTTAGGGTCCAGGTGAGGGTACGACAACGCTTTAGGGGGAGCGTACATGTGAGGGCGTGGGTTAGTGTTAGCGTACGGGTTAGGATTAGGGGACGAGTGAGTGTCAGGCTTCGGGGAAGTGTTAGGGTTAGGGTTCGGGCTAGGGTTAGGGTTAGGGTACGGGGACGGTTTAGGGTCCAGGTGACGGTATGACAACGCTTTAGGGGGAGCGTACGTGTGAGGGCGTGGGTTAGTGTTAGCGTTCTGGTTAGGATTAGGGGACGGGTGAGGGTCAGGCTTCGGGGAAGGGTTAGGGTTAGGGTTCGGGCTAGGGTTAGGGTTAGGGGACGGGGAGGGTTTAGGGTCCAGGTGAGGGTACGACAACGCTTTAGGGGGAGCGTACGTGTGAGGGCACGGTTTAGTGTTATAGTTCGAGTTAGGATTAGGGGACAGGTGAGGGTCAGGCTTCGGGGAAGTGTTAGGGTTAGGGTTCGGGCTAGGGTAGGGTTAGGGGACGAGGAGGGTTTAGGGTCCAGGTGAGGGTACGACAACGCTTTAGGGGGAGCGTACGTGTGAGGGCGTGGGTTAGTGTTAGCGTACGGGTTAGGATTAGGGGACGGGTGAGGGTCAGGCTTCGGGGAAGGGTTAGGGTTAGGGTTCGGGCTAGGGTTAGGGTTAGGGGACGGGGAGGGTTTAGGGTCCAGGTGAGGGTACGACAACGCTTTAGGTGGAGCGTACGTGTGAGGGCGCGGGTTAGTGTTAGCGTACGGTTTAGGATTAGGGGACGGGTGAGGGTCAGGCTTCTGGGAAGGGTTAGGGTTAGGGTTCGGGCTAGGGTTAGGGTTAGGGGACGGGGAGGGTTTAGGGTCCAGGTGAGGGTACGACAACGCTTTAGGTGGAGCGTACGTGTGAGGGCGCAGGTTAGTGTTAGCGTACGGTTTAGGATTAGGGGACGGGTGAGGCTCAGGCTTCGGGGAAGGGTTAGGGTTAGGGTTCGGGCTAGGGTTAGGGTTAGGGGACGGGGACGGTTTAGGGTCCAGGTGAGGGTACGACAACACTTTAGGGGGAGCGTACGTGTGAGGGCGCAGGTTAGTGTTAGCGTACGGGTTAGGATTAGGGGACGGGTGAGGGTCAGGCTTCTGGGAAGTGTTAGGGTTAGGGTTCGGGCTAAGGTTAGGGTTAGGGGACGGGGACGGTTTAGGGTCCAGGTGAGGGTACGACAACGCTTTAGGGGGAGCGTACGTGTGAGGGCGTGGGTTAGTGTTAGAGTACGGGTTAGGATTAGGGGACGAGTGAGGGTCAGGCTTCGGGGAAGGGTTAGGGTTAGGGTTCGGGCTAGGGTTAGGGTTAGGGGACGGGGACGGTTTAGGGTCCAGGTGACGGTATGACAACGCTTTAGGGGGAGCGTACGTGTGAGGGCGTGGGTTAGTGTTAGCGTACTGGTTAGGATTAGGGGACGGGTGAGGGTCAGGCTTCGGGGAAGGGTTAGGGTTAGGGTTCGGGCTAGGGTTAGGGTTAGGGGACGGGGAGGGTTAGGGTCCAGGTGAGTGTACGACAACGCTTTAGGTGGAGCGTACGTGTGAGGGCGCGGGTTAGTGTTAGCGTACGGTTTAGGATTAGGGGACGGGTGAGGGTCAGGCTTCGGGAAAGGGTTAGGGTTAGGGTTCGGGCTAGGGTTAGGGTTAGGGGACGGGGAGGGTTTAGGGTCCAGGTGAGGGTACGACAATGCTTTAGGTGGAGCGTACGTGTGAGGGCGCAGGTTAGTGTTAGCGTACGGTTTAGGATTAGGGGACGGGTGAGGGTCAGGCTTCGGGGAAGGGTTAGGGTTAGGTTTCGGGCTAGGGTTAGGGTTAGGGGACGGGGACGGTTTAGGGTCCAGGCGAGGGTACGACAACACTTTAGGGGGAGCGTACGTGTGAGGGCGCAGGTTAGTGTTAGCGTAAGGGTTAGGATTAGGGGACGGGTGAGGGTCAGGCTTCCGGGAAGGGTTAGGGTTATGGTTCGGGCTAGGGTTAGGGTTAGGGGACGGGGAGGGTTTAGGGTCCAGGTGAGGGTACGACAACGCTTTAGGGGGAGCGTACGTGTGAGGGCGTGGGTTAGTGTTAGCGTACGGGTTAGGATTAGGGGACGGGTGAGTGTCAGGCTTCGGGGAAGGGTTAGGGTTAGGGTTCGGGCTAGGGTTAGTGTTAGGGGACGGGGACGGTTTAGGGTCCAGGTGAGGGTACGACAACGCTTTAGGGGGAGCGTACGTGTGAGGGCGTGGGTTAGTGTTAGCGTACGGGTTAGGATTAGGGGACGATTGAGGGTCAGGCTTCGGGGAAGTGTTAGGGTTAGGGTTCGGGCTAGGGTTAGGGTTAGGGGACGGGGACGGTTTAGGGTCCAGGTGACAGTACGACAACGCTTTAGGGGGAGCGTACGTGTGAGGGCGTGGTTTAATGTTAGCGTACTGGTTAGGATTAGGGGACGGGTGAGGGTCAGGCATCGGGGAAGGGTTAGGGTTAGCGTTCGGGCTAGGGTTAGGGTTAGGGGACGGGGAGGGTTTAGGGTCCAGGTGAGGGTATGACAACGCTTTAGGGGGAGCGTACGTGTGAGGGCGTGGGTTAGTGTTAGCGTACGGGTTAGGATTAGGGGACGGGTGAGGGTCAGGCTTCGGGGAAGGGTTAGGGTTAGGGTTCGGGCTAGGGTTAGGGTTAGGGGACGAGGAGGTTTTAGGGTCCAAGTGAGGGTACGACAACGCTTTAGGGGTAGCGTATGTGTGAGGGCGTGGGTTAGTGTTAGCGTACGGGTTAGGATTAGGGGACGGGTGAGGGTCAGGGTTCGGGGAAGGGTTAGGGTTAGGGTTCGGGCTAGGGTTAAGGTTAGGGGACGGGGAGGGTTTAGGGTCCAGGTGAGGGTACGATAACGCTTTAGGTGGAGCGTACGTGTGAGGGCGCGGGTTAGTGTTAGGGTACGGTTTAGGATTAGGGGACGGGTGAGGGTCAGGCTTCGGGGAAGGGTTAGGGTTAGGGTTCGGGCTAGGGTTAGGGTTAGGGGACGGGGACGGTTTAGGGTCCAGGTGAGGGTACGACAACGCTTTAGGGGGAGCGTACGTGTGAGGGCGCGGGTGTTAGTGTACGGGTTAGGATTAGGAAACGGGTGAGGGTCAGGCTTCGGGGAAGGGTTAGAGTTAGGGTTCGGGCTAGGGTTAGGGTTAGGGGACGGGGAGGGTTTAGGGTCCAGGTGAGGGTACGACAACGCTTTAGGGGGAGTGTACGTGTGAGGGCGCGGGTTAGTGTTAGCGTACGGGTTAGGATTAGGGGACGGGTGAGGGTCAGGCTTCGGGAAGTGTTAGGGTTAGGGCTCGGGTTAGGGTTAGGGGACGGGGACGGTTTAGGGTCCAGGTGAGGGTACGACAACGCTTTAGGGGGAGCATACGTGTGAGGGCGCGGGTTAGTGTTAGCATACGGGTTAGGATTAGGGGACGGGTGAGGGTCAGGCTTCGGGGGAGGGTTAGGGTTAGGGTTCGGGCCAGGGTTAGGGTTAGGGGACGGGGAGGGTTTAGGGTCCAGGTGAGGGTACCACAACGCTTTAGGGGGAGCGTACGTGTGAGGGCGGGTGTTAGTATTAGCGTATGGGTTAGGATTAGGGGACGGGTGAGGGTCAGGCTTCAGGGAAGGGTTAGGGTTAGGGTTCGGGCTAGGGTTAGGGTTAGGGGACGGGGACGGTTTAGGGTCCAGGTGAGGGTACGACAACGCTTTAGGGGGAGCGTACGTGTGAGGGCGCGGGTTAGTGTTAGCGTACGGGTTAGGATTAGGGTAAGGGTGAGGGTCAGGCTTCGGGGAAGTGTTAGGGTTAGGGTTCGGGCTAGGGTTAGGGTTAGGGGACGGGGAGGGTTTAGGGTCCAGGTGAGGGTACGACAACGCTTTAGGGGGAGCGTACGTGTGAGGGCGCGTGTTAGTGTTAGCGTACGGTTTAGGATTAGGGGACGGGTGAGGGTCAGGCTTCGGGGAAGTGTTAGGGTTAGGGTTCGGGCTAGGGTTAGGGTTAGGGGACGGGGAGGGTTTAGGGTCCAGGTGAGGGTACGACAATGCTTTAGGTGGAGCGTACGTGTGAGGGCGCAGGTTAGTGTTAGCGTACGGTTTAGGATTAGGGGACGGGTGAGGGTCAGGCTTCGGGGAAGGGTTAGGGTTAGGGTTCGGGCTAGGGTTAGGGTTAGGGGATGGGGACGGTTTAGGGTCCAGGTGAGGGTACGACAACGCTTTAGGGGGAGCGTACGTGTGAGGGCGCGGGTGAGTGTTAGCGTACGGTTTAGGATTAGGGGACGGGTGAGGGTCAGGCTTTGGGGAAGTGTTAGGGTTATGGTTCGGGCTAGGGTTAGGTTTAGGGGACGGGGACGGTTTAGGGTCCAGGTGAGGGTACGACAACACTTTAGGGGGAGCGTACGTGTGAGGGCGCAGGTTAGTGCTAGCGTACGGGTTAGGATTACGGGACGGGTGAGGGTCAGGCTTCGGGGAAGGGTTAGGGTTAGGGTTCGGGCTAGGGTTAGGGTTTGGGGACGGGGAGGGTTTAGGGTCCAGGTGAGGGTACGACAACGCTTTAGGGGGAGCGTACGTGTGAGGGCGCGGGTTAGTGTTAGCGTACGGGTTAGGATTAGGAGACGGGTGAGGGTCAGGCTTTGGGGAAGTTTTAGGGTTAGGGTTCGGGCTAGGGTTAGGGTTAGGGGACGGGGACGGTTTAGGGTCCAGGTGAGGGTACGACAACGCTGTAGGGGGAGCGTACGTGTGAGGGCGTGGGTTAGTGTTAGCGTACGGGTGAGGATTAGGGGACGGGTGAGGGTCAGGCTTCGGGGAAGTGTAAGGGTTAGGGTTCGGACTAGGGTTAGGGTTAGGGGACGGGGAGGGTTTAGGGTCCAGGTGAGGGTACGACAACGCTTTCGGGGGAGCGTACGTGTGAGGGCGCGGGTTAGTGTTAGCGTACGGGTTAGGATTAGGGGACGGGTGAGGGTCAGGCTTCGGGGAAGGGTTAGGGTTAGGGTTCGGGCTAGGGTTAGGGTTAGGGGACGGGGAGGGTTTAGTGTCCAGGTGAGGGTACGACAACGCTTTAGGGGGAGTGTACGTGTGAGGGCATGGGTTAGTGTTACCGTACGGGTTAGGATTAGGGGACGGGTGAGGGTCAGGCTTCGGGGAAGGGTTAGGGTTAGGGTTCGGGCTAGGGTTAGGGTTAGGGGACGGGGAGGGTTTAGGGTCCAGGTGAGGGTACGACAACGCTTTAGGGGGAGCGTACGTGTGAAGGCGCGGGTTAGTGTTAGCGTACGGGTTAGGATTAGGGGACGGGTGAGGGTCAGGCTTCGGGGAAGGGTTAGGGTTAGGGTTCGGGCTAGGGTTAGGGTTAGGGGACGGGGACGGTTTAGGGTCCAGGTGAGGGTACGACAACGCTTTAGGGGGAGCGTACGTGTGAGGGCGCGGGTTACTGTTAGCGTACGGGTTAGGATTAGGGGACGGGTGAGGGTCAGGCTTCGGGAAGGTTTAGGGTTAGGGTTCGGGCTAGGGTTAGGGTTAGGTGACGGGGACGGTTTAGGGTCCAGGTGAGGGTACGACAACGCTTTAGGGGGAGCATACGTGTGAGGGCGCGGGTTAGTGTTAGCGTACGGGTTAGGATTAGGGGACGGGTGAGGGTCAGGCTTCGGGGAAGGGTTAGGGTTAGGGTTCGGGCTAGGGTTAGGGTTAGGGGACGGGGACGGTTTAGGGTCCAGGTGAGGGTACGACAACGCTTTAGGGGGAGCGTACGTGTGAGGGCGCGGGTTAGTGTTAGCGTACGGGTTAGGATTAGGGGACGGGTGAGGGTCAGGCTTCGGGGAAGGGTTAGGGTTAGGGTTCGGGCTAGGGTTAGGGTTAGGGGACGGGGACGGTTTAGGGTCCAGGTGAGGGTACGACAACGCTTTAGGGGGAGCGTACGTGTGAGGGCGCGGGTTAGTGTTAGCGTACGGGTTAGGATTAGGGGACGGGTGAGGGTCAGGCTTCGGGGAAGGGTTAGGGTTAGGGTTCGGGCTAGGGTTAGGGTTAGGGGACGGGGAGGGTTTAGGGTCCAGGTGAGGGTACGACAACGCTTTAGGGGGAGCGTACGTGTGAGGGCGCGGGTCAGAGTTAGCGTACGGGTTAGGATTAGGGGACGGGTGAGGGTCAGGCTTCGGGGAAGGGTTAGGGTTAGGGTTCGGGCTAGGGTTAGGTTTAGGGGACGGGGACGGTTTAGGGTCCAGGTGAGGGTACGACAACGCTTTAGGGGGAGCGTACGTCTGAGGGCGCGTGTTAGTGTTAGCGTACGGTTTAGGATTAGGGGACGGGTGAGGGTCAGGCTTCGGGGAAGTGTTAGGGTTAGGGTTCGGGCTAGGGTTAGGGTTAGGGGACGGGGAGGGTTTAGGGTCCAGGTGAGGGTGCGACAATGCTTTAGGTGGAGCGTACGTGTGAGGGCGCAGGTTAGTGTTAGCGTACGGTTTAGGATTAGGGGACGGGTGAGGGTCAGGCTTCGGGGAAGGGTTAGGGTTAGGGTTCGGGCTAGGGTTAGGGTTAGGGGATGGGGACGGTTTAGGGTCCAGGTGAGGGTACGACAACGCTTTAGGGGGAGCGTACGTGTGAGGGCGCGGGTGAGTGTTAGCGTACGGTTTAGGATTAGGGGACGGGTGAGGGTCAGGCTTTGGGGAAGTGTTAGTGTTATGTTTCGGGCTAGGGTTAGGTTTAGGGGACGGGGACGGTTTAGGGTCCAGGTGAGGGTACGACAACGCTTTAGGGGGAGCGTACGTGTGAGGGCGCAGGTTAGTGCTAGCGTACGGGTTAGGATTACGGGACGGGTGAGGGTCAGGCTTCGGGGAAGGGTTAGGGTTAGGGTTCGGGCTAGGGTTAGGGTTTGGGGACGGGGAGGGTTTAGGGTCCAGGTGAGGGTACGACAACGCTTTAGGGGGAGCGTACGTGTGAGGGCGCGGGTTAGTGTTAGCGTACGGGTTAGGATTGGGAGACGGGTGAGGGTCAGGCTTTGGGGAAGTTTTAAGGTTAGGGTTCGGGCTAGGGTTAGGGTTAGGGGACGGGGACGGTTTAGGGTCCAGGTGAGGGTACGACAACGCTGTAGGGGGAGCGTACGTGTGAGGGCGTGGGTTAGTGTTAGCGTACGGGTGAGGATTAGGGGACGGGTGAGGGTCAGGCTTCGGGGAAGTGTAAGGGTTAGGGTTCGGACTAGGGTTAGGGTTAGGGGACGGGGAGGGTTTAGGGTCCAGGTGAGGGTACGACAACGCTTTAGGGGGAGCGTACGTGTGAGGGCGCGGGTTAGTGTTAGCGTACGGGTTAGGATTAGGGGACGGGTGAGGGTCAGGCTTCGGGGAAGGGTTAGGGTTAGGGTTCGGGCTAGGGTTAGGGTTAGGGGACGGGGAGGGTTTAGGGTCCAGGTGAGGGTACGACAACGCTTTAGGGGGAGCGTACGTGTGAAGGCGCGGGTTAGTGTTAGCGTACGGGTTAGGATTAGGGGACGGGTGAGGGTCAGGCTTCGGGGAAGGGTTAGGGTTAGGGTTCGGGCTAGGGTTAGGGTTAGGGGACGGGGACGGTTTAGGGTCCAGGTGAGGGTACGACAACGCTTTAGGGGGAGTGTACGTGTGAGGGCGTGGGTTAGTGTTAGCGTACGGGTTAGGATTAGGGGACGGGTGAGGGTCAGGCTTCGGGGAAGGTTTAGGGTTAGGGTTCGGGCTAGGGTTAGGGTTAGGGGACGGGGACGGTTTAGGGTCCAGGTGAGGTTACGACAACGCTTTAGGGGGAGCGTACGTGTGAGGGCGCGGGTTAGTGTTAGCGTACGGGTTAGGATTAGGGGACGGGTGAGGGTCAGGCTTCGGGGAAGGGTTAGGGTTAGGGTTCGGGCTAGGGTTAGGGTTAGGGGACGGGGACGGTTTAGGGTCCAGGTGAGGGTACGACAACGCTTTAGGGGGAGCGTACGTGTGAGGGCGCGGGTTAGTGTTAGCGTACGGGTTAGGATTAGGGGTCGGGTGAGGGTCAGGCTTCGGGGAAGGGTTAGGGTTAGGGTTCGGGCTAGGGTTAGGGTTAGGGGACGGGGACGGTTTAGGGTCCAGGTGAGGGTACGACAATGCTTTAGGGGGAGCGTACGTGTGAGGGCGTGGGTTAGTGTTAGCGTACGGGTTAGGATTAGGGGACGGGTGAGGGTCAGGCTTCGGGGAAGGGTTAGGGTTAGGGTTCGGGCTAGGGTTAGGGTTAGGGGACGGGGACGGTTTAGGGTCCAGGTGAGGGTACGACAACGCTTTAGGGGGAGCGTACGTGTGAGGGCGCGGGTTAGTGTTAGCGTACGGGTTAGGATTAGGGGACGGCTGAGGGTCAGGCTTCGGGGAAGGGTTAGGGTTAGGGTTCGGGCTAGGGTTAGGGTTAGGGGACGGGGAGGGTTTAGGGTCCAGGTGAGGGTACGACAACGCTTTAGGGGGAGCGTACGTGTGAGGGCGCGGGTTAGTGTTATCGTACGGGTTAGGATTAGGAAACGGGTGAGGGTCAGGCTTCGGGGAAGGGTTAGAGTTAGGGTTCGGGCTAGGGTTAGGGGTAGGGGACGGGGAGGGTTTAGGGTCCAGGTGAGGGTACGACAACGCTTTAGGGGGAGCGTACGTGTGAGGGCGCGGGTCAGAGTTAGCGTACGGGTTAGGATTAGGGGACGGGTGAGGGTCAGGCTTCGGGGAAGGGTTAGGGTTAGGGTTCGGGCTAGGGTTAGGGTTAGGGGACGGGGACGGTTTAGGGTCCAGGTGAGGGTACGACAATGCTTTAGGGGGAGCGTACGTGTGAGGGCGCGTGTTAGTGTTAGCGTACGGTTTAGGATTAGGGGACGGGTGAGGGTCAGGCTTCGGGGAAGTGTTAGGGTTACGGTTCGGGCTAGGGTTAGGGTTAGGGGACGGGGAGGGTTTAGGGTCCAGGTGAGGGTACGACAATGCTTTAGGTGGAGCGTACATGTGAGGGCGCAGGTTAGTGTTAGCGTACGGTTTAGGATTAGGGGACGGGTGAGGGTCAGGCTTCGGGGAAGGGTTAGGGTTAGGGTTCGGGCTAGGGTTAGGGTTAGGGGATGGGGACGGTTTAGGGTCCAGGTGAGGGTACGACAACGCTTTAGGGGGAGCGTACGTGTGAGGGCGCGGGTGAGTGTTAGCGTACGGTTTAGGATTAGGGGACGGGTGAGGGTCAGGCTTTGGGGAAGTGTTAGGGTTATGTTTCTGGCTAGGGTTAGGTTTAGGGGACGGGGACGGTTTAGGGTCCAGGTGAGGGTACGACAACACTTTAGGGGGAGCGTACGTGTGAGGGCGCAGGTTAGTGCTAGCGTACGGGTTAGGATTACGGGACGGGTGAGGGTCAGGCTTCGGGGAAGGGTTAGGGTTAGGGTTCGGGCTAGGGTTAGGGTTTGGGGACGGGGAGGGTTTAGGGTCCAGGTGAGGGTACGACAACGCTTTAGGGGGAGCGTACGTGTGAGGGCGCGGGTTAGTGTTAACGTACGGGTTAGGATTAGGAGACGGGTGAGGGTCAGGCTTTGGGGAAGTTTTAGGGTTAGGGTTCGGGCTAGGGTTAGGGTTAGGGGACGGGGACGGTTTAGGGTCCAGGTGAGGGTACGACAACGCTGTAGGGGGAGCGTACGTGTGAGGGCGTGGGTTAGTGTTAGCGTACGGGTGAGGATTAGGGGACGGGTGAGGGTCAGGCTTCGGGGAAGTGTAAGTGTTAGTGTTCGGACTAGGGTTAGGGTTAGGGGACGGGGAGGGTTTAGGGTCCAGGTGAGGGTACGACAACGCTTTAGGGGGAGCGTACGTGTGAGGGCGCGGGTTAGTGTTAGCGTACGGGTTAGGATTAGGGGACGGGTGAGGGTCAGGCTTCGGGGAAGGGTTAGGGTTAGGGTTCGGGCTAGGGTTAGGGTTAGGGGACGGGGAGGGTTTAGGGTCCAGGTGAGGGTACGACAACGCTTTAGGGGGAGTGTACGTGTGAGGGCATGGGTTAGTGTTAGCGTACGGGTTAGGATTAGGGGACGGGTGAGGGTCAGGCTTCGGGGAAGGGTTAGGGTTAGGGTTCGGGCTAGGGTTAGGGTTAGGGGACGGGGAGGGTTTAGGGTCCAGGTGAGGGTACGACAACGCTTTAGGGGGAGCGTACGTGTGAAGGCGCGGGTTAGTGTTAGCGTACGGGTTAGGATTAGGGGACGGGTGAGGGTCAGGCTTCGGGGAAGGGTTAGGGTTAGGGTTCGGGCTAGGGTTAGGGTTAGGGGACGGGGACGGTTTAGGGTCCAGGTGAGGGTACGACAACGCTTTAGGGGGAGCGTACGTGTGAGGGCGCGGGTTAGTGTTAGCGTACGGGTTAGGATTAGGGGACGGGTGAGGGTCAGGCTTCGGGGAAGGTTTAGGGTTAGGGTTCGGGCTAGGGTTAGGGTTAGGGGACGGGGACGGTTTAGGGTCCAGGTGAGGGTACGACAACGCTTTAGGGGGAGCGTACGTGTGAGGGCGCGGGTTAGTGTTAGCGTACGGGTTAGGATTAGGGGACGGGTGAGGGTCAGGCTTCGGGGAAGGGTTAGGGTTAGGGTTCGGGCTAGGGTTAGGGTTAGGGGACGGGGACGGTTTAGGGTCCAGGTGAGGGTACGACAACGCTTCAGGGTGAGCGTACGTGTGAGGGCGCGGGTTAGTGTTAGCGTACGGGTTAGGATTAGGGGACGGGTGAGGGTCAGGCTTCGGGGAAGGGTTAGGGTTAGGGTTCGGGCTAGGGTTAGGGTTAGGGGACGGGGACGGTTTAGGGTCCAGGTGAGGGTACGACAACGCTTTAGGGGGAGCGTACGTGTGAGGGCGCGGGTTAGTGTTAGCGTACGGGTTAGGATTAGGGGACGGGTGAGGGTCAGGCTTCGGGGAAGGGTTAGGGTTAGGGTTCGGGCTAGGGTTAGGGTTAGGGGACGGGGACGGTTTAGGGTCCAGGTGAGGGTACGACAACGCTTTAGGGGGAGCGTACGTGTGAGGGCGCGGGTTAGTGTTAGCGTACGGGTTAGGATTAGGGGACGGGTGAGGGTCAGGCTTCGGGGAAGGGTTAGGGTTAGGGTTCGGGCTAGGGTTAGGGTTAGGGGACGGGGAGGGTTTAGGGTCCAGGTGAGGGTACGACAACGCTTTAGGTGGAGCATACGTTTGAGGGCGCGGGTTAGTGTTAGCGTACGGGTTAGGATTAGGAAACGGGTGAGGGTCAGGCTTCGGGGAAGGGTTAGAGTTAGGGTTCGGGCTAGGGTTAGGGTTAGGGGACGGGGAGGGTTTAGGGTCCAGGTGAGGGTACGACAACGCTTTAGGGGGAGCGTACGTGTGAGGGCGCGGGTCAGAGTTAGCGTATGGGTTAGGATTAGGGGACGGGTGAGGGTCAGGCTTCGGGGAAGGGTTAGGGTTAGGGTTCGGGCTAGGATTAGGGTTAGGGGACGGGGACGGTTTAGGGTCCAGGTGAGGGTACGACAACGCTTTAGGGGGAGCGTACGTTTGAGGGCGCGGGTTTGTGTTAGCGTACGGGTTAGGATTAGGGGACGGGTGAGGGTCAGGTTTCGGGGAAGTGTTAGGTTTAGGGTTCGGCCTAGGGTTAGGGTTAGGGGACGGGGATGGTTTAGGGTCCAGGTGAGGG
Organism: Stenella coeruleoalba; assembly: GCF_951394435.1. Taxonomy (NCBI): domain Eukaryota; kingdom Metazoa; phylum Chordata; class Mammalia; order Artiodactyla; family Delphinidae; genus Stenella; species Stenella coeruleoalba. Next base: position 24,376,751 of record NC_137156.1, on the reverse strand, counting down.
TACGACAACGCTTTAGGGGGAGCGTACGTGTGAGGGCGCGGGTTAGTGTTATCGTACGGGTTAGGATTAGGGGACTGGTGAGGGTCAGGCTTTGGGGAAGGGTTAGGGTTAGGGTTCGGGCTAGGGTTAGGGTTAGGGGACGGGGAGGGTTTAGGGTCCAGGTGAGGGTACGACAACGCTTTAGGGGGAGTGTACGTGTGAGGGCGTGGGTTAGTGTTAGCGTACGGGTTAGGATTAGGGGACGGGTGAGGGTCAGGCTTCTGGGAAGTGTTAGGGTTAGGGTTCGGGCTAGGGTTAGGGTTAGGGGACGGGGACGGTTTAGGGTCCAGGTGAGGGTAAGACAACGCTTTAGGGGGAGCGTACGTGTGAGGGCGTGGGTTAGTGTTAGCGTACGGGTTAGGATTAGGGGACGGGTGAGGGTCAGGCTTCGGGGAAGGGTTAGGGTTAGGGTTCGGGCTAGGGTTAGGGTTAGGGGACGGGGACGGTTTAGGGTCCAGGTGACGGTATGACAACGCTTTAGGGGGAGCGTACGTGTGAGGGCGTGGGTTAGTGTTAGCGTACTGGTTAGGATTAGGGGACGGGTGAGGGTCATTCTTCGGGGAAGGGTTAGGGTTAGGGTTCGGGCTAGGGTTAGGGTTAGGGGACGGGGAGGGTTTAGGGTCCAGGTGAGGGTATGACAACGCTTTAGGGAGAGCGTACGTGTGAGGGCGTGGGTTAGTGTTAGCGTACGGGTTAGGATTAGGGGACAGGTGAGGGTCAGGCTTCGGGGAAGGGTTAGGGTTAGGGTTCGGGCTAGGGTTAGGGTTAGGGGACGAGGACGGTTTAGGGTCCAGGTGAGGGTACGACAACGCTTTAGGGGGAGCGTACGTGTGAGGGCGTGGGTTAGTGTTAGCGTACGGGTTAGGATTAGGGGACGGGTGAGGGTCAGGCTTCGGGGAAGGGTTAGGGTTAGGGTTCGGGCTAGGGTTAGGGTTAGGGGACGGGGACGGTTTAGGGTCCAGGTGAGGGTACGACAACGCTTTAGGTGGAGCGTACGTGTGAGAGCGCGTGTTAGTGTTAGCGTACGGTTTAGGATTAGGGGACGGGTGAGTGTCAGGCTTCCGGGAAGGGTTAGGGTTAGGGTTCGGGCTAGGGTTAGGGTTAGGGGACGGGGAGGGTTTAGGGTCCAGGTGAGGGTACGACAATGCTTTAGGTGGAGCGTACGTGTGAGGGCGCAGGTTAGTGTTAGCGTACGGTTTAGGATTAGGGGACGGGTGAGGGTCAGGCTTCGGGGAAGGGTTAGGGTTAGGGTTCGGGCTAGGGTTAGGGTTAGGGAATGGGGACGGTTTAGGGTCCAGGTGAGGGTACGACAACGCTTTAGGGGGAGCGTACGTGTGAGGGCGCGGGTGAGTGTTAGCGTACGGTTTAGGATTAGGGGACGGGTGAGGGTCAGGCTTCGGGGAAGGGTTAGGGTTGGGGTTCGGTCTAGGGTTAGGGTTAGGGGACGGTGAGGGTTTAGGGTCCAGGTGAGGGTAAGACAACGCTTTAGGGGGAGCGTACGTGTGAGGGCGTGGGTTAGTGTCAGCGTACGGGTTAGTATTAGGGGACGGGTGAGGGTCAGGCTTCGGGGAAGGGTTAGGGTTAGGGTTCGGGCTAGGGTTAGGGTTAGGGGATGGGGAGGGTTTCTGGTCCAGGTGAGGGTCCGACAACACTTTAGGGGGAGCGTACGTGTGAGGGCGTGGGTTAGTGTTAGCGTACGGGTTAGGATTAGGGGACGGGTGAGGGTCAGGCTTCGGGGAAGGGTTAGGGTTAGAGTTCGGGCTAGGGTTAGGGTTAGGGGACGGGGAGGGTTTAGAATCCAGTTAAGGGTACGACAACGCTTTAGGGGGAGCGTACGTGTGAGGGCGCGTGTTAGTGTTAGCGTACGGGTTAGGATTAGGGGACGGGTGAGGGTCAGGCTTCGGGGAAGGGTTAGGGATAGGGTTCTGGCTAGGGTTAGGGTTAGGGGACGGGGACAGTTTAGGGTCCAGGTGAGGGTACGACAACGCTTTAGGGGGAGCGTACGTGTGAGTGCGCGGGTTAGTGTTAGCGTACGGGTTAGGATTAGGGGACGGGTGAGGGTCAGGCTTTGGGGAAGTGTTAGGGTTATGTTTCGGGCTAGGGTTAGGTTTAGGGGATGGGGACGGTTTAGGGTCCAGGTGAGGGTACGACAACACTTTAGGGGGAGCGTACGTGTGAGGGCGCAGGTTAGTGTTAGCGTACGGGTTAGGATTACGGGACGGGTGAGGGTAAGGCTTCGGGGAAGGGTTAGGGTTAGGGTTCGGGCTAGGGTTAGGGTTTGGGACGGGGAGGGTTTAGGGTCCAGGTGAGGGTACGACAACGCTTTAGGGGGAGCGTACGTGTGAGGGCGCGGGTTAGTGTTAGCGTACGGGTTAGGATTAGGAGACGGGTGAGGGTCAGGCTTTGGGGAAGTTTTAGGGTTAGGGTTCGGGCTAGGGTTAGGGTTAGGGGACGGGGACGGTTTAGGGTCCAGGTGAGGGTACGACAACACTTTAGGGGGCTCGTACGTGTGAGGGCGCAGGTTAGTGTTAGCATAAGGGTTAGGATTAGGGGACGGGTGAGGGTCAGGGTTCGGGGAAGGGTTAGGGTTACGGTTCGGGCTATGGTTAGGGTTAGGGGACGGGGAGGGTTTAGGGTCCAGGTGAGGGTACGACAACGCTTTAGGGGGAGCGTACGTGTGAGGGCGTGGGTTAGTGTTAGCGTACGGGTTAGGATTAGGGGACGGGTGAGGGTCAGGCTTCGGGGAAAGGTTAGGGTTAGGGTTCGGGCTAGGGTTAGGGTTAGGGGACGGGGAGGGTTTAGGGTCCACATGAGGGTATGACAACGCTTTAGGCGGAGCGTACGTGTGAGGGCGTGGGTTAGTGTTAGCGTACGGGTGAGGATTAGGGGACGGGTGAGGGTCAGGCTTCGGGGAAGTGTAAGGGTTAGGGTTCGGACTAGGGTTAGGGTTAGGGGACGGGGAGGGTTTAGGGTCCAGGTGAGGGTACGACAGCGCTTTAGGGGGAGCGTACGTGTGAGGGCGCGGGTTAGTGTTAGCGTACGGTTTAGGATTAGGGGACGGGTGAGGGTCAGGCTTCGGGGAAGGGTTAGGGTTAGGGTTCGGGCTAGGGTTAGGGTTAGGGGACGGGGAGGGTTTAGGGTCCAGGTGAGGGTACGACAACGCTTTAGGGGGAGTGTACGTGTGAGGGCATGTGTTAGTGTTAGCGTACGGGTTAGGATTAGGGGACGGGTGAGGGTCAGGCTTCGGGGAAGGGTTAGGGTTAGGGTTCGGGCTAGGGTTAGGCTTAGGGGACGGGGAGGGTTTAGGGTCCAGGTGAGGGTACGACAACGCTTTAGGGGGAGCGTACGTGTGAAGGCGCGGGTTAGTGTTAGCGTACGGGTTAGGATTAGGGGACGGGTGAGGGTCAGGCTTCGGGGAAGGGTTAGGGTTAGGGTTCGGGCTAGGGTTAGGGTTAGGGGACTGGGACGGTTTAGGGTCCAGGTGAGGGTACGACAACGCTTTAGGGGGAGCGTACGTGTGAGGGCGCGGGTTTGTGTTAGCGTACGGGTTAGGATTAGGGGATGGTTGAGGGTCAGGCTTCGGGGAAGGGTTAGGTTTAGGGTTCGGGCTATGGTTAGGGTTAGGGGACGGGGAGGGTTTAGGGTCCAGGTGAGGGTACGACAACGCTTTATGGGGAGCGTACGTGTGAGGGCGCGGGTTAGTGTTAGCGTACGGGTTAGGATTAGGGTACGGGTGAGGGTCAGGCTTCGGGGAAGTGTTAGGGTTAGGGTTCGGGCTAGGGTTAGGGTTAGGGGACGGTGAGGCTTTAGGGTCCAGGTGAGGGTACGACAACGCTTTAGGTGGAGCGTACGTGTGAGGGCGCGGTTTAGTGTTAGCATACGGGTTAGGATTAGGGGACGGGTGAGGGTCAGGCTTCGGGGAAGGGTTAGGGTTAGGGTTCGGGCTAGGGTTAGGGTTAGGGATCGGGGATGGTTTAGGGTCCAGGTGAGGGTAAGACAACGCTTTAGGGGGAGCGTACGTGTGAGGGCGCAGGTTAGTGTTAGCGTACGGGTTAGGATTAGGAGACGGGTGAGGGTCAGGCTTTGCGGAAGTTTTAGGGTTAGGGTTCGGGCTAGGGTTAGGGTTAGGAGACGGGGACGGTTTAGGGTCCAGGTGAGGGTACGACAACACTTTAGGGGGAGCGTACGTGTGAGGGCGTGGGTTAGTGTTAGCGTACGGGTTAGGATTATGGGACGATTGAGGTTCAGGCTTCGGGGAAGTGTTAGGGTTAGGGTTCGGTCTAGGGTTAGGGTTAGGGGACGGGGACGGTTTAGGGTCCAGGTGAGGGTACGACAACACTTTAGGGGGAGCGTACGTGTGAGGGCGCAGGTTAGTGTTAGCGTACGGGTTGGGATTAGGGGACGGGTGAGGGTCAGGCTTCGGGGAAGGGTTAGGGTTAGGGTTCGGGCTAGGGTTAGGGTTAGGGGACGGGGAGGGTTTAGGGTCCAGGTGAGGGTACGACAATGCTTTAGGTGGAGCGTACGTGTGAGGGCGCGGGTTAGTGTTAGCGTACGGTTTAGGATTAGGGGACGGGTGAGGGTCAGGCTTCGGGGAAGGGTTAGGGTTAGGGTTCGGGCTAGGGTTAGGGTTAGGGGACGGGGACGGTTTAGGGTCCAGGTGAGGGTACGACAACGCTTTAGGGGGAGCGTACGTGTGAGGGCGTGGGTGAGTGTTAGCGTACGGTTTAGGATTAGGGGACGGGTGAGGGTCAGGCTTCAGGGAAGGGTTAGGGTTGGGGTTCGGGCTAGGGTTAGGGTTAGGGGACGGTGAGGGTTTAGGGTCCAGGTGAGGGTAAGACAACGCTTTAGGGGGAGCGTACGTGAGAGGGCGCGGGTTAGTGTTAGCGTAAGGGTTAGGATTAGGGGACGGGTGAGGGTCAGGCTTCGGGGAAGGGTTAGGGTTACGGTTCGGGCTAGGGTTAGGGTTAGGGGACGGGGAGGGTTTAGGGTCCAGGTGAGGGTACGACAACGCTTTAGGGGGAGCGTACGTGTGAGGGCGTGGGTTAGTGTTAGCGTACGGGTTAGGATTAGGGGACGGGTGAGGGTCAGGCTTCGGGGAAGGGTTAGGGTTAGGGTTCGGGCTAGGGTTAGGGTTAGGGGACGAGGAGGGTTTAGGGTCCACGTGAGGGTACGACAACGCTGTAGGGGGAGCGTACGTGTGAGGGCGTGGGTTAGTGTTAGCGTACGGGTGAGGATTAGGGGACGGGTGAGGGTCAGGCTTCGGGGAAGTGTAAGGTTTAGGGTTCGGACTAGGGTTAGGGTTAGGGGACGGGGAGGGTTTAGGGTCCAGGTGAGGGTACGACAACGCTTTAGGGGGAGCGTAAGTGTGAGGGCGCGGGTTAGTGTTAGCGTACGGGTTAGGATTAGGGGACGGGTGAGGGTCAGGCTTCGGGGAAGGGTTAGGGTTAGGGTTCGGGCTAGGGTTAGGGTTAGGGGACGGGGACGGTTTAGGGTCCAGGTGAGGGTACGACAACACTTTAGGGGGAGCGTACGTGTGAGGGCGCAGGTTAGTGTTAGCGTAAGGGTTAGGATTAGGGGACGGGTGAGGGTCAGGGTTCGGGGAAGGGTTAGGGTTACGGTTCGGGCTAGGGTTAGGGTTAGGGGACGGGGAGGGTTTAGGGTCCAGGTGAGGGTACGACAACGCTTTAGGGGGAGCGTACGTGTGAGGGCGTGGATTAGTGTTAGCGTACGGGTTAGGATTAGGGGACGGGTGAGGGTCAGGCTTCGGGGAAGTGTTAGGTTTAGGGTTCGGGCTAGGGTTAGGGTTAGGGGACGAGGAGGGTTTAGGGTCCACGTGAGGGTACGACAACGCTGTAGGGGGAGCGTACGTGTGAGGGCGTGGGTTAGTGTTAGCGTACGGGTGAGGATTAGGGGACGGGTGAGGGTCAGGCTTCGGGGAAGTGTAAGGGTTAGGGTTCGGACTAGGGTTAGGGTTAGGGGACGGGGAGGGTTTAGGGTCCAGGTGAGGGTACGACAACGCTTTAGGGGGAGCGTACGTGTGAGGGCGCGGGTTAGTGTTAGCGTACGGGTTAGGATTAGGGGACGGGTGAGGGTCAGGCTTCGGGGAAGGGTTAGGGTTAGGGTTCGGGCTAGGGTTAGGGTTAGGGGATGGGGAGGGTTTAGGGTCCAGGTGAGGGTACGACAACGCTTTAGGGGGAGTGTACGTGTGAGGGCATGGGTTAGTGTTAGCGTACGGGTTAGGATTAGGGGACGGGTGAGGGTCAGGCTTCGGGGAAGGGTTAGGGTTAGGGTTCGGGCTAGGGTTAGGGTTAGGGGACGGGGAGGGTTTAGGGTCCAGGTGAGGGTACGACAACGCTTTAGGGGGAGCGTAAGTGTGAAGGCGCGGTTTAGTGTTAGCGTACGGGTTAGGATTAGGGGACGGGTGAGGGTCAGGCTTCGGGGAAGGGTTAGGGTTAGGGTTCGGGCTAGGGTTAGGGTTAGGGGACGGGGACGGTTTAGGGTCCAGGTGAGGGTACGACAACGCTTTAGGGGGAGCGTACGTGTGAGGGCGCGGGTTAGTGTTAGCGTACGGGTTAGGATTAGGGGACGGGTGAGGGTCAGGCTTCGGGGAAGGCTTAGGGTTAGGGTTCGGGCTAGGGTTAGGGTTAGGGGACGGGGACGGTTTAGGGTCCAGGTGAGGGTACGACAACGCTTTAGGGGGAGCGTACGTGTGAGGGCGCGGGTTAGTGTTAGCGTACGGGTTAGGATTAGGGTACGGGTGAGGGTCAGGCTTCGGGGAAGGGTTAGGGTTAGGGTTCGGGCTAGGGTTAGGCTTAGGGGACGGGGACGGTTTAGGGTCCAGGTGAGGGTACGACAACGCTTTAGGGGGAGCGTACGTGTGAGGGCGCGGGTTAGTGTTAGCGTACGGGTTAGGATTAGGGGACGGGTGAGGGTCAGGCTTCGGGGAAGGGTTAGGGTTAGGGTTCGGGCTAGGGTTAGGGTTAGGGGACGGGGACGGTTTAGGGTCCAGGTGAGGGTACGACAACGCTTTAGGGGGAGCGTACGTGTGAGGGCGCGGGTTAGTGTTAGCGTACGGGTTAGGATTAGGGGACGGGTGAGGGTCAGGCTTCGGGGAAGGGTTAGGGTTAGGGTTCGGGCTAGGGTTAGGGTTAGGGGACGGGGACGGTTTAGGGTCCAGGTGAGGGTACGACAACGCTTTAGGGGGAGCGTACGTGTGAGGGCGCGGGTTAGTGTTAGCGTACGGGTTAGGATTAGGGGACGGGTGAGGGTCAGGCTTCGGGGAAGGGTTAGGGTTAGGGTTCGGGCTAGGGTTAGGGTTAGGGGACGGGGACGGTTTAGGGTCCAGGTGAGGGTACGACAACGCTTTAGGGGGAGTGTACGTGTGAGGGCGTGGGTTAGTGTTAGCGTACGGGTTAGGATTAGGGGACGGGTGAGGGTCAGGCTTCTGGGAAGTGTTAGGGTTAGGGTTCGGGCTAGGGTTAGGGTTAGGGGACGGGGACGGTTTAGGGTCCAGGTGAGGGTAAGACAACGCTTTAGGGGGAGCGTACGTGTGAGGGCGTGGTTTAGTGTTAGCGTACGGGTTAGGATTAGGGGACGGGTGAGGGTCAGGCTTCGGGGAAGGGTTAGGGTTAGGGTTCGGGCTAGGGTTAGGGTTAGGGGACGGGGACGGTTTAGGGTCCAGGTGACGGTATGACAACGCTTTAGGGGGAGCGTACGTGTGAGGGCGTGGGTTAGTGTTAGCGTACTGGTTAGGATTAGGGGACGGGTGAGGGTCAGGCTTCGGGGAAGGGTTAGGGTTAGGGTTCGGGCTAGGGTTAGGGTTAGGGGACGGGGACGGTTTAGGGTCCAGGTGAGGGTACGACAACGCTTTAGGGAGAGCGTACGTGTGAGGGCGTGGGTTAGTGTTAGCGTACGGGTTAGGATTAGGGGACAGGTGAGGGTCAGGCTTCGGGGAAGGGTTAGGGTTAGGGTTCGGGCTAGGGTTAGGGTTAGGGGACGAGGAGGGTTTAGGGTTCAGGTGAGGGTACGACAACGCTTTAGGGGGAGCGTACGTGTGAGGGCGTGGGTTAGTGTTAGCGTACGGGTTAGGATTAGGGGACGGGTGAGCGTCAGGCTTCGGGGAAGGGTTAGGGTTAGGGTTCGGGCTAGGGTTAGGGTTAGGGGACGGGGAGGGTTTAGGGTCCAGGTGAGGGTACGACAACGCTTTAGGTGGAGCGTACGTGTGAGAGCGCATGTTAGTATTAGCGTACGGTTTAGGATTAGGGGACGGGTGAGGGTCAGGCTTCGGGGAAGGGTTAGGGTTAGGGTTCGGGCTAGGGTTAGGGTTAGGGGACGGGGAGGGTTTAGGGTCCAGGTGAGGGTACGACAATGCTTTAGGTGGAGCGTACGTGTGAGGGCGCAGGTTAGTGTTAGCGAACGGTTTAGGATTAGGGGACGGGTGAGGGTCAGGCTTCGGGGAAGTGTTAGGGTTAGGGTTCGGGCTAGGGTTAGGGTTAGGGGATGGGGACGGTTTAGGGTCCAAGTGAGGGTACGACAACGCTTTAGGGGGAGCGTACGTGTGAGGGCGCGGGTGAGTGTTAGCGTACGGTTTAGGATTAGGGGACGGGTGAGTGTCAGGCTTCGGGGAAGGGTTAGGGTTGGGGTTCGGTCTAGGGTTAGGGTTAGGGGACGGTGAGGGTTTAGGGTCCAGGTGAGGGTAAGACAACGCTTTAGGGGGAGCGTACGTGTGAGGGCGCGGGTTAGTGTCAGCGTACGGGTTAGGATTAGGGGACGGGTGAGGGTCAGGCTTCGGGGAAGGGTTAGGGTTAGGGTTCGGGCTAGGGTTACGGTTAGGGGATGGGGCGGGTTTCGGGTCCAGGTGAGGGTCCGACAACACTTTAGGGGGAGCGTACGTGTGAGGGCGAGGGTTAGTGTTAGCGTACGGGTTAGGGTTAGGGGACGGGTGAGGGTCAGGCTTCGGGGAAGGGTTAGGGTTAGGGTTCGGGCTAGGGTTAGGGTTAGGGGACGGGGAGGGTTTAGGATCCAGTTAAGGGTACGACAACGCTTTAGGGGGAGCGTACGTGTGAGGGCGCGTGTTAGTGTTAGCGTACGGGTTAGGATTAGGGGACGGGTGAGGGTCAGGCTTCGGGGAAGGGTTAGGGATAGGGTTCGGGCTAGGGTTAGGGTTAGGGGTCGGGGACAGTTTAGGGTCCAGGTGAGGGTACGACAACGCTTTAGGGGGAGCGTACGTGTGAGGGCGCGGGTTAGTGTTAGCGTACGGGTTAGGATTAGGGGACGGGTGAGGGTCAGGCTTTGGGGAAGTGTTAGGGTTATGTTTCGGGCTAGGGTTAGGTTTAGGGGACGGGGACGGTTTAGGGTCCAGGTGAGGGTACGACAACACTTTAGGGGGAGCGTACGTGTGAGGGCGCAGGTTAGTGTTAGCGTACGGGTTAGGATTACGGGACGGGTGAGGGTCAGGCTTCGGGGAAGGGTTAGGGTTAGGGTTCGGGCTAGGGTTAGGGTTTTGGACGGGGAAGGTTTAGGGTCCAGGTGAGGGTACGACAACGCTTTAGGGGGAGCGTACGTGTGAGGGCGCGGGTTAGTGTTAGCGTACGGGTTAGGATTAGGAGACGGGTGAGGGTCAGGCTTTGGGGAAGTTTTAGGGTTAGGTTTCGGGCTAGGGTTAGGGTTAGGGGACGGGGACGGTTTAGGGTCCAGGTGAGGGTACGACAAAACTTTAGGGGGAGCGTACGTGTGAGGGCGCAGGTTAGTGTTAGCATAAGGGTTAGGATTAGGGGACGGGTGAGGGTCAGGGTTCGGGGAAGGGTTAGGGTTACGGTTCGGGCTACGGTTAGGGTTAGGGGACGGGGAGGGTTTAGGGTCCAGGTGAGGGTACGACAACGCTTTAGGGGGAGCGTACGTGTGAAGGCGCGGGTTAGTGTTAGCGTACGGGTTAGGATTAGGGGACGTGTGAGGGTCAGGCTTCGGGGAAGGGTTAGGGTTAGGGTTCGGGCTAGGGTTAGGGTTAGGGGACGGGGACGGTTTAGGGTCCAGGTGAGGGTACGACAACGCTTTAGGGGGAGCGTACGTGTGAGGGCGCGGGTTAGTGTTAGCGTACGGGTTAGGATTAGGGGACGGGTGAGGGTCAGGCTTCGGGGAAGGCTTAGGGTTAGGGTTCGGGCTAGGGTTAGGGTTAGGGGACGGGGACGGTTTAGGGTCCAGGTGAGGGTACGACAACGCTTTAGGGGGAGCGTACGTGTGAGGGCGCGGGTTAGTGTTAGCGTACGGGTTAGGATTAGGGGACGGGTGAGGGTCAGGCTTCGGGGAAGGGTTAGGGTTAGGGTTCGGGCTAGGGTTAGGGTTAGGGGACGGGGACGGTTTAGGGTCCAGGTGAGGGTACGACAACGCTTTAAGGGGAGCGTACGTGTGAGGGCGCGGGTTAGTGTTAGCGTACGGGTTAGGATTAGGGGACGGGTGGGGGTCAGGCTTCGGGGAAGGGTTAGGGTTAGGGTTCGGGCTAGGGTTAGGGTTAGGGGACGGGGACGGTTTAGGGTCCAGGTGAGGGTACGACAACGCTTTAGGGGGAGCGTACGTGTGAGGGCGCGGGTTAGTGTTAGCGTACGGGTTAGGATTAGGGGACGGGTGAGGGTCAGGCTTCGGGGAAGGGTTAGGGTTAGGGTTCGGGCTAGGGTTAGGGTTAGGGGACGGGGACGGTTTAGGGTCCAGGTGAGGGTACGACAACGCTTTAGGGGGAGCGTACGTGTGAGGGCGCGGGTTAGTGTTAGCGTACGGGTTAGGATTAGGGGACGGGTGAGGGTCAGGCTTCGGGGAAGGGTTAGGGTTAGGGTTCGGGCTAGGGTTAGGGTTAGGGGACGGGGACGGTTTAGGGTCCAGGTGAGGGTACGACAACGCTTTAGGGGGAGCGTACGTGTGAGGGCGCGGGTTAGTGTTAGCGTACGGGTTAGGATTAGGGGACGGGTGAGGGTCAGGCTTCGGGGAAGGGTTAGGGTTAGGGTTCGGGCTAGGGTTAGGGTTAGGGGACGGGGACGGTTTAGGGTCCAGGTGAGGGTACGACAACGCTTTAGGGGGAGCGTACGTGTGAGGGCGCGGGTTAGTGTTAGCGTACGGGTTAGGATTAGGGGACGGGTGAGGGTCAGGCTTCGGGGAAGGGTTAGGGTTAGGGTTCGGGCTAGGGTTAGGGTTAGGGGACGGGGACGGTTTAGGGTCCAGGTGAGGGTACGACAACGCTTTAGGGGGAGCGTACGTGTGAGGGCGCGGGTTAGTGTTAGCGTACGGGTTAGGATTAGGGGACGGGTGGGGGTCAGGCTTCGGGGAAGGGTTAGGGTTAGGGTTCGGGCTAGGGTTAGGGTTAGGGGACGGGGACGGTTTAGGGTCCAGGTGAGGGTACGACAACGCTTTAGGGGGAGCGTACGTGTGAGGGCGCGGGTTAGTGTTAGCGTACGGGTTAGGATTAGGGGACGGGTGAGGGTCAGGCTTCGGGGAAGGGTTAGGGTTAGGGTTCGGGCTAGGGTTAGGGTTAGGGGACGGGGACGGTTTAGGGTCCAGGTGAGGGTACGACAACGCTTTAGGGGGAGCGTACGTGTGAGGGCGCGGGTTAGTGTTAGCGTACGGGTTAGGATTAGGGGACGGGTGAGGGTCAGGCTTCGGGGAAGGGTTAGGGTTAGGGTTCGGGCTAGGGTTAGGGTTAGGGGACGGGGACGGTTTAGGGTCCAGGTGAGGGTACGACAACGCTTTAGGGGGAGTGTACGTGTGAGGGCGTGGGTTAGTGTTAGCGTACGGGTTAGGATTAGGGGACGGGTGAGGGTCAGGCTTCTGGGAAGTGTTAGGGTTAGGGTTCGGGCTAGGGTTAGGGTTAGGGGACGGGGACGGTTTAGGGTCCAGGTGAGGGTAAGACAACGCTTTAGGGGGAGCGTACGTGTGAGGGCGTGGTTTAGTGTTAGCGTACGGGTTAGGATTAGGGGACGGGTGAGGGTCAGGCTTCGGGGAAGGGTTAGGGTTAGGGTTCGGGCTAGGGTTAGGGTTAGGGGACGGGGACGGTTTAGGGTCCAGGTGACGGTATGACAACGCTTTAGGGGGAGCGTACGTGTGAGGGCGTGGGTTAGTGTTAGCGTACTGGTTAGGATTAGGGGACGGGTGAGGGTCAGGCTTCGGGGAAGGGTTAGGGTTAGGGTTCGGGCTAGGGTTAGGGTTAGGGGACGGGGACGGTTTAGGGTCCAGGTGAGGGTACGACAACGCTTTAGGGAGAGCGTACGTGTGAGGGCGTGGCTTAGTGTTAGCGTACGGGTTAGGATTAGGGGACAGGTGAGGGTCAGGCTTCGGGGAAGGGTTAGGGTTAGGGTTCGGGCTAGGGTTAGGGTTAGGGGACGAGGAGGGTTTAGGGTCCAGGTGAGGGTACGACAACGCTTTAGGGGGAGCGTACGTGTGAGGGCGTGGGTTAGTGTTAGCGTACGGGTTAGGATTAGGGGACGGGTGAGGGTCAGGCTTCGGGGAAGGGTTAGGGTTAGGGTTCGGGCTAGGGTTAGGGTTAGGGGACGGGGAGGGTTTAGGGTCCAGGTGAGGGTACGACAACGCTTTAGGTGGAGCGTACGTGTGAGAGCGCATGTTAGTATTAGCGTACGGTTTAGGATTAGGGGACGGGTGAGGGTCAGGCTTCGGGGAAGGGTTAGGGTTAGGGTTCGGGCTAGGGTTAGGGTTAGGGGACGGGGAGGGTTTAGGGTCCAGGTGAGGGTACGACAATGCTTTAGGTGGAGCGTACGTGTGAGGGCGCAGGTTAGTGTTAGCGAACGGTTTAGGATTAGGGGACGGGTGAGGGTCAGGCCTCTGGGAAGGGTTAGGGTTAGGGTTCGGGCTAGGGTTAGGGTTAGGGGACGGGGACGGTTTAGGGTCCAGGTGAGGGTACGACAACACTTTAGGGGGAGCGTACGTGTGAGGGCGCGGGTTAGTGTTAGCGTACGGGTTAGGATTAGGGGACGGGTGAGGGTCAGGCTTCGGGAAGGGTTAGGGTTAGGGTTCGGGCTAGGGTTAGGGTTAGGGGAAGGGGAGGGTTTAGGGTCCAGTTGAGGGTACGACAACGCTTTAGGGGGAGCGTACGTGTGAGGGCGCGGGTTAGTGTTAGCGTACGGGTTAGGATTAGGGGACGGGTGAGGTCAGGATTCGGGGAAGGGTTAGGGTTAGGGTTCGGGCTAGGGTTAGGGTTCGGGGACGGGAAGGGTTTAGGGTCCAGGTGAGGGTACTACAACGCTTTAGGGGGAGCATACGTGTGAGGGCGCGGGTCAGTGTTAGCGTACGGGTTAGGATTAGGGGACGGGTGAGGGTCAGGCTTCGGGGAAGGGTTAGGGTTAGGGTTTGGGGTAGGGTTAGGGTTAGGGGACGGGGAGGGTTTAGGGTCCAGGTGAGGATACGACAACGCTTTAGGGGGAGCGTACGTGTGAGGGCTTGGGTTAGTGTTAGCGTACGGGTTAGGATTAGGGGACGGGTGAGGGTCAGGCTTCGGGGAAGGGTTAGGGTTAGGGTTCGGGCTAGGGTTAGGGTTAGGGGACGGGGAGGGTTTAGGGTCCAGGTGAGGGTATGACAACGCTTTAGGGGGAGCATACGTGTGAGGGCGCGGGTTAGTGTTAGCGTACGGGTTAGGATTAGGGTACGTGTGAGGGTCAGGCTTCGGGGAAGGGTTAGGGTTAGGGTTCGAGCTAGGGTTAGGGTTAGGGGACGGGGTGGGTTTAGGGTCCAGGTGAGGGTACGACAACGCTTTAGGGGAAGCGTACGTGTGAGGGCGCGGGTTAGTGTTAGCGTACGGGTTAGGATTAGGGGACGGGTGAGGGTCAGGCTTCGGGGAAGGGTTAGGGTTAGGGTTCGGGCTAGGGTTAGGTTTAGGGGACGGGGAGGGTTTAGGGTCCAGGTGAGGGTACGACAACGCTTTAGGGGGACCGTACGTGTGAGGGCGCGGGTTAGTGTTAGCGTACGGGTTAGGATTAGGGGACTGGTGAGGGTCAGGCTTCGGGGAAGGGTTAGGGTTAGGGTTCTGGCTAGGGTTAGGGTTAGGGCACGGGGACATTTTAGGGTCCAGGTGACGGTACGACAACGCTTTAGGGAGAGCGTACGTGTGAGGGCGTGGGTTAGTGTTAGCGTACGGGTTAGGATTAGGGGACGGGTGAGGGTCAGGCTTCGGGGAAGGGTTAGGGTTAGGGTTCGGGCTAGGGTTAGGGATAGGGGACGGGGTGGGTTTAGGGTCCAGGTGAGGGTACGACAACGCTTTAGGGGGAGCGTACGTGTGAGGGCGCGGGTTAGTGTTAGCGTACGGGTTAGGATTAGGGGACGGGTGAGGGTCAGGCTTCGGGGAAGGGTTAGGGTTAGGGTTCGGGCTAGGGTTAGGGTTAGGGGACGGGGAGGGTTTAGGGTCCAGGTGAGGGTACGACAACGCTTTAGGGGGAGCGTACGTGTGAGGGCGCGGGTTAGTGTTAGCGTACGGGTTAGGATTAGGGGCCGGGTGAGGGTCAGGCTTCGGGGAAGGGTTAGGGTTAGGGTTCGGGCTAGGGTTAGGGTTAGGGGACGGGGACGGTTTAGGGTCCAGGTGAGGGTACGACAACGCTTTAGGGGGGGCGTACGTGTGAGGGCGCAGGTTAGTGTTAGCGTACGGGTTAGGATTAGGGGAGGGGTGAGGGTCAGGCTTCGGGGAAGGGTTAGGGTTAGGGTTCGGGCTAGGGTTAGGGTTAGGGGATGGGGACGGTTTAGGGTCCAGGTGAGGGTACAACAACGCTTTAGGGGGGGCGTACGTGTGAGGGCGCAGGTTAGTGTTAGCGTACGGGTTAGGATTAGGGGACGGGTGAGGGTCAGGCTTCGGGGAAGGGTTAGGGTTAGGGTTCGGGCTAGGGTTAGGGTTAGGGGACGGGGACGGTTTAGGGTCCAGGTGACGGTACGACAACGCTTTAGGAAAAGCTTACGTGTGAGGGCGTGGGTTAGTGTTAGCGTACGGGTTAGGATTAGGGGACGGGTGAGGGTCAGGCTTCGGGGAAGGGTTAGGGTTAGGGTTCGGGCTAGGGTTAGGGTTAGGGGACGGGGAGGGTTTAGGGTCCAGGTGAGGGTACGACAACGCTTTAGGGGGAGCGTACGTGTGAGGGCGCGGGTTAGTGTTAGCGTACCGGTTAGGATTAGGGGACGGGTGAGGGTCAGGCTTCGGGGAAGGGTTAGGGTTAGGGTTCGGGCTAGGGTTAGGGTTAGGGGACGGGGAGGGTTTAGGGTCCAGGTGAGGGTACAACAACGCTTTCGGGGGAGCGTACGTGTGAGGGCGCAGGTGAGTGTTAGCGTACGGGTTAGGATTAGGGGACGGGTG
Organism: Stenella coeruleoalba; assembly: GCF_951394435.1. Classification (NCBI taxonomy): domain Eukaryota; kingdom Metazoa; phylum Chordata; class Mammalia; order Artiodactyla; family Delphinidae; genus Stenella; species Stenella coeruleoalba. The sequence continues at coordinate 24,361,387 of NC_137156.1, read as the reverse complement.
AGGGTCAGGCTTCGGGGAAGGGTTAGGGTTAGGGTTCAGGCTAGGGTTAGGGTTAGGGGACGGGGACGGTTTAGGGTCCAGGAGAGGGTATGACAACGCTTTAGGTGGAGCGTACGTGTGAGGGCGCGGGTTAGTGTTAGCGTACGGGTTAGGATTAAGGGACGGGTGAGGGTCAGGCTTCGGGGAAGGTTTAGGGTTAGGGTTCGGGCTAGGGTTAGGGTTAGGGGACGGGGAGGGTTTAGGGTCCAGGTGAGGGTACGACAACGCTTTAGGGGGAGCGTACGTGTGAGGGCACGGGTTAGTGTTAGCGTACGGGTTAGGATTAGGGGACGGGTGAGGGTCAGGCTTCGGGGAAGGGTTAGGGTTAGGGTTCGGGCTAGGGTTAGGGTTAGGGGACGGGGAGGGTTTAGGGTCCAGTTGAGGATACGACAACGCTTTAGGGGGAGCGTACGTGTGAGGGCGCGGGTTAGTGTTAGCGTACGGGTTAGGATTAGGGGACGGCTGAGGGTCAGGCTTCGGGGAAGGGTTACGGTTAGGGTTCGGGCTAGGGTTAGGGTTAGGGGACGGGGACGGTTTAGGGTCAATGTGACGGTACGACAATGCTTTAGTGAGAGCGTACGTGTGAGGGCGTGGGTTAGTGTTAGCGTACGGGTTAGGATTAGGGGACGGGTGAGGGTCAGGCTTCGGGGAAGTGTTAGGGTTAGGGTTCTGGCTAGGGTTAGGGTTAGGGAACGGGGAGGGTTTAGGGTCCAGGTGAGGGTACAACAACGCTTTAGGGGGAGCGTACGTGTGAGGGCGCGGGTTAGTGTTAGCATACGGGTTAGGATTAGGGGACGGGTGAGGGTCAGGCTTCGGGGAAGGGTTAGGGTTAGGGTTCGGGCTAGGGTTAGGGTTAGGGGACGGGGACGGTTTAGGGTCCAGGTGACGGTACGACAACGCTTTAGGGGGAGCGTACGTGTGAGGGTGTGGGTTAGTGTTAGCGTACTGGTTAGGATTAGGGGACGGCTGAGGGTCAGGCTTCGGGGAAGGGTTAGGGTTAGGGTTTGGGCAAGGGTTAGGGTTAGGTGACGGGGAGGGTTTAGGGTCCAGGTGAGGGTACGACAACGCTTTAGGGGGAGCGTACGTGTGAGGGCGTGGGTTAGTGTTAGCGTACGGGTTAGGATTAGGGGACGGGTGAGGGTCAGGCTTCGGGGAAGGGTTAGGTTTAGGGTTCGGGTTAGGGTTAGGGTTAGGGGACGGGGAGAGTTTAGGGTCCAGTTGAGGTTACGACAACGCTTTAGGGGGAGCGTACGTGTGAGGGCGTGGGTTAGTGTTAGCGTACGGGTTAGGATTAGGGGACGGGTGAGGGTCAGGCTTCGGGGAAGGGTTAGGGTTAGGGTTTGAGCTAGGGTTAGGGTTAGGGGACGGGGTGGGTTTAGGGTCCAGGTGAGGGTACGACAACGCTTTAGGGGAAGCGTACGTGTGAGGGCGCGGGTTAGTGTTAGCGTATGGGTTAGGATTAGGGGACTGGTGAGGGTCAGGCTTCGGGGAAGGGTTAGGGTTAGGGTTCGGGCTAGGGTTAGGGTTAGGGGACGGGGACATTTTAGGGTCCAGGTGACGGTACGACAACGCTTTAGGGAGAGCGTACGTGTGAGGGCGTGGGTTAGTGTTAGCGTACGGGTTAGGATTAGGGGACGGGTGAGGGTCAGGCTTCGGGGAAGGGTTAGGGTTAGGGTTCGGGCTAGGGTTAGGGTTAGGGGACGGGGTGGGTTTAGGGTCCAGGTGAGGGTACGACAACGCTTTAGGGGGAGCGTACGTGTGAGGGCGCGGGTTAGTGTTAGCGTACGGGTTAGGATTAGGGGACGGGTGAGGGTCAGGCTTCGGGGAAGGGTTAGGGTTAGGGTTCGGGCTAGGGTTAGGGTTAGGGGACGGGGAGGGTTTAGGGTCCAGTTGAGGGTACGACAACGCTTTAGGGGGAGCGTACGTGTGAGGGCGCGGGTTAGTGTTAGCGTACGGGTTAGGATTAGGGGACGGGTGAGGGTCAGGCTTCGGGGAAGGGTTATGTTTAGGGTTCTGGCTAGGGTTAGGGTTAGGGGACGGGGACGGTTTAGGGTCCAGGTGAGGGTACGACAACACTTTAGGGGGAGCGTACGTGTGAGGGCGCAGGTTAGTGTTAGCGTACGGGTTAGGATTAGGGGACGGGTGAGGGTCAGGCTTCGGGGAAGGGTTAGGGTTAGGGTTCGGGCTAGGGTTAGGGTTAGGGGACGGGGACGGTTTAGGGTCCAGGTGAGCGTACGACAACGCTTTAGGGGGAGCGTACGTGTGAGGGCGCGGGTTAGTGTTAGCGTACGGGTTAGGATTAGGGGACGGCTGAGGGTCAGGCTTCGGGGAAGGGTTAGGGTTAGGGTTTGGGCTAGGGTTAGTGTTAGGGGACGGGGAGGGTTTAGGGTCCAGGTGAGGGTACGACAAAGCTTTAGGGGGAGCGTACGTGTGAGGGCGTGGGTTAGTGTTATCGTACGGGTTAGGATTAGGGGACGGGTGAGGGTCAGGCTTCGGGGAAGTGTTAGGGTTAGGGTTCGGACTAGGGTTAGGGTTAGGGGACGGGGAGGGTTTAGGGTCCAGGTGAGGGTACGACAACGCTTTAGGGGGAGCGTACGTGTGAGGGCGCGGGTTAGTGTTAGCGTACCGGTTAGGATTAGGGGACGGGTGAGGGTCAGGCTTCGGGGAAGGGTTAGGGTTAGGGTTCGGGCTAGGGTTAGGGTTAGGGGACGGGGACGGTTTAGGGTCCAGGAGAGGGTACGACAACGCTTTAGGGGGAGCGTACGTGTGAGGGCGCGGGTTAGTGTTCACGTACGGGTTAGGATTAGGGGACGGGTGAGGGTCAGGCTTCGGGGAAGTGTTAGGGTTAGGGTTCGGGCTAGGGTTAGGGTTAGGAGACGGGGACGGTTTAGGGTCCAGGTGACGGTACGACAACGCTTTAGGGAGAGCGTACGTGTGAGGTTGTGGGTTAGTGTTAGCGTACGGGTTAGGATTAGGGGACGGGTGAGGGTCAGGCTTCGGGGAAGGGTTAGGGTTAGGGTTCGGGCTAGGGTTAGGGTTAGGGGACGGGGAGGGTTTAGGGTCCAGGTGAGGGTACGACAACGCTTTAGGGGGAGCGTACGTGTGAGGGCGCGGGTTAGTGTTAGCGTACGGGTTAGGATTAGGGGACGGGTGAGGTTTAGGCTTCGGGGAAGGGTTAGGGTTAGGGTTCGGGCTAGGGTTAGGTTTAGGGGACGGGGACGGTTTAGGGTCCAGGTGACGGTACGACAACGCTTTAGGGACAGCGTACGTGTTAGGGCGTGGGTTAGTGTTAGCGTACGGGTTAGGATTAGGGGACGGGTGAGGGTCAGGCTTTGGGGAAGGGTTAGGGTTAGGGTTCGGGCTAGGGTTAGGGTTAGGGGACGGGGAGGGTTTAGGGTCCAGGTGAGGTTACGACAACGCTTTAGGGGGAGCGTACGTGTGAGGGCGCGGGTTAGTGTTAGCGTACGGGTTAGGATTAGGGGACGGTTGAGGGTCAGGTTTCGGGGAAGGGTTAGGGTTAGGGTTCGGGCTAGGGTTAGGGTTAGCGGACAGGTAGGGTTTAGGGTCCAGGTGAGGGTACGACAACGCTTTAGGGGGAGCGTACGTGTGAGGGCGCGGGTTAGTGTTAGCGTACGGGTTAGGATTAGGGGACGGGTGAGGGTCAGGCTTCGGGGAAGGGTTAGGGTTAGGGTTCGTGCTAGGGTTAGGGTTAGGGGACGGGGACGGTTTAGGGTCCAGGTGACGGTTCGACACCGCTTTAGGGAGAGCGTACGTGTGAGGGCGTGGGTTAGTGTTAGCGTACGGGTTAGGATTAGGGGACGGGTGAGGGTCAGGCTTCGGGGAAGGGTTAGGGTTAGGGTTCGGGCTAGGGTTAGGGTTAGGGGACGGGGAGCGTTTAGGGTCCAGGTGAGGGTACGACAACGCTTTAGGGGGAGCGTACGTGTGAAGGCGCGGGTTAGTGTTAGCGTACGGGTTAGGATTAGGGGACGGGTGAGGGTCAGGCTTCGGGGAAGGGTTAGGGTTAGGGTTCGGGCTAGGGTTAGGGTTAGGGGACGGGGAGGGTTTAGGGTCCAGGTAAGGGTACGACAACGCTTTAGGGGGAGCGTACGTGTGAGGGCGCGGGTTTGTGTTAGCGTACGGGTTAGGATTAGGGGACGGGTGAGGGTCAGGCTTCGGGGAAGGGTTAGGGTTAGGGTTCGGGCTAGGGTTAGGGTTAGGGAACGGGGAGGGTTTAGGGTCCAGGTGAGGGTACGACAACGCTTTAGGGGGAGCGTAAGTGTGAGGGCGCGGGTTAGTGTTAGCGTACGGGTTAGGATTAGGGGACGGGTGAGGGTCAGGCTTCGGGGAAGGGTTAGGGTTAGGGTTCGGGCTAGGGTTAGGATTAGGGGACGGGAAGGGTTTAGGGTCCAGGTGAGGGTACGACAACGCTTTAGGGGGAGCATACGTGTGAGGGCGCGGGTCAGTGTTAGCGTACGGGTTAGGATTAGGGGACGGGTGAGGGTCAGGCTTCGGGGAAGGGTTAGGGTTAGGGTTTGGGGTAGGGTTAGGGTTAGGGGACGGGGAGGGTTTAGGGTCCAGGTGAGGGTACGACAACGCTTTAGGGGGAGCGTACGTGTGAGGGCTTGGGTTAGTGTTAGCGTACGGGTTAGGATTAGGGGACGGGTGGGGATCAGGCTTCGGGGAAGGGTTAGGGTTAGGGTTCGGGCTAGGGTTAGGGTTAGGGGACGGGGAGGGTTTAGGGTCCAGGTGAGGGTATGACAACGCTTTAGGGGGAGCATACGTGTGAGGGCGCGGGTTAGTGTTAGCGTACGGGTTAGGATTAGGGTACGTGTGAGGGTCAGGCTTCGGGGAAGGGTTAGGGTTAGGGTTCGAGCTAGGGTTAGGGTTAGGGGACGGGGTGGGTTTAGGGTCCAGGTGAGGGTACGACAACGCTTTAGGGGAAGCGTACGTGTGAGGGCGTGGGTTAGTGTTAGCGTACGGGTTAGGATTAGGGGACGGGTGAGGGTCAGGCTTCGGGGAAGGGTTAGGGTTAGGGTTCGGGCTAGGGTTAGGTTTAGGGGACGGGGAGGGTTTAGGGTCCAGTTGAGGGTACGACAACGCTTTAGGGGGACCGTACGTGTGAGGGCGCGGGTTAGTGTTAGCGTACGGGTTAGGATTAGGGGACTCGTGAGGGTCAGGCTTCGGGGAAGGGTTAGGGTTAGGGTTCGGGCTAGGGTTAGGGTTAGGGCACGGGGACATTTTAGGGTCCAGGTGACGGTACGACAACGCTTTAGGGAGAGCATACGTGTGAGGGCGTGGGTTAGTGTTAGCGTACGGGTTAGGATTAGGGGACGGGTGAGGGTCAGGCTTCGGGGAAGGGTTAGGGTTAGGGTTCGTGCTAGGGTTAGGGTTAGGGGACGGGGTGGGTTTAGGGTCCAGGTGAGGGTACGACAACGCTTTAGGGGGAGCGTACGTGTGAGGGCGCGGGTTAGTGTTAGCGTACGGGTTAGGATTAGGGGACGGGTGAGGGTCAGGCTTCGGGGAAGGGTTAGGGTTAGGGTTCGGGCTAGGGTTAGGGTTAGGGGACGGGGAGGGTTTAGGGTCCAGTTGAGGGTACGACAACGCTTTAGGGGGAGCGTACGTGTGAGGGCGCGGGTTAGTGTTAGCGTACGGGTTAGGATTAGGGGCCGGGTGAGGGTCAGGCTTCGGGGAAGGGTTAGGGTTAGGGTTCGGGCTAGTGTTAGGGTTAGGGGACGGGGACGGTTTAGGGTCCAGGTGAGGGTACGACAACGCTTTAGGGGGGGCGTACGTGTGAGGGCGCAGGTTAGTGTTAGCGTACGGGTTAGGATTAGGGGACGGGTGAGGGTCAGGCTTCGGGGAAAGGTTAGGGTTAGGGTTCGGGCTAGGGTTAGGGTTAGGGGACGGGGACGGTTTAGGGTCCAGGTGAGGGTACGACAACGCTTTAGGGGGAGCGTACGTGTGAGGGCGCGGGTTAGTGTTAGCGTACGGGTTAGGATTAGGGGACGGGTGAGGGTCAGGCTTCGGGGAAGGGTTAGGGTTAGGGTTCGGGCTAGGGTTAGGGTTAGGGGACGGGGACGGTTTAGGGTCCAGGTGACGGTACGACAACGCTTTAGGAAAAGCTTACGTGTGAGGGCGTGGGTTAGTGTTAGCGTACGGGTTAGGATTAGGGGACGGGTGAGGGTCAGGCTTCGTGGAAGGGTTAGTATTAGGGTTCGGGCTAGGGTTAGGGTTAGGGGACGGGGAGGGTTTAGGGTCCAGGTGAGGGTACGACAACGCTTTAGGGGGAACGTACGTGTGAGGGCGCGGGTTATTGTTAGCGTACGGGTTAGGATTAGGGGACGGGTGAGGGTCAGGCTTCGGGGAAGGGTTAGGGTTAGGGTTCGGGCTAGGGTTAGGGTTAGGGGACGGGGACGGTTTAGGGTCCAGGTGACGGTACGACAACGCTTTAGGGAGAGCGTACGTGTGAGGGCGTGGGTTAGTGTTAGCGTACGGGTTAGGATTAGGGGACGGGTGAGGGTTAGGCTTCGGGGAAGGGTTAGGGTTAGGGTTCGGGCTAGGGTTAGGGTTAGGGGACGGGGAGGGTTTAGGGTCCAGGTGAGGGTACGACAACGCTTTAGGGGGAGCGTACGTGTGAAGGGGCGGGTTAGTGTTAGCGTACGGGTTAGGATTAGGGGACGGGTGAGGGTCAGGCTTCGGGGAAGGGTTAGGGTTAGGGTTCGGGCTAGGGTTAGGGTTAGGGGACGGGGAGGGTTTAGGGTCCAGGTAAGGGTACGACAACGCTTTAGGGGGAGCGTACGTGTGAGGGCGCGGGTTTGTGTTAGCGTACGGGTTAGGATTAGGGGACGGGTGAGGGTCAGGCTTCGGGGAAGGGTTAGGGTTAGGGTTCGGGCTAGGGTTAGGGTTAGGGAACGGGGAGGGTTTAGGGTCCAGGTGAGGGTACGACAACGCTTTAGGGGGAGCGTAAGTGTGAGGGCGCGGGTTAGTGTTAGCGTACGTGTTCGGATTAGGGGACGGGTGAGGGTCAGGCTTCGGGGAAGGGGTAGGGTTAGGGTTCGGGCTAGGGTTAGGGTTAGGGGACGGGGAGGGTTTAGGGTCCAGGTGAGGGTACGACAACGCTTTAGGTGGAGCGTACGTGTGAGGGCGCGGGTTAGTGTTAGCGTACGGTTTAGGATTAGGGGACGGGTGAGGGTCAGGCTTCGGGGAAGGGTTAGGGTTAGGGTTCGGGCTAGGGTTAGGGTTAGGGGATGGGGACGGTTTAGGGTCCAGGTGAGGGTACGACAACGCTTTAGGGGGAGCGTACGTGTGAGGGCGCAGGTTCGTGTTAGCGTACGGGTTAGGATTAGGGGACGGGTGAGTGTCAGGCTTCGGGGAAGGGTTAGGGTTAGGGTTCGGGCTAGGGTTAGGGTTAGGGGACGGGGACAGTTTAGGGTCCATGTGACGGTACGACAATGCTTTAGGGAGAGCGTACGTGTGAGGGCGTGGGTTAGTGTTAGCGTACGGGTTAGGATTATGGACGGGTGAGGGTCAGGCTTCGGGGAAGGGTTAGGGTTAGGGTTCGGGCTAGGGTTAGGGTTAGGTGACGGGGAGGGTTTAGGGTCCGGGTGAGGGTACGACAACGCTTTAGGGGGAGCGTACGTGTGAGGGCGCGGTTGAGTGTTAGCGTACGGTTTAGGATTAGGGGACGGGTGAGGGTCAGGCTTCGGGGAAGGGTTAGGGTTGGGGTTCTGGCTAGGGTTAGGGTTAGGGGACGGTGAGGGTTTAGGGTCCAGTTGAGGGTACGACAACGCTTTAGGGGGAGCGTACGTGTGAGGGCGCGGGTTAGTGTTAGCGTACGGGTTAGGATTAGGGGCCGGGTGAGGGTCAGGCTTCGGGGAAGGGTTAGGGTTAGGGTTCGGGCTAGGGTTAGGGTTAGGGGACGGGGACGGTTTAGGGTCCAGGTGAGGGTACGACAACGCTTTAGGGGGGGCGTACGTGTGAGGGCGCAGGTTAGTGTTAGCGTACGGGTTAGGATTAGGGGACGGGTGAGGGTCAGGCTTCGGGGAAGGGTTAGGGTTAGGGTTCGGGCTAGGGTTAGGGTTAGGGGACCGGGAGGGTTTAGGGTCCAGGTGAGTGTACGACAACGCTTTAGGGGGAGCGTACGTGTGAAGGCGCGGGTTAGTGTTAGCGTACGGGTTACGATTAGGGGACGGGTGAGGGTCAGGCTTCGGGGAAGGGTTAGGGTTAGTGTTCGGGCTAGTGTTAGGGTTAGGGCACGGGGAGGGTTTAGGGTCCAGGTGATGGTACGACAACGCTTTAGGGGGAGCGTACGAGTGAGGGCGCGGGTTAGTGTTAGCGTACGGGTTAGGATTAGGGGACGGGTGAGGGTCAGGCTTCGGGGAAGGGTTAGGGTTAGTGTTCGGGCTATGGTTAGGGTTAGGGGACGGGGAGGGTTTAGGGTCCAGGTGAGGGTACGACAACGCTTTAGGGGGAGCGTACGTGTGAGGGCGTGGGTTAGTGTTAGCGTACGGGTTAGGATTAGGGGACGGGTGAGGGTCAGGCTTCGGGGAAGGGTTAGGGTTAGGGTTCGGGCTAGGGTTAGGGTTAGGGGACGGGGACGGTTTAGGGTCCAGGTGACGGTACGACAACGCTTTAGGGAGAGCGTACGTGTGAGGGCGTGGGTTAGTGTTAGCGTACGGGTTAGGATTAGGGGACGGGTGAGGGTTAGGCTTCGGGGAAGGGTTAGGGTTAGGGTTCGGGCTAGGGTTAGGGTTAGGGGACGGGGAGGGTTTAGGGTCCAGGTGAGGGTACGACAACGCTTTAGGGGGAGCGTACGTGTGAAGGCGCGGGTTAGTGTTAGCGTACGGGTTAGGATTAGGGGACGGGTGAGGGTCAGGCTTCGGGGAAGGGTTAGGGTTAGGGTTCGGGCTAGGGTTAGGGTTAGGGGACGGGGAGGGTTTAGGGTCAAGGTAAGGGTACGACAACGCTTTAGGGGGAGCGTACGTGTGAGGGCGCGGGTTTGTGTTAGCGTACGGGTTAGGATTAGGGGACGGGTGAGGGTCAGGCTTCGGGGAAGGGTTAGGGTTAGGGTTCGGGCTAGGATTAGGGTTAGGGAACGGGGAGGGTTTAGGGTCCAGGTGAGGGTACGACAACGCTTTAGGGGGAGCGTAAGTGTGAGGGCGCGGGTTAGTGTTAGCGTACGTGTTCGGATTAGGGGACGGGTGAGGGTCAGGCTTCGGGGAAGGGGTACGGTTAGGGTTCGGGCTAGGGTTAGGGTTAGGGGACGGGGAGGGTTTAGGGTCCAGGTGAGGGTACGACAACGCTTTAGGTGGAGCGTACGTGTGAGGGCGCGGGTTAGTGTTAGCGTACGGTTTAGGATTAGGGGACGGGTGAGGGTCAGGCTTCGGGGAAGGGTTAGGGTTAGGGTTCGGGCTAGGGTTAGGGTTAGGGGATGGGGACGGTTTAGGGTCCAGGTGAGGGTACGACAACGCTTTAGGGAGAGCGTACGTGTGAGGGCGTGGGTTAGTGTTAGCGTACGGGTTAGGATTATGGACGGGTGAGGGTCAGGCTTCGGGGAAGGGTTAGGGTTAGGGTTCGGGCTAGGGTTAGGGTTAGGTGACGGGGAGGGTTTAGGGTCCGGGTGAGGGTACGACAACGCTTTAGGGGGAGCGTACGTGTGAGGGCGCGGTTGAGTGTTAGCGTACGGTTTAGGATTAGGGGACGGGTGAGGGTCAGGCTTCGGGGAAGGGTTAGGGTTGGGGTTCGGGCTAGGGTTAGGGTTAGGGGACGGTGAGGGTTTAGGGTCCAGGTGAGGGTAAGACAACGCTTTAGGGGGAGCGTACGTGTGAGGGCGCGGGTTAGTGTTAGTGTACGGGTTAGGATTAGTGGACGGGTGAGTGTCAGTCTTTGGGGAAGTGTTAGGGTTATGGTTCGGGCTAGGGTTAGGTTTAGGGGACGGGGACGGTTTAGGGTCCAGGTGAGGGTACGACAACACTTTAGGGGGAGCGTACGTGTGAGGGCGCAGGTTAGTGTTAGCGTACGCGTTAGGAGTATGGGACGGGTGAGGGTCAGGCTTCGGCGAAGGGTTAGGGTTAGGGTTCGGGCTAGGGTTAGGGTTAGGGGACGGGGAGGGTTTAGGGTCCAGGTGAGGGTACGACAACGCTTTAGGGGGAGCGTACGTGTGAGGGCGCGGGTTAGTGTTAGCATACGGGTTAGGATTAGGGGACGGGTGAGGGTCAGGCTTCGGGGAAGGGTTAGGGTTAGGTTTCGGACTAGGGTTAGGGTTAGGGGACGGGGAGGGTTTAGGGTCCAGGTGAGGGTACGACAACGCTTTAGGGGGAGCGTACGTGTGAGGGCGTGGGTTAGTGTTAGCGTACGGGTTAGGATTAGGGGACGGGTGAGGGTCAGGCTTCGGGGAAGGGTTAGGGTTAGGGTTCGGGCTAGGGTTAGGGTTAGGCGACTGGGAGGGTTGAGGGTCCAGGTGAGGGTACGACAACGCTTTAGGGGTAGCATAGGTGTGAGGGGGCGGGTCAGTGTTAGCGTACGGGTTAGGTTTAGGGGACGGGTGAGGGTCAGGCTTCGGGGAAGGGTTAGGGTTAGGGTTCGGGCTAGGGTTAGGGTTAAGGGACGGGGAGGGTTTAGGGTCCAGGTGAGGGTACGACAACGCTTTAGGGGGAACGTACGTGTGAGGGCGCGGGTTATTGTTAGCGTACGGGTTAGGATTAGGGGATGGGTGAGGGTCAGGCTTCGGGGAAGGGTTAGGGTTAGGGTTCGGGCTAGGGTTAGGGTTAGGGGACGGGGACGGTTTAGGGTCCAGGTTTCGGTACGACAACGCTTTAGGGAGAGCGTACGTGTGAGGGCGTGGGTTAGTGTTAGCGTACGGGTTAGGATTAGGGGACGGGTGAGGGTCAGGCTTCGGGGAAGGGTTAGGGTTAGGGTTCGGGCTAGGGTTAGGGTTAGGGGCCGGGGAGGGTTTAGGGTCCAGGTGAGGGTACGACAACGCTTTAGGGGGAGCGTACGTGTGAAGGCGCGGGTTAGTGTTAGCGTACGGGTTAGGATTAGGGGATGGGTGAGGGTCAGGCTTCGGGGAAGGGTTAGGGTTAGGGTTCGGGCTAGGGTTAGGGTTAGGGGACGGGGAGGGTTTAGGGTCCAGGTAAGGGTACGACAACGCTTTAGGGGGAGCGTACGTGTGAGGGCGCGGGTTTGTGTTCGCGTACGGGTTAGGATTAGGGGACGGGTGAGGGTCAGGCTTCGGGGAAGGGTTAGGGTTAGGGTTCGGGCTAGGGTTAGGGTTAGGGAACGGGGAGGGTTTAGGGTCCAGGTGAGGGTACGACAACGCTTTAGGGGGAGCGTACGTGTGAGGGCGCTGGTTAGTGTTAGCTTACGGGTTAGGATTAGGGGACGGGTGAGGGTCAGGCTTCGGGGAAGGGTTAGGGTTAGGGTTCAGGCTAGGGTTAGGGTTAGGGGACGGGGAGGGTTTAGGGTCCAGGTGAGGGTACGACAACGCTTTAGGGGGAGCATACGTGTTAGGGTGCGGGTCAGTGTTAGCGTACGGGTTAGGATTAGGGGACGGGTGAGGGTCAGGCTTCGGGGAAGGGTTAGGGTTAGGGTTTGGGGTAGGGTTAGGGTTAGGGGACGGGGAGGGTTTAGGGTCCAGGTGAGGGTACGACAACGCTTTAGGGGGAGCATACGTGTGAGGGCTTGGGTTAGTGTTAGCGTACGGGTTAGGCTTAGGGGACGGGTGAGGGTCAGGCTTCGGGGAAGGGTTAGGGTTAGGGTTCGGGCTAGGGTTAGGTTTAGGGGACGGGGAGGGTTTAGGGTCCAGGTGAGGGTACGACAACGCTTTAGGGGGAGCATACGTGTGAGGGCGCGGGTAGGTGTTAGCGTACGGGTTAGGATTAGGGGACGGGTGAGGGTCAGGCTTTGGGGAAGGGTTAGGGTTAGGGTTCGGGGTAGGGTTAGGGTTAGGGGACGGGGAGGGTAGGGTCCAGTTGAGGGTACGACAACGCTTTAGGTGGAGCGTACGTGTGAGGGCGCGGGTTACTGTTAGCGTACGGGTTAGGATTAGGGGACGGGTGAGGGTAAGGCTTCGGGGAAGGGTTAGGGTTCGGGCTAGGGTTAGGTTTAGGGGACGGGGAGGGTTTAGGGTCCAGGTGAGGGTACGACAACGCTTTAGGGGGAGCGTACGTGTTAGGGCGTGGGTTAGTGTTAGCGTACGGGTTAGGATTAGGGGACGGGTGAGGGTCAGGCTACGGGGAAGGGTTAGGGTTAGGGTTCGGGCTAGGGTTAGGGTTAGGGGACGGGGACGGTTTAGGGTCCAGGTGACGGTACGACAACGCTTTAGGGAGAGCTTACGTGTGAGGGCGTGGGTTAGTGTTAGCGTACGGGTTAGGATTAGGGGACGGGTGAGGGTCAGGCTTCGGGGAAGGGTTAGAGTTGGGGTTCGGGCTAGGGTTAGGGTTAGGGGACGGGGAGGGTTTAGGGTCCAGGTGAGGGTACGACAACGCTTTAGGGGGAGCGTACGTGTGAGGGCGCGGGTTAGTGTTAGCGTACGGGTTAGGATTAGGGGACGGGTGAGGGTCAGGCTTCGGGGAAGGGTTAGGGTTAGGGTTCGGGCTAGGGTTAGGGTTAGGGGACGGGGAGGGTTTAGGGTCCAGGTGAGGGTACGACAACGCTTTAGGGGGAGCGTACGTGTGAGGGCGCGAGTTAGTGTTAGCGTACGGGTTAGGATTAGGGGACGGGTGAGGGTCAGGCTTCGGGGAAGGGTTAGGGTTAGGGTTCGGGCTAGGGTTAGGGTTAGGGGATGGGGACGGTTTAGGGTCCAGGTGAGGGTACGACAACGCTTTAGGGGGAGCGTACGTGTGAGGGCGCAGGTTCGTGTTAGCGTACGGGTTAGGATTAGGGGACGGGTGAGTGTCAGGCTTCGGGGAAGGGTTAGGGTTAGGGTTCGGGCTAGGGTTAGGGTTAGGGGACGGGGACGGTTTAGGGTCCATGTGACCGTACGACAATGCTTTAGGGAGAGCGTAAGTGTGAGGGCGTGGGTTAGTGTTAGCGTACGGGTTAGGATTATGGACGGGTGAGGGTCAGGCTTCGGGGAAGGGTTAGGGTTAGGGTTCGGGCTAGGGTTAGGGTTAGGGGACGGGGAGGGTTTAGGGTCCGGGTGAGGGTACGACAACGCTTTAGGGGGAGCGTACGTGTGAGGGCGCGGTTGAGTGTTAGCGTACGGTTTAGGATTAGGGGACGGGTGAGGGTCAGGCTTCGGGGAAGGGTTACGGTTGGGGTTCGGGCTAGGGTTAGGGTTAGGGGACGGTGAGGGTTTAGGGTCCAGGTGAGGGTAAGACAATGCTTTAGGGGGAGCGTACGTGTGAGGGCGCGGGTTAGTGTTAGCGTACGGGTTAGGATTAGGGGACGGGTGAGGGTCAGGCTTCGGGGAAGGGTTAGGGTTAGGGTTCTGGCTAGGGTTAGGGTTAGGGGACGGGGACGGTTTAGGGTCCAGGTGAGGGTACGACAACACTTTAAGGGGAGCGTACGTGTGAGGGCGCGGGTTAGTGTTAGCGTACGGGTTAGGATTAGGGGACGGCTGAGGGTCAGGCTTCGGGGAAGGGTTAGGGTTAGGGTTCGGGCTAGGGTTAGGGTTAGGGGACGGGGACAGTTTAGGGTCCAGGTGAGGGTACGACAACGCTTTAGGGGGAGCGTACGTGTGAGGGCGCGGGTTAGTGTTAGCGTACGGGTTAGGATTAGGGGACGGGTGAGGGTCAGGCTTCGGGGAAGGGTTAGGGTTAGGGTTCGGGCTAGGGTTAGGGTTAGGGGACGGGGAGGGTTTAGGGTCCAGGTGAGGGTACGACAACGCTTTAGGGGGAGCGTACGTGTGAGGGCGCGGGTTAGTGTTAGCGTACGGGGTAGGATTAGGGGACGGCTGAGGGTCAGGCTTCGGGGAAGGGTTAGGGTTAGGGTTCGGGCTAGGGTTAGGGTTAGGGGACGGGGAGGGTTTAGGGTCCAGGTGAGGGTACGACAACGCTTTAGGGGGAGCGTACGTGTGAAGGCGCGGGTTAGTGTTAGCGTACGGGTTAGGATTAGGGGACGGGTGAGGGTCAGGCTTCGGGGAAGGGTTAGGGTTAGGGTTCGGGCTAGGGTTAGGGTTAGGGGACGGGGAGGGTTTAGGGTCCAGGTAAGGGTACGACAACGCTTTAGGGGGAGCGTACGTGTGAGGGCGCGGGTTTGTGTTAGCGTACGGGTTAGGATTAGGGGACGGGTGAGGGTCAGGCTTCGGGGAAGTGTTAGGGTTAGGGTTCGGGCTAGGGTTAGGGTTAGGGAACGGGGAGGGTTTAGGGTCCAGGTGAGGGTACGACAACGCTTTAGGGGGAGCGTAAGTGTGAGGGCGCGGGTTAGTGTTAGCGTACGGGTTAGGATTAGGGTACGGGTGAGGGTCAGGCTTCGGGGAAGGGTTAGGGTTAGGGTTCGGGCTAGGGTTAGGATTAGGGGACGGGAAGGGTTTAGGGTCCAGGTGAGGGTACGACAACGCTTTAGGGGGAGCATACGTGTGAGGGCGCGGGTCAGTGTTAGCGTACATGTTAGGATTAGGGGACGGGTGAGGGTCAGGCTTCGGGGAAGGGTTAGGGTTAGGGTTTGGGGTAGGGTTAGGGTTAGGGGACGGGGAGGGTTTAGGGTCCTGGTGAGGGTACGACAACGCTTTAGGGGGAGCGTACGTCTGAGGGCTTGGGTTAGTGTTAGCGTACGGGTTAGGATTAGGGGACGGGTGAGGGTCAGGCTTCGGGGAAGGGTTAGGGTTAGGGTTCGGGCTAGGGTTAGGGTTAGGGGACGGGGAGGGTTTAGGGTCCAGGTGAGGGTATGACAACGCTTTAGGGGGAGCATACGTGTGAGGGCGCGGGTTAGTGTTAGCGTACGGGTTAGGATTAGGGGACGTGTGAGGGTCAGGCTTCGGGGAAGTGTTAGGGTTAGGGTTCGAGCTAGGTTTAGGGTTAGGGGACGGGGTGGGTTTAGGGTCCAGGTGAGGGTACGACAACGCTTTAGGGGAAGCGTACGTGTGAGGGCGCGGGTTAGTGTTAGCGTACGGGTTAGGATTAGGGGACGGGTGAGGGTCAGGCTTCGGGGAAGGGTTAGGGTTAGGGCTCGGGCTAGGGTTAGGTTTAGGGGACGGGGAGGGTTTAGGGTCCAGTTGAGGGTACGACAACGCTTTAGGGGGACCGTACGTGTGAGGGCGCGGGTTAGTGTTAGCGTACGGGTTAGGATTAGGGGACTGGTGAGGGTCAGGCTTCGGGGAAGGGTTAGGGTTAGGGTTCGGGCTAGGGTTAGGGTTAGGGCACGGGGACATTTTAGGGTCCAGGTGACGGTACGACAACGCTTTAGGGAGAGCGTACGTGTGAGGGCGTGGGTTAGTGTTAGCGTACGTGTTAGGATTAGGGGACGGGTGAGGGTCAGGCTTCGGGGAAGGGTTAGGGTTAGGGTTCGGGCTAGGGTTAGGGTTAGGGGACGGGGTGGGTTTAGGGTCCAGGTGAGGGTACGACAACTCTTTAGGGGGAGCGTACGTGTGAGGGCGCGGGTTAGTGTTAGCGTACGGGTTAGGATTAGGGGACGGGTGAGGGTCAGGCTTCGGGGAAGGGTTAGGGTTAGGGTTCGGGCTAGGGTTAGGGTTAGGGGACGGGGAGGGTTTAGGGTCCAGTTGAGGGTACGACAACGCTTTAGGGGGAGCGTACGTGTGAGGGCGCGGGTTAGTGTTAGCGTACGGGTTAGGATTAGGGGCCGGGTGAGGGTCAGGCTTCGGGGAAGGGTTAGGGTTAGGGTTCGGGCTAGGGTTAGGGTTAGGGGACGGGGACGGTTTAGGGTCCAGGTGAGGGTACGACAACGCTTTAGGGGGGGCGTACGTGTGAGGGCGCAGGTTAGTGTTAGCGTACGGGTTAGGATTAGGGGACGGGTGAGGGTCAGGCTTCGGGGAAGGGTTAGGGTTAGGGTTCGGGCTAGGGTTAGGGTTAGGGGACGGGGACGGTTTAGGGTCCAGGTGAGGGTACGACAACGCTTTAGGGGGAGCGTACGTGTGAGGGCGCGGGTTAGTGTTAGCGTACGGGTTAGGATTAGGGGACGGCTGAGGGTCAGGCTTCGGGGAAGGGTTAGGGTTAGGGTTTGGGCTAGGGTTAGTGTTAGGGGACGGGGAGGGTTTAGGGTCCAGGTGAGGGTACGACAAAGCTTTAGGGGGAGCGTACGTGTGAGGGCGTGGGTTAGTGTTAGCGTACGGGTTAGGATTAGGGGACGGGTGAGGGTCAGGCTTCGGGGAAGGGTTAGGGTTAGGGTTCGGGCTAGGGTTAGGGTTAGGGGACGGGGACGGTTTAGGGTCCAGGTGACGGTACGACAACGCTTTAGGAAAAGCTTACGTGTGAGGGCGTGGGTTAGTGTTAGCGTACGGGTTAGGATTAGGGGACGGGTGAGGGTCAGGCTTCGGGGAAGGGTTAGTGTTAGGGTTCGGGCTAGGGTTAGGGTTAGGGGACGGGGAGGGTTTAGGGTCCAGGTGAGGGTACGACAACGCTTTAGGGGGAGCGTACGTGTGAAGGCGCGGGTTAGTGTTAGCGTACGGGTTAGGATTAGGGGACGGGTGAGGGTCAGGCTTTGGGGAAGGGTTAGGGTTAGGGTTCGGGCTAGGGTTAGGGTTAGGGGACGGGGAGGGTTTAGGGTCCAGGTAAGGGTACGACCACGCTTTAGGGGGAGCGTACGTGTGAGGGCGCGGGTTTATGTTAGCGTACGGGTTAGGATTAGGGGACGGGTGAGTGTCAGGCTTCGGGGAAGGGTTAGGGTTAGGGTTCGGGCTAGGGTTAGGGTTAGGCGACGGGGACAGTTTAGGGTCCATGTGACGGTACGACAATGCTTTAGGGAGAGCGTACGTGTGAGGGCGTGGGTTAGTGTTAGCGTACGGGTTAGGATTATGGACGGGTGAGGGTCAGGCTTCGGGGAAGGGTTAGGGTTAGGGTTCGGGCTAGGGTTAGGGTTAGGTGACGGGGAGGGTTTAGGGTCCGGGTGAGGGTACGACAACGCTTTAGGGGGAGCGTACGTGTGAGGGCGCGGTTGAGTGTTAGCGTACGGTTTAGGATTAGGGGACGGGTGAGGGTCAGGCTTCGGGGAAGTGTTAGGGTTGGGGTTCGGGCTAGGGTTAGGGTTAGGGGACGGTGAGGGTTTAGGGTCCAGTTGAGGGTACGACAACGCTTTAGGGGGAGCGTACGTGTGAGGGCGCGGGTTAGTGTTAGCGTACGGGTTAGGATTAGGGGCCGGGTGAGGGTCAGGCTTCGGGGAAGGGTTAGGGTTAGGGTTCGTGCTAGGGTTAGGGTTAGGGGACGGGGACGGTTTAGGGTCCAGGTGAGGGTACGACAACGCTTTAGGGGGGGCGTACGTGTGAGGGCGCAGGTTAGTGTTAGCGTACGGGTTAGGAGTAGGGGACGGGTGAGGGTCAGGCTTCGGGGAAGTGTTAGGGTTAGGGTTCGGGCTAGGGTTAGGGTTAGGGGACCGGGAGGGTTTAGGGTCCAGGTGAGGGTACGACAACGCTTTAGGGGGAGCGTACGTGTGAGGGCGCGGGTTTATGTTAGCGTACGGGTTAGGATTAGGGGACGGGTGAGTGTCAGGCTTCGGGGAAGGGTTAGGGTTAGGGTTCGGGCTAGGGTTAGGGTTAGGCGACGGGGACAGTTTAGGGTCCATGTGACGGTACGACAATGCTTTAGGGAGAGCGTACGTGTGAGGGCGTGGGTTAGTGTTAGCGTACGGGTTAGGATTATGGACGGGTGAGGGTCAGGCTTCGGGGAAGGGTTAGGGTTAGGGTTCGGGCTAGGGTTAGGGTTAGGTGACGGGGAGGGTTTAGGGTCCGGGTGAGGGTACGACAACGCTTTAGGGGGAGCGTACGTGTGAGGGCGCGGTTGAGTGTTAGCGTACGGTTTAGGATTAGGGGACGGGTGAGGGTCAGGCTTCGGGGAAGGGTTAGGGTTGGGGTTCGGGCTAGGGTTAGGGTTAGGGGACGGTGAGGGTTTAGGGTCCAGTTGAGGGTACGACAACGCTTTAGGGGGAGCGTACGTGTGAGGGCGCGGGTTAGTGTTAGCGTACGGGTTAGGATTAGGGGCCGGGTGAGGGTCAGGCTTCGGGGAAGGGTTAGGGTTAGGGTTCGTGCTAGGGTTAGGGTTAGGGGACGGGGACGGTTTAGGGTCCAGGTGAGGGTACGACAACGCTTTAGGGGGGGCGTACGTGTGAGGGCGCAGGTTAGTGTTAGCGTACGGGTTAGGAGTAGGGGACGGGTGAGGGTCAGGCTTCGGGGAAGTGTTAGGGTTAGGGTTCGGGCTAGGGTTAGGGTTAGGGGACCGGGAGGGTTTAGGGTCCAGGTGAGGGTACGACAACGCTTTAGGGGGAGCGTACGTGTGAAGGCGCGGGTTAGTGTTAGCGTACGGGTTAGGATTAGGGGACGGGTGAGGGTCAGGCTTCGGGGAAGGGTTAGGGTTAGTGTTCGGGCTAGGGTTAGGGTTAGGGGACGGGGAGGGTTTAGGGTCCAGGTGAGGGTACGACAACGCTTTAGGGGGAGCGTACGAGTGAGGGCGCGGGTTAGTGTTAGCGTACGGGTTAGGATTAGGGGACGGGT
Organism: Stenella coeruleoalba; assembly: GCF_951394435.1. Taxonomy (NCBI): domain Eukaryota; kingdom Metazoa; phylum Chordata; class Mammalia; order Artiodactyla; family Delphinidae; genus Stenella; species Stenella coeruleoalba. Next base: position 24,342,753 of record NC_137156.1, on the reverse strand, counting down.
GAGGGTCAGGCTTCGGGGAAGGGTTAGGGTTAGTGTTCGGGCTATGGTTAGGGTTAGGGGACGGGGAGGGTTTAGGGTCCAGGTGAGGGTACGACAACGCTTTAGGGGGAGCGTACGTGTGAGGGCGCGGGTTAGTGTTAGCGTACGGGTTAGGATTAGGGGACGGGTGAGGGTCAGGCTTCGGGGAACGGTTAGGGTTAGGGTTCGGGCTAGGGTTAGGGTTAGGGGACGGGGAAGGTTTAGGGTCCAGATGAGGGTACGACAACGCTTTAGGGGGAGCGTACGTGTGAGGGCGCGGGTTAGTGTTAGCGTTCGGGTTAGGATTAGGGGACGGGTGAGGGTCAGGCTTCGGGGAAGGGTTAGGGTTAGGGTTCGGGCTAGGGTTAGGGTTAGGGGACGGGGACGGTTTAGGGTCCAGGTGACGGTACGACAACGCTTTAGGAAAAGCTTACGTGTGAGGGCGTGGGTTAGTGTTATCGTACGGGTTAGGATTAGGGGACGGGTGAGGGTCAGGCTTCGGGGAAGGGTTAGTGTTAGGGTTCGGGCAAGGGTTAGGGTTAGGGGACGGGGAGGGTTTAGGGTCCAGGTGAGGGTACAACAACGCTTTAGGGGGAACGTACGTGTGAGGGCGCGGGTTATTGTTAGCGTACGGGTTAGGATTAGGGGACGGGTGAGGGTCAGGCTTCGGGGAAGGGTTAGGGTTAGGGTTCGGGCTAGGGTTAGGTTTAGGGGACGGGGACGGTTTAGGGTCCAGGTGACGGTACGACAACGCTTTAGGGAGAGCGTACGTGTGAGGGCGTGGGTTAGTGTTAGCGTACGGGTTAGGATTAGGGGACGGGTGAGGGTTAGGCTTCGGGGAAGGGTTAGGATTAGGGTTCGGGCTAGGGTTAGGGTTAGGGGACGGGGAGGGTTTAGGGTCCAGGTGAGGGTACGACAACGCTTTAGGGGGAGCGTACGTGTGAAGGCGCGGGTTAGTGTTAGCGTACGGGTTAGGATTAGGGGACGGGTGAGGGTCAGGCTTCGGGGAAGGGTTAGGGTTAGGGTTCGGGCTAGGGTTAGGGTTAGGGGACGGGGAGGGTTTAGGGTCAAGGTAAGGGTACGACAACGCTTTAGGGGGAGCGTATGTGTGAGGGCGCGGGTTTGTGTTAGCGTACGGGTTAGGATTAGGGGACGGGTGAGGGTCAGGCTTCGGGGAAGGGTTAGGGTTAGGGTTCGGACTAGGATTAGGGTTAGGGAACGGGGAGGGTTTAGGGTCCAGGTGAGGGTACGACAACGCTTTAGGGGGAGCGTAAGTGTGAGGGCGCGGGTTAGTGTTAGCGTACGTGTTCGGATTAGGGGACGGGTGAGGGTCAGGCTTCGGGGAAGGGGTAGGGTTAGGGTTCGGGCTAGGGTTAGGGTTAGGGGACGGGGAGGGTTTAGGGTCCAGGTGAGGGTACGACAACGCTTTAGGTGGAGCGTACGTGTGAGGGCGCGGGTTAGTGTTAGCGTACGGTTTAGGATTAGGGGACGGGTGAGGGTCAGGCTTCGGGGTAGGGTTAGGGTTAGGGTTCGGGCTAGGGTTAGGGTTAGGGGATGGGGACTGTTTAGGGTCCAGGTGAGGGTACGACAACGCTTTAGGGAGAGCGTACGTGTGAGGGCGTGGGTTAGTGTTAGCGTACGGGTTAGGATTATGGACGGGTGAGGGTCAGGCTTCGGGGAAGGGTTAGGGTTAGGGTTCGGGCTAGGGTTAGGGTTAGGAGACGGGGAGGGTTTAGGGTCCGGGTGAGGGTACGACAACGCTTTAGGGGGAGCGTACGTGTGAGGGCGCGGTTGAGTGTTAGCGTACGGTTTAGGATTAGGGGACGGGTGAGGGTCAGGCTTCGGGGAAGGGTTAGGGTTGGGGTTCGGGCTAGGGTTAGGGTTAGGGGACGGTGAGGGTTTAGGGTCCAGGTGAGGGTAAGACAACGCTTTAGGGGGAGCGTACGTGTGAGGGTGCGGGTTAGTGTTAGTGTACGGGTTAGGATTAGTGGACGGGTGAGTGTCAGTCTTTGGGGAAGTGTTAGGGTTATGGTTCGGGCTAGGGTTAGGTTTAGGGGACGGGGACGGTTTAGTGTCCAGGTGAGGGTACGACAACACTTTAGGGGGAGCGTACGTGTGAGGGCGCAGGTTAGTGTTAGCGTACGGGTTAGGAGTAGGGGACGGGTGAGGGTCAGGCTTCGGCGAAGGGTTAGGGTTAGGGTTCGGGCTAGGGTTAGGGTTAGGGGACGGGGAGGGTTTAGGGTCCAGGTGAGGGTACGACAACGCTTTAGGGGGAGCGTACGTGTGAGGGCGCGGGTTAGTGTTAGCATACGGGTTAGGATTAGGGGACGGGTGAGGGTCAGGCTTCGGGGAAGGGTTAGGGTTAGGGTTCGGACTAGGGTTAGGGTTAGGGGACGGGGAGGGTTTAGGGTCCAGGTGAGGGTACGACAACGCTTTAGGGGGAGCGTACGTGTGAGGGCGCGGGTTAGTGTTAGCGTACGGGTTAGGATTAGGGGACGGGTGAGGGTCAGGCTTCGGGGAAGGGTTAGGGTTAGGGTTCGGGCTAGGGTTAGGGTTAGGCGACTGGGAGGGTTGAGGGTCCAGGTGAGGGTACGACAACGCTTTAGGGGTAGCATAGGTGTGAGGGGGCGGGTTAGTGTTAGCGTACGGGTTAGGATTAGGGGACGGCTGAGGGTCAGGCTTCGGGGAAGGGTTAGGGTTAGGGTTCGGGCTAGGGTTAGGGTTAAGGGACGGAGAGGGTTTAGGGTCCAGGTGAGGGTACGACAACGCTTTAGGGGGAACGTACGTGTGAGGGCGCGGGTTATTGTTAGCGTACGGGTTAGGATTAGGGGACGGGTGAGGGTCAGGCTTCGGGGAAGGGTTAGGGTTAGGGTTCGGGCTAGGGTTAGGGTTAGGGGACGGGGACGGTTTAGGGTCCAGGTGACGGTACGACAACGCTTTAGGGAGAGCGTACGTGTGAGGGCGTGGGTTAGTGTTAGCGTACGGGTTAGGATTAGGGGACGGGTGAGGGTCAGGCTTTGGGGAAGGGTTAGGGTTAGGGTTCGGGCTAGGGTTAGGGTTAGGGGACGGGGAGGGTTTAGGGTCCAGGTGAGGGTACGACAACGCTTTAGGGGGAGCGTACGTGTGAAGGCGCGGGTTAGTGTTAGCGTACGGGTTAGGATTAGGGGATGGGTGAGGGTCAGGCTTCGGGGAAGGGTTAGGGTTAGGGTTCGGGCTAGGGTTAGGGTTAGGGGACGGGGAGGGTTTAGGGTCCAGGTGAGGGTACGACAACGCTTTAGGGGGAGCGTACGTGTGAGGGCGCGGGTTTGTGTTAGCGTACGGGTTAGGATTAGGGGACGGGTGAGGGTCAGGCTTCGGGGAAGGGTTAGGGTTAGGGTTCGGGCTACGGTTAGGGTTAGGGAACGGGGAGGGTTTAGGGTCAAGGTGAGGGTACGACAACTCTTTAGGGGGAGCGTACGTGTGAGGGCGCTGGTTAGTGTTAGCTTACGGGTTAGGATTAGGGGACGGGTGAGGGTCAGGCTTCGGGGAAGGGTTAGGGTTAGGGTTTGGGGTAGGGTTAGGGTTAGGGGACGGGGAGGGTTTAGGGTTCACGTGAGGGTACGACAACGCTTTAGGGGGAGCATACGTGTGAGGGCTTGTGTTAGTGTTAGCGTACGGGTTAGGCTTAGGGGACGGGTGAGGGTCAGGCTTCGGGGAAGGGTTAGGGTTAGGGTTCGGGCTAGGGTTAGGGTTAGGGGACGGGGAGTGTTTAGGGTCCAGGTGAGGGTATGACAACGCTTTAGGGGGAGCATACGTGTGAGGGCGCGGGTTAGTGTTAGCGTACGGGTTAGGATTAGGGGACGTGTGAGGGTTAGGATTAGGGGACGTGTGAGGGTCAGGCTTCGGGGAAGGGTTAGTGTTAGGGTTCGGGCTAGGGTTAGGTTTAGGGGACGGGGAGGGTTTAGGGTCCAGGTGAGGGTACGACAACGCTTTAGGGGGAGCATACGTGTGAGGGCGCGGGTCAGTGTTAGCGTACGGGTTAGGATTAGGGGACGGGTGAGGGTCAGGCTTTGGGGAAGGGTTAGGGTTAGGGTTCGGGGTAGGGTTAGGGTTAGGGGACGGGGAGGGTAGGGTCCAGTTGAGGGTACGACAGCGCTTTAGGTGGAGCGTACGTGTGAGGGCGCGGGTTACTGTTAGCGTACGGGTTAGGATTAGGGGACGGGTGAGGGTAAGGCTTCGGGGAAGGGTTAGGGTTCGGGCTAGGGTTAGGTTTAGGGGACGGGGAGGGTTTAGGGTCCAGGTGAGGGTACGACAACGCTTTAGGGGGAGCGTACGTGTGAGGGCGTGGGTTAGTGTTAGCGTACGGGTTAGGATTAGGGGACGGGTGAGGGTCAGGCTACGGGGAAGGGTTAGGGTTAGGGTTCGGGCTAGGGTTAGGGTTAGGGGACGGGGACGGTTTAGGGTCCAGGTGACGGTACGACAACGCTTTAGGGAGAGCTTACGTGTGAGGGCGTGGGTTAGTGTTAGCGTACGGGTTAGGATTAGGGGACGGGTGAGGGTCAGGCTTCGGGGAAGGGTTAGGGTTGGGGTTCGGGCTAGGGTTAGGGTTAGGGGACGGGGAGGGTTTAGGGTCCAGGTGAGGGTACGACAACGCTTTAGGGGGAGCGTACGTGTGAGGGCGCGGGTTAGTGTTAGCGTACGGGTTAGGATTAGGGGACGGGTGAGGGTCAGGCTTCGGGGAAGGGTTAGGGTTAGGGTTCGGGCTAGGGTTAGGGTTAGGGGACGGGGAGGGTTTAGGGTCCAGGTGAGGGTACGACAACGCTTTAGGGGGAGCGTACGTGTGAGGGCGCGGGTTAGTGTTAGCGTACGGGTTAGGATTAGGGGACGGCTGAGGGTCAGGCTTCGGGGAAGGGTTAGGGTTAGGGTTCGGGCTAGGGTTAGGGTTAGGGGACGGGCAGGGTTTAGGGTCCAGGTGAGGGTACGACAACGCTTTAGGGGGAGCGTACGTGTGAGGGCGTGGGTTAGTGTTAGCGTACGGGTTAGGATTAGGGGACGGGTGAGGGTCAGGCTTCGGGGAAGGGTTAGGGTTAGGGTTCGGGCTAGGGTTAGGGTTAGGGGACGGGGAGGGTTTAGTGTCCAGGTGAGGGTACGACAACGCTTTAGGTGGAGCGTACGTGTGAGGGCGCGGGTTAGTGTTAGCGTACGGTTTAGGATTAGGGGACGGGTGAGGGTCAGGCTTCGGGGAAGGGTTAGGGTTAGGGTTCGGGCTAGGGTTAGGGTTAGGGGATGGGGACGGTTTAGGGTCCAGGTGAGGGTACGACAACGCTTTAGGGGGAGCGTACGTGTGAGGGCGCAGGTTCGTGTTAGCGTACGGGTTAGGATTAGGGGACGGGTGAGTGTCAGGCTTCGGGGAAGGGTTAGGGTTAGGGTTCGGGCTAGGGTTAGGGTTAGGGGACGGGGACGGTTTAGGGTCCATGTGACCGTACGACAATGCTTTAGGGAGAGCGTACGTGTGAGGGCGTGGGTTAGTGTTAGCGTACGGGTTAGGATTATGGACGGGTGAGGGTCAGGCTTCGGGGAAGGGTTAGGGTTAGAGTTCGGGCTAGGGTTAGGGTTAGGGGACGGGGAGGGTTTAGGGTCCGGGTGAGGGTACGACAACGCTTTAGGGGGAGCGTACGTGTGAGGGCGCGGTTGAGTGTTAGCGTACGGTTTAGGATTAGGGGACGGGTGAGGGTCAGGCTTCGGGGAAGGGTTACGGTTGGGGTTCGGGCTAGGGTTAGGGTTAGGGGACTGTGAGGGTTTAGGGTCCAGGTGAGGGTAAGACAACGCTTTACGGGGAGCGTACGTGTGAGGGCGCGGGTTAGTGTTAGCGTACGGGTTAGGATTAGGGGACGGGTGAGGGTCAGGCTTCGGGGAAGGGTTAGGGTTAGGGTTCTGGCTAGGGTTAGGGTTAGGGGATGGGGAGGGTTTCGGGTCCAGTTGAGGGTACGATAACGCTTTAGGGGGAGCGTACGTGTGAGGGCGTGGGTTAGTGTTAGCGTACGGGTTAGGATTAGGGGACGGGTGAGGGTCAGGCTTCGGGGTAGGGTTAGGGTTAGGGTTCGGGCTAGGGTTAGGGTTAGGGGACGGGGAGGGTTTAGGATCCAGTTAAGGGTACGACAACGCTTTAGGGGGAGCGTACGTGTGAGGGCGCGTGTTAGTGTTAGCGTACGTGTTAGGATTAGGGGACGGGTGAGGGTCAGGCTTCGGGGAAGTGTTAGGGTTAGGGTTCGGGCTAGGGTTAGGGTTAGGGGACGGGGACGGTTTAGGGTCCAGGTGAGGGTACGACAACACTTTAAGGGGAGCGTACGTGTGAGGGCGCGGGTTAGTGTTAGCGTACGGGTTAGGATTAGGGGACGGCTGAGGGTCAGGCTTCGGGGAAGGGTTAGGGTTAGGGTTCGGGCTAGGGTTAGGGTTAGGGGACGGGGACAGTTTAGGGTCCAGGTGAGGGTACGACAACGCTTTAGGGGGAGCGTACGTGTGAGGGCGCGGGTTAGTGTTAGCGTACGGGTTAGGATTAGGGGACGGGTGAGGGTCAGGCTTCGGGGAAGGGTTAGGGTTAGGGTTCGGGCTAGGGTTAGGGTTAGGGGACGGGGAGGGTTTAGGGTCCAGGTGAGGGTACGACAACGCTTTAGGGGGAGCGTACGTGTGAGGGCGCGGGTTAGTGTTAGCGTACGGGTTAGGATTAGGGGAAGGCTGAGGGTCAGGCTTCGGGGAAGGGTTAGGGTTAGGGTTCGGGCTAGGGTTAGGGTTAGGGGACGGGGACAGTTTAGGGTCCAGGTGAGTGTACGACAACACTTTAGGGGGAGCGTACGTGTGAGGGCGCCGGTTAGTGTTAGCGTACGGGTTAGGATTAGTGGACGGGTGAGTGTCAGTCTTTGGGGAAGTGTTAGGGTTATGGTTCGGGCTAGGGTTAGGTTTAGGGGACGGGGACGGTTTAGGGTCCAGGTGAGGGTACGACAACACTTTAGGGGGAGCGTACGTGTGAGGGCGCAGGTTAGTGTTAGCGTACGGGTTAGGAGTAGGGGACGGGTGAGGGTCAGGCTTCGGCGAAGGGTTAGGGTTAGGGTTCGGGCTAGGGTTAGGGTTAGGGGACGGGGACGGTTTAGGGTCCAGGTGACGGTATGACAACGCTTTAGGGGGAGCGTACGTGTGAGGGCGTGGGTTAGTGTTAGCGTACAGGTTAGGATTAGGGGACGGGTGAGGGTCAGGCTTCTGGGAAGTGTTAGGGTTAGGGTTCGGGCTAGGGTTAGGGTTAGGGGACGGGGACGGTTTAGGGTCCAGGTGAGGATACGACAACGCTTTAGGGGGAGCGTACGTGTGAGGGCGCGGGTTAGTGTTAGCGTACGGGTTAGGATTAGGGGACGAGTGAGGGTCAGGCTTCGGGGAAGTGTTAGGGTTAGGGTTCGGGCTAGGGTTAGGGTTAGGGGACGGGGACGGTTTAGGGTCCAGGTGACGGTATGACAACGCTTTAGGGGGAGCGTACGTGTGAGGGCGTGGGTTAGTGTTAGCGTACTGGTTAGGATTAGGGGACGGGTGAGGGTCAGGCTTCGGGGAAGGTTTAGGGTTAGGGTTCGCGCTAGGGTTAGGGCTATGGGACGGGGAGGGTTTAGGGTCCAGGTGAGGGTACGACAACGCTTTAGGGGGAGCGTACGTGTGAGGGCGTGGGTTAGTGTTAGCGTACGGGTTAGGATTAGGGGACGGGTGAGGGTCAGGGTTCGGGGAAGGGTTAGGGTTAGGGTTTCGACTAGGGTTAGGGTTAGGGGACGGGGAGGGTTTAGGGTCCAGGTGAGGGTACGACAACGCTTTAGGGGGAGCGTAAGTGTGAGGGCGCGGGTTAGTGTTAGCGTACGGGTTAGGATTAGGGGACGGGTGAGGGTCAGGCTTCGGGGAAGGGTTAGGGTTAGGGTTCGGGCTAGGGTTAGGGTTAGGGGACGGGGAGGGTTTAGGGTCCAGGTGAGGGAACGACAACGCTTTAGGGGGAGCGTACGTGTGAGGGCGTGGGTTAGTGTTAGCGTTCCGGTTAGGATTAGGGGACGGGTGAGGGTCAGGCTTCGGGGAAGGGTTAAGGTTAGGGTTCGGGCTAGGGTTAGTGTTAGGGGACGGGGAGTGTTTAGGGTCCTGGTGAGTGTACGACAACGCTTTAGGGGGAGCGTACGTGTGAGGGCGCGGGTTAGTGTTAGCGTACGGGTTAGGATTAGGGGACGGGTGAGGGTCAGGCTTCGGGGAAGGGTTAGGGTTAGGGTTCGGGCTAAGGTTAGGGTTAGGGGACGGGTGGGTTTAGGGTCCAGGTGAGGGTACGACAACGCTTTAGGGGTAGGGTCCGTGTGAGGGCGTGGGTTAGTGTTAGCGTTCGGGTTAGGATTAGGGGACGGCTGAGGGTCAGGCTTCGGTGAAGGGTTAGGGTTATGGTTCGGGCTAGGGTTAGGGTTAGGGGACGGGGACGGTTTAGGGTCCAGGTGACGGTACGACAACACTTTAGGGAGAGCGTACGTGTGACGGCGTGGGTTAGTGTTAGCGTACGGGTTAGGATTAGGGGACGGGTGAGGGTCAGGCTTCGGGGAAGGGTTAGGTTTAGAGTTCTGGCTAGGGTTAGGGTTAGGGGACGGAGAGGGTTTAGGGTCCAGGTGAGGGTACGACAACGCTTTACGGGGAGCGTACGTGTGAGGGCGCGGGTTAGTGTTAGCGTACGGGTTAGGATTAGGGGACGGGTGAGGGTCAGGCTTCGGGGAAGGGTTAGGGTTAGGGTTCGGGCTAGGGATAGGGTTAGGGGACGGGGACGGTTTGGGTCCAGGTGAGGGTACGAAAACGCTTTAGGGGGAGCGTACGTGTGAGGGCGCGGGTTAGTGTTAGCGTACGGGTTAGGATTAGGGGACGGGTGAGGGTCAGGTTTCGGGGAAGGGTTAGGGTTCGGGCTAGGGTTAGGGTTAGGGGACGGGGACGGTTTAGGGTCCAGGTGAGGGTACGACAACGCTTTAGGGGGAGCGTACGTGTGAGGGCGCGGGTTAGTGTTAGCGTACGGGTTAGGATTAGGGGATGAGTGAGGGTCAGGCTTCGGGGAAGGGTTAGGGTTAGGGTTCAGGCTAGGGTTAGGGGACGGGGACGGGGACGGTTTAGGGTCCAGGAGAGGGTACGACAACGCTTTAGGGGGAGCGTACGTGTGAGGGCGCGGGTTAGTGTTAGCGTACGGGTTAGGATTAAGGGACGGGTGAGGGTCAGGCTTCGGGGAAGGGTTAGGGTTAGGGTTCGGGCTAGGGTTAGGGTTAGGGGACGGGGAGGGTTTAGGGTCCAGGTGAGGGTACGACAACGCTTTAGGGGGAGCGTACGTGTGAGGGCGCGGGTTAGTGTTAGCGTACGGGTTAGGATTAGGGGACGGGTGAGGGTCAGGCTTCGGGGAAGTGTTAGGGTTAGGGTTCGGGCTAGGGTTAGGGTTAGGGGACGGGGAGGGTTTAGGTTCCAGTTGAGGATACGACAACGCTTTAGGGGGAGCGTACGTGTGAGGGCGCGGGTTAGTGTTAGCGTACGGGTTAGGATTAGGGGACGGCTGAGGGTCAGGCTTCGGGGAAGTGTTAGGGTTAGGGTTCGGGCTAGGGTTAGGTTTAGGGGACGGGGACGGTTTAGTGTCCATGTGATGGTACGACAACGCTTTAGGGAGAGCGTACGTGTGAGGGCGTGGGTTAGTGTTAGCGTACGGGTTAGGATTAGGGGACGGGTGAGGGTCAGGCTTCGGGGAAGTGTTAGGGTTAGAGTTCTGGCTAGGGTTAGGGTTAGGGGACGGGGAGGGTTTAGGGTCCATGTGAGGGTACAACAACGCTTTAGGGGGAGCGTACGTGTGAGGGCGCGGGTTAGTGTTAGCATACGGGTTAGGATTAGGGGACGGGTGAGGGTCAGGCTTCCGGGAAGGGTTAGGGTTAGGGTTCGGGCTAGGGTTAGGGTTAGGGGACGGGGACGGTTTAGGGTCCAGGTGACGGTACGACAACGCTTTAGGGGGAGCGTACGTGTGAGGGTGTGGGTTAGTGTTAGCGTACTGGTTAGGATTAGGGGACGGCTGAGGGTCAGGCTTCGGGGAAGGGTTAGGGTTAGGGTTCGGGCTAGGGTTAGGGTTAGGGGACGGGGAGAGTTTAGGGTCCAGTTGAGGTTACGACAACGCTTTAGGGGGAGCGTACGTGTGAGGGCGTGGGTTAGTGTTAGCGTACGGGTTAGGATTAGGGGACGGGTGAGGGTCAGGCTTCAGGGAAGGGTTAGGGTTAGGGTTCGGGCTAGGGTTAGGGTTAGGGGACGGGGAGGGTTTAGGGTCCAGGTGAGGGTACGACAACGCTTTAGGGGGAGCGTACGTGTGAGGGCGCGGGTTAGTGTTAGCGTACGGGTTAGGATTAGGGGACGGGTGAGGGTCAGGCTTCGGGGAAGGGTTAGGGTTAGGGTTCGGGCTAGGGTTAGGGTTAGGGGACGGGGACATTTTAGGGTCCAGGTGACGGTACGACAACGCTTTCGGGGGAGCGTACGTGTGAGGGCGTGGGTTAGTGTTAGCGTACGGGTTAGGATTAGGGGACGGGTGAAGGTCAGGCTTCGGGGAAGGGTTAGGGTTAGGGTTCGGGCTAGGGTTAGGGTTAGGGGACGTGGTGGGTTTAGGGTCCAGGTGAGGGTACGACAACGCTTTAGGGGGAGCGTACGTGTGAGGGCGCGGGTTAGTGTTAGCGTACGGGTTAGGATTAGGGGACGGCTGAGGGTCAGGCTTCGGGAAAGGGTTAGGGTTAGGGTTCGGGCTAGGGTTAGCGTTAGGGGACGGGGACGGTTTAGGGTCCATGTGACGGTACGACAACGCTTTAGGGAGAGCGTACGTGTGAGGGCGTGGGTTAGTGTTAGCGTACAGGTTAGGATTAGGGGACGGGTGAGGGTCAGGCTTCGGGGAAGTGTTAGGTTTAGAGTTCTGGCTAGGGTTAGGGTTAGGGGACGGGGAGGGTTTAGGGTCCAGGTGAGGGTACAACAACGCTTTAGGGGGAGCGTACGTGTGAGGGCGCGGGTTAGTGTTAGCATACGGGTTAGGATTAGGGGACGGGTGAGGGTCAGGCTTTGGGGAAGGGTTAGGGTTATGGTTCGGGCTAGGGTTAGGGTTAGGGGACGGGGACGGTTTAGGGTCCAGGTGACGGTACGACAACGCTTTAGGGGGAGCGTACGTGTGAGGGTGTGGGTTAGTGTTAGCGTACTGGTTAGGATTAGGGGACGGCTGAGGGTCAGGCTTCGGGGAAGGGTTAGGGTTAGGGTTTGGGCTAGGGTTAGGGTTAGGGGACGGGGAGGGTTTAGGGTCAAGGTGAGGGTACGACAACGCTTTAGGGGGAGCGTACGTGTGAGGGCGCGGGTTAGTGTTAGCGTACGGGTTAGGATTAGGGGACGGGTGAGGGTCAGGCTTCGGGGAAGGGTTAGGGTTAGGGTTCGGGCTGGGGTTAGGGTTAGGGGACGGGGAGGGTTTAGGGTCCAGGTGAGGGTACGACAACGCTTTAGGGGGAGCGTACGTGTGAGGGCGTGGGTTAGTGTTAGCGTACGGGTTAGGATTAGGGGACGGGTGAGGGTCAGGCTTCGGGGAAAGGTTAGGGTTAGGGTTCGGACTAGGGTTAGGGTTAGGGGACGGGGAGGGTTTAGGGTCCAGGTGAGGGTACGACAACGCTTTAGGGGGAGCGTACGTGTGAGGGCGCGGGTTAGTGTTAGCGTACGGGTTAGGATTCGGGGACGGGTGAGGGTCAGGCTTCGGGGAAGGGTTAGGGTTAGGGTTCGGGCTAGGGTTAGGGTTAGGGGACGGGGACGGTTTAGGGTCCAGGAGAGGGTACGACAACGCTTTCGGGGGAGCGTACGTGTGAGGGCGCGGGTTAGTGTTCGCGTACGGGTTAGGATTAGGGGACGGGTGAGGGTCAGGCTTCGGGGAAGGTTTAGGGTTAGGGTTCGGGCTAGGGTTAGGGTTAGGGGACGGGGACGGTTTAGGGTCCAGGTGACGGTACGACAACGCTTTAGGGAGAGCGTACGTGTTAGGGCGTGGGTTAGTGTTAGCGTACGGGTTAGGATTAGGGGACGGGTGAGGGTCAGGCTTCGGGGAAGGGTTAGGGTTAGGGTTCGGGCTAGGGTTAGGGTTAGGGGACGGGGAGGGTTTAGGGTCCAGGTGAGGGTACGACAACGCTGTAGGGGGAGCGTACGTGTGAGGGCGCGGGTTAGTGTTAGCGTACGGCTTAGGATTAGGGGACGGGTGAGGGTCAGGCTTCGGGGAAGGGTTAGGGTTAGGGTTCGGGCTAGGGTTAGGGTTAGGGGACGGGGAGGGTTTAGGGTCCAGGTGAGGGTACGACAACGCTTTAGGGGGAGCGTACGTGTGAGGGCGCGGGTTAGTGTTATTGTACGGGTTAGGATTAGGGGACGGGTGAGGGTCAGGCTTCGGGGAAGGGTTAAGGTTAGGGTTCGGGCTAGGGTTAGGGTTAGGGGACGGGGAGGGTTTAGGGTCCAGGTGAGGGTACGACAACGCTTTAGGGGGAGCGTACGTGTGAGGGCGCGGGTTAGTGTTAGCGTACGGGTTAGGATTAGGGGACGGGTGAGTGTCAGGCTTCGGGGAAGGGTTAGGGTTAGGGTTCGGGCTAGGGTTACGGTTAGGGGACGGGGACGGTTTAGGGTCCAGGAGAGGGTACGACAACGCTTTAGGGGGAGCGTACGTGTGAGGGCGCGGGTTAGTGTTCGCGTACGGGTTAGGATTAGGGGACGGGTGAGGGTCAGGCTTCGGGGAAGGGTTAGGTTTAGGGTTCGGGCTAGGGTTAGGGTTAGGGGACGGGGACGGTTTAGGGTCCAGGTGACGGTACGAGAACGCTTTAGGGAGAGCGTACGTGTTAGGGCGTGGGTTAGTGTTAGCGTACGGGTTAGGATTAGGGGACGGGTGAGGGTCAGGCTTTGGGGAAGAGTTAGGGTTAGGGTTCGGGCTAGGGTTAGGGTTAGGGGACGGGGAGGGTTTAGGGTCCAGGTGAGGTTACGACAACGCTTTAGGGGGAGCGTACGTGTGAGGGCGCGGGTTAGTGTTAGCGTACAGGTTAGGATTAGGGGACGGGTGAGGGTCAGGCTTTGGGGAAGGGTTAGGGTTAGGGTTCGGGCTAGGGTTAGGGTTAGGGGACGGGGAGGGTTTAGGGTCCAGGTGAGGGTACAACAACGCTTTAGGGGGATCGTACGTGTGAGGGCGCGGGTTAGTGTTAGCGTACGGGTTAGGATTAGGGGACGGGTGAGGGTCAGGCTTCGGGGAAGGGTTAGGGTTAGGGTTCGGGCTAGGGTTAGGGTTAGGGGACGGGGACGGTTTAGGGTCCAGGTGACGGTACGACAACGTTTTAGGGAGAGCTTACGTGTGAGAGCGTGGGTTAGTGTTAGCGTACGGGTTAGGATTAGGGGACGGGTGAGGGTCAGGCTTCGGGGAAAGGTTAGTGTTAGGGTTCGGGCTAGGGTTAGGGTTAGGGGATGGGGAGGGTTTAGGGTCCAGGTGAGGGTACGACAACGCTTTAGGGGGAGCGTACGTGTGAGGGCGCGGGTTAGTGTTATTGTACGGGTTAGGATTAGGGGACGGGTGAGGGTCAGGCTTCGGGGAAGGGTTAGGGTTAGGGTTCGGGCTAGGGTTAGGGTTAGGGGACGGGGAGGGTTTAGGGTCCAGGTGAGGGTACGACAACGCTTTAGGGGGAGCGTACGTGTGAGGGCGCGGGTTAGTGTTAGCGTACGGGTTAGGATTAGGGGACGGGTGAGTGTCAGGCTTCGGGGAAGGGTTAGGGTTAGGGTTCGGGCTAGGGTTAGGGTTAGGGGACGGGTACGGTTTAGGGTCCAGGTGACGGTACGACAATGCTATAGGGAGAGCGTACGTGTGAGGGCGTGCGTTAGTGTTAGCGTACGGGTTAGGATTAGGGGACGGGTGAGGGTCAGGCTTCGGGGAAGGGTTAGGTTTAGGGTTCGGGCTAGGGTTAGGGTTAGGGGACCGGGAGGGTTTAGGGTCCAGGTGAGGGTACGACAACGCTTTAGGGGGAGCGTACGTGTGAAGGCATGGGTTAGTGTTAGCGTACGGGTTAGGATTAGGGGACGGGTGAGGGTCAGGCTTCGGGGAAGGGTTAGGGTTAGTGTTCGGGCTAGGGTTAGGGTTAGGGGACGGGGAGGGTTTAGGGTCCAGGTGAGGGTACGACAACGCTTTAGGGGGAGCGTAGGAGTGAGGGCGTGGGTTAGTGTTAGCGTACGGGTTAGGATTAGGGGACGGGTGAGGGTCAGGCTTCGGGGAAGGGTTAGGGTTAGGGTTCGGGCTATGGTTAGGATTAGGGGACGGGGAGGGTTTAGGGTCCAGGTGAGGGTACGACAACGCTTTAGGGGGAGCGTACGTGTGAGGGCGCGGGTTAGTGTTAGCGTACGGGTTAGGATTAGGGGCCGGGTGAGGGTCAGGCTTCGGGGAAGGGTTAGGGTTAGGGTTCGGGCTAGGGTTAGGGTTAGGGGACGGGGACGGTTTAGGGTCCAGGAGAGGGTACGACAACGCTTTAGGGAGAGCGTACGTGTTAGGGCGTGGGTTAGTGTTAGCGTACGGGTTAGGATTAGGGGACGGGTGAGGGTCAGGCTTTGGGGAAGGGTTAGGTTTAGAGTTCGGGCTAGGGTTAGGGTTAGGGGACGGGGAGGGTTTAGGGTCCAGGTGAGGTTACGACAACGCTTTAAGGGGAGCGTACGTGTGAGGGCGCGGGTTAGTGTTAGCGTACGGGTTAGGATTAGGGGACGGGTGAGGGTCAGGCTTCGGGGAAGGGTTAGGGTTAGTGTTCGGGCTAGGGTTAGGGTTAGGGGACGGGGAGGGTTTAGGGTCCAGGTGAGGGTACGACAACGCTTTAGGGGGAGCGTACGAGTGAGGGCGCGGGTTAGTGTTAGCGTACGGGTTAGGATTAGGGGACGGGTGAGGGTCAGGCTTCGGGGAAGGGTTAGGGTTTGGGTTCGGGCTATGGTTAGGGTTAGGGGACGGGGAGGGTTTAGGGTCCAGGTGAGGGTACGACAACGCTTTAGGGGGAGCGTACATGTCAGGGCGCGGGTTAGTGTTAGCGTACGGGTTAGGATTAGGGGACGGGTGAGGGTCAGGCTTCGGGGAAGGGTTAGGGTTAGGGTTCGGGCTAGGGTTAGGGGACGGGGAGGGTTTAGGGTCCAGGTAAGGGTACGACAACGCTTTAGGGGGAGCGTACGTGTCAGGGCGCGGGTTTGTGTTAGCGTACGGGTTAGGATTAGGGGACGGGTGAGGGTCAGGCTTCGGGGAAGGGTTGGGGTTAGGGTTCGGGCTAGGGTTAGGGTTAGGGGACGGGGAGGGTTTAGGGTCCAGGTGAGGGTACGACAACGCTTTAGGGGGAGCGTACGTGTGAGGGCGCGGGTTAGTGTTAGCGTACGGGTTAGGATTAGGGGACGGGTGAGGGTCAGGCTTCGGGGAAGGGTTAGGGTTAGGGTTCGGGCTAGGGTTAGGGTTAGGGGACGGGGACGGTTTAGGGTCCAGGTGACGGTACGACAACGCTTTAGGGAGAGCTTACGTGTGAGGGCGTGGGTTAGTGTTAGCGTACGGGTTAGGATTAGGGGACGGGTGAGGGTCAGGCTTCGGGGAAGGGTTAGGGTTAGGGTTCGGGCTAGGGTTAGGGTTAGGGGACGGGGACAGTTTAGGGTCCAGGTGAAGGTACGACAACGCTTTAGGGGGAGCGTACGTGTGAGAGCGCGGGTTAGTGTTAGCGTACGGGTTAGGATTAGGGGACGGGTGAGGGTCAGGCTTCGGGGAAGGGTTAGGGTTAGGGTTCGGGCTAGGGTTAGGGTTAGGGGACGGGGAGGGTTTAGGGTCCAGGTGAGGGTACGACAACACTTTAGGGGGAGCGTACGTGTGAGGGCGCTGGTTAGTGTTAGCTTACGGGTTAGGATTAGGGGACGGGTGAGGGTCAGGCTTCGGGGAAGGGTTAGGGTTAGGGTTCGGGCTAGGGTTAGGGTTAGGGGACGGGGAGGGTTTAGGGTCCAGGTGAGGGTACGACAACGCTTTAGGGGGAACGTACGTGTGAGGGCGCGGGTTATTGTTAGCGTACCGGTTAGGATTAGGGGACGGGTGACGGTCAGGCTTCGGGGAAGGGTTAGGGTTAGGGTTCGGGCTAGGGTTAGGGTTAGGGGACGGGGACGGTTTAGGGTCCAGGTGACGGTACGACAACGCTTTAGGGAGAGCGTACGTGTGAGGGCGTGGGTTAGTGTTAGGTACGGGTTAGGATTAGGGGACGGGTGACGGTCAGGCTTCGGGGAAGGGTTAGGGTTAGGGTTCGGGCTAGGGTTAGGGTTAGGGGACGGGGAGGGTTTAGGGTCCAGGTGAGGGTACGACAACGCTTTAGGGGGAGCGTACGTGTGAAGGCGAGGGTTAGTGTTAGCATACGGGTTAGGATTAGGGGACGGGTGAGGGTCAGGCTTCGGGGAAGGGTTAGGGTTAGGGTTTGGGGTAGGGTTAGGGTTAGGGGACGGGTAGGGTTTAGGGTCCAGGTGAGGGTACGAAACGCTTTAGGGGGAGCGTACGTGTGAGGGCGCTGGTCAGTGTTAGCGTACGGGTTAGGATTAGGGGACGGGTGAGGGTCAGGCTTCGGGGAAGGGTTAGGGTTAGGGTTCGGGGTAGGGTTAGGGTTAGGGGACGGGGAGGGTTTAGGGTCCAGGTGAGGGTACGACAACGCTTTAGGGGGAGCGTACGTGTGAGGGCGTGGGTTAGTGTTAGCGTACGGCTTAGGATTAGGGGACGGGTGAGGGTCAGGCTTCGGGGAAGGGTTTGGGTTAGTGTTCGGGCTAGGGTTAGGGTTAGGAGACGGGGAGGGTTTAGGGTCCAGGTGAGGGTATGACAACGCTTTAGGGGGAGCGTACGTGTGAGGGCGCGGGTTAGTGTTAGCGTACGGGTAAGGATTAGGGGACGGGTGAGGGTCAGGCTTCGGGGAAGGGTTAGGGTTAGGGTTCGGGCTAGGGTTAGGGTTAGGGGACGGGGAGGGTTTAGGGTCCAGGTACGGGTACGACAACGCTTTAGGGGGAGCGTACGTGTGAGGGCGCGGGTTTGTGTTAGCGTACGGGTTAGAATTAGGGGACGGGTGAGGGTCAGGCTTCGGGGAAGGGTTAGGGTTAGGGTTTGGGTTAGGGTTAGGGTTAGGGGATGGGGAGAGTTTCGGGTCCAGGTGACGGTAGGACAACGCTTTAGGGAGAGCGTACGTGTGAGGGCGTGGGTTAGTGTTAGCGTACGGGTTAGGATTAGGGTACGGGTGAGGGTCAGGCTTCGGGGAAGGGTTAGGGTTAGGGTTCGGGCTAGGGTTAGGGTTAGGGGACGGGGAGGATTTAGTGTCCAGGTGAGGGTACGACAACGCTTTAGGGGGAGCGTACGTGTGAGGGCGCGGGTTAGTGTTAGCGTACGGGTTAGGATTAGGGAACGGCTGAGGGTCAGGCTTCGGGGAAGGGTTAGGGTTAGGGTTCGGGCTAGGGTAAGGGTTAGGGGACGGGGAGGGTTTAGGGTCCAGGTGAGGGTACGACAACGCTTTGGGGGGAGCGTACGTGTGAGGGCGCGGGTTAGTGTTAGCGTACGGGTTAGGATTAGGGGACGGGTGAGGGTCAGGCTTCGGGGAAGGGTTAGGGTTAGGGTTCGGGCTAGGGTTAGAGTTAGGGGACGGGGCGGGTTTAGGGTCCAGGTAAGGGTACGACAACGCTTTAGGGGGAGCGTACGTGTGAGGGCGCAGGTTAGTGTTAGCGTACGGGTTAGGATTAGGGGACGGGTGAGGGTCAGGCTTCGGGGAAGAGTTAGGGTTAGGGTTCGGGCTAGGATTAGGGTTAGGGGATGGGGAGGGTTTAGGGTCCAGGTGAGGGTACGACAACGCTTTAGGGGGAGCATACGTGTGAGGGCGCGGGTCAGTGTTAGCGTACGGGTTAGGATTAGGGGACGGGTGAGGGTCAGGCTTCGGGGAAGGGTTAGGGTTAGGGTTTGGGTTAGGGTTAGGGTTAGGGGATGGGGAGGGTTTCGGGTCCAGGTGACGGTAGGACAACGCTTTAGGGAGAGCGTACGTGTGAGGGCGTGGGTTAGTGTTAGCGTACGGGTTAGGATTAGGGTACGGGTGAGGGTCAGGCTTCGGGGAAGGGTTAGGGTTAGGGTTCGGGCTAGGGTTAGGGTTAGAGGACGGGGAGGGTTTAGGGTCCAGGTGAGGGTACGACAACGCTTTAGGGGGAGCGTACGTGTGAGGGCGCGGGTTACTGTTAGCGTACGGGTTAGGATTAGGGGACGGGTGAGGGTCAGGCTTCGGGGAAGGGTTAGGGTTAGGGTTCGGGCTAGGGTTAGGGTTAGGGGACGGGGAGGGTTTAGGGTCCAGGTGAGGGTACGACAACGCTTCAGGGGGAGCGTACGTGTGAGGGCGCGGGTTAGTGTTAGCGTACAGGTTAGGATTAGGGGACGGGTGAGGGTCAGGCTTCGGGAATGGTTAGGGTTAGGGTTCGTGCTAGGGTTAGGGTTAGGGGAAGGGGAGGGTTGAGGGTCCAGGTGAGGGTACGACAACGTTTTAGGGGGAGCGTACGTGTGAGGGCGCGGGTTAGTGTTAGCATACGGGTTAGGATTAGAGGACGGGTGAGGGTCAGGCTTCGGGGAAGGGTTAGGGTTAGGGTTCGGGCTAGGGTTAGGGGACGGGGAGGGTTTAGGGTCCAGGTGAGGGTATGACAACGCTTTAGGGGGACCGTACGTGTGAGGGCGCGGGTTAGTGTTAGCGTACGGGTTAGGATTAGAGGACGGGTGAGGGTCAGGATTCGGGGAAGGGTTAGGGTTAGGGTTCGGGCTAGGGTTAGGGGACGGGGAGGTTTTAGGGTCCAGGTGAGGGTACGACAACGCTTTAGGGGGAGCGTACGTGTGAGGGCGCGGGTTAGTGTTAGCGTACGGGTTAGGATTAGAGGACGGGTGAGGGTCAGGCTTCGGGGAAGGGTTAGGGTTAGGGTTCGGGCTAGGGTTAGGGGACGGTGAGGTTTTAGGGTCCAGGTGAGGGTACGACAACGCTTTAGGGGGAGCGTACGTGTGAGGGCGCGGGTTAGTGTTAGCGTACGGGTTAGGATTAGGGGACGGGTGAGGGTCAGGCTTCGGAGAAGGGTTACGGTTAGGGTTCGGGCTAGGGTTAGGGTTAGGGGACGGGGAGGGTTTCGGGTCCAGGTGAGGGTACGACAACGCTTTAGGAGGAGCGTACGTGTGAGGGCGCGGGTTAGTGTTAGCGTACGGGTTAGGATTAGGGGACGGGTGAGGGTCAGGCTTCGGGGAAGGGTTAGGGTTAGGGTTCGGGCTAGGGTTAGGGTTAAGGGACCGGGAGGGTTTAGGGTCCAGGTGAGGGTATGACAACGCTTTAGGTGGAGCGTACGTGTGAGGGCGCGGGTTAGTGTTAGCGTCCGGTTTAGGATTAGGGGACGGGTGAGGGTCAGGCTTCGGGGAAAGGTTAGGGTTAGGGTTCGGGCTAGGGTTAGGATTAGGGGATGGGGACGGTTTAGGGTCCAGGTGAGGGTACGACAACGCTTTACGGGGAGCGTACGTGTGAGGGCGCGGGTTAGTGTTAGCGTACGGGTTAGGATTAGGGGACGGGTGAGGGTCAGGCTTCGGGGAAGTGTTAGGGTTAGGGTTCGGGCTAGGGTTAGGGTTAGGGGACGGGGAGGGTTTAGGGTCCAGGTGAGGGTACGACAACGCTTTAGGGGGAGCGTACGTGTGAGGGCGCAGGTTAGTGTTAGCGTACGGGTTAGGATTAGGGGACGGCTGAGGGTCAGGCTTCGGGGAAGAGTTAGGGTTAGGGTTCGGGCTAGGGTTAGGGTTAGGGGACGGGGAGGGTTTAGGGTCCAGGTGAGGGTACGACAACGCTTTAGGGGGAGCGTACGTGTGAGGGCGCGGGTTAGTGTTAGCGTACGGGTTAGGATTAGGGGACGGGTGAGGGTCAGGCTTCGGGGAAGGGTTAGGGTTAGGGTTCGGGCTAGGGTTAGGGTTAGGGGACGGGGAGAGTTTAGGGTCCAGGTGAGGGTACGACAAAGCTTTAGGGGGAGCGTACGTGTTAGGGCGCGGGTTTGTGTTAGCGTACGGGTTAGGATTAGGGGACGGGTGAGGGTCAGGCTTCGGGGAAGGGTTAGGGTTAGGGTTCGGGCTAGGGTTAGGGATAGGGGATGGGGAGGGTTTAGAGTCCAGGTGAGGGTACGACAACGCTTTAGGGGGAGCGTACGTGTGAGGGCGCGGGTTAGTGTTAGCGTACGGATTAGGATTAGGGGACGTGTGAGGGTCAGGCTTCGGGGAAGGTTTAGGGTTAGGGTTCGGGCTAGGGTTAGGTTTAGGGGACGGGGAGGGTTTAGTGTCCAGGTGAGGGTACGACAACGCTTTAGGGGGAGCATACGTGTGAGGGCGCGGGTCAGTGTTAGCGTACGGGTTAGGATTAGGGGACGGGTGAGGGTCAGGCTTCGGGGAAGGGTTAGGGTTAGGGTTTGGGTTAGGGTTAGGGTTAGGGGATGGGGAGGTTTTCGGGTCCAGGTGACGGTACGACAACGCTTTAGGGAGAGCGTACGTGTGAGGGCGTGGGTTAGTGTTAGCGTACGGGTTTGGATTAGGGTACGGGTGAGGGTCAGGCTTCGGGGAAGGGTTAGGGTTAGGGTTCGGGCTAGGGTTAGGGTTAGGGGTCGGGGATGGTTTAGGGTCCAGGTGAGGGTACGACAACGCTTTAGGGGGAGCGTACATGTGAGGGCGCGGGTTACTGTTAGCGTACGGGTTAGGATTAGGGGACGGGTGAGGGTCAGGCTTCGGGGAAGGGTTAGGGTTAGGGTTCGGGCTAGGGTTAGGGTTAGGGGACGGGGAGGGTTTAGGGTCCAGGTGAGGGTACGACAACGCTTTAGGGGGAGCGTACGTGTGAGGGCGCGGGTTAGTGTTAGCGTACAGGTTAGGATTAGGGGACGGGTGAGGGTCAGGCTTCGGGAAGGGTTAGGGTTAGGGTTCGGGCTAGGGTTAGGGTTAGGGGAAGGGGAGGGTTTAGGGTCCAGTTGAGGGTACGACAACGCTTTAGGGGGAGCGTACGTGTGAGGGCGCGGGTTAGTGTTAGCGTACGGGTTAGGATTAGGGGACGGGTGAGGGTCAGGATTCGGGGAAGGGTTAGGGTTAGGGTTCGGGCTAGGGTTAGGGTTAGGGGACGGGGAGGGTTTAGGGTCCAGGTGATGGTACGACAACGCTTTAGGGGGAGCATACGTGTGAGGGCGCCGGTTAGTGTTTGCGTACGGGTTAGGATTAGGGGACGGGTGAGGGTCAGGCTTCGGGGAAGGGTTAGGGTTCGGGCTAGGGTTAGGGTTAGGGGACGGGGAGGGTTTCGGGTCCAGGTGAGGGTACGACAACGCTTTAGGGGGAGCGTACGTGTGAGGGCATGGGTTAGTGTTACCGTACGGGTTAGGATTAGGGGACGGGTGAGGGTCAGGCTTCGGGGAAGGGTTAGGGTTAGGGTTCGGGCTAGGGTTAGGGTTAGGCGACGGGGAGCTTTGAGGGTCCAGGTGAGGGTACGACAACGCTTTCGCGGGAGCGTACGTGTGAGGGCGCGGGTTAGTGTTAGCGTACGGGTTAGGATTAGGGGACGGGTGAGGGTCAGGATTCGGGGAAGGGTTAGTGTTAGGGTTCGGGCTAGGGTTAGGGTTAGGGGACGGGGAGGGTTTAGGGTCCAGGTGATGGTACGACAACGCTTTAGGGGGAGCATACGTGTGAGGGCGCTGGTTAGTGTTTGCGTACGGGTTAGGATTAGGGGACGGGTGAGGGTCAGGCTTCGGGGAAGGGTTAGGGTTCGGGCTAGGGTTAGGGTTAGGGGACGGGGAGGGTTTCGGGTCCAGGTGAGTGTACGACAACGCTTTAGGGGGACCGTACGTGTGAGGGCATGGGTTAGTGTTAGCGTACGGGTTAGGATTAGGGGACGGGTGAGGGTCAGGCTTCGGGGAAGGGTTAGGGTTAGGGTTCGGGCTAGGGTTAGGGTTAGGCGACGGGGAGCTTTGAGGGTCCAGGTGAGGGTACGACAACGCTTTAGGGGTAGCGTACGTGTGAAGGGACGGGTTAGTGTTAGCGTACGGGTTAGGATTAGGGGACGGGTGAGGGTCAGGCTTCGGGGAAGGGTTAGGGTTAGGGTTCGGGCTAGGGTTAGGGTTAGGGGACGGGGAGGGTTTAGGGTCCAGGTGAGGGTACGACAACGCTTTAGGGGGATCGTACGTGTGAGGGCGTGTGTTAGTGTTAGCATACGGGTTAGGATTAGGGGACGGGTGAGGGTCAGGCTTCTGGGAAGTGTTAGGGTTAGAGTTCAGGCTAGGGTTAGGGTTAGGGGACGGGGACGGTTTAGGGTCCAGGTGAGGGTACGACAACGCTTTAGGGGGAGCGTACGTGTGAGGGCGTGGGTTAGTGTTAGCGTACGGGTTAGGATTAGGGGACGAGTGAGTGTCAGGCTTCTGGGAAGGGTTAGGGTTAGGGTTCGGGCTAGGGTTAGGGTTAGGGGACGGGGACGGTTTAGGGTCCAGGTGACGGTATGACAACGCTTTAGGGGGAGTGTACGTGTGAGGGCGTGGGTTAGTGTTAGCGTACTGGTTAGGATTAGGGGACGGGTGAGGGTCAGGCTTCGGGGAAGGGTTAGGGTTAGGGTTCGGGCTAGGGTTACGGTTAGGGGACGGGGAGGGTTTAGGGTCCAGGTGAGGGTACGACAACGCTTTAGGGGGAGCGTACGTGTGAGGGCGTGGGTTAGTGTTAGCGTACGGGTTAGGATTAGGGGACAGGTGAGGGTCAGGCTTCGGGGAAGGGTTAGGGTTAGGGTTCGGGCTAGGGATAGGGTTAGGGGACGAAGAGGGTTTAGGGTCCAGGTGAGGGTACGACAACGCTTTAGGTGGAGCGTACGTGTGAGGGTGTGGGTTAGTGTTAGCGTACGGTTTAGGATTAGGGGACGGGTGAGGGTCAGGCTTCGGGGAAGGGTTAGGGTTAGGGTTCGGGCTAGGGTTAGGGTTAGGGGACGGGGAGGGTTTAGGGTCCAGGTGAGGGTACGACAATGCTTTAGGTGGAGCGTACGTGTGAGGGCGCAGGTTAGTGTTAGCGTACGGTTTAGGATTAGGGGACGGGTGAGGGTCAGGCTTCGGGGAAGGGTTAGGGTTAGGGTTCGGGCTAGGGTTAGGGTTAGGGGACGGGGACGGTTTAGGGTCCAGGTGAGGGTACGACAACGCTTTAGGGGGAGCGTACGTGTGAGGGCGTGGGTTAGTGTTAGCGTACGGGTGAGGATTAGGGGACGGGTGAGGGTCAGGCTTCGGGGAAGTGTAAGGGTTAGGGTTCGGACTAGGGTTAGGGTTAGGGGACGGGGAGGGTTTAGGGTCCAGGTGAGGGTACGACAACGCTTTAGGGGGAGCGTACGTGTGAGGGGGCGGGTTAGTGTTAGCGTACGGGTTAGGATTAGGGGACGTGTGAGGGTCAGGCTTCGGGGAAGGGTTAGGGTTAGGGTTCGGGCTAGGGTTAGGGTTAGGGGACGGGGACGGTTTAGGGTCCAGGTGAGGGTACGACAACGCTTTAAGGGGAGCGTACGTGTGAAGGCGCGGGTTAGTGTTAGCGTACGGGTTAGGATTAGGGGACGGGTGAGGGTCAGGCTTCGGGGAAGGGTTAGGGTTAGGGTTCGGGCTAGGGTTAGGGTTAGGGGACGGGGAGGGTTTAGGGTCCAGGTGAGGGTACGACAACGCTTTAGGGGGAGCGTACGTGTGAGGGCGCGGTTTAGTGTTAGCATACGGGTTAGGATTAGGGGATGGGTGAGGGTCAGGCTTCGGGGAAGGATTAGGGTTAGGGTTCGGGCTAGGGTTAGGGTTAGGGATCGGGGAGGGTTTAGGGTCCAGGTGAGGGTAAGACAACGCTTTAGGGGGAGTGTACGTGTGAGGGCGCGCGTTAGTGTTAGCGTACGGGTTAGGATTAGGAGACGGGTGAGGGTCAGGCTTTGGGGAAGTTTTAGGGTTAGGGTTCGGGCTAGCGTTAGGGTTAGGGGACGGGGACGGTTTAGGGTCCAGGTGAGGGTACGACAACACTTTATGGGGAGCGTACGTGTGAGGGCGCAGGTTAGCGTTAGCGTACGGGTTAGGATTAGGGGACGGGTGAGGGTCAGGCTTCTGGGAAGTGTTAGGGTTAGGGTTCGGGCTAAGGTTAGGGTTAGGGGACGGGGACGGTTTAGGGTCCAGGTGAGGGTACGACAACGCTTTAGGGGGAGCGTACGTGTGAGGGCGTGGGTTAGTGTTAGCGTACGGGTTAGGATTAGGGGACGATTGAGGGTCAGGCTTCGGGGAAGGGTTAGGGTTAGGGTTCGGGCTAGGGTTAGGGTTAGGGGACGGGGACGGTTTAGGGTCCAGGTGACGGTATGACAACGCTTTAGGGGGAGCGTACGTGTGAGGGCGTGGGTTAGTGTTAGCGTACGGGTTAGGATTAGGGGACGGGTGAGGGTCAGGCTTCGGGGAAGGGTTAGGGTTAGGGTTCGGGCTAGGGTTAGGGTTAGGGGACGGGGACGGTTTAGGGTCCAGGTGAGGGTACGACAACGCTTTAGGGGGAGCGTACGTGTGAGGGCGCGGGTTAGTGTTAGCGTACGGGTTAGGATTAGGGGACGGGTGAGGGTCAGGCCTCTGGGAAGGGTTAGGGTTAGGGTTCGGGCTAGGGTTAGGGTTAGGGGACGGGGACGGTTTAGGGTCCAGGTGAGGGTACGACAACGCTTTAGGGGGAGCGTACGTGTGAGGGCGCGGGTTAGTGTTAGCGTACGGGTTAGGATTAGGGGACGGGTGAGGGTCAGGCTTCGGGGAAGGGTTAGGGTTAGGGTTCGGGCTAGGGTTAGGGTTAGGGGACGGGGACGGTTTAGGGTCCAGGTGAGTGTACGACAACGCTTTAGGGGGAGCGTACGTGTGAGGGCGCGGTTTAGTGTTAGCATACGGGTTAGGATTAGGGGACGGGTGAGGGTCAGGCTTCGGGGAAGGGTTAGGGTTAGGGTTCGGGCTAGGGTTAGGGTTAGGGATCGGGGAGGGTTTAGGGTCCAGGTGAGGGTAAGACAACGCTTTAGGGGGAGTGTACGTGTGAGGGCGCGCGTTAGTGTTAGCGTACGGGTTAGGATTAGGAGACGGGTGAGGGTCAGGCTTTGGGGAAGTTTTAGGGTTAGGGTTCGGGCTAGGGTTAGGGTTAGGGGACGGGGACGGTTTAGGGTCCAGGTGAGGGTACGACAACATTTTAGGGGGAGCGTACGTGTGAGGGCGCAGGTTAGTGTTAGCGTACGGGTTAGGATTAGGGGACAGGTGAGGGTCAGGCTTCTGGGAAGTGTTAGGGTTAGGGTTCGGGCTAAGGTTAGGGATAGGGGACGGGGACGGTTTAGGGTCCAGGTGAGGGTACGACAACGCTTTAGGGGGAGCGTACGTGTGAGGGCGTGGGTTAGTGTTAGCGTATGGGTTAGGATTAGGGGACGATTGAGGGTCAGGCTTCGAGGAAGGGTTAGGGTTAGGGTTCGGGCTAGGGTTAGGGTTAGGGGACGGGGACGGTTTAGGGTCCAGGTGACGGTATGACAACGCTTTAGGGGGAGCGTACGTGTGAGGGCGTGGGTTAGTGTTAGCGTACGGGTTAGGATTAGGGGACGGGTGAGGGTCAGGCTTCGGGGAAGGGTTAGGGTTAGGGTTCGGGCTAGGGTTAGGGTTAGGGGACGGGGAGGGTTTAGGGTCCAGGTGAGGGTACGACAACGCTTTAGGGGGAGCGTACGTGTGAGGGCGTGGGTTACTGTTAGCGTACGGGTTAGGATTAGGGGACGGGTGAGGGTCAGGCTTCGGGGAAGGGTTAGGGTTAGGGTTCGGGCTAGGGTTAGGGTTAGGGGACGAGGAGGGTTTAGGGTCCAGGTGAGGGTACGACAACGCTTTAGGGGTAGCGTATGTGTGAGGGCGTGGGTTAGTGTTAGCGTACGGGTTAGGATTAGGGGACGGGTGAGGGTCAGGCTTCGGGGAAGGGTTAGGGTTAGGGTTCGGGCTAGGGTTAGGGTTAGGGGACGGGGAGGGTTTAGGGTCCAGGTGAGGGTACGACAACGCTTTAGGGGGAGCGTACGTGTGAGGGCGTGGGTTAGTGTTAGCATACGGGTTAGGATTAGGGGACGGGTGAGGGTCAGGCTTCTGGGAAGTGTTAGGGTTAGGGTTCGGGCTAGGGTTAGGGTTAGGGGACGGGGACGGTTTAGGGTCCAGATGAGGGTACGACAACGCTTTAGGGGGAGCGTACGTGTGAGGGCGTGGGTTAGTGTTAGCGTACGGGTTAGGATTAGGGGACGAGTGAGGGTCAGGCTTCGGGGAAGGGTTAGGGTTAGGGTTCGGGCTAGGGTTAGGGTTAGGGGACGGGGACGGTTTAGGGTCCAGGTGACGGTATGACAACGCTTTAGGGGGAGCGTACGTGTGAGGGCGTGGGTTAGTGTTAGCGTACTGGTTAGGATTAGGGGACGGGTGAGGGTCAGGCTTCGGGGAAGGGTTAGGGTTAGGGTTCGGGCTAGGGTTAGGGTTAGGGGACGGGGAGGGTTTAGGGTCCAGGTGAGGGTACGACAATGCTTTAGGTGGAGCGTACGTGTGAGGGCGCAGGTTAGTGTTAGCGTACGGTTTAGGATTAGGGGACGGGTGAGAGTCAGGCTTCGGGGAAGGGTTAGGGTTAGGGTTCGGGCTAGGGTTAGGGTTAGGGGACGGGGACGGTTTAGAGTCCAGGTGAGGGTACGACAACACTTTAGGGGGAGCGTACGTGTGAGTTCGCAGGTTAGTGTTAGCGTAAGGGTTAGGATTAGGGGACGGGTGAGTGTCAGGCTTCGGGGAAGGGTTAGGGTTAGGGTTCG
This sequence comes from Stenella coeruleoalba, assembly GCF_951394435.1. Taxonomy (NCBI): domain Eukaryota; kingdom Metazoa; phylum Chordata; class Mammalia; order Artiodactyla; family Delphinidae; genus Stenella; species Stenella coeruleoalba. The sequence goes on along the minus strand of NC_137156.1, from coordinate 24,315,868 downwards.
GGCTAGGGTTAGGGTTAGGGGACGGGGAGGGTTTAGGGTCCAGGTGAGGGTACGACAACGCTTTAGGGGGAGCGTACGTGTGAGGGCGTGGGTTAGTGTTAGCGTACGGGTTAGGATTAGGGGACGTGTGAGGGTCAGGCTTCGAGGAAGGGTTAGGGTTAGGGTTCGGGCTAGGGTTAGGGTTAGGGGACGGGGAGGGTTCAGGGTCCAGGTGAGGGTACGACAACGCTTTAGGGGGAGCGTACGTGTGAGGGCGTGGGTTAGTGTTAGCGTACGGGTGAGGATTAGGGGACGGGTGAGGGTCAGGCTTCGGGGAAGGGTTAGGGTTAGGGTTCGGGCTAGGGTTAGGGTTAGGGGACGGGGACGGTTTAGGGTCCAGGTGAGGGTACGACAACGCTTTAGGGGGAGCGTACGTGTGAAGGCACGGGTTAGTGTTAGCGTACGGGTTAGGATTAGGGGACGGGTGAGGGTCAGGCTTCGGGGAAGGGTTAGGGTTAGGGTTCGGGCTAGGGTTAGGGTTAGGGGACGGGGACGGTTTAGGGTCCAGGTGAGGGTACGACAACGCTTTAGGGGGAGCGTACGTGTGAGGGCGTGGGTTAGTGTTAGCGTACGGGTTAGGATTAGGGGACGGGTGAGGGTCAGGCTTCTGGGAAGGGTTAGGGTTAGGGTTCGGGCTAGGGTTAGGGTTAGGGGACGGGGACGGTTTAGGGTCCAGGTGAGGGTACGACAACGCTTTAGGGGGAGCGTACGTGTGAGGGCGCGGGTTAGTGTTAGCGTACGGGTTAGGATTAGGGGACGGGTGAGGGTCAGGCTTCGGGGAAGGGTTAGGGTTAGGGTTCGGGCTAAGGTTAGGGTTAGGGGACGGGGACGGTTTAGGGTCCAGGTGAGGGTACGACAACGCTTTAGGGGGAGCGTACGTGTGAGGGCGTGGGTTAGTGTTAGCGTACGGGTTAGGATTAGGAAACGGGTGAGGGTCAGGCTTCGGGGAAGGGTTAGGGTTAGGGTTCGGGCTAGGGTTAGGGTTAGGGGACGGGGAGGGTTTAGGGTCCAGGTGAGGGTACGATAACGCTTTAGGTGGAGCGTACGTGTGAGGGCGCGGGTTAGTGTTAGCGTACGGTTTAGGATTAGGGGACGGGTGAGGGTCAGGCTTCGGGGAAGGGTTAGGGTTAGGGTTCGGGCTAGGGTTAGGGTTAGGGGACGGGGAGGGTTTAGGGTCCAGGTGAGGATACGACAATGCTTTAGGTGGAGCGTACGTCTGAGGGCGCGGGTTAGTGTTAGCGTACGGTTTAGGATTGGGGACGGGTGAGGGTCAGGCTTCGGGAAAGGGTTAGGGTTAGGGTTCGGGCTAGGGTTAGGGTTAGGGGATGGGGACGGTTTAGGGTCCAGGTGAGGGTACGACAACGCTTTAGGGGTAGCGTACGTGTGAGGGCGCGGGTGAGTGTTAGCGTACGGTTTAGGATTAGGGGACGGGTGAGGGTCAGGCTTCGGGGAAGGGTTAGGGTTGGGGTTCGGGCTAGGGTTAGGGTTAGGGGACGGTGAGGGTTCAGGGTCCAGGTGAGGGTAAGACAACGCTTTATGGGGAGCGTACGTGTGAGGGCGCGGGTTAGTGTTAGCGTACGGGTTAGGATTAGGGGACGGGTGAGGGTCAGGCTTCGGGGAAGGGTTAGGGTTAGGGTTCGGGTTAGGGTTAGGGTTAGGGGACGGGGACGGTTTAGGGTCCAGGTGAGGGTACGACAACGCTTTAGGGGGAGCATACGTGTGAGGGCGCGGGTTAGTGTTAGCATACGGGTTAGGATTAGGGGACGGTTGAGGGTCAGGCTTCGGGGAAGGGTTAGGGTTAGGGTCCGGGCTAGGGTTAGGGTTAGGGGACGGGGACGGTTTAGGGTCCAGGTGAGGGTACGACAACGCTTTAGGGGGAGCGTACGTGTGAGGGCGTGGGTTAGTGTTAGCGTACTGGTTAGGATTAGGGGAAGGGTGAGGGTCAGGCTTCGGGGAAGGGTTAGGGTTAGGGTTCGGGCTAGGGTTAGGGTTAGGGGACGGGGAGGGTTTAGGGTACAGGTGAGGGTACGACAACGCTTTAGGGAGAGCGTACGTGTGAGGGCGTGGGTTAGTGTTAGCGTACGGGTTAGGATTAGGGGACAGGTGAGGGTCAGGCTTCGGGGAAGGGTTAGGGTTAGGGTTCGGGCTAGGGTTAGGGTTAGGGGACGAGGAGGGTTTAGGGTCCAGGTGAGGGTACGACAACGCTTTAGGGGGAGCGTACGTGTGAGGGCGTGGTTTAGTGTTAGCGTACGGGTTAGGATTAGGGGACGGTTGAGGGTCAGGCTTCGGGGAAGGGTTAGGGTTAGGGTTCGGGCTAGGGTTAGGGTTAGGGGATGGGGAGGGTTTAGGGTCCAGGTGAGGGTACGACAACGCTTTAGGTGGAGCGTACGTGTGAGAGCGCGTGTTAGTGTTAGCGTACGGTTTAGGATTAGGGGACGGGTGAGGGTCAGGCTTCGGGGAAGGGTTAGGGTTAGGGTTCGGGCTAGGGTTAGGGTTAGGGGACGGGGAGGGTTTAGGGTCCAGGTGAGGGTACGACAATGCTTTAGGTGGAGCGTACGTGTGAGGGCGCAGGTTAGTGTTAGCGTACGGTTTAGGATTAGGGGACGGGTGAGGGTCAGGCTTCGGGGAAGGGTTAGGGTTAGGGTTCGGGCTAGGGTTAGGGTTAGGGGACGGGGACGGTTTAGGGTCCAGGTGAGGGTACGACAACGCTTTAGGGGGAGCGTACGTGTGAGGGCGTGGGTTAGTGTTAGCGTACGGGTTAGGATTAGGGGACGATTGAGGTTCAGGCTTCGGGGAAGGGTTAGGGTTAGGGTTCGGGCTAGGGTTAGGGTTAGGGGACGGGGACGGTTTAGGGTCCAGGTGAGGGTACGACAACACTTTAGGGGGAGCGTACGTGTGAGGGCGCAGGTTAGTGTTAGCGTACGGGTTAGGATTAGGGGACGGGTGAGGGTCAGGCTTCGGGGAAGGGTTAGGGTTAGGGTTCGGGCTAGGGTTAGGGTTAGGGGACGGGGAGGGTTTAGGGTCCAGGTGAGGGTACGACAATGCTTTAGGTGGAGCGTACGTGTGAGGGCGCGGGTTAGTGTTAGCGTACGGGTTAGGATTAGGGGACGGGTGAGGGTCAGGCTTCGGGGAAGGGTTAGGGTTAGGGTTCGGGCTAGGGTTAGGGTTAGGGGACGGGGACGGTTTAGGATCCAGTTAAGGGTACGACAACGCTTTAGGGGGAGCGTACGTGTGAGGGCGCATGTTAGTGTTAGCCTACGGGTTAGGATTAGGGGACGGGTGAGGGTCAGGCTTCGGGGAAGTGTTAGGGTTAGGGTTCGGGCTAGGGTTAGGGTTAGGGGACGGGGACGGTTTAGGGTCCAGGTGAGGGTACGACAACACTTTAGGGGGAGCGTACGTGTGAGGGCGCGGGTTAGTGTTAGCGTACGGGTTAGGATTAGGGGACGGGTGAGGGTCAGGCTTCGGGGAAGGGTTAGGGTTAGGGTTCGGGCTAGGGTTAGGGTTAGGGGACGGGGACAGGTTAGGGTCCAGGTGAGGGTACGACAACGCTTTAGGGGGAGCGTATGTGTGAGGGCGCGGGTTAGTGTTAGCGTACGGGTTAGGATTAGGAGACGGGTGAGGGTCAGGCTTTGGGGAAGTTTTAGGGTTAGGGTTCGGGCTAGGGTTAGGGTTAGGGGACGGGGACGGTTTAGGGTCCAGTTGAGGGTACGACAACGCTTTAGGGGGAGCGTACGTGTGAGGGCGCGGGTTAGTGTTAGCGTGCGGGTTAGGATTAGGGGACGGGTGAGGGTCAGGCTTCGGGGAAGGTTTAGGGTTAGGGTTTGGGTTAGGGTTAGGGTTAGGGGATGGGGAGGTTTTCGGGTCCAGGTGACGGTACGACAACGATTTAGGGAGAGCGTACGTGTGAGGGCGTGGGTTAGTGTTAGCGTACGGGTTTGGATTAGGGTACGGGTGAGGGTCAGGCTTCGGGGAAGGGTTAGGGTTAGGGTTCGGGCTAGGGATAGGGTTAGGGGACGGGTAGGGTTTAGGGTCCAGGTGAGGGTACGACAACGCTTTAGGGGGAGCGTACATGTGAGGGCGCGGGTTACTGTTAGCGTACGGGTTAGGATTAGGGGACGGGTGAGGGTCAGGCTTCGGGGAAGGGTTAGGGTTAGGGTTCGGGCTAGGGTTAGGGTTAGGGGACGGGGAGGGTTTAGGGTCCAGGTGAGGGTACGACAACGCTTTAGGGGGAGCGTACGTGTGAGGGCGCGGGTTAGTGTTAGCGTACAGGTTAGGATTAGGGGACGGGTGAGGGTCAGGCTTCGGGAAGGGTTAGGGTTAGGGTTCGGGCTAGGGTTAGGGTTAGGGGAAGGGGAGGGTTTAGGGTCCAGTTGAGGGTACGACAACGCTTTAGGGGGAGCGTACGTGTGAGGGTGCGGGTTAGTGTTAGCGTACGGGTTAGGATTAGGGGACGGGTGAGGGTCAGGCTTCGGGGAAGGGTTAGGGTTAGGTTTCGGGCTAGGGTTAGGGTTAGGGGACGGGGAGGGTTGAGGGTCCAGGTGAGGGTTCGACAACGCTTTAGGGGGAGCGTACGTGTGAGGGCGCGGGTTAGTGTTAGCATACGGGTTAGGATTAGAGGACGGGTGAGGGTCAGGCTTCGGGGAAGGGTTAGGGTTAGGGTTCGGGCTAGGGTTAGGGGACGGGGAGGGTTTAGGGTCCAGGTGAGGGTATGACAACGCTTTAGGGGGAGCGTACGTGTGAGGGCGCGGGTTAGTGTTAGCGTACGGGTTAGGATTAGAGGACGGGTGAGGGTCAGGATTCGGGGAAGGGTTAGGGTTAGGGTTCGGGCTAGGGTTAGGGTTAGGGGACGGGGAGGTTTTAGGGTCCAGGTGAGGGTACGACAACGCTTTAGGGGGAGCGTACGTGTGAGGGCGCGGGTTAGTGTTAGCGTACGGGTTAGGATTAGGGGACGGGTGAGGGTCAGGCTTCGGAGAAGGGTTAGGGTTAGGGTTCGGGCTAGGGTTAGGGTTAGGGGACGGGGAGGGTTTCGGGTCCAGGTGAGGGTACGACAACGCTTTAGGAGGAGCGTACGTGTGAGGGCATGGGTTAGTGTTAGCGTACGGGTTAGGATTAGGGGACGGGTGAGGGTCAGGCTTCGGGGAAGGGTTAGGGTTAGGGTTCGGTCTAGGGTTAGGGTTAGGCGACTGGGAGGGTTGAGGGTCCAGGTGAGGATACGACAACGCTTTAGGGGTAGCATAGGTGTGAGGGGGCGGGTTAGTGTTAGCGTACGGGTTAGGATTAGGGGACGGGTGAGGGTCAGGCTTCGGGGAAGGGTTAGGGTTAGGGTTCGGGCTAGGGTTAGGGTTAGGGGACGGGGAGGGTTTAGGGTCTAGGTGAGGGTACGACAATGCTTTAGGGGGAGCGTACGTGTGAGGGCGTGGGTTAGTGTTAGCGTACGGGTTAGGATTAGGGGACGGGTGACGGTCAGGCTTTGGGGAAGGGTTAGGGTTAGGGTTCAGGCTAGGGTTAGGGGACGGGGACGGTTTAGGGTCCAGGTGAGGGTACGACAACGCTTTAGGGGGAGTGTACGTGTGAGGGCGCGGGTTAGTGTTAGCGTACGGGTTAGGATTAGGGGACGGGTGAGGGTCAGGCTTCGGGGAAGGGTTAGGGTTAGGGTTCGGGCTAGGGTTAGGGTTAGGGGACGGGGATGGTTTAGGGTCCAGGTGAGGGTACGACAACGCTTTAGGGGGAGCGTACGTGTGAGGGCGCGGGTTAGTGTTAGCGTACGGGTTAGGATTAGGGGACGGGTGAGGGTCAGGCTTCGAAGAAGGGTTAGGGTTCAGGCTTTGGTTAGGGTTAGGGGACAGGGACGGTTTAGGGTCCAGGTGAGGGTACGACAACGCTTTAGGGGGAGCGTACGTGTGAGGGCATGGGTTAGTGTTAGCGTACGAGTTAGGATTAGGGGACGGGTGAGGGTCAGGCTTCGGGGAAGGGTTAGGGTTAGGGTTCGGGCTAGGCTTAGGGTTAGGGGACGGGGAGGGTTTAGGGTCCAGGTGAGGGTACGACAACGCTTTAGGGGGAGCGTACGTGTGAGGGCGCGGGTGAGTGTTAGCGTACGGGTTAGGATTAGGAAACGGGTGAGGGTCAGGCTTCGGGGAAGGGTTAGGGTTAGGGTTCGGGCTAGGGTTAAGGTTAGGGGATGGGGACGGTTTAGGGTCCAGCTGAGGGTACGACAACGCTTTAGGGGGAGCGTACGTGTGAGGGCGCGGGTTAGTGTTAGCATACTGGTTAGGATTAGGGGACGGGTGAGGGTCAGGCTTCGGGGAAAGGTTAGGGTTAGGGTTCGCGCTAGGGTTAGGGTTAGGCGACGGGGAGGGTTGAGGGTCCAGGTGAGGGTACGACAACGCTTTAGGGGTAGCGTACGTGTGAGGGGGCGGGTTAGTGTTAGCGTACGGGTTAGGATTAGGGGACGGGTGAGGGTCAGGCTTCGGGGAAGGGTTAGGGTTAGGGTTCGGGCTAGGGTTAGGGTTAGGGGACGGGGAGGGTTTAGGGTCTAGGTGAGGGTACGACAACGCTTTAGAGGGAGCGTACGTGTGAGGGCCTGGGTTAGTGTTAGCGTACGGGTTAGGATTAGGGTACGGGTGAGGGTCAGGCTTCGGGGAAGGGTTAGGGTTAGGGTTCGGGCTAGGGTTAGGGTTAGGGGACGGGGAGGGTTTAGGGTCCAGGTGAGGGTACGACAACGCTTTAGGGGGAGCGTACGTGTGAGGGCGCGGGTTAGTGTTAGCGTACGGGTTAGGATTAGGGGACGTGTGAGGGTCAGGCTTCGGGGAAGGGTTAGGGTTAGGGTTCGGGCTAGGGTTAGGTTTAGGGGACGGGGAGGGTTTAGGGTCCAGGTGAGGGTACGACAACGCTTTAGGGGGAGCATACGTGTGAGGGCGCGGGTCAGTGTTAGCGTACGGGTTAGGATTAGGGGACGGGTGAGGGTCAGGCTTCGGGGAAGTGTTAGGGTTAGGGTTCGGGCTAGGGTTAGGGTTAGGGGACGGGGAGGGTTTAGGGTCCAGGTGAGGGTACGACAACGCTTTAGGGGGAGCGTACGTGTGAGGGGGCGGGTTAGTGTTAGCGTACGGGTTAGGATTAGGGGACGGGTGCGGGTCAGGCTTCGGGGAAGGGTTAGGGTTAGGGTTCGGGCTAGGGTTAGGGTTAGGGGACGGGGACGCTTTAGGGTCCATGTGACGGTACGACAACGCTTTAGGGAGAGCGTACGTGTGAGGGCGTGGGTTAGTGTTAGCGTACGGGTTAGGATTTGGGGACGGGTGACGGTCAGGCTTCGGGGAAGGGTTAGGGTTAGGGTTCGGGCTAGGGTTAGGGTTAGGGGACGGGGACGGTTTAGGGTCCAGGTGAGGGTACGATAACGCTTTAGGGGGAGCGTAAGTGTGAAGGCGCGGGTTAGTGTTAGCGTACGGGTTAGGATTAGGGGACGGGTGAGGGTCAGGCTTCGGGGAAGGGTTAGGGTTAGGGTTCGGGCTAGGGTTAGGGTTAGGCGACGGGGAGGTTTGAGGGTCCAGGTGAGGGTACGACAACGCTTTAGGGGGAGCATACGTGTGAGGGCGCGGGTCAGTGTTAGCGTACGGGTTAGGATTAGAGGACGGGTGAGGGTCAGGCTTCGGGGAAGTGTTAGGGTTAGGGTTCGGGCTAGGGTTAGGGGACGGGGAGGGTTTAGGGTTCAGGTGAGGGTACGACAACGCTTTAGGGGGAGCGTACGTGTGAGGGTGCGGGTTAGTGTTAGCGTACGGGTTAGGATTAGAGGACGGGTGAGGGTCAGGATTCGGGGAAGTGTTAGGGTTAGGGTTCGGGCTAGGGTTAGGGTTAGGGGACGGGGAGGGTTTAGGGTCCAGGTGATGGTACGACAACGCTTTAGGGGGAGCGTACGTGTGAGGGCGCGGGTTAGTGTTTGCGTACGGGTTAGGATTAGGGGACGGGTGAGGGTCAGGCTTCGGGGAAGGGTTAGGGTTCGGGCTAGGGTTAGGTTAGGGGACGGGGAGGGTTTCGGGTCCAGGTGAGGGTACGACAACGCTTTAGGGGGAGCGTACGTGTGAGGGCATGGGTGAGTGTTAGCGTACGGGTTAGGATTAGGGGACGGGTGAGGGTCAGGCTTCGGGGAAGGGTTAGGGTTAGGGTTCGGGCTAGGGTTAGGGTTAGGCGACGGGGAGCGTTGAGGGTCCAGGTGAGGGTACGACAACGCTTTAGGGGTAGCGTACGTGTGAAGGGACGGGTTAGTGTTAGCGTACGGGTTAGGATTAGGGGACGGGTGAGGGTCAGGCTTCGGGGAAGGGTTAGGTTTAGGGTTCGGGCTAGGGTTAGGGTTAGGGGACGGGGAGGGTTTAGGGTCTAGGTGAGGGTACGACAACGCTTTAGGGGGAGCGTACGTGTGAGGGCGTGGGTTAGTGTTAGCTTACGGGTTAGGATTAGGGGACGGGTGATGGTCAGGCTTTGGGGAAGGGTTAGGGTTCGGGCTAGGGTTAGGGGACGGGGACGGCTTAGGGTCCAGGTGAGGGTACGACAACGCTTTAGGGGGAGTCTACGTGTGAGGGCGCGGGTTAGTGTTAGCGTACGAGTTAGGATTATGGGACGGGTGAGGGTCAGTCTTCGGGGAAGGGTTAGGGTTAGGGCTCGGGTTAGGGTTAGGGGACGGGGACGGTTTAGGGTCCAGGTGAGGGTACGACAACGCTTTAGGGGAAGCATACGTGTGAGGGCGCGGGTTCGTGTTAGCATACGGGTTAGGATTAGGGGACGGGTGAGGGTCAGGCTTCGGGGGAGGTTTAGGGTTAGGGTTCGGGCCAGGGTTAGGGTTAGGGGACGGGGATGGTTTAGGGTCCAGGTGAGGGTACGACAACGCTTTAGGGGGAGCGTACGTGTGAGGGCGGGGGTTAGTGTTAGCGTACGGGTTAGGATTAGGGGACGGGTGAGGGTCAGGCTTCGGGGAAGGGTTAGGGTTAGGGTTCGGGCTAGGGTTAGGGTTAGGGGACGGGGACGGTTTAGGGTCCAGGTGAGGGTACGACAACGCTTTAGGGGGAGCGTACGTGTGAGGGCGCGGGTTAGTGTTAGCGTACGGGTTAGGATTAGGGGACGGGTGAGGGTCAGGCTTCGGGGAAGGGTTAGGGTTAGGGTTCGGGCTAGGGTTAGGGTTAGGCGACGGGGAGCGTTGAGGGTCCAGGTGAGGGTACGACAACGCTTTAGGGGTAGCGTACGTGTGAAGGGACGGGTTAGTGTTAGCGTACGGGTTAGGATTAGGGGACGGGTGAGGGTCAGGCTTCGGGGAAGGGTTAGGTTTAGGGTTCGGGCTAGGGTTAGGGTTAGGGGACGGGGAGGGTTTAGGGTCTAGGTGAGGGTACGACAACGCTTTAGGGGGAGCGTACGTGTGAGGGCGTGGGTTAGTGTTAGCTTACGGGTTAGGATTAGGGGACGGGTGATGGTCAGGCTTTGGGGAAGGGTTAGGGTTCGGGCTAGGGTTAGGGGACGGGGACGGCTTAGGGTCCAGGTGAGGGTACGACAACGCTTTAGGGGGAGTCTACGTGTGAGGGCGCGGGTTAGTGTTAGCGTACGAGTTAGGATTATGGGACGGGTGAGGGTCAGTCTTCGGGGAAGGGTTAGGGTTAGGGCTCGGGTTAGGGTTAGGGGACGGGGACGGTTTAGGGTCCAGGTGAGGGTACGACAACGCTTTAGGGGAAGCATACGTGTGAGGGCGCGGGTTCGTGTTAGCATACGGGTTAGGATTAGGGGACGGGTGAGGGTCAGGCTTCGGGGGAGGTTTAGGGTTAGGGTTCGGGCCAGGGTTAGGGTTAGGGGACGGGGATGGTTTAGGGTCCAGGTGAGGGTACGACAACGCTTTAGGGGGAGCGTACGTGTGAGGGCGGGGGTTAGTGTTAGCGTACGGGTTAGGATTAGGGGACGGGTGAGGGTCAGGCTTCGGGGAAGGGTTAGGGTTAGGGTTCGGGCTAGGGTTAGGGTTAGGGGACGGGGACGGTTTAGGGTCCAGGTGAGGGTACGACAACGCTTTAGGGGGAGCGTACGTGTGAGGGCGCGGGTTAGTGTTAGCGTACGGGTTAGGATTAGGGGACGGGTGAGGGTCAGGCTTCGGGGAAGGGTTAGGGTTAGGGTTCGGGCTAGGGTTAGGGTTAGGCGACGGGGAGCGTTGAGGGTCCAGGTGAGGGTACGACAACGCTTTAGGGGTAGCGTACGTGTGAAGGGACGGGTTAGTGTTAGCGTACGGGTTAGGATTAGGGGACGGGTGAGGGTCAGGCTTCGGGGAAGGGTTAGGTTTAGGGTTCGGGCTAGGGTTAGGGTTAGGGGACGGGGAGGGTTTAGGGTCTAGGTGAGGGTACGACAACGCTTTAGGGGGAGCGTACGTGTGAGGGCGTGGGTTAGTGTTAGCTTACGGGTTAGGATTAGGGGACGGGTGATGGTCAGGCTTTGGGGAAGGGTTAGGGTTCGGGCTAGGGTTAGGGGACGGGGACGGCTTAGGGTCCAGGTGAGGGTACGACAACGCTTTAGGGGGAGTCTACGTGTGAGGGCGCGGGTTAGTGTTAGCGTACGAGTTAGGATTATGGGACGGGTGAGGGTCAGTCTTCGGGGAAGGGTTAGGGTTAGGGCTCGGGTTAGGGTTAGGGGACGGGGACGGTTTAGGGTCCAGGTGAGGGTACGACAACGCTTTAGGGGAAGCATACGTGTGAGGGCGCGGGTTCGTGTTAGCATACGGGTTAGGATTAGGGGACGGGTGAGGGTCAGGCTTCGGGGGAGGTTTAGGGTTAGGGTTCGGGCCAGGGTTAGGGTTAGGGGACGGGGATGGTTTAGGGTCCAGGTGAGGGTACGACAACGCTTTAGGGGGAGCGTACGTGTGAGGGCGGGGGTTAGTGTTAGCGTACGGGTTAGGATTAGGGGACGGGTGAGGGTCAGGCTTCGGGGAAGGGTTAGGGTTAGGGTTCGGGCTAGGGTTAGGGTTAGGGGACGGGGACGGTTTAGGGTCCAGGTGAGGGTACGACAACGCTTTAGGGGGAGCGTACGTGTGAGGGCGCGGGTTAGTGTTAGCGTACGGGTTAGGATTAGGGGACGGGTGAGGGTCAGGCTTCGGGGAAGTGTTAGGGTTAGGGTTCGGGCTAGGGTTAGGGTTAGGGGACGGGGACGGTTTAGGGTCCAGGTGACGGTACGACAACTCTTTAGGGAGAGCGTACGTGTGAGGGCGTGGGTTAGTGTTAGCGTACGGGTTAGGATTAGGGGACGGGTGAGGGTCAGGCTTCGGGGAAGGGTTAGGGTTAGGGTTCGGGCTAGGGTTAGGGTTAGGGGACGGGGAGGGTTTAGGGTCCAGGTGAGGGTACGACAACGCTTTAGGGGGAGCGTACGTGTGAGGGCGCGGGTTAGTGTTAGCGTACGGGTTAGGATTAGGGGACGGGTGAGGGTCAGGCTTCGGGGAAGGGTTAGGGTTAGGGTTCGGGCTAGGGTTAGGGTTAGGGGACGGGGACGGTTTAGGGTCCAGGTGAGGGTACGACAACGCTTTAGGGGGAGCGTACGTGTGAGGGCGTGGGTTAGTGTTAGCATACGGGTTAGGATTAGGGGACGGGTGAGGGTCAGGTTTCGGGGAAGGGTTAGGGTTAGGGTTCGGGCTTGGGTTAGGGTTAGGGGACGGGGAGGGTTTAGGGTCCAGGTGATGGTACGACAACGCTTTAGGGGGAGCGTACGTGTGAGGGCGCGGGTTAGTGTTTGCGTACGGGTTAGGATTAGGGGACGGGTGAGGGTCAGGCTTCGGGGAAGGGTTAGGGTTAGGGTTCGGGCTAGGGTTAGGGTTAGGGGACGGGGAGAGTTTAGGGTCCAGGTGAGGGTACGACAAAGCTTTAGGGGGAGCGTACGTGTTAGGGCGCGGGTTTGTGTTAGCGTACGGGTTAGGATTAGGGGACGGGTGAGGGTCAGGCTTCGGGGAAGGGTTAGGGTTAGGGTTCGGGCTAGGGTTAGGGTTAGGGGACGGGGACGGTTTAGGGTCCAGGTGAGGGTACGACAACGCTTTAGGGGGAGCGTACGTGTGAGGGCGCGGGTTAGTGTTAGCGTACGGGTTAGGATTAGGGGACGGGTGAGGGTCAGGCTTCGGGGAAGGGTTAGGGTTAGGGTTCGGGCTAGGGTTAGGGTTAGGGGACGGGGACGGTTGAGGGTCCAGGTGAGGGTACGACAACGCTTTAGGGGGAGCGTACGTGTGAGGGTGCGGGTTAGTGTTAGCGTACGGGTTAGGATTAGGAGACGGGTGAGGGTCAGGCTTTGGGGAAGTTTTAGGGTTAGGGTTCGGGCTAGGGTTAGGGTTAGGGGACGGGGACGGTTTAGGGTCCAGGTGAGGGTACGACAACGCTTTAGGGGGAGCGTACGTGTGAGGGCGTGGGTTAGTGTTAGCGTACTGGTTAGGATTATGGGACGGGTGAGGGTCAGGCTTCGGGGAAGGCTTAGGGTTAGCGTTCGGGCTAGGGTTAGGGTTAGGGGACGGGGAGGGTTTAGGGTCCAGGTGAGGGTATGACAACACTTTAGGGGGAGCGTACGTGTGAGAGCGTGGGTTAGTGTTAGCGTACGGGTTAGGATTAGGGCACGGGTGAGGGTCAGGCTTCGGGGAAGGGTTAGGGTTAGGGTTCGGGCTAGGGTTAGGGTTAGGGGACGAGGAGGGTTTAGGGTCCAGGTGAGGGTACGACAACGCTTTAGGGGTACCGTATGTGTGAGGGCGTGGGTTAGTGTTAGCGTACGGGTTAGGATTAGGGGACGGGTGAGGGTCAGGCTTCGGGGAAGGGTTAGGGTTAGGGTTCGGGCTAGGGTTAGGGTTAGGGGACGGGGAGGGTTTAGGGTCCAGGTGAGGGTACGATAACGCTTTAGGTGGAGCGTACGTGTGAGGGCGCGGGTTAGTGTTAGCGTACGGTTTAGGATTAGGGGACGGGTGAGGGTCAGGCTTCGGGGAAGGGTTAGGGTTAGGGTTCGGGCTAGGGTTAGGGTTAGGGGACGGGGAGGGTTTAGGGTCCAGGTGAGGGTACGACAATGCTTTAGGTGGAGCGTACGTGTGAGGGCGCAGGTTAGTGTTAGCGTACGGTTTAGGATTAGGGGACGGGTGAGGGTCAGGCTTCGGGGACGTGTTAGGGTTAGGGTTCGGGCTAGGGTTAGGGTTAGGGGATGGGGAAGGTTTAGGGTCCAGGTGAGGGTACGACAACGCTTTAGGGGGAGCGTACGTGTGAGGGCGCGGGTGAGTGTTAGCGTACGGTTTAGGATTAGGGGACGGGTGAGGGTCAGGCTTCGGGGAAGGGTTAGGGTTGGGGTTCGGGCTAGGGTTAGGGTTAGGGGACGGTGAGGGTTTAGGGTCCCGGTGAGGGTAAGACAACGCTTTAGGGGGAGCGTACGTGTGAGGGCGCGGGTTAGTGTTAGCGTACGGGTTAGGATTAGGGGACGGGTGAGGGTCAGGCTTCGGGGAAGTGTTAGGGTTAGGGTTCGGGCTAGGGTTAGGGTTAGGGGACGGGGACGGTTTAGGGTCCAGGTGAGGGTACGACAACGCTTTAGGGGGAGCATACGTGTGAGGGCGCGGGTTAGTGTTAGCATACGGGTTAGGATTAGGGGACGGTTGAAGGTCAGGCTTCGGGGGAGGGTTAGGGTTAGGGTTCGGGCCAGGGTTAGGGTTAGGGGACGGGGATGGTTTAGGGTCCAGGTGACGGTACGACAACGCTTTAGGGAGAGTGTACGTGTGAGGGCGTGGGATAGTGTTAGCGTACGGGTTAGGATTTGGGGACGGGTGAGGGTCAGGCTTCGGGGAAGGGTTAGGGTTAGGGTTCGGGCTAGGGTTAGGGTTAGGGGACGGGGACGGTTTAGGGTCCAGGTGACGGTACGACAACGCTTTAGGGGGAGCGTACGTGTGAGGGCGCGGGTGAGTGTTAGCGTACGGTTTAGGATTAGGGGACGGGTGAGGGTCAGGCTTCGGGGAAGGGTTAGGGTTGGGGTTCGGGCTAGGGTTAGGGTTAGGGGACGGTGAGGGTTTAGGGTCCAGGTGAGGGTAAGACAACGCTTTAGGGGGAGCGTACGTGTGAGGGCGCGGGTTAGTGTTAGCGTACGGGTTAGGATTAGGGGACGGGTGAGGGTCAGGCTTCGGGGAAGGGTTAGGGTTAGGGTTCGGGCTAGGGTTAGGGTTAGGGGACGGGGACGGTTTAGGGTCCAAGTGAGGGTACGACAACGCTTTAGGGGGAGCATACGTGTGAGGGCGCGGGTTAGTGTTAGCATACGGGTTAGGATTAGGGGACGGTTGAGGGTCAGGCTTCGGGGGAGGGTTAGGGTTAGGGTTCGGGCCAGGGTTAGGGTTAGGGGACGGGGATGGTTTAGGGTCCAGGTGACGGTACGACAACGCTTTAGGGAGAGTGTACGTGTGAGGGCGTGGGATAGTGTTAGCGTACGGGTTAGGATTTGGGGACGGGTGAGGGTCAGGCTTCGGGGAAGGGTTAGGGTTAGGGTTCGGGCTAGGGTTAGGGTTAGGGGACGGGGAGGGTTTAGGGTCCAGGTGAGGGTACGACAACGCTTTAGGGGGAGCGTACGTGTGAGGGCGCGGGTGTTAGTGTACGGGTTAGGATTAGGAAACGGGTGAGGGTCAGGCTTCGGGGAAGGGTTAGAGTTAGGGTTCGGGCTAGGGTTAGGGTTAGGGGACGGGGAGGGTTTATGGTCCAGGTGAGGGTACGACAACGCTTTAGGTGGAGTGTACGTGTGAGGGCGTGGGTTAGTGTTAGCGTACGGGTTAGGATTAGGGGACGGGTGAGGGTCAGGCTTCGGGAAGTGTTAGGGTTAGGGCTCGGGTTAGGGTTAGGGGACGGGGACGGTTTAGGGTCCAGGTGAGGCTACGACAACGCTTTAGGGGTAGCATACGTGCGAGGGCGCGGGTTAGTGTTAGCATACGGGTTAGGATTAGGGGACGGGTGAGGGTCAGGCTTCGGGGGAGGGTTAGGGTTAGGGTTCGGGCCAGGGTTAGGGTTAGGGGACGGGGAGGGTTTAGGGTCCAGGTGAGGGTACGACAACGCTTTAGGGGGAGCGTACGTGTGAGGGCGCGGGTTAGTGTTAGCGTACGGGTTAGGATTAGGGTACGGGTGAGGGTCAGGCTTCGGGGAAGTGTTAGGGTTAGGGTTCGGGCTAGGGTTAGGGTTAGGGGACGGGGAGGGTTTAGGGTCCAGGTGAGGGTACGACAACGCTTTAGGGGGAGCGTACGTGTGAGGGCGCGTGTTAGTGTTAGCGTACGGTTTAGGATTAGGGGACGGGTGAGGGTCAGGCTTCGGGGAAGTGTTAGGGTTAGGGTTCGGGCTAGGGTTAGGGTTAGGGGACGGGGAGGGTTTAGGGTCCAGGTGAGGGTACGACAATGCTTTAGGTGGAGCGTACGTGTGAGGGCGCAGGTTAGTGTTAGCGTACGGTTTAGGATTAGGGGACGGGTGAGGGTCAGGCTTCGGGGAAGGGTTAGGGTTAGGGTTCGGGCTAGGGTTAGGGTTAGGGGATGGGGACGGTTTAGGGTCCAGGTGAGGGTACGACAACGCTTTAGGGGGAGCGTACGTGTGAGGGCGCGGGTGAGTGTTAGCGTACGGTTTAGGATTAGGGGACGGGTGAGGGTCAGGCTTCGGGGAAGGGTTAGGGTTGGGGTTCGGTCTAGGGTTAGGGTTAGGGGACGGTGAGGGTTTAGGGTCCAGGTGAGGGTAAGACAACGCTTTAGGGGGAGCGTATGTGTGAGGGCGCGGGTTAGTGTTAGCGTACGGGTTAGGATTAGGGGACGGGTGAGGGTCAGGCTTCGGGGAAGGGTTAGGGTTAGGGTTCGGGCTAGGGTTAGGGTTAGGGGATGGGGAGGGTTTCGGGTCCAGGTGAGGGTACGACAACACTTTAGGGGGAGCGTACGTGTGAGGGCGTGGGTTAGTGTTAGCGTACGGGTTAGGATTAGGGAACGGGTGAGGGTCAGGCTTCGGGGAAGGGTTAGGGTTAGGGTTCGGGCTAGGGTTAGGGTTAGGGGACGGGGAGGGTTTAGGATCCAGTTAAGGGTACGACAACGCTTTAGGGGGAGCGTACGTGTGAGGGCGCGTGTTAGTGTTAGCGTACGGGTTAGGATTAGGGGACGGGTGAGGGTCAGGCTTCGGGGAAGGGTTAGGGATAGGGTTCGGGCTAGGGTTAGGGTTAGGGGACGGGGACAGTTTAGGGTCCAGGTGAGGGTACGACAACGCTTTAGGGGGAGCGTACGTGTGAGGGCGCGGGTTAGTGTTAGCGTACGGGTTAGGATTAGGGGACGCGTGAGGGTCAGGCTTTGTGGAAGTGTTAGGGTTATGTTTCGGGCTAGGGTTAGGTTTAGGGGACGGGGACGGTTTAGGGTCCAGGTGAGGGTACGACAACACTTTAGGGGGAGCGTACGTGTGAGGGCGCAGGTTAGTGCTAGCGTACGGGTTAGGATTACGGGACGGGTGAGGGTCAGGCTTCGGGGACGGGTTAGGGTTAGGGTTCGGGCTAGGGTTAGGGTTTGGGGACGGGGAGGGTTTAGGGTCCAGGTGAGGGTACGACAACGCTTTAGGGGGAGCGTACGTGTGAGGGCGCGGGTTAGTGTTAGCGTACGGGTTAGGATTAGGAGACGGGTGAGGGTCAGGCTTTGGGGAAATTTTAGGGTTAGGGTTCGGGCTAGGGTTAGGGTTAGGGGACGGGGACGGTTTAGGGTCCAGGTGAGGGTACGACAACACTTTAGGGGGAGCGTACGTGTGAGGGCGCAGGTTAGTGTTAGCGTAAGGGTTAGGATTAGGGGACGGGTGAGGGTCAGGGTTCGGGGAAGGGTTAGGGTTACGGTTCGGGCTAGGGTTAGGGTTAGGGGACGGGGAGGGTTTAGGGTCCAGGTGAGGGTACGACAACGCTTTAGGGGGAGCGTACGTGTGAGGGCGTGGGTAAGTGTTAGCGTACGGGTTAGGATTAGGAGACGGGTGAGGGTCAGGCTTCGGGGAAGGGTTAGGGTTAGGGTTCGGGCTAGGGTTAGGGTTAGGGGACGGGGAGGGTTTAGGGTCCACGTGAGGGTACGACAACGCTTTAGGGGGAGCGTACGTGTGAGGGCGTGGGTTAGTGTTAGCGTACGGGTGAGGATTAGGGGACGGGTGAGGGTCAGGCTTCGGGGAAGTGTAAGGGTTAGGTTTCG
Organism: Stenella coeruleoalba; assembly: GCF_951394435.1. NCBI lineage: Eukaryota > Metazoa > Chordata > Mammalia > Artiodactyla > Delphinidae > Stenella > Stenella coeruleoalba. The sequence continues at coordinate 24,298,662 of NC_137156.1, read as the reverse complement.
GACTAGGGTTAGGGTTAGGGGACGGGGAGGGTTTAGGGTCCAGGTGAGGGTACGACAACGCTTTAGGGGGAGCGTACGTGTCAGGGCGCGGGTTAGTGTTAGCGTACGGGTTAGGATTAGGGGACGGGTGAGGGTCAGGCTTCGGGGAAGGGTTAGGGTTAGGGTTCGGGCTAGGGTTAGGGTTAGGGGACGGGGAGGGTTTAGGGTCCAGGTGAGGGTACGACAACGCTTTAGGGGGAGTGTACGTGTGAGGGCATGGGTTAGTGTTAGCGTACGGGTTAGGATTAGGGGACGGGTGAGGGTCAGGCTTCGGGGAAGGGTTAGGGTTAGGGTTCGGGCTAGGGTTAGGGTTAGGGGACGGGGAGGGTTTAGGGTCCAGGTGAGGGTACGACAACTCTTTAGGGGGAGCGTACGTGTGAAGGCGCGGGTTAGTGTTAGCGTACGGGTTAGGATTAGGGGAAGGGTGAGGGTCAGGCTTCGGGGAAGGGTTAGGGTTAGGGTTCGGGCTAGGGTTAGGGTTAGGGGACGGGGACGGTTTAGGGTCCAGGTGAGGGTACGACAACGCTTTAGGGGGAGCGTACGTGTGAGGGCGCGGGTTAGTGTTAGCGTACGGGTTAGGATTAGGGGACGGGTGAGGGTCAGGCTTCGGGGAAGGGTTAGGGTTAGGGTTCGGGCTAGGGTTAGGGTTAGGGGACGGGGACGGTTTAGGGTCCAGGTGAGGGTACGACAACGCTTTAGGGGGAGCGTACGTGTGAGGGCGCGGGTTAGTGTTAGCGTACGGGTTAGGATTAGGGGACGGGTGAGGGTCAGGCTTCGGGGAAGGGTTAGGGTTAGGGTTCGGGCTAGGGTTAGGGTTAGGGGACGGGGAGGGTTTAGGGTCCAGGTGAGGGTACGACAACGCTTTAGGGGGAGCGTACGTTTGAGGGCGCGGGTTAGTGTTAGCGTACGGGTTAGGATTAGGAAACGGGTGAGGGTCAGGCTTCGGGGAAGGGTTAGAGTTAGGGTTCGGGCTAGGGTTAGGGTTAGGGGACGGGGAGGGTTTAGGGTCCAGGTGAGGGTACGACAACGCTTTAGGGGGAGCGTACGTGTGAGGGCGCGGGTCAGAGTTAGCGTACGGGTTAGGATTAGGGGACGGGTGAGGGTCAGGCTTCGGGGAAGGGTTAGGGTTAGGGTTCGGGCTAGGGTTAGGGTTAGGGGACGGGGACGGTTTAGGGTCCAGGTGAGGGTACGACAACGCTTTAGGGGGAGCGTACGTTTGAGGGCGCGGGTTTGTGTTAGCGTACGGGTTAGGATTAGGGGACGGGTGAGGGTCAGGTTTCGGGGAAGTGTTAGGTTTAGGTTTCGGCCTAGGGTTAGGGTTAGGGGACGGGGATGGTTTAGGGTCCAGGTGAGGGTACGACAACGCTTTAGGGGGAGCGTACGTGTGAGGGCGCGGGTTAGTGTTATCGTACGGGTTAGGATTAGGGGACTGGTGAGGGTCAGGCTTTGGGGAAGGGTTAGGGTTAGGGTTCGGGCTAGGGTTAGGGTTAGGGGACGGGGAGGGTTTAGGGTCCAGGTGAGGGTACGACAACGCTTTAGGGGGAGTGTACGTGTGAGGGCGTGGGTTAGTGTTAGCGTACGGGTTAGGATTAGGGGACGGGTGAGGGTCAGGCTTCTGGGAAGTGTTAGGGTTAGGGTTCGGACTAGGGTTAGGGTTAGGGGACGGGGACGGTTTAGGGTCCAGGTGAGGGTAAGACAACGCTTTAGGGGGAGCGTACATGTGAGGGCGTGGGTTAGTGTTAGCGTACGGGTTAGGATTAGGGGACGGGTGAGGGTCAGGCTTCGGGGAAGGGTTAGGGTTAGGGTTCGGGCTAGGGTTAGGGTTAGGGGACGGGGACGGTTTAGGGTCCAGGTGACGGTATGACAACGCTTTAGGGGGAGCGTACGTGTGAGGGCGTGGGTTAGTGTTAGCGTACTGGTTAGGATTAGGGGACGGGTGAGGGTCAGGCTTCGGGGAAGGGTTAGGGTTAGGGTTCGGGCTAGGGTTAGGGTTAGGGGACGGGGAGGGTTTAGGGTCCAGGTGAGGGTACGACAACGCTTTAGGGAGAGCGTACGTGTGAGGGCGTGGGTTAGTGTTAGCGTACGGGTTAGGATTAGGGGACGGGTGAGGGTCAGGCTTCGGGGAAGGATTAGGGTTAGGGTTCGGGCTAGGGTTAGGGTTAGGGGACGAGGAGGGTTTAGGGTCCAGGTGAGGGTACGACAACGCTTTAGGGGGAGCGTACGTGTGAGGGCGTGGGTTAGTGTTAGCGTACGGGTTAGGATTAGGGGACGGGTGAGGGTCAGGCTTCGGGGAAGGGTTAGGGTTAGGGTTCGGGCTAGGGTTAGGGTTAGGGGACGGGGAGGGTTTAGGGTCCAGGTGAGGGTACGACAATGCTTTAGGTGGAGCGTACGTGTGAGGGCGCAGTTTAGTGTCAGCGTACGGGTTAGGATTAGGGGACGGGTGAGGGTCAGGCTTCGGGGAAGGGTTAGGGTTAGGGTTCGGGCTAGGGTTAGGGTTAGGGGATGGGGAGGGTTTCGGGTCCAGGTGAGGGTCCGACAACACTTTAGGGGGAGCGTACGTGTGAGGGCGTGGGTTAGTGTTAGCGTACGGGTTAGGATTAGGGGACGGGTGAGGGTCAGGCTTCGGGGAAGGGTTAGGGTTAGAGTTCGGGCTAGGGTTAGGGTTAGGGGACGGGGAGGGTTTAGGATCCAGTTAAGGGTACGACAACGCTTTAGGGGGAGCGTACGTGTGAGGGCGCGGGTTAGTGTTAGCGTACGGGTTAGGATTAGGGGACGGGTGAGGGTCAGGCTTCGGGGAAGGGTTAGGGATAGGGTTCGGGCTAGGGTTAGGGTTAGGGGACGGGGACAGTTTAGGGTCCAGGTGAGGGTACGACAACGCTTTAGGGGGAGCGTACGTGTGAGGGCGCGGGTTAGTGTTAGCGTACGGGTTAGGATTAGGGGACGGGTGAGGGTCAGGCTTTGGGGAAGTGTTAGGGTTATGTTTCGGGCTAGGGTTAGGTTTAGGGGACGGGGACGGTTTAGGGTCCAGGTGAGGGTACGACAACACTTTAGGGGGAGCGTACGTGTGAGGGCACAGGTTAGTGTTAGCATAAGGGTTAGGATTAGGGGACGGGTGAGGGTCAGGGTTCGGGGAAGGGTTAGGGTTACGGTTCGGGCTAGGGTTAGGGTTAGGGGACGGGGAGGGTTTAGGGTCCAGGTGAGGGTACGACAACGCTTTAGGGGGAGCGTACGTGTGAGGGCGTGGGTTAGTGTTAGCGTACGGGTTAGGATTAGGGGACGGGTGAGGGTCAGGCTTCGGGGAAGGGTTAGGGTTAGGGTTCGGGCTAGGGTTAGGGTTAGGGGACGGGGAGGGTTTAGGGTCCACGTGAGGGTACGACAACGCTTTAGGCGGAGCGTACGTGTGAGGGGGTGGGTTAGTGTTAGCGTACGGGTGAGGATTAGGGGACGGGTGAGGGTCAGGCTTCGGGGAAGTGTAAGGGTTAGGGTTCGGACTAGGGTTAGGGTTAGGGGACGGGGAGGGTTTAGGGTCCAGGTGAGGGTACGACAACGCTTTAGGGGGAGCGTACGTGTGAGGGCGCGGGTTAGTGTTAGCGTACGGGTTAGGATTAGGGGACGGGTGAGGGTCAGGCTTCGGGGAAGGGTTAGGGTTACGGTTCGGGCTAGGGTTAGGGTTAGGGGACGGGGAGGGTTTAGGGTCCAGGTGAGGGTACGACAACGCTTTAGGGGGAGTGTACGTGTGAGGGCATGGGTTAGTGTTAGCGTACGGGTTAGGATTAGGGGACGGGTGAGGGTCAGGCTTCGGGGAAGGGTTAGGGTTAGGGTTCGGGCTAGGGTTAGGCTTAGGGGACGGGGAGGGTTTAGGGTCCAGGTGAGGGTACGACAACGCTTTAGGGGGAGCGTACGTGTGAAGGCGCGGGTTAGTGTTAGCGTACGGGTTAGGATTAGGGGACGGGTGAGGGTCAGGCTTCGGGGAAGGGTTAGGGTTAGGGTTCGGGCTAGGGTTAGGGTTAGGGGACTGGGACGGTTTAGGGTCCAGGTGAGGGTACGACAACGCTTTAGGGGGAGCGTACGTGTGAGGGCGCGGGTTAGTGTTAGCGTACGGGTTAGGATTAGGGGACGGGTGAGGGTCAGGCTTCGGGGAAGGGTTAGGGTTAGGGTTCGTGCTAGGGTTAGGGTTAGGGGACGGGGAGGGTTTAGGGTCCAGGTGAGGGTACAACAACGCTTTAGGGGGAGCGTACGTGTGAGGGCGCGGGTTTGTGTTAGCGTACGGGTTAGGATTAGGGGATGGGTGAGGGTCAGGCTTCGGGGAAGGGTTAGGTTTAGGGTTCGGGCTAGGGTTAGGGTTAGGGGACGGGGAGGGTTTAGGGTCCAGGTGAGGGTACGACAACGCTTTATGGGGAGCGTACGTGTGAGGGCGCGGGTTAGTGTTAGCGTACGGGTTAGGATTAGGGTACGGGTGAGGGTCAGGCTTCGGGGAATTGTTAGGGTTAGGGTTCGGGCTAGGTTTAGGGTTAGGGGACGGTGAGGCTTTAGGGTCCAGGTGAGGGTACGACAACGCTTTAGGGGGAGCGTACGTGTGAGGGCGCGGTTTAGTGTTAGCATACGGGTTAGGATTAGGGGACGGGTGAGGGTCAGGCTTCGGGGAAGGGTTAGGGTTAGGGTTCGGGCTAGGGTTAGGGTTAGGGATCGGGGAGGGTTTAGGGTCCAGGTGAGGGTAAGACAACGCTTTAGGGGGAGTGTACGTGTGAGGGCGCGGGTTAGTGTTAGCGTACGGGTTAGGATTAGGAGACGGGTGAGTGTCAGGCTTTGCGGAAGTTTTAGGGTTAGGGTTCGGGCTAGGGTTAGGGTTAGGGGACGGGGACGGTTTAGGGTCCAGGTGAGGGTACGACAACACTTTAGGGGGAGCGTACGTGTGAGGGCGCGGGTTAGTGTTAGCGTACGGGTTAGGATTAGGGGACGGGTGAGGGTCAGGCTTTGGGGAAGTGTTAGGGTTATGTTTCGGGCTAGGGTTAGGTTTAGGGGACGGGGACGGTTTAGGGTCCAGGTGAGGGTACGACAACACTTTAGGGGGAGCGTACGTGTGAGGGCACAGGTTAGTGTTAGCATAAGGGTTAGGATTAGGGGACGGGTGAGGGTCAGGGTTCGGGGAAGGGTTAGGGTTACGGTTCGGGCTAGGGTTAGGGTTAGGGGACGGGGAGGGTTTAGGGTCCAGGTGAGGGTACGACAACGCTTTAGGGGGAGCGTACGTGTGAGGGCGTGGGTTAGTGTTAGCGTACGGGTTAGGATTAGGGGACGGGTGAGGGTCAGGCTTCGGGGAAGGGTTAGGGTTAGGGTTCGGGCTAGGGTTAGGGTTAGGGGACGGGGAGGGTTTAGGGTCCACGTGAGGGTACGACAACGCTTTAGGCGGAGCGTACGTGTGAGGGGGTGGGTTAGTGTTAGCGTACGGGTGAGGATTAGGGGACGGGTGAGGGTCAGGCTTCGGGGAAGTGTAAGGGTTAGGGTTCGGACTAGGGTTAGGGTTAGGGGACGGGGAGGGTTTAGGGTCCAGGTGAGGGTACGACAACGCTTTAGGGGGAGCGTACGTGTGAGGGCGCGGGTTAGTGTTAGCGTACGGGTTAGGATTAGGGGACGGGTGAGGGTCAGGCTTCGGGGAAGGGTTAGGGTTACGGTTCGGGCTAGGGTTAGGGTTAGGGGACGGGGAGGGTTTAGGGTCCAGGTGAGGGTACGACAACGCTTTAGGGGGAGTGTACGTGTGAGGGCATGGGTTAGTGTTAGCGTACGGGTTAGGATTAGGGGACGGGTGAGGGTCAGGCTTCGGGGAAGGGTTAGGGTTAGGGTTCGGGCTAGGGTTAGGCTTAGGGGACGGGGAGGGTTTAGGGTCCAGGTGAGGGTACGACAACGCTTTAGGGGGAGCGTACGTGTGAAGGCGCGGGTTAGTGTTAGCGTACGGGTTAGGATTAGGGGACGGGTGAGGGTCAGGCTTCGGGGAAGGGTTAGGGTTAGGGTTCGGGCTAGGGTTAGGGTTAGGGGACTGGGACGGTTTAGGGTCCAGGTGAGGGTACGACAACGCTTTAGGGGGAGCGTACGTGTGAGGGCGCGGGTTAGTGTTAGCGTACGGGTTAGGATTAGGGGACGGGTGAGGGTCAGGCTTCGGGGAAGGGTTAGGGTTAGGGTTCGTGCTAGGGTTAGGGTTAGGGGACGGGGAGGGTTTAGGGTCCAGGTGAGGGTACAACAACGCTTTAGGGGGAGCGTACGTGTGAGGGCGCGGGTTTGTGTTAGCGTACGGGTTAGGATTAGGGGATGGGTGAGGGTCAGGCTTCGGGGAAGGGTTAGGTTTAGGGTTCGGGCTAGGGTTAGGGTTAGGGGACGGGGAGGGTTTAGGGTCCAGGTGAGGGTACGACAACGCTTTATGGGGAGCGTACGTGTGAGGGCGCGGGTTAGTGTTAGCGTACGGGTTAGGATTAGGGTACGGGTGAGGGTCAGGCTTCGGGGAATTGTTAGGGTTAGGGTTCGGGCTAGGTTTAGGGTTAGGGGACGGTGAGGCTTTAGGGTCCAGGTGAGGGTACGACAACGCTTTAGGGGGAGCGTACGTGTGAGGGCGCGGTTTAGTGTTAGCATACGGGTTAGGATTAGGGGACGGGTGAGGGTCAGGCTTCGGGGAAGGGTTAGGGTTAGGGTTCGGGCTAGGGTTAGGGTTAGGGATCGGGGAGGGTTTAGGGTCCAGGTGAGGGTAAGACAACGCTTTAGGGGGAGTGTACGTGTGAGGGCGCGGGTTAGTGTTAGCGTACGGGTTAGGATTAGGAGACGGGTGAGTGTCAGGCTTTGCGGAAGTTTTAGGGTTAGGGTTCGGGCTAGGGTTAGGGTTAGGGGACGGGGACGGTTTAGGGTCCAGGTGAGGGTACGACAACACTTTAGGGGGAGCGTACGTGTGAGGGCGCGGGTTAGTGTTAGCGTACGGGTTAGGATTAGGGGACGGGTGAGGGTCAGGCTTCTGGGAAGTGTTAGGGTTAGGGTTCGGGCTAAGGTTAGGGTTAGGGGACGGGGACGGTTTAGGGTCCAGATGAGGGTACGACAACGCTTTAGGGGGAGCGTACATGTGAGGGCGTGGGTTAGTGTTAGCGTACGGGTTAGGATTAGGGGACGATTGAGGTTCAGGCTTCGGGGAAGGGTTAGGGTTAGGGTTCGGTCTAGGGTTAGGGTTAGGGGACGGGGACGGTTTAGGGTCCAGGTGAGGGTACGACAACACTTTAGGGGGAGCGTACGTGTGAGGGCGCAGGTTAGTGTTAGCGTACGGGTTGGGATAGGGGACGGGTGAGGGTCAGGCTTCGGGGAAGTGTTAGGGTTAGGGTTCGGGCTAGGGTTAGGGTTAGGGGACGGGGAGGGTTTAGGGTCCAGGTGAGGGTACGACAATGCTTTAGGTGGAGCGTACGTGTGAGGGCGGGGGTTAGTGTTAGCGTACGGTTTAGGATTAAGGGACGGGTGAGGGTCAGGCTTCGGGGAAGGGTTAGGGTTAGGGTTCGGGCTAGGTTTAGGGTTAGGGGATGGGGACGGTTTAGGGTCCAGGTGAGGGTACGACAACGCTTTAGGGGGAGCGTACGTGTGAGGGCGCGGGTGAGTGTTAGCGTACGGTTTAGGATTAGGGGACGGGTGAGGGTCAGGCTTCGGGGAAGGGTTAGGGATAGGGTTCGGGCTAGGGTTAGGGTTAGGGGACGGGGACAGTTTAGGGTCCAGGTGAGGGTACGACAATGCTTTAGGGGGAGCGTACGTGTGAGGGCGCGGGTTAGTGTTAGCGTACTGGTTAGGATTAGGGGACGCGTGAGGGTCAGGCTTTGGGGAAGTGTTAGGGTTATGTTTCGGGCTAGGGTTAGGTTTAGGGGACGGAGACGGTTTAGGGTCCAGGTGAGGGTACGAGAACACTTTAGGGGGAGCGTACGTGTGAGGGCGAAGGTTAGTGCTAGCGTACGGGTTAGGATTACGGGACGGGTGAGGGTCAGGCTTCGGGGAAGGGTTAGGGTTAGGGTTCGGGCTAGGGTTAGGGTTTGGGGACGGGGAGGGTTTAGGGTCCAGGTGAGGGTACGACAACGCTTTAGGGGGAGCGTACGTGTGAGGGCGCGGGTTAGTGTTAGCGTACGGGTTAGGATTAGGAGACGGGTGAGGGTCAGGCTTTGGGGAAGTTTTAGGGTTAGGGTTCGGGCTAGGGTTAGGGTTAGGGGACGGGGACGGTTTAGGGTCCAGGTGAGGGTACGACAACACTTTAGGGGGAGCGTACGTGTGAGGGCGCAGGTTAGTGTTAGCGTAAGGGTTAGGATTAGGGGACGGGTGAGGGTCAGGGTTCGGGGAAGGGTTAGGGTTACGGTTCGGGCTAGGGTTAGGGTTAGGGGACGGGGAGGGTTTAGGGTCCAGGTGAGGGTACGACAACGCTTTAGGGGGAGCGTACGTGTGAGGGCGTGGGTTAGTGTTAGCGTACGGGTTAGGATTAGGGGACGGGTGAGGGTCAGGCTTCGGGGAAGGGTTAGGGTTAGGGTTCGGGCTAGGGTTAGGGTTAGGGGACGGGGAGGGTTTAGGGTCCACGTGAGGGTACGACAACGCTGTAGGGGGAGCGTACGTGTGAGGGCGTGGGTTAGTGTTAGCGTACGGGTGAGGATTAGGGGACGGGTGAGGGTCAGGCTTCGGGGAAGTGTAAGGGTTAGGGTTCGGACTAGGGTTAGGGTTAGGGGACGGGGAGGGTTTAGGGTCCAGGTGAGGGTACGACAACGCTTTAGGGGGAGCGTACGTGTGAGGGCGCGGGTTAGTGTTAGCGTACGGGTTAGGATTAGGGGACGGGTGACGGTCAGGCTTCGGGGAAGGGTTAGGGTTAGGGTTCGGGCTAGGGTTAGGGTTAGGGGACGGGGAGGGTTTAGGGTCCAGGTGAGGGTACGACAACGCTTTAGGGGGAGTGTACGTGTGAGGGCATGGGTTAGTGTTAGCGTACGGGTTAGGATTAGGGGACGGGTGAGGGTCAGGCTTCGGGGAAGGGTTAGGGTTAGGGTTCGGGCTAGGGTTAGGGTTAGGGGACGGGGAGGGTTTAGGGTCCAGGTGAGGGTACGACAAGGCTTTAGGGGGAGCGTACGTGTGAAGGCGCGGGTTAGTGTTAGCGTACGGGTTAGGATTAGGGGACGGGTGAGGGTCAGGCTTCGGGGAAGGGTTAGGGTTAGGGTTCGGGCTAGGGTTAGGGTTAGGGGACGGGGACGGTTTAGGGTCCAGGTGAGGGTACGACAACGCTTTAGGGGGAGCGTACGTGTGAGGGCGCGGGTTAGTGTTAGCGTACGCGTTAGGATTAGGGGACGGGTGAGGGTCAGGCTTCGGGGAAGGTTTAGGGTTAGGGTTCGGGCTAGGGTTAGGGTTAGGGAACGGGGACGGTTTAGGGTCCAGGTGAGGGTACGACAACGCTTTAGGGGGAGCGTACGTGTGAGGGCGCGGGTTAGTGTTAGCGTACGGGTTAGGTTTAGGGGACGGGTGAGGGTCAGGCTTCGGGGAAGGGTTAGGGTTATGGTTCGGGCTAGGGTTAGGGTTAGGGGACGGGGACGGTTTAGGGTCCAGGTGAGGGTACGACAACGCTTTAGGGGGAGCGTACGTGTGAGGGCGCGGGTTAGTGTTAGCGTACGGGTTAGGATTAGGGGACGGGTGAGGGTCAGGCTTCGGGGAAGGGTTAGGGTTAGGGTTCGGGCTAGGGTTAGGGTTAGGGGACGGGGACGGTTTAGGGTCCAGGTGAGGGTACGACAACGCTTTAGGGGGAGCGTACGTGTGAGGGCGCGGGTTAGTGTTAGCGTACGGGTTAGGATTAGGGGACGGGTGAGGGTCAGGCTTCGGGGAAGGGTTAGGGTTAGGGGACGGGCACGGTTTAGGGTCCAGGTGAGGGTACGACAACGCTTTAGGGGGAGCGTACGTCTGAGGGAGCGGGTTAGTGTTAGCGTACGGGTTAGGATTAGGGGACGGGTGAGGGTCAGGCTTTGGGGAAGTTTTAGGGTTAGGGTTCGGGCTAGGGTTAGGGTTAGGGGACGGGGACGGTTTAGGGTCCAGGTGAGGGTACGACAACACTTTAGGGGGAGCGTACGTGTGAGGTCGCAGGTTAGTGTTAGCATAAGGGTTAGGATTAGGGGACGGGTGAGGGTCAGGGTTCGGGGAAGGGTTAGGGTTACGGTTCGGGCTAGGGTTAGGGTTAGGCGACGGGGAGGGTTTAGGGTCCAGGTGAGGGTACGAGAACGCTTTAGGGGGAGCGTACATGTGAGGGCGTGGGTTAGTGTTAGCGTACGGGTTAGGATTAGGGGACGGGTGAGGGTCAGGCTTCGGGGAAGGGTTAGGGTTAGGGTTCGGGCTAGGGTTAGGGTTAGGGGACGGGGAGGGTTTAGGGTCCAGGTGAGGGTACGACAACGCTTTAGGCGGAGCGTACGTGTGAGGGCGTGGGTTAGTGTTAGCGTACGGGTGAGGATTAGGGGACGGGTGAGGGTCAGGCTTCGGGAAAGTGTAAAGGTTAGGGTTCGGACTAGGGTTAGGGTTAGGGGACGGGGAGGGTTTAGGGTCCAGGTGAGGGTACGACAACGCTTTATGGGGAGCGTACGTGTGAGGGCGCGGGTTAGTGTTAGCGTACGGGTTAGGATTAGGGGACGGGTGAGGTTCAGGCTTCGGGGAAGGGTTAGGGTTAGGGTTCGGGCTAGGGTTAGGGTTAGGGGACGGGGAGGGTTTAGGGTCCAGGTGAGGGTACGACAACGCTTTAGGGGGAGTGTACGTGTGAGGGCATGGGTTAGTGTTAGCGTACGGGTTAGGATTAGGGGACGGGTGAGGGTCAGGCTTCGGGGAAGGGTTAGGGTTAGGGTTCGGGCTAGGGTTAGGCTTAGGGGACGGGGAGGGTTTAGGGTCCAGGTGAGGGTACGACAACGCTTTAGGGGGAGCGTACGTGTGAAGGCGCGGGTTAGTGTTAGCGTACGGGTTAGGATTAGGGGACGGGTGAGGGTCAGGCTTCGGGGAAGGGTTAGGGTTAGGGTTCGGGCTAGGGTTAGGGTTAGGGGACGGGGAGGGTTTAGGGTCCAGGTGAGGGTACGACAACGCTTTAGGGGGAGCGTACGTGTGAGGGCGCGGGTTTGTGTTAGCGTACGGGTTAGGATTAGGGGATGGGTGAGGGTCAGGCTTCGGGGAAGGGTTAGGTTTAGGGTTCGGGCTAGGGTTAGGGTTAGGGGACAGGGAGGGTTTAGGGTCCAGGTGAGGGTACGACAACGCTTTATGGGGAGCGTACGTGTGAGGGCGCGGGTTAGTGTTAGCGTACGGGTTAGGATTAGGGGACGATTGAGGTTCAGGCTTCGGGGAAGGGTTAGGGTTAGGGTTCGGTCTAGGGTTAGGGTTAGGGGACGGGGACGGTTTAGGGTCCAGGTGAGGGTACGACAACACTTTAGGGGGAGCGTACGTGTGAGGGCGCAGGTTAGTGTTAGCGTACGGGTTGGGATTAGGGGACGGGTGAGGGTCAGGCTTCGGGGAAGGGTTAGGGTTAGGGTTCGGGCTAGGGTTAGGGTTAGGGGACGGGGAGGGTTTAGGGTCCAGGTGAGGGTACGACAATGCTTTAGGTGGAGCGTACGTGTGAGGGCGCGGGTTAGTGTTAGCGTACGGTTTAGGATTAGGGGACGGGTGAGGGTCAGGCTTCGGGGAAGGGTTAGGGTTAGGGTTCGGGCTAGGGTTAGGGTTAGGGGATGGGGACGGTTTAGGGTCCAGGTGAGGGTACGACAACGCTTTAGGGGGAGCGTACGTGTGAGGGCGCGGGTGAGTGTTAGCGTAAGGTTTAGGATTAGGGGACGGGTGAGGGTCAGGCTTCGGGGAAGCGTTAGGGTTGGGGTTCGGGCTAGGGTTAGGGTTAGGGGACGGTGAGGGTTTAGGGTCCAGGTGAGGGTAAGACAACGCTTTAGGGGGAGCGTACGTGTGAGGGCGCGGGTTAGTGTTAGCGTACGGGTTAGGATTAGGGGACGGGTGAGGGTCAGGCTTCGGGGAAGGGTTAGGGTTAGGGTTCGGGCTAGGGTTAGGGTTTGGGGACGGGGAGGGTTTAGGGTCCAGGTGAGGGTACGACAACGCTTTAGGGGGAGCGTACGTGTGAGGGCGCGGGTTAGTGTTAGCGTACGGGTTAGGATTAGGAGACGGGTGAGGGTCAGGCTTTGGGGAAGTTTTAGGGTTAGGGTTCGGGCTAGGGTTAGGGTTAGCGGACGGGGAGGGTTTAGGGTCCAGGTGAGGGTACGAGAACGCTTTAGGGGGAGCGTACGTGTGAGGGCGCAGGTTAGTGTTAGCGTAAGGGTTAGGATTAGGGGACGGGTGAGGGTCAGGGTTCGGGGAAGGGTTAGGGTTACGGTTCGGGCTAGGGTTAGGGTTAGGGGACGGGGAGGGTTTAGGGTCCAGGTGAGGGTACGACAACGCTTTAGGGGGAGCGTACGTGTGAGGGCGCGGGTTAGTGTTAGCGTACGGGTTAGGATTAGGGGACGGGTGAGGGTCAGGCTTCGGGGAAGGGTTAGGGTTAGGGTTCGGGCTAGGGTTAGGGTTAGGGGACGGGGACGGTTTAGGGTCCAGGTGAGGGTACGACAACGCTTTAGGGGGAGTGTACGTGTGAGGGCGTGGGTTAGTGTTAGCGTACGGGTTAGGATTAGGGGACGGGTGACGGTCAGGCTTCTGGGAAGTGTTAGGGTTACGGTTCGGGCTAGGGTTAGGGTTAGGGGACGGGGACGGTTTAGGGTCCAGGTGAGGGTAAGACAACGCTTTAGGGGGAGCGTACGTGTGAGGGCGTGGGTTAGTGTTAGCGTACGGGTTAGGATTAGGGGACGGGTGAGGGTCAGGCTTCGGGGAAGGGTTAGGGTTAGGGTTCGGGCTAGGGTTAGGGTTAGGGGACGGGGACGGTTTAGGGTCCAGGTGACGGTACGACAACGCTTTAGGGGGAGCGTACGTGTGAGGGCGTGGGTTAGTGTTAGCGTACTGGTTAGGATTAGGGGACGGGTGAAGGTCAGGCTTCGGGGAAGGGTTAGGGTTAGGGTTCGGGCTAGGGTTAGGGTTAGGGGACGGGGAGGGTTTAGGGTCCAGGTGAGGGTACGACAACGCTTTAGGGGGAGCGTACGTGTGAGGGCGTGGGTTAGTGTTAGCGTACGGGTTAGGATTAGGGGACGGGTGAGGGTCAGGCTTCGGGGAAGGGTTAGGGTTAGGGTTCGGGCTAGGGTTAGGGTTAGGGGACGGGGAGGGTTTAGGGTCCAGGTGAGGGTACGACAACGCTTTAGGTGGAGCGTACGTGTGAGAGCGCGTGTTAGTGTTAGCGTACGGTTTAGGATTAGGGGACGGGTGAGGGTCAGGCTTCGGGGAAGTGTTAGGGTTAGGGTTCGGGCTAGGGTTAGGGTTAGGGGACGGGGAGGGTTTAGGGTCCAGGTGAGGGTACGACAATGCTTTAGGTGGAGCGTACGTGTGAGGGCGCAGGTTAGTGTTAGCGTACGGTTTAGGATTAGGGGACGGGTGAGGGTCAGGCTTCGGGGAAGTGTTAGGGTTAGGGTTCGGGCTAGGGTTAGGGTTAGGGGATGGGGACGGTTTAGGGTCCAGGTGAGGGTACGACAACGCTTTAGGGGGAGCGTACGTGTGAGGGCGCGGGTGAGTGTTAGCGTACGGTTTAGGATTAGGGGACGGGTGAGGGTCAGGCTTCGGGGAAGGGTTACGGTTGGGGTTCGGTCTAGGGTTAGGGTTAGGGGACGGTGAGGGTTTAGGGTCCAGGTGAGGGTAAGACAACGCTTTAGGGGGAGCGTACGTGTGAGGGCGCGGGTTACTGTCAGCGTACGGGTTAGGATTAGGGGACGGGTGAGGGTCAGGCTTCGGGGAAGGGTTAGGGTTAGGGTTCGGGCTAGGGTTAGGGTTAGGGGATCGGGAGGGTTTCGGGTTCAGCTGAGGGTCCGACAACACTTTAGGGGGAGCGTACGTGTGAGGGCGTGGGTTAGTGTTAGCGTACGGGTTAGGATTAGGGGACGGGTGAGGGTCAGGCTTCGGGGAAGGGTTAGGGTTAGGGTTCGGGCTAGGGTTAGGGTTAGGGGACGGGGAGGGTTTAGGATCCAGTTAAGTGTACGACAACGCTTTAGGGGGAGCGTACGTGTGAGGGCACGTGTTAGTGTTAGCGTACGGGTTAGGATTAGGGGACGGGTGAGGGTCAGGCTTCGGGGAAGGGTTAGGGATAGGGTTCGGGCTAGGGTTAGGGTTAGGGGACGGGGACAGTTTAGGGTCCAGGTGAGGGTACGACAACGCTTTAGGGGGAGCGTACGTGTGAGGGCGCGGGTTAGTGTTAGCGTACGGGTTAGGATTAGGGGACGGGTGAGGGTCAGGCTTTGGGGAAGTGTTAGGGTTATGTTTCGGGCTAGGGTTAGGTTTAGGGGACGGGGACGGTTTAGGGTCCAGGTGAGGGTACGACAACACTTTAGGGGGAGCGTACGTGTGAGGGCGCAGGTTAGTGTTAGCGTACGGGTTAGGATTACGGGACGGGTGAGGGTCAGGCTTCGGGGAAGGGTTAGGGTTAGGGTTCGGGCTAGGGTTAGGGTTTGGGACGGGGAGGGTTTAGGGTACAGGTGAGGGTACGACAACGCTTTAGGGGGAGCGTACGTGTGAGGGCGCGGGTTAGTGTTAGCGTACGGGTTAGGATTAGGAGACGGGTGAGGGTCAGGCTTTGGGGAAGTTTTAGGGTTAGGGTTCGGGCTAGGGTTAGGGTTAGGGGACGGGGACGGTTTAGGGTCCAGGTGAGGGTACGACAACACTTTAGGGGGAGCGTACGTGTGAGGGCGCAGGTTAGTGTTAGCATAAGGGTTAGGATTAGGGGACGGGTGAGGGTCAGGGTTCGGGGAAGGGTTAGGGTTACGGTTCGGGCTAGGGTTAGGGTTAGGGGACGGGGAGGGTTTAGGGTCCAGGTGAGGGTACGACAACGCTTTAGGGGGAGCGTACGTGTGAGGGCGTGGGTTAGTGTTAGCGTACGGGTTAGGATTAGGGGACGGGTGAGGGTCAGGCTTCGGGGAAGGGTTAGGGTTAGGGTTCGGGCTAGGGTTAGGGTTAGGGGACGGGGAGGGTTTAGGGTCCACGTGAGGGTACGACAACGCTTTAGGCGGAGCGTACGTGTGAGGGCGTGGGTTAGTGTTAGCGTACGGGTGAGGATTAGGGGACGGGTGAGGGTCAGGCTTCGGGAAAGTGTAAGGGTTAGGGTACGGACTAGGGTTAGGGTTAGGGGACGGGGAGGGTTTAGGGTCCAGGTGAGGGTACGACAACGCTTTAGGGGGAGTGTACGTGTGAGGGCGCGGGTTAGTGTTAGCGTACGGGTTAGGATTAGGGGACGGGTGAGGGTCAGGCTTCGGGGAAGGGTTAGGGTTAGGGTTCGGGCTAGGGTTAGGGTTAGGGGACGGGGAGGGTTTAGGGTCCAGGTGAGGGTACGACAACGCTTTAGGGGGAGTGTACGTGTGAGGGCATGGGTTAGTGTTAGCGTACGGGTTAGGATTAGGGGACGGGTGAGGGTCAGGCTTCGGGGAAGGGTTAGGGTTAGGGTTCGGGCTAGGGTTAGGCTTAGGGGACGGGGAGGGTTTAGGGTCCAGGTGAGGGTACGACAACGCTTTAGGGGGAGCGTACGTGTGAAGGCGCGGGTTAGTGTTAGCGTACGGATTAGGATTAGGGGACGGGTGAGGGTCAGGCTTCGGGGAAGGGTTAGGTTTAGGGTTCGGGCTAGGGTTAGGATTAGGGGACTAGGACGGTTTAGGGTCCAGGTGAGGGTACGACAACGCTTTAGGGGGAGCGTACGTGTGAGGGCGCGGGTTAGTGTTAGCGTACGGGTTAGGATTAGGGGACGGGTGAGGGTCAGGCTTCGGGGAAGTGTTAGGGTTAGGGTTCGGGCTAGTGTTAGGGTTAGGGGACTGGGACGGTTTAGGGTCCAGGTGAGGGTACGACAACGCTTTAGGGGGAGCGTACGTGTGAGGGCGCGGGTTAGTGTTAGCGTACGGGTTAGGATTAGGGGACGGGTGAGGGTCAGGCTTCGGGGAAGGGTTAGGGTTAGGGTTCGGGCTAGGGTTAGGGTTAGGGGACGGGGACGGTTTAGGGTCCAGGTGAGGGTACGACAACGCTTTAGGGGGAGCGTACGTGTGAGGGCGCGGGTTAGTGTTAGCGTACGGGTTAGGATTAGGGTACGGGTGAGGGTCAGGCTTCGGGGAACTGTTAGGGTTAGGGTTCGGGCTAGGGTTAGGGTTAGGGGACGGTGAGGGTTTAGGGTCCAGCTGAGGGTACGACAACGCTTTAGGGGGAGCGTACGTGTGAGGGCGCGGTTTAGTGTTAGCATACGGGTTAGGATTAGGGGACGGGTGAGGGTCAGGCTTCGGGGAAGGGTTAGGGTTAGGGTTCGGGCTAGGGTTAGGGTTAGGGATCGGGGAGGGTTTAGGGTCCAGGTGAGGGTAAGACAACGCTTTAGGCGGAGTGTACGTGTGAGGGCGCGGGTTAGTGTTAGCGTACGGGTTAGGATTAGGAGACGGGTGAGGGTCAGGCTTTGCGGAAGTTTTAGGGTTAGGGTTCGGGCTAGGGTTAGGGTTAGGGGACGGGGACGGTTTAGGGTCCAGGTGAGGGTACGACAACACTTTAGGGGGAGCGTACGTGTGAGGGCGCGGGTTAGTGTTAGCGTACGGTTTAGGATTAGGGGACGGGTGAGGGTCAGGTTTCGGGGAAGGGTTAGGGTTAGGTTTCGGGCTAGGGTTAGGGTTAGGGGACGGGGACGGGGACGGTTTAGGGTCCAGGTGAGGGTACGATAACGCTTTAGGGGGAGCGTACGTGTGAGGGCGCGGGTTAGTGTTAGCGTACGGGTTAGGATTAGGGGACGATTGAGGTTCAGGCTTCGGGGAAGGGTTAGGGTTAGGGTTCGGGCTAGGGTTAGGGTTAGGGGACGGGGACGGTTTAGGGTCCAGGTGAGGGTACGACAACGCTTTTGGGGGAGCGTACGTGTGAGGGCGCGGGTTAGTGTTAGCGTACGGGTTAGGATTAGGGGACGGGTGAGGGTCAGGCTTCGGGGAAGGGTTAGGGTTAGGGTTCGGGCTAGGGTTAGGGTTAGGGGACGGGGACAGTTTAGGGTCCAGGTGAGGGTACGACAACGCTTTAGGGGGAGCGTACGTGTGAGGGCGCGGGTTAGTGTTAGCGTACGGGTTAGGATTAGGGGACGGGTGAGTGTCAGGCTTTGGGGAAGTGTTAGGGTTATGGTTCGGGCTAGGGTTAGGTTTAGGGGACGGGGAGGGTTTAGGGTCCAGGTGAGGGTACGACAACGCTTTAGGGGGAGTGTACGTGTGAGGGCATGGGTTAGTGTTAGCGTACGGGTTAGCATTAGGGGACGGGTGAGGGTCAGGCTTCGGGGAAGTGTTAGGGTTAGGGTTCGGGCTAGGGTTAGGGTTAGGGTACGAGGAGGGTTTAGGGTCCAGGTGAGGGTACGACAACGCTTTAGGGGGAGCGTATGTGTGAGGGCGTGGGTTAGTGTTAGCGTACGGGTTAGGATTAGGGGACGGGTGAGGGTCAGGCTTCGGGGAAGGGTTAGGGTTAGGGTTCGGGCTAGGGTTAGGGTTAGGGGACGGGGAGGGTTTAGGGTCCAGGTGAGGGTACGATAACGCTTTAGGTGGAGCGTACGAGTGAGGGCGCGGGTTAGTGTTAGCGTACGGTTTAGGATTAGGGGACGGGTGAGGGTCAGGCTTCGGGGAAGGGTTAGGGTTAGGGTTCGGGCTAGGGTTAGGGTTAGGGGACGGGGAGGGTTTAGGGTCCAGGTGAGGGTACGATAACGCTTTAGGTGGAGCGTACGAGTGAGGGCGCGGGTTAGTGTTAGCGTACGGTTTAGGATTAGGGGACGGGTGAGGGTCAGGCTTCGGGGAAGGGTTAGGGTTAGGGTTCGGGCTAGGGTTAGGGTTAGGGGACGGGGACGGTTTAGGATCCAGTTAAGGGTACGACAACGCTTTAGGGGGAGCGTACGTGTGAGGGCGCGTGTTAGTGTTAGCCTACGGGTTAGGATTAGGGGACGGGTGAGGGTCAGGCTTCGGGGAAGTGTTAGGGTTAGGGTTCGGGCTAGGGTTAGGGTTAGGGGACGGGGACGGTTTAGGGTCCAGGTGAGTGTACGACAACGCTTTAGGGGGAGCGTACGTGTGAGGGCGCGTGTTAGTGTTAGCCTACGGGTTAGGATTAGGGGACGGGTGAGGGTCAGGCTTCGGGGAAGTGTTAGGGTTAGGGTTCGGGCTAGGGTTAGGGTTAGGGGACGGGGACGGTTTAGGGTCCAGGTGAGGGTACGACAACGCTTTAGGGGGAGCGTACGTGTGAGGGCGCGGGTTAGTGTTAGCGTACGGGTTAGGATTAGGGGACGGGTGAGGGTCAGGCTTTGGGGAAGTGTTAGGGTTATGGTTCGGGCTAGGGTTAGGTTTAGGGGACGGGGAGGGTTTAGGGTCCAGGTGAGGGTACGACAACACTTTAGGGGGAGCGTACATGTGAGGGCGCAGGTTAGTGTTAGCGTACGGGTTAGGATTAGGGGACGGGTGAGGGTCAGGCTTCGGGGAAGGGTTAGGGTTAGGGTTCGGGCTAGGGTTAGGGTTAGGGGACGGGGAGGGTTTAGGGTCCAGGTGAGGGTACGACAATGCTTTAGGGGGAGCGTATGTGTGAGGGCGCGGGTTAGTGTTAGCGTACGGGTTAGGATTAGGAGACGGGTGAGGGTCAGGCTTTGGGGAAGTTTTAGGGTTAGGGTTCGGGCTAGGGTTAGGGTTAGGGGACGGGGACGGTTTAGGGTCCAGGTGAGGGTACGACAACACTTTAGGGGGAGCGTACGTGTGAGGGCGCAGGTTAGTGTTAGCCTAAGGGTTAGGATTAGGGGACGGGTGAGGGTCAGGCTTCGGGGAAGGGTTAGGGTTACGGTTCGGGCTAGGGTTAGGGTTAGGGGACGGGGAGGGTTTAGGGTCCAGGTGAGGGTACGACAACGCTTTAGGGGGAGCGTACGTGTGAGGGCGTGGGTTAGTGTTAGCGTACGGGTTAGGATTAGGGGACGGGTGAGGGTCAGGCTTCGGGGAAGGGTTAGGGTTAGGGTTCGGGCTAGGGTTAGGGTTAGGGGACGGGGAGGGTTTAGGGTCCAGGTGAGGGTACGATAACGCTTTAGGTGGAGCGTACGTGTCAGGGCGCGGGTTAGTGTTAGCGTACGGTTTAGGATTAGGGGACGGGTGAGGGTCAGGCTTCGGGGAAGGGTTAGGGTTAGGGTTCGGGCTAGGATTAGGGTTAGGGGATGGGGACGGTTTAGGGTCCAGGTGAGGGTACGACAACGCTTTAGGGGGAGCGTACGTGTGAGGGCGCGGGTGAGTGTTAGCGTACGGTTTAGGATTAGGGGACGGGTGAGGGTCAGGCCTCGGGGAAGGGTTAGGGTTGGGGTTCGGGCGAGGGTTAGGGTTAGGGGACGGTGAGGTTTTAGGGTCCAGGTGAGGGTAAGACAACGCTTTAGGGGGAGCGTACGTGTGAGGGCGCGGGTTAGTGTTAGCGTACGGGTTAGGATTAGGGGACGGGTGAGGGTCAGGCTTCGGGGAAGTGTTAGGGTTAGGGTTCGGGCTAGGGTTAGGGTTAGGGGACGGGGAGGGTTTAGGGTCCAGGTGAGGGTACGACAACGCTTTACGGGGAGCGTACGTGTGAGGGCGTGGGTTAGTGTTAGCGTACCGGTTAGGATTAGGGGACGGGAGAGGGTCAGGCTTCGGGGAAGGGTCAGGGTTAGGGTTCGGGCTAGGGTTAGGGTTAGGGGACTGGGAGTGTTTAGGGTCCAGGTGAGGGTACAACAACGCTTTAGGGGGAGCGTACATGTGAGGGCGCGGGTTAGTGTTAGCGTACGGGTTAGGATTAGGGGACGGGTTAGGGTCAGGCTTCGGGGAAGGGTTAGGGTTAGGGTTCGGGCTAGGGTTAGGGTTAGGGGACGAGGAGGGTTTAGGGTCCAGGTGAGGGTACGACAACGCTTTAGGGGTAGCGTACGTGTGAGTTCGTGGGTTAGTGTTAGCGTTCGGGTTAGGATTAGGGGACGGCTGAGGGTCAGGCTTCGGTGAAGGGTTAGAGTTAGGGTTCGGGCTAGGGTTAGGGTTAGGGGACGGGGACGGTTTAGGGTCCAGGTGATGGTACGACAACGCTTTAGGGAGAGCGTACGTGTGACGGCGTGGGTTAGTGTTAGCGTACGGGTTAGGATTAGGGGACGGGTGAGGGTCAGGCTTCGGGGAAGGGTTAGTGTTCGGGCTAGGGTTAGGGTTAGGGGATTGGGACGGTTTAGGGTCCTGGTGAGGGTACGACAACGCTTTAGGGGGAGCGTACGTGTGAGGGCGCGGGTTAGTGTTAGCGTACGGGTTAGGATTAGGGGACGGGTGAGGGTCAGGCTTCGGGGAAGGGTTAGGGTTAGGGTTCAGGCTAGGGTTAGGGTTAGGGGACGGGGACGGTTTAGGGTCCAGGTGAGGGTATGACAACGCTTTAGGTGGAGCGTACGTGTGAGGGCGCGGGTTAGTGTTAGCGTACGGGTTAGGATTAAGGGACGGGTGAGGGTCAGGCTTCGGGGAAGGTTTAGGGCTAGGGTTCGGGCTAGGGTTAGGGTTAGGGGACGGGGAGGGTTTAGGGTCCAGGTGAGGGTACGACAACGCTTTAGGGGGAGCGTACGTGTGAGGGCGCGGGTTAGTGTTAGCGTACGGGTTAGGATTAGGGGACGGGTGAGGGTCAGGCTTCGGGGAAGGGTTAGGGTTAGGGTTCGGGCTAGGGTTAGGGTTAGGGGACGGGGAGGGTTTAGGGTCCAGTTGAGGATACGACAACGCTTTAGGGGGAGCGTACGTGTGAGGGCGCGGGTTAGTGTTAGCGTACGGGTTAGGATTAGGGGACGGCTGAGGGTCAGGCTTCGGGGAAGGGTTACGGTTAGGGTTCGGGCTAGGGTTAGGGTTAGGGGACGGGGACGGTTTAGGGTCAATGTGACGGTACGACAACGCTTTAGGGAGAGCGTACGTGTGAGGGCGTGGGTTAGTGTTAGCGTACGGGTTAGGATTAGGGGACGGGTGCGGGTCAGGCTTCGGGGAAGTGTTAGGGTTAGGGTTCTGGCTAGGGTTAGGGTTAGGGGACGGGGTGGGTTTAGGGTCCA
Organism: Stenella coeruleoalba; assembly: GCF_951394435.1. Taxonomy (NCBI): domain Eukaryota; kingdom Metazoa; phylum Chordata; class Mammalia; order Artiodactyla; family Delphinidae; genus Stenella; species Stenella coeruleoalba. Next base: position 24,277,478 of record NC_137156.1, on the reverse strand, counting down.
GGTGAGGGTACGACAACGCTTTAGGGGGAGCGTACGTGTGAGGGCGCGGGTTAGTGTTAGCGTACGGTTTAGGATTAGGGGACGGGTGAGGGTCAGGCTTCGGGGAAGGGTTAGGATTAGGGTTCGGGCTAGGGTTAGGGTTAGGGGACGGGGAGGGTTTAGGGTCCAGTTGAGGTTACGACAACGCTTTAGGGGGAGCGTACGTGTGAGGGCGCGGTTTAGTGTTAGCGTACCGGTTAGGATTAGGGGACGGGTGAGGGTCAGGCTTCGGGGAAGGGTTAGGGTTAGGATTCGGGCTAGGGTTAGGGTTAGGGGACGGGGAGGGTTTAGGGTCCAGGTGAGGGTACGACAACGCTTTCGGGGGAGTGTACGTGTGAGGGCGCAGGTTAGTGTTAGCGTACGGGTTAGGATTACGGGACGGGTGAGGGTCAGGCTTCGGGGAAGGGTTAGGGTTAGGGTTCGGGCTAGGGTTAGGGTTAGGGGACGGGGACGGTTTAGGGTCCAGGAGAGGGTACGACAACGCTTTAGGGGGAGCGTACGTGTGAGGGCGCGGGTTAGTGTTAGCGTACGGGTTAGGATTAGGGGACGGGTGAGGGTCAGGCTTCGTGGAAGGGTTAGGGTTAGGGTTCAGGCTAGGGTTAGGGTTAGGGTTCAGGCTAGGGTTAGGGTTAGGGGACGGGGACGGTTTAGGGTCCAGGAGAGGGTATGACAACGCTTTAGGTGGAGCGTACGTGTGAGGACGCGGGTTAGTGTTAGCGTACGGGTTAGGATTAAGGGACGGGTGAGGGTCAGGCTTCGGGGAAGGTTTAGGGTTAGGGTTCGGGCTAGGGTTAGGGTTAGGGGACGGGGAGGGTTTAGGGTCCAGGTGAGGGTACGACAACGCTTCAGGGGGAGCGTACGTGTGAGGGCGCGGGTTAGTGTTAGCGTACGGGTTAGGATTAGGGGACGGGTGAGGGTCAGGCTTCGGGGAAGGGTTAGGGTTAGGGTTCGGGCTAGGGTTAGGGTTAGGGGACGGGGAGGGTTTAGGGTCCAGTTGAGGATACGACAACGCTTTAGGGGGAGCGTACGTGTGAGGGCGCGGGTTAGTGTTAGCGTACGGGTTAGGATTAGGGGACGGCTGAGGGTCAGGCTTCGGGGAAGGGTTACGGTTAGGGTTCGGGCTAGGGTTAGGGTTAGAGGACGGGGACGGTTTAGGGTCAATGTGACGGTACGACAACGCTTTAGGGAGAGCGTACGTGTGAGGGCGTGGGTTAGTGTTAGCGTACGGGTTAGGATTAGGGGACGGGTGAGGGTCAGGCTTCGGGGAAGGATTAGGGTTAGGGTTCTGGCTAGGGTTAGGGTTAGGGGACGGGGAGGGTTTAGGGTCCAGGTGAGGGTACAACAACGCTTTAGGGGGAGCGTACGTGTGAGGGCGCGGGTTAGTGTTAGCATACGGTTTACGATTAGGGGACGGGTGAGGGTCAGGCTTCGGGGAAGGGTTAGGGTTAGGGTTCGGGCTAGGGTTAGGGTTAGGGGACGGGGACGGTTTAGGGTCCAGGTGACGGTACGACAACCCTTTAGGGGGAGCGTACGTGTGAGGGTGTGGGTTAGTGTTAGCGTACTGGTTAGGATTAGGGGACGGCTGAGGGTCAGGCTTCGGGGAAGGGTTAGGGTTAGGGTTTGGGCTAGGGTTAGGGTTAGGGGACGGGGAGGGTTTAGGGTCCAGGTGAGGGTACGACAACGCTTTAGGGGGAGCGTACGTGTGAGGGCGTGGGTTAGTGTTAGCGTACGGGTTAGGATTAGGGGACGGGTGAGGGTCAGGCTTCGGGGAAGGGTTAGGGTTAGGGTTCGGGCTAGGGTTAGGGTTAGGGGACGGGGAGAGTTTAGGGTCCAGTTGAGGTTACGACAACGCTTTAGGGGGAGCGTACGTGTGAGGGCGTGGGTTAGTGTTAGCGTACGGGTTAGGATTAGGGGACGGGTGAGGGTCAGGCTTCGGGGAAGGGTTAGGGTTAGGGTTCGGGCTAGGGTTAGGGTTAGGGGACGGGGAGGGTTTAGGGTCCAGATGAGGGTACGACAACGCTTTAGTGGGAGCGTACGTGTGAGGGCGCGGGTTAGTGTTAGCGTTCGGGTTAGGATTAGGGGACGGGTGAGGGTCAGGCTTCGGGGAAGGGTTAGGGTTAGGGTTCGGGCTAGGGTTAGGGTTAGGGGACGGGGACGGTTTAGGGTCCAGGTGACGGTACGACAACGCTTTAGGAAAAGCTTACGTGTGAGGGCGTGGGTTAGTGTTAGCGTACGGGTTAGGATTAGGGGACGGGTGAGGGTCAGGCTTCGGGGAAGGGTTAGGGTTAGGGTTCGGGCTAGGGTTAGGGTTAGGGGACGGGGAGGGTTTAGGGTCCAGGTGAGGGTACGACAACGCTTTAGGGGGAACGTACGTGTGAGGGCGCGGGTTATTGTTAGCGTACGGGTTAGGATTAGGGGACGGGTGAGGGTCAGGCTTCGGGGAAGGGTTAGGGTTAGGGTTCGGGCTAGGGTTAGGTTTAGGGGACGGGGACGGTTTAGGGTCCAGGTGAGGGTACGACAACACTTTTGGGGGAGCGTACGTGTGAGGGCGCGGGTTAGTGTTAGAGTACGGGTTAGGATTAGGGGACGGGTGAGGGTCAGGCTTCGGGGAAGGGTTAGGGTTAGGGTTCGGGCTAGGGTTAGGGTTAGGGGACGGGGACGGTTTAGGGTCCAGGTGACGGTACGACAACGCTTTAGGAAAAGCTTACGTGTGAGGGCGTGGGTTAGTGTTAGCGTACGGGTTAGGATTAGGGGACGGGTGAGGGTCAGGCTTCGGGGAAGGGTTAGGGTTAGGGTTCGGGCTAGGGTTAGGGTTAGGGGACGGGGAGGGTTTAGGGTCCAGGTGAGGGTACGACAACGCTTTAGGGGGAACGTACGTGTGAGGGCGCGGGTTATTGTTAGCGTACGGGTTAGGATTAGGGGACGGGTGAGGGTCAGGCTTCGGGGAAGGGTTAGGGTTAGGGTTCGGGCTAGGGTTAGGGTTAGGGGACGGGGAGGGTTTAGGGTCCAAGTAAGGGTACGACAACGCTTTAGGGGGAGCGTACGTGTGAGGGCGCGGGTTTGTGTTAGCGTACGGGTTAGGATTAGGGGACGGGTGAGGGTCAGGCTTTGGGGAAGGGTTAGGGTTAGGGTTCGGGCTAGGGTTAGGGTTAGGGAACGGGGAGGGTTTAGGGTCCAGGTGAGGGTACGACAACGCTTTAGGGGGAGCGTAAGTGTGAGGGCGCGGGTTAGTGTTAGCGTACGTGTTCAGATTAGGGGACGGGTGAGGGTCAGGCTTCGGGGAAGGGTTAGGGTTAGGGTTCGGGCTAGGGTTAGGGTTAAGGGATGGGGAGGGTTTAGGGTCCAGGTGAGGGTACGACAACGCTTTAGGGGGAACGTACGTGTGAGGGCGCGGGTTATTGTTAGCGTACGGGTTAGGATTAGGGGACGGGTGAGGGTCAGGCTTCGGGGAAGGGTTAGGGTTAGGGTTCGGGCTAGGGTTAGGGTTAGGGGACGGGGACGGTTTAGGGTCCAGGTGACGGTACGACAACGCTTTAGGGAGAGCGTACGTGTGAGGGCGTGGGTTAGTGTTAGCGTACGGGTTAGGATTAGGGGACGGGTGAGGGTCAGGCTTCGGGGAAGGGTTAGGGTTAGGGTTCGGGCTAGGGTTAGGGTTAGGGGACGGGGAGGGTTTAGGGTCCAGGTGAGGGTACGACAACGCTTTAGGGGGAGCGTACGTGTGAAGGCGCCGGTTGGTGTTAGCGTACGGGTTAGGATTAGGGGATGGGTGAGGGTCAGGCTTCGGGGAAGGGTTAGGGTTAGGGTTCGGGCTAGGGTTAGGGTTAGGGGACGGGGAGGGTTTAGGGTCCAGGTAAGGGTACGACAACGCTTTAGGGGGAGCGTACGTGTGAGGGCGCGGGTTTGTGTTAGCGTACGGGTTAGGATTAGGGGACGGGTGAGGGTCAGGCTTCGGGGAAGGGTTAGGGTTAGGGTTCGGGCTAGGGTTAGGGTTAGGGAACGGGGAGGGTTTAGGGTCCAGGTGAGGGTACGACAACGCTTTAGGGGGAGCGTACGTGTGAGGGCGCTGGTTAGTGTTAGCTTATGGGTTAGGATTAGGGGACGGGTGAGGGTCAGGCTTCGGGGAAGGGTTAGGGTTAGGGTTCGGGCTAGGGTTAGGGTTAGGGGACGGGGAGGGTTTAGGGTCCAGGTGAGGGTACGACAACGCTTTAGGGGGAGCATACGTGTTAGGGCGCGGGTCAGTGTTAGCGTACGTGTTAGGATTAGTGGACGGGTGAGGGTCAGGCTTCGGGGAAGGGTTAGGGTTAGGGTTTGGGGTAGGGTTAGGGTTAGGGGACGGGGAGGGTTTTGGGTCCAGGTGAGGGTACGACAACGTTTTAGGGGGAGCATACGTGTGAGGGCTTGGGTTAGTGTTAGCGTACGGGTTAGGCTTAGGGGACGGGTGAGGGTCAGGCTTCGGGGAAGGGTTAGGGTTAGGGTTCGGGCTAGGGTTAGGGTTAGAGGACGGGGAGGGTTTAGGGTCCAGGTGAGGGTATGACAACGCTTTAGGGGGAGCATACGTGTGAGGGCGCGGGTTAGTGTTAGCGTACGGGTTAGGATTAGGGGACGTGTGAGGGTCAGGCTTCGGGGAAGGGTTAGGGTTAGGGTTCGGGCTAGGGTTAGGTTTAGGGGACGGGGAGGGTTTAGGGTCCAGGTGAGGAGACGACAACGCTTTAGGGGGAGCATACGTGTGAGGGCGCGGGTCAGTGTTAGCGTACGGGTTAGGATTAGGGGACGGGTGAGCGTCAGGCTTTGGGGAAGGGTTAGGGTTAGGGTTCGGGGTAGGGTTAGGGTTAGGGGACGGGGAGGGTAGGGTCTAGTTGAGGGTACGACAACGCTTTAGGTGGAGCGTACGTGTGAGGGCGCGGGTTACTGTTAGCGTACGGGTTAGGATTAGGGGACGGGTGAGGGTAAGGCTTCGGGGAAGGGTTAGGGTTTGGGCTAGGGTTAGGTTTAGGGGACGGGGAGGGTTTAGGGTCCAGGTGAGGGTACGACAACGCTTTAGGGGGAGCGTACGTGTGAGGGCGCGGGTTAGTGTTAGCGTACGGGTTAGGATTAGGGGTCGGGTGAGGGTCAGGCTACGGGGAAGGGTTAGGGTTAGGGTTCGGGCTAGGGTTAGGGTTAGGGGACGGGGACGGTTTAGGGTCCAGGTGACGGTACGACAACGCTTTAGGGAGAGCTTACGTGTGAGGGCGTGGGTTAGTGTTAGCGTACGGGTTAGGATTAGGGGACAGGTGAGGGTCAGGCTTCGGGGAAGGGTTAGGGTTGGGGTTCGGGCTAGGGTTAGGGTAGGGGACGGGGAGGGTTTAGGGTCCAGGTGAGGGTACGACAACGCTTTAGGGGGAGCGTACGTGTGAGGGCGCGGGTTAGTGTTAGCGTACGGGTTAGGATTAGGGGACGGGTGAGGGTCAGGCTTCGGGGAAGGGTTAGGGTTAGGGTTCGGGCTAGGGTTAGGGTTAGGGGACGGGGAGGGTTTAGGGTCCGGGTGAGGGTACGACAACGCTTTAGGGGGAGCGTACGTGTGAGGGCGCGGTTGAGTGTTAGCGTACGGTTTAGGATTAGGGGACGGGTGAGGGTCAGGCTTCGGGGAAGGGTTAGGGTTGGGGTTCGGGCTAGGGTTAGGGTTAGGGGACGGTGAGGGTTTAGGGTCCAGGTGAGGGTAAGACAACGCTTTAGGGGGAGCGTACGTGTGAGGGCGCGGGTTAGTTTTAGCGTACGGGTTAGGATTAGTGGACGGGTGAGTGTCAGTCTTTGGGGAAGTGTTAGGGTTATGGTTCGGGCTAGGGTTAGGTTTAGGGGACGGGGACGGTTTAGGGTCCAGGTGAGGGTACGACAACACTTTAGGGGGAGCGTACGTGTGAGGGCGCAGGTTAGTGTTAGCGTACGGGTTAGGAGTAGGGGACGGGTGAGGGTCAGGCTTCGGCGAAGGGTTAGGGTTAGGGTTCGGGCTAGGGTTAGGGTTAGGGGACGGGGAGGGTTTAGGGTCCAGGTGAGGGTACGACAACGCTTTAGGGGGAGCGTACGTGTGAGGGCGCGGGTTAGTGTTAGCATACGGGTTAGGATTAGGGGACGGGTGAGGGTCAGGCTTCGGGGAAGGTTTAGGGTTAGGGTTCGGACTAGGGTTAGGGTTAGGGGACGGGGAGGGTTTAGGGTCCAGGTGAGGGTACGACAACGCTTTAGGGGGAGCGTACGTGTGAGGGCGCGGGTTAGTGTTAGCGTACGGGTTAGGATTAGGGGACGGGTGAGGGTCAGGCTTCGGGGAAGGGTTAGGGTTAGGGTTCGGGCTAGGGTTAGGGTTAGGCGACTGGGAGGGTTGAGGGTCCAGGTGAGGGTACGACAACGCTTTAGGGGTAGCATAGGTGTGAGGGGGCGGGTTAGTGTTAGCGTACGGGTTAGGATTAGGGGACGGGTGAGGGTCAGGCTTCGGGGAAGGGTTAGGGTTAGGGTTCGGGCTAGGGTTAGGGTTAAGGGACAGGGAGGGTTTAGGGTCCAGGTGAGGGTACGACAACGCTTTAGGGGGAACGTACGTGTGAGGGCGCGGGTTATTGTTAGCGTACGGGTTAGGATTAGGGGACGGGTGAGGGTCAGGCTTCGGGGAAGGGTTAGGGTTAGGGTTCGGGCTAGGGTTAGGGTTAGGGGACGGGGACGGTTTAGGGTCCAGGTGACGGTACGACAACGCTTTAGGGAGAGCGTACGTGTGAGGGCGTGGGTTAGTGTTAGCGTACGGGTTAGGATTAGGGGACGGGTGAGGGTCAGGCTTCGGGGAAGTGTTAGGGTTAGGGTTCGGGCTAGGGTTAGGGTTAGGGGACGGGGAGGGTTTAGGGTCCAGGTGAGGGTACGACAACGCTTTAGGGGGAGCGTACGTGTGAGGGCGCGGGTTTGTGTTAGCGTACGGGTTAGGATTAGGGGACGGGTGAGGGTCAGGCTTCGGGGAAGGGTTAGGGTTAGGGTTCGGGCTAGGGTTAGGGTTAGGGGACGGGGAGGGTTTAGGGTCCAGGTGAGGGTATGACAACGCTTTAGGGGGAGCATACGTGTGAGGGCGCGGGTTAGTGTTAGCGTACGGGTTAGGATTAGGGGACGTGTGAGGGTCAGGCTTCGGGGAAGGGTTAGGGTTAGGGTTCGGGCTAGGGTTAGGTTTAGGGGACGGGGACGGTTTAGGGTCCAGGTGAGGGTACGACAACGCTTTAGGGGGAGCATACGTGTGAGGGCGCGGGTCAGTGTTAGCGTACGGGTTAGGATTAGGGGACGGGTGAGGGTCAGGCTTTGGGGAAGGGTTAGGGTTAGGGTTCGGGGTAGGGTTAGGGTTAGGGGACGGGGAGGGTAGGGTCTAGTTGAGGGTACGACAACGCTTTAGGTGGAGCGTACGTGTGAGGGCGCGGGTTACTGTTAGCGTACGGGTTAGGATTAGGGGACGGGTGAGGGTAAGGCTTCGGGGAAGGGTTAGGGTTCGGGCTAGGGTTAGGTTTAGGGGACGGGGAGGGTTTAGGGTCCAGGTGAGGGTACGACAACGCTTTAGGGGGAGCGTACGTGTGAGGGCGCGGGTTAGTGTTAGCGTACGGGTTAGGATTAGGGGTCGGGTGAGGGTCAGGCTACGGGGAAGGGTTAGGGTTAGGGTTCGGGCTAGGGTTAGGGTTAGGGGACGGGGACGGTTTAGGGTCCAGGTGACGGTACGACAACGCTTTAGGGAGAGCTTACGTGTGAGGGCGTGGGTTAGTGTTAGCGTACGGGTTAGGATTAGGGGACGGGTGAGGGTCAGGCTTCGGGGAAGGGTTAGGGTTGGGGTTCGGGCTAGGGTTAGGGTTAGGGGACGGGGAGGGTTTAGGGTCCAGGTGAGGGTACGACAACGCTTTAGGGGGAGCGTACGTGTGAGGGCGCGGGTTAGTGTTAGCGTACGGGTTAGGATTAGGGGACGGGTGAGGGTCAGGCTTCGGGGAAGGTTTAGGGTTAGGGTTCGGGCTAGGGTTAGGGTTAGGGGACGGGGAGGGTTTAGGGTCCAGGTGAGGGTAAGACAACGCTTTAGGGGGAGCGTACGTGTGAGGGCGCGGGTTAGTGTTAGCGTACGGGTTAGGATTAGGGGACGGCTGAGGGTCAGGCTTCGGGGAAGGGTTAGGGTTAGGGTTCGGGCTAGAGTTAGAGTTAGGGGACGGGGAGGGTTTAGGGTCCAGGTGAGGGTACGACAACGCTTTAGGGGGAGCGTACGTGTGAGGGCGTGGGTTACTGTTAGCGTACGGGTTAGGATTAGGGGACGGGTGAGGGTCAGGCTTCGGGGAAGGGTTAGGGTTAGGGTTCGGGCTAGGGTTAGGGTTAGGGGACGAGAGGGTTTAGGGTCCAGGTGTGGGTACGACAACGCTTTAGCGGGAGCGTACGTGTGAGGGCGCGGGTTAGTGTTAGCGTACGGGTTAGGATTAGGGGACGGGTGAGGGTCAGGCTTCGGGGAAGGGTTAGGGTTAGGGTTCGGGCTAGGGTTAGGGTTAGGGGACGGGGAGGGTTTAGTGTCCAGGTGAGGGTACGACAACGCTTTAGGTGGAGCGTACGTGTGAGGGCGCGGGTTAGTGTTAGCGTACGGTTTAGGATTAGGGGACGGGTGAGGGTCAGGCTTTGGGGAAGGGTTAGGGTTAGGGTTCGGGCTAGGGTTAGGGTGAGGGGATGGGGCGGTTTAGGGTCCAGGTGAGGGTACGACAACGCTTTAGGGGGAGCGTACGTGTGAGGGCGCAGGTTCGTGTTAGCGTACGGGTTAGGATTAGGGGACGGGTGAGTGTCAGGCTTCGGGGAAGGGTTAGGGTTAGGGTTCGGGCTAGGGTTAGGGTTAGGGGACGGGGACGGTTTAGGGTCCATGTGACGGTACGACAACGCTTTAGGGGGAGCGTACGTGTGAGGGCGCAGGTTCGTGTTAGCGTACGGGTTAGGATTAGGGGACGGGTGAGTGTCAGGCTTCGGGGAAGGGTTAGGGTTAGGGTTCGGGCTAGGGTTAGGGTTAGGGGACGGGGACGGTTTAGGGTCCACGTGACGGTACGACAACGCTTTAGGGGGAGCGTACGTGTGAGGGCGCAGGTTCGTGTTAGCGTACGGGTTAGGATTAGGGGACGGGTGAGTGTCAGGCTTCGGGGAAGGGTTAGGGTTAGGGTTCGGTCTAGGGTTAGGGTTAGGGGACGGGGACGGTTTAGGGTCCATGTGACGGTACGACAATGCTTTAGGGAGAGCGTACGTGTGAGGGCGTGGGTTAGTGTTAGCGTACGGGTTAGGATTATGGACGGGTGAGGGTCAGGCTTCGGGGAAGGGTTAGGGTTAGGGTTCGGGCTAGGGTTAGGGTTAGGGGACGGGGAGGGTTTAGGGTCCGGGTGAGGGTACGACAACGCTTTAGGGGGAGCGTACGTGTGAGGGCGCGGTTGAGTGTTAGCGTACGGTTTAGGATTAGGGGACGGGTGAGGGTCAGGCTTCGGGGAAGGGTTAGGGTTGGGGTTCGGGCTAGGGTTAGGGTTAGGGGACTTTGAGGGTTTAGGGTCCAGGTGAGGGTAAGACAACGCTTTAGGGGGAGCGTACGTGTGAGGGCGCGGGTTAGTGTTAGCGTACGGGTTAGGATTAGGGGACGGGTGAGGGTCAGGCTTCGGGGAAGGGTTAGGGTTAGGGTTGTGGCTAGGGTTAGGGTTAGGGGATGGGGAGGGTTTCGGGTCCAGGTGAGGGTACGAGAACGCTTTAGGGGGAGCGTACGTGTGAGGGCGTGGGTTAGTGTTAGCGTACCGGTTAGGATTAGGGGACGGGTGAGGGTCAGGCTTCGGGGAAGGGTTAGGGTTAGGGTTCGGGCTAGGGTTAGTGTTAGGGGACGGGGAGTGTTTAGGGTCCTGGTGAGTGTACGACAACGCTTTAGGGGGACCGTACGTGTGAGGGCGCGGGTTAGTGTTAGCGTACGGGTTAGGATTAGGGGACGGGTGAGGGTCAGGCTTCGGGGAAGGGTTAGGGTTAGGGTTCGGGCTAGGGTTAGGGTTAGGGGACGGGTGGGTTTAGGGTCCAGGTGAGGGTACGACAACGCTTTAGGGGTAGGGTCCGTGTGAGGGCGTGGGTTAGTGTTAGCGTTTGGGTTAGGATTAGGGGACGGCTGAGGGTCAGGCTTCGGTGAAGGGTTAGGGTTAGGGTTCGGGCTAGGGTTAGGGTTAGGGGACGGGGACGGTTTAGGGTCCAGGTGACGGTACGACAACACTTTAGGGAGAGCGTACGTGTGACGGCGTGGGTTAGTGTTAGCGTACGGGTTAGGATTAGGGGACGGGTGAGGGTCAGGCTTCGGGGTAGGGTTAGGGTTAGAGTTCTGGCTAGGGTTAGGGTTAGGGGACGGAGAGGGTTTAGGGTCCAGGTGAGGGTACGACAACGCTTTAGGGGGAGCGTACGTGTGAGGGCGCGGGTTAGTGTTAGCGTACGGGTTAGGATTAGGGGACGGGTGAGGGTCAGGCTTCGGGGAAGGGTTAGGGTTAGGGTTCGGGCTAGGGTTAGGGTTAGGGGACGGGGACGGTTTGGGTCCAGGTGAGGGTACGAAAACGCTTTAGGGGGAGCGTACGTGTGAGGGCGCGGGTTAGTGTTAGCGTACGGGTTAGGATTAGGGGACGGGTGAGGGTCAGGCTTCGGGGAAGGGTTAGGGTTCGGGCTAGGGTTAGGGTTAGGGGACGGGGAGGGTTTAGGGTCCAGGTGAGGGTACGACAACGCTTTAGGGGGAGCGTACGTGTGAGGGCGCGGGTTAGTGTTAGCGTACGGGTTAGGATTAGGGGACGAGTGAGGGTCAGGCTTCGGGGAAGGGTTAGGGTTAGGGTTCAGGCTAGGGTTAGGGTTAGGGGACGGGGACGGTTTAGGGTCCAGGAGAGGGTACGACAACGCTTTAGGGGGAGCGTACGTGTGAGGGCGCGGGTTAGTGTTAGCGTACGGGTTAGGATTAGGGGACGGGTGAGGGTCAGGCTTTGGGAAGGGTTAGGGTTAGGGTTCGGGCTATGGTTAGGGTTAGGGGACGGGGAGGGTTTAGGGTCCAGGTGAGGGTACGACAACACTTTAGGGCGTGCGTACGTGTGAGGGCGCGGGTTAGTGTTAGCATACGGGTTAGGATTAGGGGACGGGTGAGGGTCAGGCTTCGGGGAAGGGTTAGGGTTAGGGTTCGGGCTAGGGTTAGGGTTAGGGGACGGGGAGGGTTTAGGGTCCAGGTGAGGGTACGACAACGCTTTAGGGGGAACGTACGTGTGAGGGCGCGGGTTATTGTTAGCGTACGGGTTAGGATTAGGGGACGGGTGAGTGTCAGGCTTCGGGGAAGGATTGGGGTTAGGGTTCGGGCTAGGGTTAGGGTTTGGGGACGGGGACGGTTTAGGGTCCAGGTGACATACGACAACGCTTTAGGGAGAGCGTACGTGTGAGGGCGTGGGTTAGTGTTAGCGTACGGGTTAGGATTAGAGGACGGGTGAGGGTCAGGCTTCGGGGAAGGGTTAGGGTTAGGGTTCAGGCTAGGGTTAGGGTTAGGGGATGGGGAGGGTTTAGGGTCCAGGTGAGGGTACGACAACGCTTTAGGGGGAGCGTACGTGTGAAGGCGCGGGTTTGTGTTAGCGTACGGGTTAGGATTAGGGGACGGGTGAGGGTCAGGCTTCGGGGAAGGGTTAGGGTTAGGGTTCGGGCTAGGGTTAGGGTTAGGGGACGGGGAGGGTTTAGGGTCCAGGTAAGGGTACGACAACGCTTTAGGGGGAGCGTACGTGTGCGGGCGCGGGTTTGTGTTAGCGTACGGGTTAGGATTATGGGACGGGTGAGGGTCAGGCTTCGGGGAAGGGTTAGGGTTAGGGTTCGGGCTAGGGTTAGGGTTAGGGAACGGGGAGGGTTTAGGGTCCAGGTGAGGGTACGACAACGTTTTAGGGGGAGCGTAAGTGTGAGGGCACGGGTTAGTGTTCGCGTACGGGTTAGGATTAGGGTCGGGTGAGGGTCAGGCTTCGGGGAAGGGTTAGGGTTAGGGTTTGGGGTAGGGTTAGGGTTAGGGGACGGGGAGGGTTTAGGGTCCAGGTGAGGGTACGACAACGCTTTAGGGGGAGCGTAAGTGTGAGGGTGTGGGTTAGTGTTAGCCTACGGGTTAGGATTAGGGGACGGGTGAGGGTCAGGCTTCGGGGAAGGGTTAGGGTTAGGGTTCGGGCTAGGGTTAGGTTTAGGGGACGGGGAGGGTTTAGGGTCCAGGTGAGGGTACGACAACGCTTTAGAGGGAGCATACCTGTGAGGGCGTGGGTCAGTGTTAGCGTACGGGTTAGGATTAGGGGACGGGTGAGGGTCAGGCTTCGGGGAAGGGTTAGGGTTAGGGTTTGGGGTAGGGTTAGGGTTAGGGGATGGGGAGGGTTTCGGGTCCAGGTGAGGGTATGAGAACGCTTTAGGGGGAGCATACGTGTGAGGGCGCGGGTTAGTGTTAGCGTACGGGTTAGGATTAGGGGACGGGTGAGGGTCAGGCTTCGGGGAAGGGTTAGGGTTAGGGTTCGGGCTAGGGTTAGGGTTAGGGGACGGGGAGGGTTTAGGGTCCAGGTGAGGGTATGACAACGCTTTAGGTGGAGCGTACGTGTGAGGGCACGGGTTAGTGTTAGCGTACGGTTTAGGATTAGGGGACGGGTGAGGGTCAGGCTTCGGGGAAGGGTTAGGGTTAGGGTTTGGGCTAGGGTTAGGGTTAGGGGATGGGGACGGTTTAGGGTCCAGGTGACGGTACGACAACGCTTTAGGGGGAGCGTACGTGTGAGGGCGCGGGTTAGTGTTAGCGTACGGGTTAGGATTAGGGGACGGGTGAGGGTCAGGCTTCGGGGAAGGGTTAGGGTTAGGGTTCGGGCTAGGGTTAGGGTTAGGGACGGGGAGGGTTTAGGGTCCAGGTAAGGGTACGAGAACGCTTTAGGGGGAGCGTACGTGTGAGGGCGCGGGTTTGTGTTAGCGTACGGGTTAGGATTAGGGGTCGGGTGAGGGTCAGGCTTCGGGGAAGGGTTAGGGTTAGGGTTCGGGCTAGTGTTAGGGTTAGGGAACTGGGAGGGTTTAGGGTCCAGGTGAGGGTACGACAATGCTTTAGGGGGAGCGTACGTGTGAGGGCGCGGGTTAGTGTTAGCGTACGGGTTAGGATTAGGGGACGTGTGAGGGTCAGGCTTCGCGGAAGGGTTAGGGTTAGGGTTCGGGCTAGGGTTAGGGTTAGGGGAAGGGGAGGGTTTAGGGTCCAGGTGAGGGTACGACAACGCTTTAGGGGGAGCATACGTGTGAGGGCGCGGGTCAGTGTTAGCGTACGGGTTAGGATTAGGGGACGGGTGAGGGTCAGGCTTCGGGGAAGGGTTAAGGTTAGGGTTTGGGGTAGGGTTAGGGTTAGGGGACGGGGACGGTTTAGGGTCCAGGTGAGGGTATGACAACGCTTTAGGGGGAGCATACGTGTGAGGGCGTGGGTTAGTGTTAGCGTACGGGTTAGGATTAGGGGACGGGTGAGGGTCAGGCTTCGGGGAAGGGTTAGGGTTAGGGTTTGGGGTAGGGTTAGGGTTAGGGGATGGGGAGGGTTTTGGGTCCAGGTGAGGGTATGAGAACGCTTTAGGGGGAGCGTACGTGTGAGGGCGCGGGTCAGTGTTAGTGTACGGGTTAGGATTAGGGGACGGGTGAGGGTCAGGCTTCGGGGAACGGTTAGGGTTAGGGTTCGGGCTAGGGTTAGGGTTATGGGACGGGGAGGGTTTAGGGTCCAGGTGAGGGTACGACAACGCTTTAGGTGGAGCGTACGTGTGAGGGCGCGGGTTAGTGTTAGCGTACGGTTTAGGATTAGGGGACGGGTGAGGGTCAGGCTTCGGGGAAGGGTTAGGGTTAGGGTTTGGGCTACGGTTAGGGTTAGGGGATGGGGACGGTTTAGGGTCCAGGTGAGGGTACGACAACGCTTTAGGGGGAGCGTACGTGTGAGGGCGTGGGTTAGTGTTAGCGTACGGGTTAGAATTAGGGGACGGGTGAGGGTCAGGCTTCAGGGAAGTGTTAGGATTAGGGTTCGGGCTAGGGTTAGGGTTAGGGGACGGGGAGGATTTAGTGTCCAGGTGAGGGTACGACAACGCTTTAGGGGGAGCGTACGTGTGAGGGCGCGGGTTAGTGTTAGCGTACGGGTTAGGATTAGGGAACGGCTGAGGGTCAGGCTTCGGGGAAGGGTTAGGGTTAGGGTTCGGGCTAGGGTTAGGGTTAGGGGACGGGGAGGGTTTAGGGTCCAGGTGAGGGTACGACAACGCTTTGGGGGGAGCGTACGTGTGAGGGCGCGGGTTAGTGTTAGCGTACGGGTTAGGATTAGGGGACGGGTGAGGGTCAGGCTTCGGGGAAGGGTTAGGGTTAGGGTTCGGGCTAGGGTTAGAGTTAGGGGACGGGGCGGGTTTAGGGTCCAGGTGAGGGTACGACAACGCTTTAGGTGGAGCGTACGTGTGAGGGCGCGGGTTAGTGTTAGCGTACGGGTTAGGATTAGGGGACGGGTAAGGGTCAGGCTTCGGGGAAGGGTTAGGGTTAGGGTTCGGGCTAGGGTTAGGGTTAGGGGACGGGGAGGTTTTAGGGTCCAGGTGAGGGTACGACAACGCTTTAGGTGGAGCGTACGTGTGAGGGCGCGGGTTAGTGTTAGCGTACGGGTTAGGATTAGGGGACGGGTGAGGGTAAGGCTTCGGGGAAGGGTTAGGGTTAGGGTTCGGGCTAGGGTTAGGGTTAGGGGACGGGGAGGGTTTAGGGTCCAGGTGACGGTACGACAACGCTTTAGGGAGAGCGTACGTGTGAGGGCGTGGGTTAGTGTTAGCGTACGGGTTAGGATTAGGGGAAGGGTGAGGGTCAGGCTTCGGGGAAGGGTTAGGGTTAGGGTTCGGGCTAGGGTTAGGGTTAGGGGACGGGGAGGGTTTTGGTCCAGGTGAGGGTACGACAACGCTTTAGGGGGAGCGTACGTGTGAGGGCGCGGGTTAGTGTTAGCGTACGGGTTAGGATTAGGGGACGGGTGAGGGTCAGGCTTCGGGGAAGGGTTAGGGTTAGGGTTCGGGCTAGGGTTAGGGTTAGGGGACGGGGACGGTTTAGGGTCCAGGTGACGGTACGACAACGCTTTAGGGAGAGTGTACGTGTGAGAGCGTGGGTTAGTGTTAGCGTAAGGGTTAGGATTAGGGGACGGGTGAGGGTCAGGCTTCGGGGAAGGGTTAGTGTTAGGGTTCGGGCTATGGTTAGGGTTAGGGGACGGGGAGGGTTTAGGGTCCAGGTGAGGGTACGACAACGCTTTAGGGGGAGCGTACGTGTGAGGGCGCGGGTTAGTGTTAGCGTACGGGTTAGGATTAGGGGACGGGTGAGGGTCAGGCTTCGGGGAAGGGTTAGGGTTAGGGTTCGGGCTAGGGTTAGGGTTAGGGGACGGGGAGTGTTTAGGGTCCAGGTACGGGTACGACAACGCTTTAGGGGGAGCGTACGTGTGAGGGCGCGGGTTTGTGTTAGCGTACGGGTTAGGATTAGGGGACGGGTGAGGGTCAGGCTTCGGGGAAGTGTTAGGGTTAGGTTTAGGGCTAGGGTTAGGTTTAGGGGATGGGGAGGGTTTAGGGTCCAGGTGAGGGTACGACAACGCTTTAGGGGGAGCATACGAGTGAGGGCGCGGGTCAGTGTTAGCGTACGGGTTAGGATTAGGGCACGGGTGAGAGTAAGGCTTCGGGGAAGGGTTAGGGTTATGGTTCGGGGTAGGGTTAGGGTTAGGGGACGGGGAGGGTTTAGGGTCCAGTTGAGGGTACGACAACGCTTTAGGTGGAGCGTACGTGTGAGGGCGCGGGTTAGTGTTAGCGTACGGGTTAGGATTAGGGGACGGGTGAGGGTAAGGCTTCGGGGAAGGGTTAGGATTCGGGCTAGGGTTAGGGTTAGGGGACGGGGAGGGTTTAGGGTCCAGGTGAGGGTACGACAACGTTTAGGGGGAGCGTACGTGTGACGGCGCGGGTTAGTGTTAGCGTACGGGTTAGGATTAGGGGACGGGTGAGGGTCAGGCTTCGGGGAAGGGTTAGGGTTAGGGTTCGGGCTAGGGTTAGGGTTAGGGGACGGGGACGGTTTAGGGTCCAGGTGACGGTACGACAACGCTTTAGGGAGAGCTTACGTGTGAGGGCGTGGGTTAGTGTTAGCGTACGGGTTAGGATTAGGGGACGGGTGAGGGTCAGGCTTCGGGGAAGGGTTAGGGTTAGGGTTCGGGCTAGGGTTAGGGTTAGGGGACGGGGAGGGTTTAGGGTCCAGGTGAGGGTACGACAACGCTTTAGGGGGAGCGTACTTGTGAGGGCGCGGGTTAGTGTTAGCGTACGGGTTAGGATTAGGGGACGGGTGAGGGTCAGGCTTCGGGGAAGGGTTAGGGTTAGGGTTCGGGCTAGGGTTAGGGTTAGGGGACGGGGAGGATTTAGGGTCCAGGTGAGGGGACGACAACGCTTTACGGGGAGCGTACGTGTGAGGGCGTGGGTTAGTGTTAGCGTACGGGTTAGGATTAGGGGACGGGTGAGGGTCAGGCTTCGGGGAAGGGTTAGGGTTAGGGTTCCGGCTAGGGTTAGGGTTAGGGGACGAGGACGGTTTAGGGTCCAGGTGACGGTACGACAACGCTTTAGGGAGAGCGTACGTGTGAGGGCGTGTGTTAGTGTTAGCGTACGGGTTAGGATTAGGGGACGGGTGAGGGTCAGGCTTCGGGGAAGGGTTAGGGTTAAGGTTCGGGCTAGGGTTAGGGTTAGGGGACGGGGAGGGTTTAGGGTCCACGTAAGGGTACGACAACGCTTTAGGGGGAGCGTACGTGTGAGGGCGCGGGTTTGTGTTAGCGTACGGGTTAGGATTACGGGACGGGTGAGGGTCAGGCTTCGGGGAAGGGTTAGGGTTAGGGTTCGGGCTAGGGTTAGGGTTAGGGGACGGGGAGGGTTTAGGGTCCAGGTGAGGGTACGACAACGCTTTAGGGGGAGCGTACGTGTGAGGGCGCGGGTGAGTGTTAGCGTACGGGTAAGATTAGGGGACGGGTGAGGGTCAGGCTTCGGGGAAGGGTTAGGGTTAGGGTTCGGGCTAGGGTTAGGGTTAGGGGACGGGGAGGGTTTAGGGTCCACGTAAGGGTACGACAACGCTTTAGGGGGAGCGTACGTGTGAGGGCGCGGGTTTGTGTTAGCGTACGGGTTAGGATTAGGGGACGGGTGAGGGTCAGGCTTCGGGGAAGGGTTAGGGTTAGTGTTCGGGCTAGGGTTAGGGTTAGGGGACGGGGAGGGTTTAGGGTCCAGGTGAGGGTACGACAACGCTTTAGGGGGAGCGTACGTGTGAGGGCGCGGGTTAGTGTTAGCGTACGGGTTAGGATTAGGGGACGGGTGAGGGTCAGGCTTCGGGGAAGGGTTAGGGTTAGGGTTCGGGCTAGGGTTAGGGTTAGGGGACGGGGACGGTTTAGGGTCCAGGTGACGGTACGACAACGCTTTAGGGAGAGCTTACGTGTGAGGGCGTGGGTTAGTGTTAGCGTACGGGTTAGGATTAGGGGACGGGTGAGGGTCAGGCTTCGGGGAAGGGTTAGGGTTAGGGTTCGGGCTAGGGTTAGGGTTAGGGGATGGGGAGGGTTTAGGGTCCAGGTGAGGGTACGACAACACTTTAGGGGGAACGTACGTGTGAGGGCGCGGGTTATTGTTAGCGTACGGGTTAGGATTAGGGGACGGGTGAGGGTCAGGCTTCGGGGAAGGTTTAGGGTTAGGGTTCGGGCTAGGGTTAGGGTTTGGGGACGGGGACGGTTTAGGGTCCAGGTGACGGTACGACAACGCTTTAGGGAGAGCGTACGTGTGAGGGCGTGGGTTAGTGTTAGCGTACGGGTTAGGATTAGGGGACGGGTGAGGGTCAGGCTTCGGGTAAGGGTTAGGGTTAGGGTTCGGGCTAGGGTTAGGGTTAGGGGACGGGGGGGTTTAGGGTCCAGGTGAGGGTACGACAACGCTTTAGGGGGAGCGTACGTGTGAAGGCGCGGGTTAGTGTTAGCATACGGGTTAGGATTAGGGGACGGGTGAGGGTCAGACTTCGGGGAAGGGTTAGGGTTAGGGTTCGGGCTAGGGTTAGGGTTAGGGGACGGGGAGGGTTTAGGGTCCAGGTAAGGGTACGACAACGCTTTAGGGGGAGCGTACGTGTGAGGGCGCGGGTTTGTGTTAGCGTACGGTTTAGGATTATGGGATGGATGAGTGTCAGGCTTCGGGGAAGGGTTAGGGTTAGGGTTCAGGCTAGGGTTAGGGTTAGGGAATGGGGAGGGTTTAGGGTCCAGGTGAGGGTACGACAACGCTTTAGGGGGAGCGTAAGTGTGAGGGCGCGGGTTAGTGTTAGCGTACGGGTTACGATTAGGGGACGGGTGAGGGTCAGGCTTCGGGGAAGGGTTAGGTTTAGGGTTCGAGGTAGGGTTAGGTTTAGGGGACGGGAAGGGTTTAGGGTCCAGGTGAGGGTACGACAACGCTTTAGGGGGAGCATACGTGTGAGGGCGCGGGTCAGTGTTAGCGTACGGGTTAGGATTAGGGGACGGGTGAGTGTCAGGCTTCGGGGAAGGGTTAGGGTTAGGTTTCGGGCTAGGGTTAGGGTTAGGGGACGGGGAGGGTTTAGGGTCCAGGTGAGGGTATGACAACGCTTTAGGGGGAGCGTACGTGTGAGGGTGCGGGTTAGTGTTAGCGTACGGGTTAGGATTAGGGGACGTGTGAGGGTCAGGCTTCGTGGAAGGGTTAGGGTTATGGTTCGGGCTAGGGTTAGGTTTAGGGGACGGGAAGGGTTTAGGGTCCAGGTGAGGGTACGACAACGCTTTAGGGGGAGCGTACGTGTGAGGGCGCGGGTCAGTGTTAGCGTACGGGTTAGGATTAGGGTACGGGTGAGGGTCAGGCTTCGGGGAAGGGTTAGGGTTAGGGTTCGTGGTAGGGTTAGGGTTAGGGGACGGGGAGGGTTTAGGGTCCAGGTGAGGGTACGACAACGCTTTAGGGGGAGCGTACGTGTGAGGGCGTGGGTTAGTGTTAGCGTACGGCTTAGGATTAGGGGACGGGTGAGGGTCAGGCTTCGGGGAAGCGTTAGGTTTAGGGTTCTGGCTAGGGTTAGGGTTAGGGGACGGGGAGGGTTTAGGGTCCAGGTGAGGGTATGACAACGCTTTAGGGGGAGCGTACGTGTGAGGGCGCGGCTTAGTGTTAGCGTACGGGTTAGGATTAGGGGACGGGTGAGGGTCAGGTTTCGGGGAAGGGTTAGGGTTAGGGTTCGGGCTAGGGTTAGGTTTAGGGGACGGGGAGGGTTTAGGGTCCAGGTGAGGGTACGACAACGCTTTAGGGGGAGCATACGTGTGAGGGCGTGGGTCAGTGTTAGCGTACGGGTTAGGATTAGAGGACGGGTGAGGGTCAGGCTTCGGGGAAGGGTTAGGGTTAGGCTTTGGGGTAGGGTTAGGGTTAGGGGATGGGGAGGGTTTCGGGTCCAGGTGAGGGTATGAGAACGCTTTAGGGGGAGCATACGTGTGAGGGCGCGGGTTAGTGTTAGCGTACGGGTTAGGATTAGGGGACGGGTGAGGGTCAGGCTTCGGGGAAGGGTTAGGGTTAGGGTTTGGGCTAGGGTTAGGGTTAGGGGATGGGGACGGTTTAGGTTCCAGGTGAGGGTACGACAACGCTTTAGGGGGAGCGTACGTGTGAGGGCGCGGGTTAGTGTTAGCGTACGGGTTAGGATTAGGGGACGGGTGAGGGTCAGGCTTCGGGGAAGGGTTAGGGTTAGGGTTCGGGCTAGGGTTAGGGTTAGGGGACGGGGAGGGTTTAGGGTCCAGGTAAGGGTACGAGAACGCTTTAGGGGGAGCGTACGTGTGAGGGCGCGGGTTTGTGTTAGCGTACGGGTTAGGATTAGGTGTCGGGTGAGGGTCAGGCTTCGGGGAAGGTTTAGGGTTAGGGTTCGGGCTAGGGTTAGGGTTAGGGAACGGGGAGGGTTTAGGGTCCAGGTGAGGGTACGACAACGCTTTAGGGGGAGCGTACGTGTGAGGGCGCGGGTTAGTGTTAGTGTACGGGTTAGGATTAGGGGACGGGTGAGGGTCAGGCTTCGGGGAAGGGTTAGTGTTACGGTTCGGGCTAGGTTTAGGGTTAGGGGACGGGGAGGGTTTAGGGTCCAGGTGAGGGTACGACAACGCTTTAGGGGGAGCATACGTGTGAGGGCGCGTGTCAGTGTTAGCGTACGGGTTAGGATTAGGGGACGGGTGAGGGTCAGGCTTCGGGGAAGGGTTAGGGTTAGGGTTTGGGGTAGGGTTAGGGTTAGGGGACAGGGAGGGTTTAGGGTCCAGGTGAGGGTACGACAACGCTTTAGGGGGAGCATACGTGTGAGGGCGCGGGTTAGTGTTAGCGTACGGGTTAGGATTAGGGGACGGGTGAGGGTCAGGCTTCGGGGAAGGGTTAGGGTTAGGGTTTGTGGTAGGGTTAGGGTTAGGGGATGGGGAGGGTTTCGGGTCCAGTTGAGGGTATGTGAACGCTTTAGGGGGAGCGTACGTGTTAGGGCGCGGGTCAGTGTTAGCGTACGGGTTAGGATTAGGGGACGGGTGAGGGTCAGGCTTCGGGGAAGGGTTAGGGTTAGGGTTCGGGGTAGGGTTAGGGTTAGGGGACGGGGAGGGTTTAGGGTCCAGGTGAGGGTACGACAACGCTTTAGGGGGAGCGTACGTGTGAGGGCGCGGGTTAGTGTTAGCGTACGGGTTAGGATTAGGGGACGGGTGAGGGTCAGGCTTCGGGGAAGGGTTAGGGTTAGGGTTCGGGCTAGGGTTAGGGTTAGGGGACGGGGACGGTTTAGGGTCCAGGTGACGGTACGACAACGCTTTAGGGAGAGCGTACGTGTGAGGGCGTGGGTTAGTGTTAGCGTACGGGTTAGGATTATGGACGGGTGAGGGTCAGGCTTCGGGGAAGGGTTAGGGTTAGGGTTCGGGCTAGGGTTAGGGTTAGGGGACGGGGAGGGTTTAGGGTCCAGGTGAGGGTACGACAACGCTTTAGGGGGAGCGTACGTGTGAAGGCGCGGGTTAGTGTTAGCGTACGGGTTAGGATTAGGGGACGGGTGAGGGTCAGGCTTCGGGGAAGGGTTAGGGTTAGGGTTCTGGCTAGGGTTAGGGTTAGGGGACGGGGAGGGTTTAGGGTCCAGGTGAGGGTACGACAACGCTTTAGGGGGAGCGTACGTGTGAAGGCGCGGGTTAGTGTTAGCGTACGGGTTAGGATTAGGGGACGGGTGAGGGTCAGGCTTCGGGGAAGGGTTAGGGTTAGTGTTCGGGCTAGGGTTAGGGTTAGGGGACGGGGAGGGTTTAGGGTCCAGGTGAGGGTACGACAACGCTTTAGGGGGAGCGTACGTGTGAGGGCGCGGGTTAGTGTTAGCGTACGGGTTAGGATTAGGGGACGGGTGAGGGTCAGGCTTCGGGGAAGGGTTAGGGTTAGGGTTCGGTCTATGGTTAGGGTTAGGGGACGGGGAGGGTTTAGGGTCCAGGTGAGGGTACGACAACGCTTTAGGGGGAGCGTACGTGTGAGGGCGCGGGTTAGTGTTAGCGTACGGGTTAGGATTAGGGGACGGGTGAGGGTCAGGCTTCGGGGAAGGGTTAGGGTTAGGGTTCGGGCTAGGGTTAGGGTTAGGGGACGGGGAGGGTTTAGGGTCCAGGTAAGGGTATGACAACGCTTTAGGGGAGCGTACGTGTGAGGGCGCGGGTTTGTGTTAGCGTACGGGTTAGGATTAGGGGACGGGTGAGGGTCAGGCTTCGGGGAAGGGTTAGGGTTAGGGTTCGGGCTAGGGTTAGGGTAAGGGAACGGGGAGGGTTTAGGGTCCAGGTGAGGGTACGACAACGCTTTAGGGGGAGCGTACGTGTGAGGGCGCGGGTTAGTGTTAGCGTACGGGTTAGGATTAGGGGACGTGTGAGGGTCAGGCTTCGGGGAAGGGTTAGGGTTATGGTTCGGGCTAGGGTTAGGTTTAGGGGACGGGAAGGGTTTAGGGTCCAGGTGAGTGTACGACAACGCTTTAGGGGGAGCATACGTGTGAGGGTGCGGGTCAGTGTTAGCGTACGGGTTAGGATTAGGGGACGGGTGAGGGTCAGGCTTCGGGGAAGGGTTAGGGTTAGGGTTCGGGCTAGGGTTAGGTTTAGGGGACGGGGAGGGTTTAGGGTCCAGCTGAGGGTACGACAACGCTTTAGGGGGAGCATACGTGTGAGGGCGCGGGTCAGTGTTAGCGTACGGGTTAGGATTAGGGGACGGGTGAGGGTCAGGCTTCGGGGAAGGGTTAGGGTTAGGGTTTGGGGTAGGGTTAGGGTTAGGGGATGGGGAGGGTTTCGGGTCCAGGTGAGGGTATGAGAAAGCTTTAGGGAGAGCGTACGTGTGAGGGCGCGGGTTAGTGTTAGCGTACGGGTTAGGATTAGGGGACGGGTGAGGTTTCAGGCTTCGGGGAAGGGTTAGGGTTAGGGTTCGGGCTAGGGTTAGGGTTAGGGGACGGGGAGGGTTTAGGGTCCAGTTGAGGGTACGACAACGCTTTAGGTGGAGCGTACGTGTGAGGGCGCGGGTTAGTGTTAGCGTACGGGTTAGGATTAGGGGACGGGTGAGGGTAAGGCTTCGGGGAAGGGTTAGGGTTAGGGTTCGGGCTAGGGTTAGGGTTAGGGGACGGGGAGGGTTTAGGGTCCAGTTGAGGGTACGACAACGCTTTAGGGGGAGCGTACGTGTGAGGGCGCGGGTTAGTGTTAGCGTACGGTTTAGGATTAGGGGACGGGTGAGGGTCAGGCTTCGGGGAAGGGTTAGGGTTAGGGTTCGGGCTAGGGTTCGGGTTAGGGGACGGGGACGGTTTAGGGTCCAGGTGACGGTACGACAACGCTTTAGGGAGAGCGTACGTGTGAGGGCGTGGGTTAGTGTTAGCGTACGGGTTAGGATTAGGGGCCGGGTGAGGGTCAGGCTTCGGGGAAGGGTTAGGGTTAGGGTTCGGGCTAGGGTTAGGGTTAGGGGACGGGGAGGGTTTAGGGTCCAGGTGAGGGTACGACAACGCTTTAGGGGGAGTGTACGTGTGAAGGCGCGGGTTAGTGTTAGCGTTCGGGTTAGGATTAGGGGACGGGTGAGGGTCAGGCTTCGGGGAAGGGTTAGGGTTAGTGTTCGGGCTAGGGTTAGGGTTAGGGGACGGGGAGGGTTTAGGGTCCAGGTGAGGGTACGACAACGTTTTAGGGGGAGCGCACGTGTGAGGGCGCGGGTCAGTGTTAGCGTACGGGTTAGGATTAGGGGACCGGTGAGGGTCAGGCTTCGGGGAAGGGTTAGGGTTAGGGTTCGGGCTAGGGTTAGGGGACGGGGAGGGTTTAGGGTCCAGGTGAGGGTACGACAACGCTTTAGGGGGAGCGTACGTGTGAGGGCGCGGGTTTGTGTTAGCGTACGGGTTAGGATTAGGGGATGGGTGAGGGTCAGGCTTCGAGGAAGGGTTAGGGTTAGGGTTCGGGCTAGGGTTAGGGTTAGGGGACGGGGAGGGTTTAGGGTCCAGGTGAGGGTATGACAACGCTTTAGGGGGAGCGTACGTGTGAGGGCGTGGGTTAGTGTTAGCGTACGGGTTAGGATTAGGGGACAGGTGAGGGTCAGGCTTCGGGGAAGGGTTAGGGTTAGGGTTCGGGCTAGGGTTAGGGTTAGGGGACGGGGAGGGTTTAGGGTCCAGGTGAGGGTACGACAACGCTTTAGGTGGAGCGTACGTGTGAGGGCGCGGGTTAGTGTTAGCGTACGGTTTAGGATTAGGGGACGGGTGAGGGTCAGGCTTCGGGGAAGGGTTAGGGTTAGGGTTCGGGCTAGGGTTAGGGTTAGAGGATGGGGACGGTTTAGGGTCCAGGTGAGGGTACGACAACGCTTTAGGGGGTGCGTACGTGTGAGGGCGCGGGTTAGTGTTAGCGTACGGGTTAGGATTAGGGGACGGGTGAGGGTCAGGCTTCGGGGAAGTGTTAGGGTTAGGGTTCGGGCTAGGGTTAGGGTTAGGGGACGGGGAGGGTTTAGGGTCCAGGTGAGGGTACGACAACGCTTTAGGGGGAGCGTACGTGTGAGGGCGCGGGTTAGTGTTAGCGTACGGGTTAGGATTAGGGGACGGGTGAGGCTCAGGCTTCGGGGAAGGGTTAGGGTTAGGGTTCGGGCTAGGGTTCGGGTTAGGGGACGGGGACGGTTTAGGGTCCAGGTGACGGTACGACAACACTTTAGGAGGAGCGTACGTGTGAGGGCGCAGGTTAGTGTTAGCGTACGGGTTAGGATTAGGGGACGGGTGAGGGTCAGGCTTCGGGGAAGGGTTAGGGTTAGTGTTCGGGCTAGGGTTAGGGTTAGGGGACGGGGAGGGTTTAGGGTCCAGGTGAAGGTACGACAACGCTTTAGGGGTAGCGTACGTGTGAGGGCGCGGGTTAGTGTTAGCGTACGGGTTAGGATTAGGGGACGAGTGAGGTTCAGGCTTCTGGGAAGTGTTAGGGTTAGGGATCGGGCTAGGGTTAGGGTTAGGGGATGGGGACGGCTTAGGGTCCAGGTGAGGGTACGACAACGCTTTAGGGGGAGCGTACGTGTGAGGGCGTAGGTTAGTGTTAGCGTACGGGTTAGGATTAGGGGACGGGTGAGGGTCAGGCTTCGGGGAAGGGTTAGGGTTAGTGTTCGGGCTAGGGTTAGGGTTAGGGGACGGGGACGGTTTAGGGTCCAGGTGACGGTACGAAAACGCTTTAGGGGGAGCGTACGTGTGAGGGCGTGGGTTAGTGTTAGCGTACGGGTTAGGATTAGGGGACGGGTGAGTGTCAGGTTTCGGGGAAGGGTTAGGGTTAGGGTTCGGGCTAGGGTTAGGGTTAGGGGACGGGGACGGTTTAGGGTCCAGGTGACGGTACGACAACGCTTTAGGGGGAGCGTACGTGTTTGGGCGCGGGTTAGTGTTAGCGTACGGGTTAGGATTAGGGGACGGGTGAGGGTCAGGCTTCGGGGAAGGTTTAGGGTTAGGGGACGGGGAGGGTTTAGGGTCCAGGTGAGGGTACGACAACGCTTTAGGGGGAGCGTACGTGTGAGGGCGCGGGTTAGTGTTAGTGTACGGGTTAGGATTAGGGGACGGGTGAGGGTCAGGCTTCGGGGAAGGGTTAGTGTTACGGTTCGGGCTAGGTTTAGGGTTAGGGGACGGGGAGGGTTTAGGGTCCAGGTGAGGGTACGACAACGCTTTAGGGGGAGCATACGTGTGAGGGCGCGTGTCAGTGTTAGCGTACGGGTTAGGATTAGGGGACGGGTGAGTGTCAGGCTTCGGGGAAGGGTTAGGGTTAGGGTTTGGGGTAGGGTTAGGGTTAGGGGACAGGGAGGGTTTAGGGTCCAGGTGAGGGTACGACAACGCTTTAGGGGGAGCATACGTGTGAGGGCGCGGGTTAGTGTTAGCGTACGGGTTAGGATTAGGGGACGGGTGAGGGTCAGGCTTCGGGGAAGGGTTAGGGTTAGGGTTTGTGGTAGGGTTAGGGTTAGGGGATGGGGAGGGTTTCGGGTCCAGTTGAGGGTATGTGAACGCTTTAGGGGGAGCGTACGTGTTAGGGCGCGGGTCAGTGTTAGCGTACGGGTTAGGATTAGGGGACGGGTGAGGGTCAGGCTTCGGGGAAGGGTTAGGGTTAGGGTTCGGGGTAGGGTTAGGGTTAGGGGACGGGGAGGGTTTAGGGTCCAGGTGAGGGTACGACAACGCTTTAGGGGGAGCGTACGTGTGAGGGCGCGGGTTAGTGTTAGCGTACGGGTTAGGATTAGGGGACGGGTGAGGGTCAGGCTTCGGGGAAGGGTTAGGGTTAGGGTTCGGGCTAGGGTTAGGGTTAGGGGACGGGGACGGTTTAGGGTCCAGGTGACGGTACGACAACGCTTTAGGGAGAGCGTACGTGTGAGGGCGTGGGTTAGTGTTAGCGTACGGGTTAGGATTATGGACGGGTGAGGGTCAGGCTTCGGGGAAGGGTTAGGGTTAGGGTTCGGGCTAGGGTTAGGGTTAGGGGACGGGGAGGGTTTAGGGTCCAGGTGAGGGTACGACAACGCTTTAGGGGGAGCGTACGTGTGAAGGCGCGGGTTAGTGTTAGCGTACGGGTTAGGATTAGGGGACGGGTGAGTGTCAGGCTTCGGGGAAGGGTTAGGGTTAGGGTTCGGGCTAGGGTTAGGGTTAGGGGACGGGGAGGGTTTAGGGTCCAGGTGAGGGTACGACAACGCTTTAGGGGGAGCGTACGAGTGAGGGCGCGGGTTAGTGTTAGCGTACGGGTTAGGATTAGGGGACGGGTGAGGGTCAGGCTTTGGGAAGGGTTAGGGTTAGGGTTCGGGCTATGGTTAGGGTTAGGGGACGGGGAGGGTTTAGGGTCCAGGTGAGGGTACGACAACGCTTTAGTGGGAGCGTACGTGTGAGGGCGCGGGTTAGTGTTAGCGTACGGGTTAGGATTAGGGGACGGGTGAGGGTCAGGCTTCGGGGAAGGGTTAGGGTTAGGGTTCAGGCTAGGGTTAGGGTTAGGGGACGGGGAGGGTTTAGGGTCCACGTAAGGGTACGACAACGCTTTAGGGGGAGCGTACGTGTGAGGGCGCGGGTTTGTGTTAGCGTACGGGTTAGGATGAGGGGACGGGTGAGGGTCAGGCTTCGGGGAAGGGTTAGGGTTAGGGTTCGGGCTAGGGTTAGGGTTAGGGGACGGGGAGGGTTTAGGGTCCAGGTGAGGGTACGACAACGCTTTAGGGGGAGCGTACGTGTGAGGGCGCGGGTTAGTGTTAGCGTACGGGTTAGGATTAGGGGACGGGTGAGGGTCAGGCTTCGGGGAAGGGTTAGGGTTAGGGTTCGGGCTAGGGTTAGGGTTAGGGGATGGGGACGGTTTAGGGTCCACGTAAGGGTACGACAACGCTTTAGGGGGAGCGTACGTGTGAGGGCACGGGTTAGTGTTAGCGTACGGGTTAGGATTAGGGGACGGGTGAGGGTCAGGCTTCGGGGAAGGGTTAGGGTTAGGGTTCGGGCTAGGGTTAGGGTTAGGGGACGGGGAGGGTTTAGGGTCCACGTAAGGGTACGACAACGCTTTAGGGGGAGCGTACGTGTGAGGGCGCGGGTTTGTGTTAGCGTACGGGTTAGGATTAGGGGACGGGTGAGGGTCAGGCTTCGGGGAAGGGTTAGGGTTAGTGTTCGGGCTAGGGTTAGGGTTAGGGGACGGGGAGGGTTTAGGGTCCAGGTGAGGGTACAACAACGCTTTAGGGGGAGCGTACGTGTGAGGGCGCGGGTTAGTGTTACCGTACGGGTTAGGATTAGGGGCCGGGTGAGGGTCAGGCTTCGGGGAAGGGTTAGGGTTCGGGCTAGGGTTAGGGTTAGGGGACGGGGAGGGTTTAGGGTCTAGATGAGGGTACGACAAAGCTTTAGGGGGAGCGTACGTGTGAGGGCGCCGGTTAGTGTTAGCGTACGGGTTAGGATTAGGGGACGGGTGAGGGTCAGGCTTCGGGGAAGGGTTAGGGTTAGGGTTCGGGCTAGGGTTAGGGTTAGGGGACGGGGAGGGTTTAGGGTCCAGGTGAGGGTACGACAACGCTTTAGGGGGAGCGTACGTGTGAGGGCGCGGGTTAGTGTTAGCGTACGGTTTAGGATTAGGGGACGGGTGAGGGTCAGGCTTCGGGGAAGGGTTAGGGTTAGGGTTCGGGCTAGGGTTAGAGTTAGGGGACGGGGCGGGTTTAGGGTCCAGGTGAGGGTACGACAACGCTTTAGGGGGAGCGTACGTGTGAGGGCGCGGGTTAGTGTTAGCGTACGGGTTAGGATTAGGGGACGGGTGAGGGTCAGGCTTCGGGGAAGGGTTAGGGTTAGGGTTCGGGCTAGGGTTAGGGTTAGGGGACGGGGAGGGTTTAGGGTCCAGGTGAGGGTACGACAACGCTTTAGGTGGAGCGTACGTGTGAGGGCGCGGGTTAGTGTTAGCGTACGGGTTAGGATTAGGTGACGGGTGAGGGTAAGGCTTCGGGGAAGGGTTAGGGTTAGGGTTCGGGCTAGGGTTAGGGTTAGGGGACGGGGACGGTTTAGGGTCCACGTGACGGTACGACAACGCTTTAGGGAGAGCGTACGTGTGAGGGCGTGGGTTAGTGTTAGCGTACGGGTTAGGATTAGAGGACGGGTGAGGGTCAGGCTTCGGGGAAGTGTTAGGGTTAGGGTTCGGGCTAGGGTTAGGGTTAGGGGACGGGGAGGGTTTAGGGTCCAGGTGAGGGTACGACAACGCTTTAGGGGGAGCGTACGTGTGAGGGCGCGGGTTAGTGTTAGCGTACGGGTTAGGATTAGGGGACGGGTGAGGGTCAGGCTTCGGGGAAGGGTTAGGGTTAGGGTTCGGGCTAGGGTTAGGGTTAGGGGACGGGGAGGGTTTAGGGTCCAGGTAAGGGTATGACAACGCTTTAGGGGAGCGTACGTGTGAGGGCGCGGGTTTGTGTTAGCGTACGGGTTAGGATTAGGGGACGGGTGAGGGTCAGGCTTCGGGGAAGGGTTAGGGTTAGGGTTCGGGCTAGGGTTAGGGTAAGGGAACGGGGAGGGTTTAGGGTCCAGGTGAGGGTACGACAACGCTTTAGGGGGAGCGTACGTGTGAGGGCGCGGGTTAGTGTTAGCGTACAGGTTAGGATTAGGGGACGTGTGAGGGTCAGGCTTCGGGGAAGGGTTAGGGTTATGGTTCGGGCTAGGGTTAGGTTTAGGGGACGGGAAGGGTTTAGGGTCCAGGTGAGTGTACGACAACGCTTTAGGGGGAGCATACGTGTGAGGGTGCGGGTCAGTGTTAGCGTACGGGTTAGGATTAGGGGACGGGTGAGGGTCAGGCTTCGGGGAAGGGTTAGGGTTAGGGTTCGGGCTAGGGTTAGGTTTAGGGGACGGGGAGGGTTTAGGGTCCAGCTGAGGGTACGACAACGCTTTAGGGGGAGCATACGTGTGAGGGCGCGGGTCAGTGTTAGCGTACGGGTTAGGATTAGGGGACGGGTGAGGGTCAGGCTTCGGGGAAGGGTTAGGGTTAGGGTTTGGGGTAGGGTTAGGGTTAGGGGATGGGGAGGGTTTCGGGTCCAGGTGAGGGTATGAGAAAGCTTTAGGGAGAGCGTACGTGTGAGGGCGCGGGTTAGTGTTAGCGTACGGGTTAGGATTAGGGGACGGGTGAGGTTTCAGGCTTCGGGGAAGGGTTAGGGTTAGGGTTCGGGCTAGGGTTAGGGTTAGGGGACGGGGAGGGTTTAGGGTCCAGTTGAGGGTACGACAACGCTTTAGGTGGAGCGTACGTGTGAGGGCGCGGGTTACTGTTAGCGTACGGGTTAGGATTAGGGGACGGGTGAGGGTAAGGCTTCGGGGAAGGGTTAGGGTTAGGGTTCGGGCTAGGGTTAGGGTTAGGGGACGGGGAGGGTTTAGGGTCCAGTTGAGGGTACGACAACGCTTTAGGGGGAGCGTACGTGTGAGGGCGCGGGTTAGTGTTAGCGTACGGTTTAGGATTAAGGGACGGGTGAGGGTCAGGCTTCGGGGAAGGGTTAGGGTTAGGGTTCGGGCTAGGGTTCGGGTTAGGGGACGGGGACGGTTTAGGGTCCAGGTGACGGTACGACAACGCTTTAGGGAGAGCGTACGTGTGAGGGCGTGGGTTAGTGTTAGCGTACGGGTTAGGATTAGGGGCCGGGTGAGGGTCAGGCTTCGGGGAAGGGTTAGGGTTAGGGTTCGGGCTAGGGTTAGGGTTAGGGGACGGGGAGGGTTTAGGGTCCAGGTGAGGGTACGACAACGCTTTAGGGGGAGTGTACGTGTGAAGGCGCGGGTTAGTGTTAGCGTACGGGTTAGGATTAGGGGACGGGTGAGGGTCAGGCTTCGGGGAAGGGTTAGGGTTAGTGTTCGGGCTAGGGTTAGGGTTAGGGGACGGGGAGGGTTTAGGGTCCAGGTGAGGGTACGACAACGTTTTAGGGGGAGCGTACGTGTGAGGGCGCGGGTCAGTGTTAGCGTACGGGTTAGGATTAGGGGACCGGTGAGGGTCAGGCTTCGGGGAAGGGTTAGGGTTAGGGTTCGGGCTAGGGTTAGGGGACGGGGAGGGTTTAGGGTCCAGGTGAGGGTACGACAACGCTTTAGGGGGAGCGTACGTGTGAGGGCGCGGGTTTGTGTTAGCGTACGGGTTAGGATTAGGGGATGGGTGAGGGTCAGGCTTCGAGGAAGGGTTAGGGTTAGGGTTCGGGCTAGGGTTAGGGTTAGGGGACGGGGAGGGTTTAGGGTCCAGGTGAGGGTATGACAACGCTTTAGGGGGAGCGTACGTGTGAGGGCGTGGGTTAGTGTTAGCGTACGGGTTAGGATTAGGGGACAGGTGAGGGTCAGGCTTCGGGGAAGGGTTAGGGTTAGGGTTCGGGCTAGGGTTAGGGTTAGGGGACGGGGAGGCTTTAGGGTCCAGGTGAGGGTACGACAACGCTTTAGGTGGAGCGTACGTGTGAGGGCGCGGGTTAGTGTTAGCGTACGGTTTAGGATTAGGGGACGGGTGAGGGTCAGGCTTCGGGGAAGGGTTAGGGTTAGGGTTCGGGCTAGGGTTAGGGTTAGAGGATGGGGACGGTTTAGGGTCCAGGTGAGGGTACGACAACGCTTTAGGGGGTGCGTACGTGTGAGGGCGCGGGTTAGTGTTAGCGTACGGGTTAGGATTAGGGGACGGGTGAGGGTCAGGCTTCGGGGAAGTGTTAGGGTTAGGGTTCGGGCTAGGGTTAGGGTTAGGGGACGGGGAGGGTTTAGGGTCCAGGTGAGGGTACGACAACGCTTTAGGGGGAGCGTACGTGTGAGCGCGCGGGTTAGTGTTAGCGTACGGGTTAGGATTAGGGGACGGGTGAGGGTCAGGCTTCGGGGAACGGTTAGGGTTAGGGTTCGGGCTAGGGTTAGGGTTAGGGGACGGGGAGGGTTTAGGGTCCAGGTGAGGGTACGACAACGCTTTAGGGGGAGCGTACGTGTGAGGGCGCGGCTTAGTGTTAGCGTACGGGTTAGGATTAGGGGACGGGTGAGGCTCAGGCTTCGGGGAAGGGTTAGGGTTAGGGTTCGGGCTAGGGTTCGGGTTAGGGGACGGGGACGGTTTAGGGTCCAGGTGACGGTACGACAACACTTTAGGGGGAGCGTACGTGTGAGGGCGCAGGTTAGTGTTAGCGTACGGGTTAGGATTAGGGGACGGGTGAGGGTCAGGCTTCGGGGAAGGGTTAGGGTTAGTGTTCGGGCTAGGGTTAGGGTTAGGGGACGGGGAGGGTTTAGGGTCCAGGTGAAGGTACGACAACGCTTTAGGGGTAGCGTACGTGTGAGGGCGCGGGTTAGTGTTAGCGTACGGGTTAGGATTAGGGGACGAGTGAGGTTCAGGCTTCTGGGAAGTGTTAGGGTTAGGGATCGGGCTAGGGTTAGGGTTAGGGGATGGGGACGGCTTAGGGTCCAGGTGAGGGTACGACAACGCTTTAGGGGGAGCGTACGTGTGAGGGCGTAGGTTAGTGTTAGCGTACGGGTTAGGATTAGGGGACGGGTGAGGGTCAGGCTTCGGGGAAGGGTTAGGGTTAGTGTTCGGGCTAGGGTTAGGGTTAGGGGACGGGGACGGTTTAGGGTCCAGGTGACGGTACGAAAACGCTTTAGGGGGAGCGTACGTGTGAGGGCGTGGGTTAGTGTTAGCGTACGGGTTAGGATTAGGGGACGGGTGAGTGTCAGGTTTCGGGGAAGGGTTAGGGTTAGGGTTCGGGCTAGGGTTAGGGTTAGGGGACGGGGACGGTTTAGGGTCCAGGTGACGGTACGACAACGCTTTAGGGGGAGCGTACGTGTTTGGGCGCGGGTTAGTGTTAGCGTACGGGTTAGGATTAGGGGACGGGTGAGGGTCAGGCTTCGGGGAAGGTTTAGGGTTAGGGGACGGGGAGGGTTTAGGGTCCAGGTGAGGGTACGACAACGCTTTAGGGGGAGCGTACGTGTGAGAGCGCGGGTTAGTGTTAGCGTACGGGTTAGGAATAGGGGACGGGTGAGGGTCAGGTTTCGGGGAAGGGTTAGGGTTAGGGTTCGGGCTAGGGTTAGGGTTAGGGGACGGGGACGGTTTAGGGTCCAGGTGAGGGTACGACAACGCTTTAGGGGGAGCGTACGTGTGAGGGCGCGGGTTAGTGTTAGCGTACGGGTTAGGATTAGGGGACGGGTGAGGAGCAGGCTTCGGGGAAGGGTTAGGGTTAGGGTTCGGGCTAGGGTTAGGGTTAGGGGACGGGGAGGGTTTAGGGTCCAGGTGAGGGTACGACAACGCTTTAGGGGGAGCGTACGTGTGAGGGCGTGGGTTAGTGTTAGCGTACGGGTTAGGATTAGGGGACGGGTGAGGGTCAGGCTTCGGGGAAGTGTTAGGGTTAGGGTTCGGGCTAGGGTTAGGGTTAGGGGACGGGGACGGTTTAGGGTCCAGGTGACGGTACGACAACGCTTTAGGGAGAGCGTACGTGTGAGGGCGTGGGTTAGTGTTAGCGTACGGCTTAGGATTAGGGGACGGGTGAGGGTCAGGCTTCGGGGAAGGGTTAGGGTTAGGGTTCGGGCTAGGGTTAGGGTTAGGGGACGGGGACGGTTTAGAGTCCAGGTGAGGGTTCGACAACGCTTTAGGGGGACCGTACGTGTGAGGGCGCGGGTTAGTGTTAGCGTACGGGTTAGGATTAGGGGACGGGTGAGGGTCAGGCTTCGGGGAAGGGGTAGGGTTAGGGTTCGGGCTAGGGTTAGGGTTAGGGGACGGGGAGGGTTTAGGGTCCAGGTGAGGGTACGACAACGCTTGAGGGGGAGCGTACGTGTGAGGGGGCGGGTTAGTGTTAGCGTACGGGTTAGGATTAGGGGACGGGTGAGGGTCAGGCTTCGGGGAAGGGTTAGGGTTAGGTTTCGGGCTAGGGTTAGGGTTAGGAGACGGGGACGGGGACGGTTTAGGGTCCAGGTGAGGGTACGATAACGCTTTAGGGGGAGCGTACGTGTGAGGGCGCGGGTTAGTGTTAGCGTACGGGTTAGGATTAGAGGACGGGTGAGGGTCAGGCTTCGGGGAAGGTTTAGGGTTAGGGTTCGGGCTAGGGTTAGGGTTAGGGGACGGGGAGGGTTTAGGGTCCGGTGAGGGTACGACAACGCTTTAGGGGGAGCGTACGTTTGAGGGCGCGGGTTAGTGTTAGCGTACGGGTTAGGATTAGGGGACGGGTGAGGGTCAGGCTTCGGGGAAGGGTTAGGTTTAGGGTTCGGGCTAGGGTTAGGGTTAGGGGATGGGGAGGGTTTAGGGTCCAGGTGAGGGTACGACAACGCTTTAGGGGGAGCGTACGTGTGAGGGCGCGGGTTAGTGTTAGCGTACGGGTTAGGATTAGAGAACGGGTGAGGGTCAGGCTTCGGGGAAGTGTTAGGGTTAGGGTTCGGGCTAGGGTTAGGGTTAGGGGACGGGGAGGGTTTAGGGTCCAGTTGAGGGTACGACAACGCTTTAGGGGGAGCGTACGTGTGAGGGCGCGGGTTAGTGTTAGCGTACGGGTTAGGATTAGGGGCCGGGTGAGGGTCAGGCTTCGGGGAAGGGTTAGGGTTAGGGTTCGGGCTAGGGTTAGGATTAGGCGACGGGGACGGTTTAGGGTCCAGGTGACGGTACAACAACGCTTTAGGGAGAGCGTACGTGTGAGGGCGTGAGTTAGTGTTAGCGTACGGGTTAGGATTAGGGGACGGGTGAGGGTCAGGCTTCGGGGAAGGGTTAGGGTTAGGGTTCGGGCTAGGGTTAGGGTTAGGGGACGGGGAGGGTTTAGGGTCCAGGTGAGGGTACGACAACGCTTTAGGGGGAGCGTACGTGTGAGGGCGCGGGTTAGTGTTAGCGTATGGGTTAGGATTAGGTGACGGGTGAGGGTCAGGCTTCGGGGAAGGGTTAGGGTTAGGGTTCGGGCTAGGGTTAGGGTTAGGGGACGGGGAGGGTTTAGGGTCCAGGTGAGGGTACGACAACGCTTTAGGGGGAGCGTACGTGTGAGGGCGCGGGTTAGTGTTAGCGTACGGGTTAGGATTAGGGGACGGGTGAGGGTCAGGCTTCGGGGAAGGGTTAGGGTTAGGGTTCGGGCTAGGGTTAGGTTTAGGGGACGGGGAGGGTTTAGGGTCCAGGTGAGGGTACGACAACGCTTTAGGGGTAGCATACGTGTGAGGGCGCGGGTC
Source organism: Stenella coeruleoalba (assembly GCF_951394435.1). Lineage (NCBI taxonomy): Eukaryota > Metazoa > Chordata > Mammalia > Artiodactyla > Delphinidae > Stenella > Stenella coeruleoalba. Next base: position 24,243,404 of record NC_137156.1, on the reverse strand, counting down.
AGTGTTAGCGTACGGGTTAGGATTATGGGACGGGTGAGGGTCAGGCTTCGGGGAAGGGTTAGGGTTAGGGTTTGGGGTAGGGTTAGGGTTAGGGGACGGGGACGGTTTAGGGTCCAGGTGAGGGTACGACAACGCTTTAGGGGGAGCGTACGTGTGAGGGCGCGGGTTAGTGTTAGCGTACGGGTTAGGATTAGGGGACGGGTGAGGGTCAGGCTTCGGGGAAGGGTTAGGGTTAGGGTTCCTGCTAGGGTTAGGGTTAGGGGACGGGGAGGGTTTAGGGTCCAGGTGAGGGTACGACAACGCTTTAGGTGGAGCGTACGTGTGAGGGCGCGGGTTAGTGTTAGCGTACGGGTTAGGATTAGGGGACGGGTGAGGGTCAGGCTTCTGGGGAGTGTTAGGGTTAGGGTTCGGGCTAGGGTTAGGGTTAGGGGACGGGGACGGTTTGGGGTCCAGGTGAGGGTACGAAAACGCTTTAGTGGGAGCGTACGTGTGAGGGCACGGGTTAGTGTTAGCGTACGGGTTAGGATTAGGGGACGGGTGAGGGTCAGGCTTCGGGGAAGGGTTAGGGTTAGGGTTCGGGCTAGGGTTAGGGTTAGGGGACGGGGAGGGTTTAGGGTCCAGGTGAGGGTACGACAACGCTTTAGGTGGAGCGTACGTGTGAGGGCGCGGGTTAGTGTTAGCGTACGGTTTAGGATTAGGGGACGGGTGAGGGTCAGGCTTCGGGGAAGGGTTAGGGTTAGGGTTAGGGGACGGGGACGGGGACGGTTTAGGGTCCAGGTGAGGGTACGATAACGCTTTAGGGGGAGCGTACGTGTGAGGGCGCGGGTTAGTGTTAGCGTACGGGTTAGGATTAGAGGACGGGTGAGAGTCAGGCTTCGGGGAAGGTTTAGGGTTAGGGTTCGGGCTAGGGTTAGGGTTAGGGAACCGGGAGGGTTTAGGGTCCGGTGAGGGTACGACAACGCTTTAGGGGGAGCGTACGTTTGAGGGCGTGGGTTAGTGTTAGCGTACGGGTTAGGTTTAGGGGACGGGTGAGGGTCAGGCTTCGGGGAAGGGTTAGGGTTAGGGTTCGGGCTAGGGTTAGGGTTAGGGGACGGGGAGGGTTTAGGGTCCAGGTGAGGGTACGACAACGCTTTAGGGGGAGCGTACGTGTGAGGGCGCGGGTTAGTGTTAGCGTACGGGTTAGGATTAGAGAACGGGTGAGGGTCAGGCTTCGGGGAAGTGTTAGGGTTAGGGTTCGGGCTAGGGTTAGGGTTAGGGGACGGGGAGGGTTTAGGGTCCAGTTGAGGGTACGACAACGCTTTAGGGGGAGCGTACGTGTGAGGGCGCGGGTTAGTGTTAGCGTACGGGTTAGGATTAGGGGCCGGGTGAGGGTCAGGCTTCGGGGAAGGGTTAGGGTTAGGGTTCGGGCTAGGGTTAGGATTAGGGGACGGGGACGGTTTAGGGTCCAGGTGACGGTACAACAACGCTTTAGGGAGAGCGTACGTGTGAGGGCGTGAGTTAGTGTTAGCGTACGGGTTAGGATTAGGGGACGGGTGAGGGTCAGGCTTCGGGGAAGGGTTAGGGTTAGGGTTCGGGCTAGGGTTAGGGTTAGGGGACGGGGAGGGTTTAGGGTCCAGGTGAGGGTACGACAACGCTTTAGGGGGAGCGTACGTGTGAGGGCGCGGGTTAGTGTTAGCGTATGGGTTAGGATTAGGGGACGGGTGAGGGTCAGGCTTCGGGGAAGGGTTAGGGTTAGGGTTCGGGCTAGGGTTAGGGTTAGGGGACGGGGAGGGTTTAGGGTCCAGGTGAGGGTACGACAACGCTTTAGGGGGAGCGTACGTGTGAGGGCGCGGGTTAGTGTTAGCGTACGGGTTAGGATTAGGGGACGGGTGAGGGTCAGGCTTCGGGGAAGGGTTAGGGTTAGGGTTCGGGCTAGGGTTAGGTTTAGGGGACGGGGAGGGTTTAGGGTCCAGGTGAGGGTACGACAACGCTTTAGGGGTAGCATACGTGTGAGGGCGCGGGTCAGTGTTAGCGTACGGGTTAGGATTATGGGACGGGTGAGGGTCAGGCTTCGGGGAAGGGTTAGGGTTAGGGTTTGGGGTAGGGTTAGGGTTAGGGGACGGGGAAGGTTTCGGGTCCAGGTGAGGGTACCACAACGCTTTAGGGGGAGCGTACGTGTGAGGGCGCGGGTTAGTGTTAGCGTACGGGTTAGGATTAGGGGACGGGTGAGGGTCAGGCTTCTGGGGAGTGTTAGGGTTAGGGTTCGGGCTAGGGTTAGGGTTAGGGGACGGGGACGGTTTGGGGTCCAGGTGAGGGTACGAAAACGCTTTAGGGGGAGCGTACGTGTGAGGGCGCGGGTTAGTGTTAGCGTACGGATTAGGATTAGGGGACGGGTGAGGGTCAGGCTTCGGGGAAGGGTCAGGGTTAGGGTTCGGGCTAGGGTTAGGGTTAGGGGACGGGGACGGTTTAGGGTCCAGGTGACTGTACAACAACGCTTTAGGGGAGCGTACGTGTGAGGGCGTGAGTTAGTGTTAGCGTACTGGTTAGGATTAGGGGACGGGTGAGGGTCAGGCTTCGGGGAAGGGTTAGGGTTAGGGTTCGGGCTAGGGTTAGGAGACGGGGAGGGTTTAGGGTCCAGCTGAGGGTACGACAACGCTTTAGGGGGAGCGTACGTGTGAGGGCGCGGGTTAGTGTTAGCGTACGGGTTAGGATTAGGGGACGGGTGAGGGTCAGGCTTCGGGAAACGGTTAGGGTTAGGGTTCGGGCTAGGGTTAGGGTTAGGGGACGGGGACGGTTTAGGGTCCAGGTGACTGTACAACAACGCTTTAGGGGAGCGTACGTGTGAGAGCGTGAGTTAGTGTTAGCGTACTGGTTAGGATTAGGGGACGGGTGAGGGTCAGGCTTCGGGGAAGGGTTAGGGTTAGGGTTCGGGCTAGGGTTAGGAGACGGGGAGGGTTTAGGGTCCAGGTGAGGGTACGACAACACTTTAGGGGGAGCGTACGTGTGAGGGCGCGGGTTAGTGTTAGCGTACGGGTTAGGATTAGGGGACGGGTGAGGGTCAGGCTTCGGGAAACGGTTAGGGTTAGGGTTCGGGCTAGGGTTAGGGTTAGGGGACGGGGAGGGTTTAGGGTCCACGTGAGGGTACGACAACGCTTTAGGGGGAGCGTACGTGTGAGGGCGCGGGTTAGTGTTAGCGTACGGGTTAGGATTAGGGGACGGGTGAGGGTCAGGCTTTGGGGAAGGGTTAGGGTTAGGGTTCGGGCTAGGGTTAGGGTTAGGGGACGGGGACAGTTTAGGGTCCAGGTGAGGGTACGACAACGCTTTAGGGGGAGCGTACGTGTGAGGGCGCGGGTTAGTGTTAGCGTACGGGTTAGGATTAGGGGACGGGTGAGGGTCAGGCTTCGGGGAAGAGTTAGGGTTAGGGTTCGGGCTAGGGTTAGGGTTAGGGGATGGGGAGGGTTTAGGGTCCAGGTGAGGGTACGACAACGCTTTAGGGGGAGCGTACGTGTGAGGGCGCGGGTTAGTGTTAGCGTACGGGTTAGGATTAGGGGACGGGTGATGGTCAGGCTTCGGGGAAGGGTTAGGGTTAGGGTTCGGGCTAGGGTTAGGGTTAGGGGACGGGGAGGGTTTAGGGTCCAGGTGAGGGTACGACAACGCTTTAGGGGGAGCGTACGTGTGAGTGCGCAGGTTTGTGTTAGCGTACGGGTTAGGATTAGGGGATGTGTGAGGGTCATGTTTCGGGGAAGGGTTACGGTTATGGTACGGGCTAGGGTTAGGGTTAGTGGACGGGAAGGGTTTAGGGTCCAGGAGAGGGTACGACAACGCTTTAGGGGGAGCGTACGTGTGAGGGCGCGGGTTAGTGTTAGCGTACGGGTTAGGATTAGGTGACGGGTGAGGGTCAGGCTTTGGGGAAGGGTTAGGGTTAGGGTTCGGGCTAGGGTTAGGTTTAGGGGACGGGGAGGGTTTACGGTCCAGGTGAGGGTACGACAACGCTTTAGGGGTAGCATACGTGTGAGGGCGCGGGTCAGTGTTAGCGTACGGGTTAGGATTATGGGACGGGTGAGGGTCAGGCTTCGGGGAAGGGTTAGGGTTAGGGTTTGGGGTAGGGTTAGGGTTAGGGGAGGGGGAAGGTTTCGGGTCCAGGTGAGGGTACGACAAAGCTTTAGGTGGAGCGTACGTGTGAGGGCGCGGGTTAGTGTTAGCGTACGGGTTAGGATTAGGGGACGGGTGAGGGTCAGGCTTCTAGGGAGTGTTAGGGTTAGGGTTCGGGCTAGGGTTAGGGTTAGGGGACGGGGAGGGTTTAGGGTCCAGGTGAGGGTACGACAACGCTTTAGGGGGAGCGTACGTGTGAGGGCGCGGGTTAGTGTTAGCGTACGGGTTAGGATTAGGGGACGGGTGAGTGTCAGGCTTCAAGGAAGGGTTAGGGTTAGGGTTCGGGCTAGGGTTAGGGTTAGGGGACGGGGACGGTTTAGGGTCCAGGTGACGGTACGACAACGCTTTAGGGAAAGCGTACGTGTGAGGGCGTGGGTTAGTGTTAGCGTACGGGTTAGGATTAGGGGACGGGTGAGGGTCAGGCTTCGGGGAAGGGTTAGGGTTAGGGTTCGGGCTAGGGTTAGGGTTAGGGGACGGGGACGGTTTAGGGTCCAGGTGACGGTACGACAACGCTTTAGGGAGAGCGTACGTGTGAGGGCGTGGGTTAGTGTTAGCGTACGGGTTAGGATTAGGGGACGGGTGAGCGTCAGGCTTCGGGGAAGGGTTAGGGTTAGGGTTCGGGCTAGGGTTAGGGTTAGGGGACGGGGAGGGTTTAGGGTCCAGGTGAGGGTACAACAACGCTTTAGGGGGAGCGTACGTGTGAGGGCGCGGGTTAGTGTTAGCGTACGGGTTAGGATTAGGGGACGGGTGAGGGTCAGGCTTCGGGGAAGGGTTAGGATTCGGGTTCGGGCTAGGGTTAGGGTTAGGGGACGGGGACGGTTTAGGGTCCAGGTGATGGTACGACAACGCTTTAGGGAGAGCGTATGTGTGAGGGCGTGGGTTAGTGTTAGCGTACGGGTTAGGATTAGGGGACGGGTGAGGGTCAGGCTTCGGGGAAGGGTTAGGGTTAGGGTTTGGGCTAGGGTTAGGGTTAGGGGACGGGGAGGGTTTAGGGTCCAGGTGAGGGTACGACAACGCTTTAGGGGTAGCGTACGTGTGAGGGCGCGGGTTAGTGTTAGCGTACGGGTTAGGATTAGGGGACGGGTGAGGGTCAGGCTTCGGGGAAGGGTTAGGGTTAGGGTTCGGGCTAGGGTTATGGTTAGGGGACGGGGAGGGTTTAGGGTCCAGGTGAGGGTACGACAACGCTTTAGGGGGAGCGTACGTGTGAGGGCGCGGGTTAGTGTTAGCGTACGGGTTAGGATTAGGGAACGGGTGAGGGTCAGGCTTCGGGGAAGGGTTAGGGTTAGGGTTCGGGCTAGGGTTAGGGTTAGGGGACGGGGAGGGTTTAGGGTCCAGGTGAGGGTACGACAACGCTTTAGGGGGAGCGTACGTGTGAGGGCGCGGGTTCGTGTTAGCGTACGGGTTAGGATTAGGGGACGGGTGAGGGTCAGGCTTCGGGGAAGGGTTAGGGTTAGGGTTCGGGCTAGGGTTAGGGTTAGGGCACGGGGACGGTTTAGGGTCCAGGTGACGGTACGACAACGCTTTAGGGAGAGCGTACGTGTGAGGGCGTGGGTTAGTGTTAGCGTACGGGTTAGGATTAGGGGCCGGGTGAGGGTCAGGCTTCAGGGAAGGGTTAGGGTTAGGGTTCGGGCTAGGGTTAGGGTTAGGGGACGGGGAGGGTTTAGGGTCCAGGTGAGGGTACGACAACGCTTTAGGGGGAGCGTACGTGTGAAGGCGCGGGTTAGTGTTAGCGTACGGGTTAGGATTAGGGGACGGGTGAGGGTCAGGCTTCGGGGAAGGGTTAGGGTTAGTGTTCGGGCTAGGGTTAGGGTTAGGGGACGGGGAGGGTTTAGGGTCCAGGTGAGGGTACGACAACGCTTTAGGGGGAGCGTACGTGTGAGGGCGCGGGTTAGTGTTAGCGTACGGGTTAGGATTAGGGGACGGGTGAGGGTCAGGCTTCGGGGAAGGGTTAGGGTTAGGGTTCGGGCTAGGGTTAGGGTTAGGGGATGGGGAGGGTTTAGGGTCCAGGTGAGGGTACGATAACGCTTTAGGGGGAGCGTACGTGTTAGGGCGCGGGTTAGTGTTAGCGTACGGGTTAGGATTAGGGGACGGGTGAGGGTCAGGCTTTGGGGAAGGGTTAGGGTTAGGGTTCGGGCTAGGGTTAGGGTTAGGGGACGGGGAGGGTTTAGGGTCCAGGTAAGGGTACGACAACGCTTTAGGGGGAGCGTACGTGTGAGGGCGCGGGTTTGTGTTAGCGTACGGGTTAGGATTAGGGGACGGGTGAGGGTCAGGCTTCGTGGAAGGGTTAGGGTTAGGGTTCGGGCTAGCGTTAGGGTTAGGGGACGGGGAGGGTTTAGGGTCCAGGTGAGGGTACGACAACGCTTTAGGGGGAGCGTACGTGTGAGGGCGCGGGTTAGTGTTAGCGTACGGTTTAGGATTAGGGGACGGGTGAGGGTAAGGCTTCTGGGAAGGGTTAGGGTTAGGTTTCGGGCTAGGGTTAGGGTTAGGGGACGGGGACGGTTTACGGTCCAGGTGAGGGTACGACAACGCTTTAGTGGGAGCGTACGTGTGAGGGCGTGGGTTAGTGTTAGCGTACGGGTTAGGATTAGGGGACGGGTGAGGGTCAGGTTTCGGGGAAGGGTTAGGGTTAGGGTTCGGGCTAGGGTTACGGGACGGGGAGGGTTTAGTGTCCAGGTGAGGGTACGACAACGCTTTAGGGGGAGCGTACGTGTCAGGGCGCGGGTTTGTGTTAGCGTACGTGTTAGGATTAGGGGATGGGTGAGGGTCAGGCTTCGAGGAAGGGTTAGGGTTAGGGTTCGGGCTAGGGTTAGGGTTAGGGGACGGGGAGGGTTTAGGGTCCAGGTGAGGGTATGACAACGCTTTAGGGGGAGCCTACGTGTGAGGGGGCGGGTTAGTGTTAGCGTACGGGTTAGGATTAGGGGACGTGTGAGGGTCAGGCTTCGGGGAAGGGTTAGGGTTAGGGTTCGGGCTAGGGTTAGGTTTAGGGGACGGGGAGGGTTTAGGGTCCAGGTGAGGGTACGACAACGCTTTGGGGGAGCATACGTGTGAGGGCGCAGGTCAGTGTTAGCGTACGGGTTAGGATTAGGGGACGGGTGAGGGTCAGGCTTCGGGGAAGGGTTAGGGTTAGGGTTCGGGGTAGGGTTAGGGTTAGGGGATGGGGAGGGTTTCGGGTCCAGGTGAGGGTATGACAACGCTTTAGGGGGAGCGTACGTGTGAGGGCGCGGGTTAGTGTTAGCGTACGGGTTAGGATTAGGGGACGGGTGAGGGTCAGGCTTCGGGGAAGTGTTAGGGTTAGGGTTCGGGCTAGGGTTAGGGTTAGGGGACGGGGAGGGTTTAGGGTCCAGGTGAGGGTACGACAACGCTTTAGGTGGAGCGTACGTGTGAGGGCGCGGGTTAGTGTTAGCGTACGGGTTAGGATTAGGGGACGGGTGAGGGTCAGGCTTCGGGGAAGGGTTAGGGTTAGGGTTCGGGCTAGGGTTAGGGTTAGAGGATGGGGACGGTTTACGGTCCAGGTGAGGGTATGACAACGCTTTAGGGGGAGCGTACGTGTGAGGGCGCGGTTTAGTGTTAGCGTACGGGTTAGGATTACGGGACGGGTGAGGGTCAGGCTTCGGGGAAGTGTTAGGGTTAGGGTTCGGGCTAGGATTAGGGTTAGGGGACGGGGAGGGTTTAGGGTCCAGGTGAGGGTACGACAACGCTTTAGGGGGAGCGTACGTGTGAGGGCGCGGGTTAGTGTTAGCGTACGGGTTAGGATTAGGGGACGGGTGAGGGTCAGGCTTCGGGGAAGGGTTAGGGTTAGGGTTCGGGCTAGGGTTAGGGTTAGGGGACGGGGACGGTTTAGGGTCCAGGTGAGGGTACGACAACGCTTTAGGGGGAGCGTACGTGTGAGGGCACGGGTTAGTGTTAGCGTACGGGTTAGGATTAGGGGACGGGTGAGGGTCAGGCTTCGGGGAAGGGTTAGGGTTAGGGTTCGGGATAGGGTTAGGGTTAGGGGACGGGGAGGGTTTAGGGTCCAGTTGAGGGTACGACAACGCTTTAGGGGGAGCATACGTGTAAGGGCGCGGGTTAGTGTTAGCGTACGGGTTAGGATTAGGGGACGGGTGAGGGTAAGGCTTTGGGGAAGGGTTAGGGTTAGGGTTCGGGCTAGGGTTAGGGTTAGGGGACGGGGACGGTTTAGGGTCCAGGTGACGGTACGTCAACGCTTTAGGGAGAGCGTACGTGTGAGGGCGTGGGTTAGTGTTAGCGTACGGGTTAGGATTAGGGGACGGGTGAGGGTCAGGCTTCCGGGAAGGGTTAGGGTTAGGGTTCGGGCTAGGGTTAGGGTTAGGGGACGGGGAGGGTTTAGGGTCCAGGTGAGGGTACGACAACGCTTTAGGGGGAGCGTACGTGTGAGCGCGCGGGTTAGTGTTTGCGTATGGGTTAGGATTAGGGGACGGGTGAGGGTCAGGCTTCGGGGAACGGTTAGGGTTAGTGTTCGGGCTAGGGTTAGGGTTAGGGGACGGGGAGTGTTTAGGGTCCAGGTGAGGGTACGACAACGCTTTAGGGGTAGCATACGTGTGAGGGCGCGGGTTAGTGTTAGCGTACGGGTTAGGATTAGGGGACGGGTGAGGGTCAGGCTTCGGGGAAGGTTTAGGGTTTGGGTTCGGGCTAGGGTTAGGGTTAGGGGACGGGGAGGGTTTAGGGTCCAGGTGAAGGTACGACAACGCTTTAGGGGGAGCGTACGTGTGAGGGCGCGGGTTAGTGTTAGCGTACGGGTTAGGATTAGGGGACGGGTGAGGGTAAGGCTTCGCGGAAGGGTTAGTGTTAGGGTTCTGGCTAGGGTTAGGGTTAGGGGACGGGGACGGTTTAGGGTCCAGGTGACGGTACGACAACGCTTTAGGGAGAGCGTACGTGTGAGAGCGTGGGTTAGTGTTAGCGTACGGGTTAGGATTAGGGGACGGGTGAGGGTCAGGCTTCGGGGAAGGGTTAGGGTTAGGGTTCTGGCTAGGGTTAGGGTTAGGGGACAGGGAGGGTTTAGGGTCCAGGTGAGGGTACGACAACGCTTTAGGGGGAGCGTACGTGTGAGGGCGCGGGTTAGTGTTAGCGTACGGGTTAGGATTAGGGGACGGGTGAGGGTCAGGCTTCGGGGAAGGGTTAGGGTTAGGGTTCGGGCTAGGGTTAGGGTTAGGGGACGGGGAGGGTTTAGGGTCCAGGTGAGGGTACGACAACGCTTTAGGTGGAGCGTACGTGTGAGGGCGCGGGTTAGTGTTAGCGTACGGTTTAGGATTAGAGGACGGGTGAGGGTCAGGCTTCGGGGAAGGGTTAGGGTTAGGTTTCGGGCTAGGGTAGGGTTAGGGGACGGGGAGGGTTTAGGGTCCAGGTGAGGGTACGACAACGCTTTAGGGGGAGCATACGTGTGAGGGCGCGGGTTAGTGTTAGCGTACGGGTTAGGATTAGGGGACGGCTGAGGGTCAGGCTTCGGGGAAGGGTTAGGGTTAGGGTTCGGGCTAGGGTTAGGGTTAGGGGACGGGGACGGTTTAGGGTCCAGGTGACGGTACGACAACGCTTTAGGGAGAGCGTACGTGTGAGGGCGTGGGTTAGTGTTAGCATACGGGTTAGGTTTAGGGGACGGGTGAGGGTCTGTCTTCGGGTAAGGGTTAGGGTTAGGGTTTTGGCTAGGGTTAGGGTTAGGGGACGGGGAGGGTTTAGGGTCCAGGTGAGGGTACGACAACGCTTTAGGGGGAGCGTACGTGTGATGGCGCGGGTTAGTGTTAGCGTACTGGTTAGGATTAGGGGACGGGTGAGGGTCAGGCTTCGGGGAAGGGTTAGGGTTAGGGTTCGGGCTAGGGTTAGGGTTAGGGGACGGGGAGGGTTTAGGGTCCAGGTGAGGGTACGACAACGCTTTAGGGGGAGCGTACGTGTGAGGGCGCGGGTTAGTGTTAGCATACGGGTTAGGATTAGGGGACGGGTGAGGGTCAGGCTTCGGGGAAGGGTTAGGGTTAGGGGACGGGGAGGGTTTAGGGTCCAGGTGAGGGTACGACAACGCTTTAGGGGGAGCGTACGTGTGAGGGCGCGGGTTAGTGTTAGCGTACGGGTTAGGAATAGGGGACGGGTGAGGGTCAGGTTTCGGGGAAGGGTTAGGGTTAGGGTTCGGGCTAGGGTTAAGGTTAGGGGACGGGGACGGTTTAGGGTCCAGGTGAGGGAACGACAACGCTTTAGGGAGAGCGTACGTGTGAGGGCGTGGGTTAGTGTTAGCATACGGGTTAGGATTAGGGGACGGGTGAGGGTCAGGCTTCGGGGAAGGGTTAGGGTTAGGGTTCGGGCTAGGGTTAGGGTTAGGGGACGGGGAGGGTTTAGGGTCCAGGTGAGGGTACGACAACGCTTTAGGGGGAGCGTACGTGTGAGGGCGCAGGTTAGTGTTAGCGTATGGGTTAGGATTAGGGGACGGGTAAGGGTCAAGCTTCGGGGAAGGGTTAGGGTTAGGGTTCGGGCTAGGGTTAGGGTTAGGGGACGGGGAGGGTTTAGGGTCCAGGTGAGGGTACGACAACGCTTTAGGGGGAGCGTACGTGTGAGGGCGCGGGTTAGTGTTAGCGTACGGGTTAGGATTAGGGGACGGGTGAGGGTCAGGCTTCGGGGAAGGGTTAGGGTTAGGGTTCGGGCTAGGGTTAGGGTTAGGGGACGGGGAGGGTTTAGGGTCCAGGTGAGGGTACGACAACGCTTTAGGGGGAGCGTACGTGTGAGGGCGCGGGTTAGTGTTAGCGTACGGGTTAGGATTAGGGGACGGGTGAGGGTCAGTCTTCGGGGAAGGGTTTGGGTTAGGGTTCGGGCTAGGGTTAGGTTTAGGGGACGGGGAGGGTTTAGGGTCCAGGTGAGGGTACGACAACGCTTTAGGGGGAGCGTACGTGTGAGGGCGCGGGTTAGTGTTAGCGTACGGGTTAGGATTAGGGGACGGGTGAGGGTCAGGCTTCGGGGAAGGGTTAGGGTTAGGGTTCGGGCTAGGGTTAGGTTTAGGGGACGGGGAGGGTTTAGGGTCCAGGTGAGGGTACGACAACGCTTTAGGGGGAGCGTACGTGTTAGGGCACGGGTTAGTGTTAGCGTACGGGTTAGGATTAGTGGACGGGTGAGGGTCAGGCTTCGGGGAAGGGTTAGGGTTAGGGTTCGGGCTAGGGTTAGGGTTCGGGGACGGGGACGGTTTAGGGTCCAGGAGACTGTACGACAACGCTTTAGGGAGAGCGTACGTGTGAGGGCGTGAGTTAGTGTTAGTGTACGGGTTAGGATTAGGGGACGGGTGAGGGTCAGGCTTCGGGGAAGGGTTAGGGTTAGGGTTCGGGCTAGGGTTAGGGTTAGGGGATGGGGAGGGTTTAGGGTCCAAGTGAGGGTACGACAACGCTTTAGGGGGAGCGTACGTGTGAGGGCGCGGGTTAGTGTTAGAGTACGGTTTAGGATTAGGGGACGGGTGATGGTCAGGCTTCGGGGAAGGGTTAGGGTTAGGGTTCGGGCTAGGATTAGGGTTAGGGGACGTGGAGGGTTTAGGGTCCAGGTGAAGGTACGAGAACGCTTTAGGGGGAGCGTACGTGTGAGGGCGCAGGTTTGTGTTAGCGTACGGGTTAGGAATAGGGGATGGGTGAGGGTCAGGTTTCGGGGAAGGGTTAGGGTTATGGTTCGGGCTAGGGTTAGGGTTAGGGGACGGGGAGGGTTTAGGGTCCAGGAGAGGGTACGACAACGCTTTAGGGGGAGCGTACGTGTGAGGGCGCGGGTTAGTGTTAGCGTACGCGTTAGGATTAGGGGACGGGTGAGGGTCAGGCTTCGGGGAAGGGTTAGGGTTAGGGTTCGGGCTAGGGTTAGGTTTAGCGGACGGAGAGGGTTTAGGGTCCAGGTGAGTGTACGACAACGCTTTAGGGGTAGCATAAGTGTGAGGGCGCGGGTCAGTGTTAGCGTACGGGTTAGGATTAGGGGTCGGGTGAGGGACAGGCTTCGGGGAAGGGTTAGGGTTAGGGTTTGGGGTAGGGTTAGGGTTAGGGGACGGGGAAGGTTTCGCATCCAGATGAGGGTACGACAACGCTTTAGGGGGAGCGTACGTGTGAGGGCGCGGGTTATGGTTAGCATACGGGTTAGGATTAGGGGACGGGTGAGGGTCAGGCTTCGGGGAAGGGTTAGGGTTAGGGTTCGGGCTAGGGTTAGGGTTAGGGGACGGGGATGGTTTAGGGTCCAGGTGACGGTACGACAACGCTTTAGGGGGAGCGTACGTGTGAGGGCGTGGGTTAGTGTTAGCATACTGGTTAGGATTAGGGGACGGGTGAGGGTCAGGCTTCGGGGAAGGGTTAGGGTTAGGGTTCGGGCTAGGGTTAGGGTTAGGGGACGGGGATGGTTTAGGGTCCAGGTGACGGTACGACAACGCTTTAGGGAGAGCGTACGTGTGAGGGCGTGGGTTAGTGTTAGCATACAGGTTAGGATTAGGGGACGGGTGAGGGTCAGGCTTCGGGGAAGGGTTAGGGTTAGGGTTCGGGCTAGGGTTACGGTTAGGGGACGGGGAGGGTTTAGGGTCCAAGTGAGGGTACGACAACGCTTTAGGGGTAGCGTACGTGTGAGGGCGCGGGTTAGTGTTAGCGTACGGGTTAGGAATAGGTTACGGGTGAGGGTCAGGCTTCGGGGAAGGGTTAGGGTTAGGGTTCGGGCTAGGGTTAGGGTTAGGGGACGGGGACGGTTTAGGGTCCAGGTGAGGGTACGACAACGTTTTAGGGAGAGCGTACGTGTGAGGGCGTGGGTTAGTGTTAGAATACGGGTTAGGATTAGGGGACGGGTGAGGGTCAGGCTTCGGGGAAGGGTTAGGGTTAGGGTTCGGGCTACGGTTAGGGTTAGGGGACGGGGAGGGTTTAGGGTCCAGGTGAGGGTACGACAACGCTTTAGGGGGAGCGTACGTGTGAGGGCGCGGGTTAGTGTTAGCGTACGGGTTAGGATTAGGGGACGGGTGAGAGTCAGGCTTCGGGGAAGGGTTAGGGATAGGGTTCGGGCTAGGGTTAGGGTTAGGGGACGGGGAGTGTTTAGGGTCCAGGTGAGGGTATGACAACGCTTTAGGGGGATCGTACGTGTGAGGGCGCAGGTTAGTGTTAGCGTACGGGTTAGGATTACGGGACGGGTGAGGGTCAGGCTTCGGGGAAGGGTTAGGTTTAGGGTTCGGGCTAGGGTTAGTGTTAGTGGACGGTTTAGGTTCCAGGTGACGGTACGAAAACGCTTTAGGGAGAGCGTACGTGTGAGGGCGTGAGTTAGTGTTAGCGTACGGGTTAGGATTAGGGAACGGGTGAGTGTCAGGCTTCGGGGAAGGGTTAGGTTTAGGGTTCGGGCTAGGGTTAGGGTTAGGGGACGGGGAGGGTTTAGGGTCCAGGTGAGGGTACGACAACGCTTTAGGGGGAGCGTACGTGTGAGGGCGCGGGTTAGTGTTAGCGTACGGGTTAGGATTAGGGGACGGGTGAGGGTCAGGCTTCGGGGAAGGGTTAGGGTTAGGGTTCGGACTAGGGTTAGGGTTGGGGGACGGGGAGGGTTTAGCGTCCAGGTGAGGGTACGACAACGCTTTAGGGGGAGCGTACCTGTGAGGGCGCGGGTTTGTGTTAGCGTACGGGTTAGGATTAGGGGATGGGTGAGTTTCAGGTTTCGGGGAAGGGTTAGGGTTAGGGTTCGGGCTAGGGTTAGGGTTAGGGGACGGGGAGGGTTTAGGGTCCAGGTGAGGGTACGACAACGCTTTAGGGGGAGCGTACGTGTGAGGGCGTGGGTTAGTGTTAGCATACTGGTTAAGATTAGGGGACGGGTGAGGGTCAGGCTTCGGGGAAGGGTTAGGGTTAGGGTTCGGGCTAGGGTTAGGGTTAGGGGACGGGGATGGTTTAGGGTCCAGGTGAGGGTACGACAACGCTTTAGGGGGAGCGTACGTGTGAGGGCGCGGGGTAGTGTTAGCGTACGGGTTAGGATTAGGGGACGGGTGAGGGTCAGGCTTCGGGGAAGGGTTAGGGTTAGGGTTCGGGCTAGGGTTAGGGTTAGGGGACGGGGACGGTTTAGGGTCCAGGTGAGGGTACGACAACGTTTTAGGGAGAGCGTACGTGTGAGGGCGTGGGTTAGTGTTAGAATACGGGTTAGGATTAGGGGACGGGTGAGGTTCAGGCTTCGGGGAAGGGTTAGGGTTAGGGTTCGGGCTCTGGTTAGGGTTAGGGGACGGGGAGGGTTTAGGGTCCAGGTGAGGGTACGACAACGCTTTAGGGGGAGTGTACGTGTGAGGGCGCGAGTTAGTGTTAGCGTACGGGTTAGGATTAGGGGACGGGTGAGGGTCAGGCTTCGGGGAAGGGTTAGGGTTAGGGTTCGGGCAAGGGTTAGGGTTAGGGGACGGGGAGGGTTTAGGGTCCAGGTGAGGGTACGACAACGCTTTAGGGGGAGCATACGTGTGAGGGCGCGGGTTTGTGTTAGCGTACGGGTTAGGATTAGGGGATGGGTGAGGGTCAGGCTTCGGGGAAGGGTTAGGTTTAGGGTTCGGGCTAGGGTTAGGGTTAGGGGACGGGGAGGGTTTAGGGTCCAGGTGAGGGTACGACAACGCTTTAGGGGGAGCGTACGTGTGAGGGCGCGGGTTAGTGTTAGCGTACGGGTTTGGATTAGGGGACGGCTGAGGGTCAGGCTTCGGGGAAGGGTTAGGGTTAGGGTTCGGGCTAGGGTTAGGGTTAGGGGACGGGGAGCCTTTAGGGTCCAGGTGAGGGTACGACAGCGCTTTAGGGGGAGCGTACGTGTGAGGGCGCGGGTTAGTGTTAGCGTACGGGTTAGGATTAGGGGACGGGTGAGTGTCAGGCTTCGGGGAAGGGTTAGGTTTAGGGTTCGGGCTAGGGTTAGGGTTAGGGGACGGGGAGGGTTTAGGGTCCAGGTGAGGGTACGACAACGCTTTAGGGGGAGCGTACGTGTGAGGGCGCGGGTTAGTGTTAGCGTACGGGTTAGGATTAGGGGACGGGTGAGGGTCAGGCTTCGGGGAAGGGTTAGGGTTAGGGTTCGGACTAGGGTTAGGGTTGGGGGACGGGGAGGGTTTAGCGTCCAGGTGAGGGTACGACAACGCTTTAGGGGGAGCGTACCTGTGAGGGCGCGGGTTTGTGTTAGCGTACGGGTTAGGATTAGGGGATGGGTGAGTTTCAGGTTTCGGGGAAGGGTTAGGGTTAGGGTTCGGGCTAGGGTTAGGGTTAGGGGACGGGGAGTGTTTAGGGTCCAGGTGAGGGTACGACAACGCTTTGGGGGAGCATACGTGTGAGGGCGCAGGTCAGTGTTAGCGTACGGGTTAGGATTAGGGGACGGGTGAGGGTCAGGCTTCGGGGAAGGGTTAGGGTTAGGGTTCGGGGTAGGGTTAGGGTTAGGGGATGGGGAGGGTTTCGGGTCCAGGTGAGGGTATGACAACGCTTTAGGGGGAGCGTACGTGTGAGGGCGCGGGTTAGTGTTAGCGTACGGGTTAGGATTAGGGGACGGGTGAGGGTCAGGCTTCGGGGAAGTGTTAGGGTTAGGGTTCGGGCTAGGGTTAGGGTTAGGGGACGGGGAGGGTTTAGGGTCCAGGTGAGGGTACGACAACGCTTTAGGTGGAGCGTACGTGTGAGGGCGCGGGTTAGTGTTAGCGTACGGGTTAGGATTAGGGGACGGGTGAGGGTCAGGCTTCGGGGAAGGGTTAGGGTTAGGGTTCGGGCTAGGGTTAGGGTTAGAGGATGGGGACGGTTTACGGTCCAGGTGAGGGTATGACAACGCTTTAGGGGGAGCGTACGTGTGAGGGCGCGGTTTAGTGTTAGCGTACGGGTTAGGATTACGGGACGGGTGAGGGTCAGGCTTCGGGGAAGTGTTAGGGTTAGGGTTCGGGCTAGGATTAGGGTTAGGGGACGGGGAGGGTTTAGGGTCCAGGTGAGGGTACGACAACGCTTTAGGGGGAGCGTACGTGTGAGGGCGCGGGTTAGTGTTAGCGTACGGGTTAGGATTAGGGGACGGGTGAGGGTCAGGCTTCGGGGAAGGGTTAGGGTTAGGGTTCGGGCTAGGGTTAGGGTTAGGGGACGGGGACGGTTTAGGGTCCAGGTGAGGGTACGACAACGCTTTAGGGGGAGCGTACGTGTGAGGGCACGGGTTAGTGTTAGCGTACGGGTTAGGATTAGGGGACGGGTGAGGGTCAGGCTTCGGGGAAGGGTTAGGGTTAGGGTTCGGGATAGGGTTAGGGTTAGGGGACGGGGAGGGTTTAGGGTCCAGTTGAGGGTACGACAACGCTTTAGGGGGAGCATACGTGTAAGGGCGCGGGTTAGTGTTAGCGTACGGGTTAGGATTAGGGGACGGGTGAGGGTAAGGCTTTGGGGAAGGGTTAGGGTTAGGGTTCGGGCTAGGGTTAGGGTTAGGGGACGGGGACGGTTTAGGGTCCAGGTGACGGTACGTCAACGCTTTAGGGAGAGCGTACGTGTGAGGGCGTGGGTTAGTGTTAGCGTACGGGTTAGGATTAGGGGACGGGTGAGGGTCAGGCTTCCGGGAAGGGTTAGGGTTAGGGTTCGGGCTAGGGTTAGGGTTAGGGGACGGGGAGGGTTTAGGGTCCAGGTGAGGGTACGACAACGCTTTAGGGGGAGCGTACGTGTGAGCGCGCGGGTTAGTGTTTGCGTATGGGTTAGGATTAGGGGACGGGTGAGGGTCAGGCTTCGGGGAACGGTTAGGGTTAGTGTTCGGGCTAGGGTTAGGGTTAGGGGACGGGGAGTGTTTAGGGTCCAGGTGAGGGTACGACAACGCTTTAGGGGTAGCATACGTGTGAGGGCGCGGGTTAGTGTTAGCGTACGGGTTAGGATTAGGGGACGGGTGAGGGTCAGGCTTCGGGGAAGGTTTAGGGTTTGGGTTCGGGCTAGGGTTAGGGTTAGGGGACGGGGAGGGTTTAGGGTCCAGGTGAAGGTACGACAACGCTTTAGGGGGAGCGTACGTGTGAGGGCGCGGGTTAGTGTTAGCGTACGGGTTAGGATTAGGGGACGGGTGAGGGTAAGGCTTCGCGGAAGGGTTAGTGTTAGGGTTCTGGCTAGGGTTAGGGTTAGGGGACGGGGACGGTTTAGGGTCCAGGTGACGGTACGACAACGCTTTAGGGAGAGCGTACGTGTGAGAGCGTGGGTTAGTGTTAGCGTACGGGTTAGGATTAGGGGACGGGTGAGGGTCAGGCTTCGGGGAAGGGTTAGGGTTAGGGTTCTGGCTAGGGTTAGGGTTAGGGGACAGGGAGGGTTTAGGGTCCAGGTGAGGGTACGACAACGCTTTAGGGGGAGCGTACGTGTGAGGGCGCGGGTTAGTGTTAGCGTACGGGTTAGGATTAGGGGACGGGTGAGGGTCAGGCTTCGGGGAAGGGTTAGGGTTAGGGTTCGGGCTAGGGTTAGGGTTAGGGGACGGGGAGGGTTTAGGGTCCAGGTGAGGGTACGACAACGCTTTAGGTGGAGCGTACGTGTGAGGGCGCGGGTTAGTGTTAGCGTACGGTTTAGGATTAGAGGACGGGTGAGGGTCAGGCTTCGGGGAAGGGTTAGGGTTAGGTTTCGGGCTAGGGTAGGGTTAGGGGACGGGGAGGGTTTAGGGTCCAGGTGAGGGTACGACAACGCTTTAGGGGGAGCATACGTGTGAGGGCGCGGGTTAGTGTTAGCGTACGGGTTAGGATTAGGGGACGGCTGAGGGTCAGGCTTCGGGGAAGGGTTAGGGTTAGGGTTCGGGCTAGGGTTAGGGTTAGGGGACGGGGACGGTTTAGGGTCCAGGTGACGGTACGACAACGCTTTAGGGAGAGCGTACGTGTGAGGGCGTGGGTTAGTGTTAGCATACGGGTTAGGTTTAGGGGACGGGTGAGGGTCTGTCTTCGGGTAAGGGTTAGGGTTAGGGTTTTGGCTAGGGTTAGGGTTAGGGGACGGGGAGGGTTTAGGGTCCAGGTGAGGGTACGACAACGCTTTAGGGGGAGCGTACGTGTGATGGCGCGGGTTAGTGTTAGCGTACTGGTTAGGATTAGGGGACGGGTGAGGGTCAGGCTTCGGGGAAGGGTTAGGGTTAGGGTTCGGGCTAGGGTTAGGGTTAGGGGACGGGGAGGGTTTAGGGTCCAGGTGAGGGTACGACAACGCTTTAGGGGGAGCGTACGTGTGAGGGCGCGGGTTAGTGTTAGCATACGGGTTAGGATTAGGGGACGGGTGAGGGTCAGGCTTCGGGGAAGGGTTAGGGTTAGGGGACGGGGAGGGTTTAGGGTCCAGGTGAGGGTACGACAACGCTTTAGGGGGAGCGTACGTGTGAGGGCGCGGGTTAGTGTTAGCGTACGGGTTAGGAATAGGGGACGGGTGAGGGTCAGGTTTCGGGGAAGGGTTAGGGTTAGGGTTCGGGCTAGGGTTAAGGTTAGGGGACGGGGACGGTTTAGGGTCCAGGTGAGGGAACGACAACGCTTTAGGGAGAGCGTACGTGTGAGGGCGTGGGTTAGTGTTAGCATACGGGTTAGGATTAGGGGACGGGTGAGGGTCAGGCTTCGGGGAAGGGTTAGGGTTAGGGTTCGGGCTAGGGTTAGGGTTAGGGGACGGGGAGGGTTTAGGGTCCAGGTGAGGGTACGACAACGCTTTAGGGGGAGCGTACGTGTGAGGGCGCAGGTTAGTGTTAGCGTATGGGTTAGGATTAGGGGACGGGTAAGGGTCAAGCTTCGGGGAAGGGTTAGGGTTAGGGTTCGGGCTAGGGTTAGGGTTAGGGGACGGGGAGGGTTTAGGGTCCAGGTGAGGGTACGACAACGCTTTAGGGGGAGCGTACGTGTGAGGGCGCGGGTTAGTGTTAGCGTACGGGTTAGGATTAGGGGACGGGTGAGGGTCAGGCTTCGGGGAAGGGTTAGGGTTAGGGTTCGGGCTAGGGTTAGGGTTAGGGGACGGGGAGGGTTTAGGGTCCAGGTGAGGGTACGACAACGCTTTAGGGGGAGCGTACGTGTGAGGGCGCGGGTTAGTGTTAGCGTACGGGTTAGGATTAGGGGACGGGTGAGGGTCAGTCTTCGGGGAAGGGTTTGGGTTAGGGTTCGGGCTAGGGTTAGGTTTAGGGGACGGGGAGGGTTTAGGGTCCAGGTGAGGGTACGACAACGCTTTAGGGGGAGCGTACGTGTGAGGGCGCGGGTTAGTGTTAGCGTACGGGTTAGGATTAGGGGACGGGTGAGGGTCAGGCTTCGGGGAAGGGTTAGGGTTAGGGTTCGGGCTAGGGTTAGGTTTAGGGGACGGGGAGGGTTTAGGGTCCAGGTGAGGGTACGACAACGCTTTAGGGGGAGCGTACGTGTTAGGGCACGGGTTAGTGTTAGCGTACGGGTTAGGATTAGTGGACGGGTGAGGGTCAGGCTTCGGGGAAGGGTTAGGGTTAGGGTTCGGGCTAGGGTTAGGGTTCGGGGACGGGGACGGTTTAGGGTCCAGGAGACTGTACGACAACGCTTTAGGGAGAGCGTACGTGTGAGGGCGTGAGTTAGTGTTAGTGTACGGGTTAGGATTAGGGGACGGGTGAGGGTCAGGCTTCGGGGAAGGGTTAGGGTTAGGGTTCGGGCTAGGGTTAGGGTTAGGGGATGGGGAGGGTTTAGGGTCCAAGTGAGGGTACGACAACGCTTTAGGGGGAGCGTACGTGTGAGGGCGCGGGTTAGTGTTAGAGTACGGTTTAGGATTAGGGGACGGGTGATGGTCAGGCTTCGGGGAAGGGTTAGGGTTAGGGTTCGGGCTAGGATTAGGGTTAGGGGACGTGGAGGGTTTAGGGTCCAGGTGAAGGTACGAGAACGCTTTAGGGGGAGCGTACGTGTGAGGGCGCAGGTTTGTGTTAGCGTACGGGTTAGGAATAGGGGATGGGTGAGGGTCAGGTTTCGGGGAAGGGTTAGGGTTATGGTTCGGGCTAGGGTTAGGGTTAGGGGACGGGGAGGGTTTAGGGTCCAGGAGAGGGTACGACAACGCTTTAGGGGGAGCGTACGTGTGAGGGCGCGGGTTAGTGTTAGCGTACGCGTTAGGATTAGGGGACGGGTGAGGGTCAGGCTTCGGGGAAGGGTTAGGGTTAGGGTTCGGGCTAGGGTTAGGTTTAGCGGACGGAGAGGGTTTAGGGTCCAGGTGAGTGTACGACAACGCTTTAGGGGTAGCATAAGTGTGAGGGCGCGGGTCAGTGTTAGCGTACGGGTTAGGATTAGGGGTCGGGTGAGGGACAGGCTTCGGGGAAGGGTTAGGGTTAGGGTTTGGGGTAGGGTTAGGGTTAGGGGACGGGGAAGGTTTCGCATCCAGATGAGGGTACGACAACGCTTTAGGGGGAGCGTACGTGTGAGGGCGCGGGTTATGGTTAGCATACGGGTTAGGATTAGGGGACGGGTGAGGGTCAGGCTTCGGGGAAGGGTTAGGGTTAGGGTTCGGGCTAGGGTTAGGGTTAGGGGACGGGGATGGTTTAGGGTCCAGGTGACGGTACGACAACGCTTTAGGGGGAGCGTACGTGTGAGGGCGTGGGTTAGTGTTAGCATACTGGTTAGGATTAGGGGATGGGTGAGGGTCAGGCTTCGGGGAAGGGTTAGGGTTAGGGTTCGGGCTAGGGTTAGGGTTAGGGGACGGGGATGGTTTAGGGTCCAGGTGACGGTACGACAACGCT
Organism: Stenella coeruleoalba; assembly: GCF_951394435.1. Classification (NCBI taxonomy): domain Eukaryota; kingdom Metazoa; phylum Chordata; class Mammalia; order Artiodactyla; family Delphinidae; genus Stenella; species Stenella coeruleoalba. Next base: position 24,222,695 of record NC_137156.1, on the reverse strand, counting down.
TTAGGGAGAGCGTACGTGTGAGGGCGTGGGTTAGTGTTAGCATACAGGTTAGGATTAGGGGACGGGTGAGGGTCAGGCTTCGGGGAAGGGTTAGGGTTAGGGTTCGGGCTAGGGTTACGGTTAGGGGACGGGGAGGGTTTAGGGTCCAAGTGAGGGTACGACAACGCTTTAGGGGTAGCGTACGTGTGAGGGCGCGGGTTAGTGTTAGCGTACGGGTTAGGAATAGGTTACGGGTGAGGGTCAGGCTTCGGGGAAGGGTTAGGGTTAGGGTTCGGGCTAGGGTTAGGGTTAGGGGACGGGGACGGTTTAGGGTCCAGGTGAGGGTACGACAACGTTTTAGGGAGAGCGTACGTGTGAGGGCGTGGGTTAGTGTTAGAATACGGGTTAGGATTAGGGGACGGGTGAGGGTCAGGCTTCGGGGAAGGGTTAGGGTTAGGGTTCGGGCTACGGTTAGGGTTAGGGGACGGGGAGGGTTTAGGGTCCAGGTGAGGGTACGACAACGCTTTAGGGGGAGCGTACGTGTGAGGGCGCGGGTTAGTGTTAGCGTACGGGTTAGGATTAGGGGACGGGTGAGAGTCAGGCTTCGGGGAAGGGTTAGGGATAGGGTTCGGGCTAGGGTTAGGGTTAGGGGACGGGGAGTGTTTAGGGTCCAGGTGAGGGTATGACAACGCTTTAGGGGGATCGTACGTGTGAGGGCGCAGGTTAGTGTTAGCGTACGGGTTAGGATTACGGGACGGGTGAGGGTCAGGCTTCGGGGAAGGGTTAGGTTTAGGGTTCGGGCTAGGGTTAGTGTTAGTGGACGGTTTAGGTTCCAGGTGACGGTACGAAAACGCTTTAGGGAGAGCGTACGTGTGAGGGCGTGAGTTAGTGTTAGCGTACGGGTTAGGATTAGGGAACGGGTGAGTGTCAGGCTTCGGGGAAGGGTTAGGTTTAGGGTTCGGGCTAGGGTTAGGGTTAGGGGACGGGGAGGGTTTAGGGTCCAGGTGAGGGTACGACAACGCTTTAGGGGGAGCGTACGTGTGAGGGCGCGGGTTAGTGTTAGCGTACGGGTTAGGATTAGGGGACGGGTGAGGGTCAGGCTTCGGGGAAGGGTTAGGGTTAGGGTTCGGACTAGGGTTAGGGTTGGGGGACGGGGAGGGTTTAGCGTCCAGGTGAGGGTACGACAACGCTTTAGGGGGAGCGTACCTGTGAGGGCGCGGGTTTGTGTTAGCGTACGGGTTAGGATTAGGGGATGGGTGAGTTTCAGGTTTCGGGGAAGGGTTAGGGTTAGGGTTCGGGCTAGGGTTAGGGTTAGGGGACGGGGAGGGTTTAGGGTCCAGGTGAGGGTACGACAACGCTTTAGGGGGAGCGTACGTGTGAGGGCGTGGGTTAGTGTTAGCATACTGGTTAAGATTAGGGGACGGGTGAGGGTCAGGCTTCGGGGAAGGGTTAGGGTTAGGGTTCGGGCTAGGGTTAGGGTTAGGGGACGGGGATGGTTTAGGGTCCAGGTGAGGGTACGACAACGCTTTAGGGGGAGCGTACGTGTGAGGGCGCGGGGTAGTGTTAGCGTACGGGTTAGGATTAGGGGACGGGTGAGGGTCAGGCTTCGGGGAAGGGTTAGGGTTAGGGTTCGGGCTAGGGTTAGGGTTAGGGGACGGGGACGGTTTAGGGTCCAGGTGAGGGTACGACAACGTTTTAGGGAGAGCGTACGTGTGAGGGCGTGGGTTAGTGTTAGAATACGGGTTAGGATTAGGGGACGGGTGAGGTTCAGGCTTCGGGGAAGGGTTAGGGTTAGGGTTCGGGCTCTGGTTAGGGTTAGGGGACGGGGAGGGTTTAGGGTCCAGGTGAGGGTACGACAACGCTTTAGGGGGAGTGTACGTGTGAGGGCGCGAGTTAGTGTTAGCGTACGGGTTAGGATTAGGGGACGGGTGAGGGTCAGGCTTCGGGGAAGGGTTAGGGTTAGGGTTCGGGCAAGGGTTAGGGTTAGGGGACGGGGAGGGTTTAGGGTCCAGGTGAGGGTACGACAACGCTTTAGGGGGAGCATACGTGTGAGGGCGCGGGTTTGTGTTAGCGTACGGGTTAGGATTAGGGGATGGGTGAGGGTCAGGCTTCGGGGAAGGGTTAGGTTTAGGGTTCGGGCTAGGGTTAGGGTTAGGGGACGGGGAGGGTTTAGGGTCCAGGTGAGGGTACGACAACGCTTTAGGGGGAGCGTACGTGTGAGGGCGCGGGTTAGTGTTAGCGTACGGGTTTGGATTAGGGGACGGCTGAGGGTCAGGCTTCGGGGAAGGGTTAGGGTTAGGGTTCGGGCTAGGGTTAGGGTTAGGGGACGGGGAGCCTTTAGGGTCCAGGTGAGGGTACGACAGCGCTTTAGGGGGAGCGTACGTGTGAGGGCGCGGGTTAGTGTTAGCGTACGGGTTAGGATTAGGGGACGGGTGAGGGTCAGGCTTCGGGGAAGGGTTAGGGTTAGGGTTCGGGTTAGGGTTAGGGTTAGGGGACGGGGACGGTTTAGGGTCCAGGTGAGGGTACGACAACGCTTTAGGGGGAGCGTACGTGTGAGGGCGTGGGTTAGTGTTAGCGTACGGGTTAGGATTAGAGGACGGGTGAGGGTCAGGCTTCGGGGAAGGGTTAGGGTTAGGGTTCGGGCTAGGGTTAGGGTTAGGGGACGGGGAGGGTTTAGGGTCCAGGTGAGGGTACGACAACGCTTTAGGGGGAGCGTACGTGTGAGGGCGCGGGTTAGTGTTAGCGTACGGGTTAGGATTAGGGGACGAGTGAGGGTCAGGCTTCGGGGAAGGGTTAGGGTTAGGGTTCGGGCTAGGGTTAGGGTTAGGGGACGGGGACGGTTTAGGGTCCAGGTGAGGGTACGACAACGTTTTAGGGAGAGCGTACGTGTGAGGGCGTGGGTTAGTGTTAGAATACGGGTTAGGATTAGGGGACGGGTGAGGGTCAGGCTTCGGGGAAGGGTTAGGGTTAGGGTTCGGGCTACGGTTAGGGTTAGGGGACGGGGAGGGTTTAGGGTCCAGGTGAGGGTACGACAACGCTTTAGGGGGAGCGTACGTGTGAGGGCGCGGGTTAGTGTTAGCGTACGGGTTAGGATTAGGGGACGGGTGAGAGTCAGGCTTCGGGGAAGGGTTAGGGTTAGGGTTCGGGCTAGGGTTAGGGTTAGGGGACGGGGAGTGTTTAGGGTCCAGGTGAGGGTATGACAACGCTTTAGGGGGATCGTACGTGTGAGGGCGCAGGTTAGTGTTAGCGTACGGGTTAGGATTACGGGACGGGTGAGGGTCAGGCTTCGGGGAAGGGTTAGGTTTAGGGTTCGGGCTAGGGTTAGTGTTAGTGGACGGTTTAGGTTCCAGGTGACGGTACGAAAACGCTTTAGGGAGAGCGTACGTGTGAGGGCGTGAGTTAGTGTTAGCGTACGGGTTAGGATTAGGGAACGGGTGAGTGTCAGGCTTCGGGGAAGGGTTAGGTTTAGGGTTCGGGCTAGGGTTAGGGTTAGGGGACGGGGAGGGTTTAGGGTCCAGGTGAGGGTACGACAACGCTTTAGGGGGAGCGTACGTGTGAGGGCGCGGGTTAGTGTTAGCGTACGGGTTAGGATTAGGGGACGGGTGAGGGTCAGGCTTCGGGGAAGGGTTAGGGTTAGGGTTCGGACTAGGGTTAGGGTTGGGGGACGGGGAGGGTTTAGCGTCCAGGTGAGGGTACGACAACGCTTTAGGGGGAGCGTACCTGTGAGGGCGCGGGTTTGTGTTAGCGTACGGGTTAGGATTAGGGGATGGGTGAGTTTCAGGTTTCGGGGAAGGGTTAGGGTTAGGGTTCGGGCTAGGGTTAGGGTTAGGGGACGGGGAGGGTTTAGGGTCCAGGTGAGGGTACGACAACGCTTTAGGGGGAGCGTACGTGTGAGGGCGTGGGTTAGTGTTAGCATACTGGTTAAGATTAGGGGACGGGTGAGGGTCAGGCTTCGGGGAAGGGTTAGGGTTAGGGTTCGGGCTAGGGTTAGGGTTAGGGGACGGGGATGGTTTAGGGTCCAGGTGAGGGTACGACAACGCTTTAGGGGGAGCGTACGTGTGAGGGCGCGGGGTAGTGTTAGCGTACGGGTTAGGATTAGGGGACGGGTGAGGGTCAGGCTTCGGGGAAGGGTTAGGGTTAGGGTTCGGGCTAGGGTTAGGGTTAGGGGACGGGGACGGTTTAGGGTCCAGGTGAGGGTACGACAACGTTTTAGGGAGAGCGTACGTGTGAGGGCGTGGGTTAGTGTTAGAATACGGGTTAGGATTAGGGGACGGGTGAGGTTCAGGCTTCGGGGAAGGGTTAGGGTTAGGGTTCGGGCTCTGGTTAGGGTTAGGGGACGGGGAGGGTTTAGGGTCCAGGTGAGGGTACGACAACGCTTTAGGGGGAGTGTACGTGTGAGGGCGCGAGTTAGTGTTAGCGTACGGGTTAGGATTAGGGGACGGGTGAGGGTCAGGCTTCGGGGAAGGGTTAGGGTTAGGGTTCGGGCAAGGGTTAGGGTTAGGGGACGGGGAGGGTTTAGGGTCCAGGTGAGGGTACGACAACGCTTTAGGGGGAGCATACGTGTGAGGGCGCGGGTTTGTGTTAGCGTACGGGTTAGGATTAGGGGATGGGTGAGGGTCAGGCTTCGGGGAAGGGTTAGGTTTAGGGTTCGGGCTAGGGTTAGGGTTAGGGGACGGGGAGGGTTTAGGGTCCAGGTGAGGGTACGACAACGCTTTAGGGGGAGCGTACGTGTGAGGGCGCGGGTTAGTGTTAGCGTACGGGTTTGGATTAGGGGACGGCTGAGGGTCAGGCTTCGGGGAAGGGTTAGGGTTAGGGTTCGGGCTAGGGTTAGGGTTAGGGGACGGGGAGCCTTTAGGGTCCAGGTGAGGGTACGACAGCGCTTTAGGGGGAGCGTACGTGTGAGGGCGCGGGTTAGTGTTAGCGTACGGGTTAGGATTAGGGGACGGGTGAGGGTCAGGCTTCGGGGAAGGGTTAGGGTTAGGGTTCGGGCTAGGGTTAGGGTTAGGGGACGGGGACGGTTTAGGGTCCAGGTGAGGGTACGACAACGCTTTAGGGGGAGCGTACGTGTGAGGGCGTGGGTTAGTGTTAGCGTACGGGTTAGGATTAGAGGACGGGTGAGGGTCAGGCTTCGGGGAAGGGTTAGGGTTAGGGTTCGGGCTAGGGTTAGGGTTAGGGGACGGGGAGGGTTTAGGGTCCAGGTGAGGGTACGACAACGCTTTAGGGGGAGCGTACGTGTGAGGGCGCGGGTTAGTGTTAGCGTACGGGTTAGGATTAGGGGACGGGTGAGGGTCAGGCTTCGGGGAAGGGTTAGGGTTAGGGTTCGGGCTAGGGTTAGGGTTAGGGGATGGGGAGGGTTTAGGGTCCAGGTGAGGGTACGACAACGCTTTAGGGGGAGCGTACGTGTGAGGGCGCGGGTTAGTGTTAGCGTACGGGTTAGGATTAGGGGACGAGTGAGGGTCAGGCTTCGGGGAAGGGTTAGGGTTAGGGTTCGGGCTAGGGTTAGGGTTAGGGGACGGGGAGGGTTTAGGGTCCAGGTGAGGGTACGACAACGCTTTAGGGGGAGCGTACGTGTGAGGGCGCGGGTTAGTGTTAGCGTACGGGTTAGGATTAGGGGACGGGTGAGGGTCAGGCTTCGGGGAAGGGTTAGGGTTAGGGTTCGGGCTAGGGTTAGGGTTAGGGGACGGGGAGCGTTTAGGGTCCAGGTGAGGGTACGACAGCGCTTTAGGGGGAGCGTACGTGTGAGGGCGCGGGTCAGTGTTAGCGTACGGGTTAGGATTAGGGGACGGGTGAGGGTCAGGCTTCGGGGAAGGGTTAGGGTTAGGGTTCGAGCTAGGGTTAGGGTTAGGGGACGGGGAGGGTTTAGGGTCCAGGTGAGGGTACGACAACGCTTTAGGGGGAGCGTACGTGTGAGGGCGCGGGTTAGTGTTAGCGTACGGGTTAGGATTAGGGGACAGGTGAGGGTCAGGCTTCGGGGAAGGGTTAGGGTTAGGGTTCGGGCTAGGGTTAGGGTTAGGGGACGGGGAGGGTTTAGGGTCCAGGTGAGGGTACGACAACGCTTTAGGGGGAGCGTACATGTGAGGGCGCGGGGTAGTGTTAGCGTACGGGTTAGGATTAGGGGACGGGTGAGGGTCAGGCTTCGGGGAAGGGTTAGGGTTAGGGTTCGGGCTAGGGTTACGGTTAGGGGACGGGGAGGGTTTAGGGTCCAGGTGAGGGTACGACAACGCTTTAGGGGTAGCGTACGTGTGAGGGCGCGGGTTAGTGTTAGCGTACGGGTTAGGAATAGGTTACGGGTGAGGGTCAGGCTTCAGGGAAGGGTTAGGGTTAGGGTTCGGGCTAGGGTTAGGGTTAGGGGACGGGGACGGTTTAGGGTCCAGGTGAGGGTACGACAACGTTTTAGGGAGAGCGTACGTGTGAGGGCGTGGGTTAGTGTTAGAATACGGGTTAGGATTAGGGGACGGGTGAGGGTCAGGCTTCGGGGAAGGGTTAGGGTTAGGGTTCGGGCTAGGGTTAGGGTTAGGGGACGGGGAGGGTTTAGGGTCCAGGTGAGGGTACGACAACGCTTTAGGGGGAGCGTACGTGTGAGGGCGCGGGTTAGTGTTAGCAATGGGTTAGGATTAGGGGACGGGTGAGGGTCAAGCTTCGGGAAAGGGTTAGGGTTAGGGTTCGGGCTAGGATTAGGGTTAGGGGACCGGGAGGGTTTAGGGTCCAGGTGAGGGTATGACAACGCTTTAGGGGGAGCGTACGTTTGAGGGCGCGGGTTAGTGTTAGCGTACGGGTTAGGATTAGGGGACGGGTGAGGGTCAGGCTTCGGGGAAGGGTTAGGTTAGGGTTCGGGCTAGGGTTAGGGTTAGGGGACGGGGAGGGTTTAGGGTCCAGGTGAGGGTACGACAACGCTTTAGGGGGAGCGTACGTGTGAGGGCGCGGGTTAGTGTTAGCGTACGGGTTAGGATTAGGGGACGGGTGAGGGTAAGGCTTCGGGAAAGGGTTAGGGTTAGGGTTCGGGCTAGGGTTAGGGTTAGGGGACGGGGAGGATTTAGGGTCCAGGTGAGGGTACGACAATGCTTTAGGGGGAGCGTACGTGTGAGGGCGCGGGTTAGTGTTAGCGTACGGGTTAGGATTAGGGGACGGCTCAGGGTCAGGCTTCGGGGAAGGGTTAGGGTTAGGGTTAGGTTTCGGGCTAGGGTTAGGGTTAGGGGACGGGGAAGGTTTAGGGTCCAGGTGACGGTACGACAACGCTTTAGGGGGAGCGTACGTGTGAGGGCGTGGGTTAGTGTTAGCGTACGGGTTAGGATTAGGGGACGTGTGAGGGTCAGGCTTCAGGGAAGGGTTAGGGTTAGGGTTCTGGCTAGGGTTAGGGTTAGGGGACGGGGAGGGTTTAGGGTCCAGGTGAGGGTACGACAACGCTTTAGGGGGAGTGTACGTGTGAGGGCGCGAGTTAGTGTTAGCGTACGGGTTAGGATTAGGGGACGGGTGAGGGTCAGGCTTCGGGGAAGGGTTAGGGTTAGGGTTCGGGCTAGGGTTATGGTTAGGGGACGGGGAGGGTTTAGGGTCCAGGTGAGGGTACGTCAACGCTTTAGGGGTAGCGTACGTGTGAGGGCGCGGGTTAGTGTTAGCGTACGGGTTAGGAATAGGTTACGGGTGAGGGTCAGGCTTCGGGGAAGGGTTAGGGTTAGGGTTCGGGCTAGGGTTAGGGTTAGGGGACGGGGACGGTTTAGGGTCCAGGTGAGGGTACGACAACGTTTTAGGGAGAGCGTACGTGTGAGGGCGTGGGTTAGTGTTAGAATACGGGTTAGGATTAGGGGACGGGTGAGGGTCAGGCTTCGGGGAAGGGTTAGGGTTAGGGTTCGGGCTCTGGTTAGGGTTAGGGGACGGGGAGGGTTTAGGGTCCAGGTGAGGGTACGACAACGCTTTAGGGGGAGCGTACGTGTGAGGGCGCGGGTTAGTGTTAGCGTATGGGTTAGGATTAGGGGACGGGTGAGGGTCAGGCTTCGGGGAACGTTTAGGGTTAGGGTTCGGGCCAGGGTTAGGGTTAGGGGACGGGGAGGATTTAGGGTCCAGGTGAGGGTACGACAACGCTTTAGGGGGAGCGTACGTGTGAGGGCGCGGGTTTGTGTTAGCGTACGGGTTAGGATTAGGGGACGGGTGAGGGTCAGGCATCGGGGAAGGGTTAGGTTTAGGGTTCGGGCTAGGGTAAGGGTTAGGGGACGGGGAGGGTTTAGGGTCCAGTTGAGGGTACGACAACGCTTTAGGGGGAGCGTACGTGTGAGGGCGCGGGTTAGTGTTAGCGTACGGGTTAGGATTAGGGGACGGGTGAGGGTCAGGCTTCGGGGAAGGGTTAGGGTTAGGGTTCGGGCAAGGGTTAGGGTTAGGGGACGGGGAGGGTTTAGGGTCCAGGTGAGGGTACGACAACGCTTTAGGGGGAGCATACGTGTGAGGGCGCGGGTTTGTGTTAGCGTACGGGTTAGGATTAGGGGATGGGTGAGGGTCAGGCTTCGGGGAAGGGTTAGGTTTAGGGTTCGGGCTAGGGTTAGGGTTAGGGGACGGGGAGGGTTTAGGGTCCAGGTGAGGGTACGACAACGCTTTAGGGGGAGCGTACGTGTGAGGGCGCGGGTTAGTGTTAGCGTACGGGTTTGGATTAGGGGACGGCTGAGGGTCAGGCTTCGGGGAAGGGTTAGGGTTAGGGTTCGGGCTAGGGTTAGGGTTAGGGGACGGGGAGCTTTTAGGGTCCAGGTGAGGGTACGACAGCGCTTTAGGGGGAGCGTACGTGTGAGGGCGCGGGTTAGTGTTAGCGTACGGGTTAGGATTATGGGACGGGTGAGGGTCAGGCTTCGGGGAAGGGTTAGGGTTAGGGTTCGGGCTAGGGTTAGGGTTAGGGGACGGGGACGGTTTAGGGTCCAGGTGAGGGTACGACAACGCTTTAGGGGGAGCGTACGTGTGAGGGCGTGGGTTAGTGTTAGCGTACGGGTTAGGATTAGAGGACGGGTGAGGGTCAGGCTTCGGGGAAGGGTTAGGGTTAGGGTTCGGGCTAGGGTTAGGGTTATGGGACGGGGAGGGTTTAGGGTCCAGGTGAGGGTACGACAACGCTTTAGGGGGAGCGTACGTGTGAGGGCGCGGGTTAGTGTTAGCGTACGGGTTAGGATTAGGGGACGGGTGAGGGTCAGGCTTCGGGGAAGGGTTAGGGTTAGGGTTCGGGCTAGGGTTAGGGTTAGGGGATGGGGAGCGTTTAGGGTCCAGGTGAGGGTACGACAGCGCTTTAGGGGGAGCGTACGTGTGAGGGCGCGGGTTAGTGTTAGCGTACGGGTTAGGATTAGGGGACGGGTGAGGGTCAGGCTTCGGGGAAGGGTTAGGGTTAGGGTTCGAGCTAGGGTTAGGGTTAGGGTTAGGGGACGGGGAAGGTTTAGGGTCCAGTTGAGGGTACGACAACGCTTTAGGGGGAGCGTACGTGTGAGGGCGCGGGTTAGTGTTAGCGTACGGGTTAGGATTAGGGGACGGGTGAGGGTCAGGCTTCGGGGAAGGGTTAGGGTTAGGGTTCGGGCTAGGGTTAGGGTTAGGGGACGGGGACGGTTTAGGGTCCAGGTGACGGTACGACAACGCTTTAGGGAGAGCGTACGTGTGAGGGCGTGGGTTAGTGTTAGAGTACGGGTTAGGATTAGGGGACGGGTGAGGGTCAGGCTTCGGGGAAGGGTTAGGGTTAGGGTTCGGGCTAGGGTTAGGGTTAGGGGACGGGGAGGGTTTAGGGTCCAGGTGAGGGTACGACAACGCTTTAGGGGGAGCGTATGTGTGAGGGCGCGGGTTAGTGTTAGCGTAGGGGTTAGGATTAGGGGACGGGTGAGGGTCAGGCTTCGGGGAAGGGTTAGGGTTAGGGTTCGGGCTAGGGTTAGGGTTAGGGGACGGGGAGGGTTTAGGGTCCAGTTGAGGGTACGACAACGCTTTAGGGGGAGCGTACGTGTGAGGGCGCGGGTCAGTGTTAGCGTACGGGTTAGGATTAGGGGACGGGTGAGGGTCAGGCTTCGGGGAAGGGTTAGGGTTAGGGTTTGGGGTAGGGTTAGGGTTAGGGGAAGGGGAGGGTTTCGGATCCAGGTGAGGGTACGACAACGCTTTAGAGGGAGTGTACGTGTGAGGGCGCGAGTTAGTGTTAGCGTACGGCTTAGGATTAGGGGACGGGTGAGGGTCAGGCTTCGGGGAAGGGTTAGGGTTAGGGTTCGGGCTAGGGTTAGGGTTAGGGGATGGGGAGGGTTTAGGGTCCAGGTGAGGGTACGACAACGCTTTAGGGGGAGCGTACGTGTGAGGGCGCGGGTTAGTGTTAGCGTACGGGTTAGGATTAGGGGACGGGTGAGGGTCAGGCTTCGGGGAAGGGTTAGGGTTAGGGTTCGGGCTAGGGTTAGGGTTAGGCGACGGGGAGGGTTTAGGGTCCAGGTGAGGGTACGACAACGCTTTAGGGGGAGCGTACGTGTGAGGGCGCGGGTTTGTGTTAGCATACGGGTTAGGATTAGGGGATGGGTGAGGGTCAGGCTTCGGGGAAGGGTTAGGTTTAGGGTTCGGGCTAGGGTTAGGGTTAGGGGACGGGGAGGGTTTAGGGTACAGGTGAGGGTACGACAACGCTTTAGGGGGAGCGTACGTGTGAGGGCGCGGGTTAGTGTTAGCGTACGGGTTTGGATTAGGGGACGGCTGAGGGTCAGGCTTCGGGGAAGGGTTAGGGTTAGGGTTCGGGCTAGGGTTAGGGTTAGGGGTCGGGGACGGTTTAGGGTCCAGGTGACGGTACGACAACGCTTTAGGGGGAGCGTACGTATGAGGGCGTGGGTTAGTGTTAGCGTACGGGTTAGGATTAGAGGACGGGTGAGGGTCATGCTTCGGGGAAGGGTTAGGGTTAGGGTTCGGGCTAGGGTTAGGGTTAGGGGACGGGGAGGGTTTAGGGTCCAGGTGAGGGTACGACAACGCTTTAGGGGGAGCGTACGTGTGAGGGCGTGGGTTAGTGTTAGCGTACGGGTTAGGATTAGGGGACGGGTGAGGGTCAGGCTTCGGGGAAGGGTTAGGGTTAGGGTTCGGGCTAGGGTTAGGGTTAGGGGATGGGGAGGGTTTAGGGTCCAGGTGAGGGTACGACAACGCTTTAGGGGGAGCGTACGTGTGAGGGCGCGGGTTAGTGTTAGCGTACGGGTTAGGATTAGGGGACGGGTGAGGGTCAGGCTTCGGGGAAGGGTTAGGGTTAGGGTTCGGGCTAGGGTTAGGGTTAGGGGACGGGGAGGGTTTAGGGTCCAGGTGAGGGTACGACAACGCTTTAGGGGGAGCATACGTGTGAGGGCATGGGTTACTGTTAGCGTACGGGTTAGGATTAGGGGACGGGTGAGGGTCAGGCTTCGGGGAAGGGTTAGGGTTCGGGTTCGGGTTAGGGTTAGGGTTAGGGGATGTGGAGGGTTTAGGGTCCAGGTGAGGGTACGACAACGCTTTAGGGGGAGCGTACGTGTGAGGGCGCGGGTTAGTGTTAGCGTACGGGTTAGGATTAGGGGACGGGTGAGGGTCAGGCTTCGGGGAAGGGTTAGGGTTAGGGTTCGGGCTAGGGTTAGGGTTAGGGGACGGGGACGGTTTAGGGTCCAGGTGAGGGTACGACAACGTTTTAGGGAGAGCGTACGTGTGAGGGCGTGGGTTAGTGTTAGAATACGGGTTAGGATTAGGGGACGGGTGAGGGTCAGGCTTCGGGGAAGGGTTAGGGTTAGGGTTCGGGCTAGGGTTAGGGTTAGGGGACGGGGAGGGTTTAGGGTCCAGGTGAGGGTACGACAACGCTTTAGGGGGAGCGTACGTATGAGGGCGCGGGTTAGTGTTAGCAATCGGTTAGGATTAGGGGACGGGTGAGGGTCAAGCTTCGGGGAAGGGTTAGGGTTAGGGTTCGGGCTAGGGTTAGGGTTAGGGGACCGGGAGGGTTTGGGTCCAGGTGAGGGTATGACAACGCTTTAGGGGGAGCGTACGTGTGAGGGCGCGGGTTAGTGTTAGCGTACGGGTTAGGATTAGGGGACGGGTGAGGGTCAGGCTTCGGGGAAGGGTTAGGGTTAGGGTTCGGGCTAGGGTTAGGGTTAGGGGACGGGGAGGGTTTAGGGTCCAGGTGAGGGTACGACAACGCTTTAGGGGGAGCGTATGTGTGAGGGCGCGGGTTAGTGTTAGCGTACGGGTTAGGATTAGGGGACGGGTGAGGGTAAGGCTTCGGGAAAGGGTTAGGGTTAGGGTTCGGGCTAGGGTTAGGGTTAGGGGACGGGGAGGGTTTAGGGTCCAGGTGAGGGTACGACAATGCTTTAGGGGGAGCGTACGTGTGAGGGCGCGGGTTAGTGTTAGCGTACGGGTTAGGATTAGGGGACGGCTCAGGGTCAGGCTTCGGGGAAGGGTTAGGGTTAGGGTTAGGTTTCGGGCTAGGGTTAGGGTTAGGGGACGGGGACGGTTTAGGGTCCAGGTGACGGTACGACAACGCTTTAGGGGGAGCGTACGTGTGAGGGCGTGGGTTAGTGTTAGCGTACGGGTTAGGATTAGGGGACGTGTGAGGGTCAGGCTTCAGGGAAGGGTTAGGGTTAGGGTTCTGGCTAGGGTTAGGGTTAGGGGACGGGGACGGTTTAGGGTCCAGGTGACGGTACGACAACGCTTTAGGGGGAGCGTACGTGTGAGGGCGCGGATTTGTGTTAGCGTACGGGTTAGGATTAGGGGATGGGTGAGGGTCAGGCTTCGGGGAAGGGTTAGGTTTAGGGTTCGGGTAGGGTAAGGGTTAGGGGACGGGGAGGGTTTAGGGTCCAGTTGAGGGTACGACAACGCTTTAGGGGGAGCGTACGTGTGAGGGCGCGGGTTAGTGTTAGCGTACGGGTTAGGATTAGGGGACGGGTGAGGGTCAGGCTTCGGGGAAGGGTTAGGGTTAGGGTTCGGGCTAGGGTTACGGTTAGGGGACGGGGACGGTTTAGGGTCCAGGTGACGGTATGACAACGCTTTAGGGGGAGCGTACGTGTGAGGGCGTGGGTTAGTGTTAGCGTACGGGTTAGGATTAGAGGACGGGTGAGGGTCAGGCTTCGGGGAAGGGTTAGGGTTAGGGTTCGGGCTAGGGTTAGGGTTAGGGGACGGGGAGGGTTTAGGGTCCAGGTGAGGGTACGACAACGCTTTAGGGGGAGTGTACGTGTGAGGGCGCGAGTTAGTGTTAGCGTATGGGTTAGGATTAGGGGACGGGTGAGGGTCAGGCTTCGGGGAAGGGTTAGGGTTAGGGTTCGGGCAAGGGTGTGGGTTAGGGGACGGGGAGGGTTTAGGGTACAGGTGATGGTACGACAACGCTTTAGGGGGAGCATACGTGTGACGGCGCGGGTTTGTGTTAGCGTACTGGTTAGGATTAGGGGATGGGTGAGGGTCAGGCTTCGGGGAAGGGTTAGGTTTAGGGTTCGGGCTAGGGTTAGGGTTAGGGGACGGGGAGGGTTTAGGGTCCAGGTGAGGGTACGACAACGCTTTAGGGGGAGCGTACGTGTGAGGGCGCGGGTTAGTGTTAGCGTACGGGTTTGGATTAGGGGACGGCTGAGGGTCAGGCTTCGGGGAAGGGTTAGGGTTAGGGTTCGGGCTAGGGTTAGGGTTAGGGGACGGGGAGCGTTTAGGGTCCAGGTGAGGGTACGACAGCGCTTTAGGGGGAGCGTACGTGTGAGGGCGCGGGTTAGTGTTAGCGTACGGGTTAGGATTATGGGACGGGTGAGGGTCAGGCTTCGGGGAAGGGTTAGGGTTAGGGTTCGGGCTAGGGTTAGGGTTAGGGGACGGGGACGGTTTAGGGTCCAGGTGACGGTACGACAACGCTTTAGGGGGAGCATACGTGTGAGGGCGAGGGTCAGTATTAGCGTACGGGTTAGGATTAGGGGACGGGTGAGGGTCAGGCTTCGGGGAAGGGTTAGGGTTAGGGTTCGGGCTAGGGTTAGGGTTATGGGACGGGGAGGGTTTCGGGTCCAGGTGAGGGTACGACAACGCTTTAGGGAGAGCGTACGTGTGAGGGCGCGGGTTAGTGTTAGCGTACGGGTTAGGATTAGGGGACGGGTGAGGGTCAGGCTTCGGGGAAGGGTTAGGGTTAGGGTTCGGGCTAGGGTTAGGGTTAGGGGACGGGGAGCGTTTAGGGTCCAGGTGAGGGTACGACAGCGCTTTAGGGGGAGCGTACGTGTGAGGGCGCGGGTTAGTCTTAGCGTACGGGTTAGGATTAGGGGACAGGTGAGGGTCAGGCTTCGGGGAAGGGTTAGGGTTAGTGTTCGGGCTAGGGTTAGGGTTAGGGGACGGGGAGGGTTTAGGGTCCAGGTGAGGGTACGAAAACGCTTTAGGGGGAGCGTACGTGTGAGGGCGTGGGTTAGTGTTAGCGTACGGGTTAGGATTAGGGGACGGATGAGGTTCAGGCTTCGGGGAAGTGTTAGGGTTAGGGTTCGGGCTAGGGTTAGGGTTAGGGTTAGAGGACAGGGAGGGTTTAGGGTCCAGTTGAGGGTACGATAACGCTTTAGGGGGAGCGTACGTGTGAGGGCGTGGGTTAGTGTTAGCGTACGGGTTAGGATTAGGGGACGGGTGAGGGTCAGGCTTCGGGGAAGGGTTAGGGTTAGGGTTCGGGCTAGGGTTAGGGTTAGGGGACGGGGACGTTTTAGGGTCCAGGTGACGGTACGACAACGCTTTAGGGGGAGCGTACGTGTGAGGGCGTGGGTTAGTGTTAGCGTACGGGTTAGGATTAGGGGACGGGTGAGGGTCAGGCTTCGGGGAAGGGTTAGGGTTAGGGTTCGGGCTAGGGTTAGGGTTAGGGGACGGGGAGGGTTAGGGTCCAGGTGAGTGTACGACAACGCTTTAGGGGGAGCGTACGTGTGAGGGCGCGGGTTAGTGTTAGCGTACGGGTTAGGATTAGGGGACGGGTGAGAGTCAGGCTTCCGGGAAGGGTTAGGGTTAGGGTTCGGGCTAGGGTTAGGGTTAGGGGACGGGGAGGGTTTAGGGTCCAGGTGAGGGTAAGACAACGCTTTAGGGGGAGCGTACGTGTGAGGGCGCGGGTTAGTGTTAGCGTACGGGTTAGGATTAGGGGACGGGTGAGGTTCAGGCTTCGGGGAAGGTTTAGGGTTAGGGTTCGGGCTAGGGTTAGGGTTAGGGGACGGGGAGGGTTTAGGGTCCAGGTGAGGGTACGACAACGCTTTAGGGGGAGCGTACGTGTGAGGGCGCGGGTTAGTGTTAGCATACGGGTTAGGATTAGGGGACGGGTGGGGGTCAGGCTTCGGGGAAGGGTTAGGGTTAGGGTTCGGGCTAGGGTTAGGGTTAGGGACGGGGAGGGTTTAGGGTCCAGTTGAGGGTACGACAACGCTTTAGGGGGAGCGTACGTGTGAGGGCGCAGGTTAGTGTTAGCGTACGGGTTAGGATTAGGGGACGGGTGAGGGTCAGGCTTCGGGGAAAGGTTAGGGTTAGGGTTCGGGCTAGGGTTAGGGTTAGGGGACGGGGACGGTTTAGGGTCCAGGTGACGGTACGACAACGCTTTAGGGAGAGCGTACGTGTGAGGGCGTGAGTTAGTGTTAGCGTACGGGTTAGGATTAGGGGACGGGTGAGGGTCAGGCTTCGGGGAAGGGTTAGGGTTAGGGTTCGGGCTAGGGTTAGGGTTAGGGGACGGGGAGGGTTTAGGGTCCAGGTGAGGGTACGACAACGCTTTAGGGGGAGCGTACGTGTGAGGGCGCGGGTTAGTGTTCGCGTACGGGTTAGGATTAGGGGACGGGTGAGGGTCAGGCTTCGGGGAAGGGTTAGGGTTAGGGTTCGGGCTAGGGTTAGGGTTAGGGGACGGGGAGCGTTTAGGGTCCAGGTGAGGGTACGACAGCGCTTTAGGGGGAACGTACGAGTGAGGGCGCGGGTTAGTGTTAGCGTACGGGTTAGGATTAGGGGACAGGTGAGGGTCAGGCTTCGGGGAAGGGTTAGGGTTAGTGTTCGGGCTAGGGTTAGGGTTAGGGGACGGGGAGGGTTTAGGGTCCAGGTGAGGGTACGACAACGCTTTATGGGGAGCGTACGTGTGAGGGCGCGGGTTAGTGTTAGCGTACGGGTTAGGATTAGGGGACGGATGAGGTTCAGGCTTCGGGGAAGGGTTAGGGTTAGGGTTCGGGCTAGGGTTAGGGTTAGGGGACGGGGAGGGTTTAGGGTCCAGGTGAGGGTACGACAACGCTTTAGGGGGAGCGTACGTGTGAGGGCGCGGGTTAGTGTTAGCGTACGGGTTAGGATTAGGGGACGGGTGAGGGTCAGGCTTCGGGGAAGGGTTAGGGTTAGGGTTCGGGCTAGGGTTAGGGTTAGGGGACGGGGAGGGTTTAGGGTCCAGGTGAGGGTACGACAACGCTTTATGGGGAGCGTACGTGTGAGGGCGCGGGTTAGTGTTAGCGTACGGGTTAGGATTAGGGGACGGGTGAGGGTCAGGCTTCGGGGAAGGTTTAGGGTTAGGGTTCGGGCTAGGGTTAGGGTTAGGGGACGGGGAGGGTTTAGGGTCCAGGTGAGGGTACGACAACGCTTTAGGGGGAGCATACGTGTGAGGGCGTGGGTTAGTGTTAGCGTACGGGTTAGGATTAGGGGACGGGTGAGGGTCAGGCTTCGGGGAAGGGTTAGGGTTAGGGTTCGGGCTAGGGTTAGGGTTAGGGGACGGGGACGGTTTAGGGTCCAGGTGACGGTACGACAACGCTTTAGGGAGAGCGTACGTGTGAGGGCGTGAGTTAGTGTTAGCGTACGGGTTAGGATTAGGGGACGGGTGAGGGTCAGGCTTCGGGGAAGGGTTAGGGTTAGGGTTCGGGCTAGGGTTAGGGTTAGGGGTCGGGGAGGGTTTAGGGTCCAGGTGAGGGTACGACAACGCTTTAGGGGGAGCGTACGTGTGAGGGCGCGGGTTAGTGTTAGCGTACGGGTTAGGATTAGGGGACGGGTGAGGGTCAGGCTTCGGGGAAGGGTTAGGGTTAGGGTTCGGGCTAGGGTTAGGGTTAGGGGACGGGGAGCGTTTAGGGTCCAGGTGAGGGTACGACAGCGCTTTAGGGGGAGC
This sequence comes from Stenella coeruleoalba, assembly GCF_951394435.1. Classification (NCBI taxonomy): domain Eukaryota; kingdom Metazoa; phylum Chordata; class Mammalia; order Artiodactyla; family Delphinidae; genus Stenella; species Stenella coeruleoalba. The sequence goes on along the minus strand of NC_137156.1, from coordinate 24,205,711 downwards.
GTACGAGTGAGGCCGCGGGTTAGTGTTAGCGTACGGGTTAGGATTAGGGGACAGGTGAGGGTCAGGCTTCAGGGAAGGGTTAGGGTTAGTGTTCGGGCTAGGGTTAGGGTTAGGGGACGGGGAGGGTTTAGGGTCCAGGTGAGGGTACGACAACGCTTTAGGGGGAGCGTACGTGTGAGGGCGCGGGTTAGTGTTAGCGTACGGGTTAGGATTAGGGGACGGGTGAGGGTCAGGCTTCGGGGAAGGGTTAGGGTTAGGGTTCGGGCTAGGGTTAGGTTTAGGGGACGGGCAGGGTTTAGGGTCCAGGTGAGGGTACGACAACGATTTAGGGGGAGCATACGAGTGAGGGCGCGGGTCAGTGTTAGCGTACGGGTTAGGATTAGGGGACGGGTGAGGGTCAGGCTTCGGGGAAGGGTTAGGGTTAGGGTTTGGGGTAGGGTTAGGGTTAGGGGATGGGGAGGGTTTCGGGTCCAGGTGAGGGTATGACAATGCTTTAGGGGGAGCGTACGTGTGAGGGCGCGGGTTAGTGTTAGCGTACGGGTTAGGATTAGGGGCCGGGTGAGGGTCAGGCTTCGGGGAAGGGTTAGGGTTAGGGTTCGGGCTAGGGTTAGGGTTAGGGGACGGGGAGGGTTTAGGGTCCAGTTGAGGGTACGACAACGCTTGAGGGGGAGCGTACGTGTGAGGGCGCGGGTTAGTGTTAGCGTACGGGTTAGGATTAGGGGACGGCTGAGGTTCAGGCTTCGGGGAATGTTTAGGGTTAGGGTTCGGGCTAGGGTTAGGGTTAGGGTTAGGGGACGGGGAGGGTTTAGGGTCCAGTTGAGGGTACGACAACGCTTTAGGGGGAGCGTACGTGTGAGGGCGTGGGTTAGTGTTAGCGTACGGGTTAGGATTAGGTGACGGGTGAAGGTCAGGCTTCGGGGAAGGGTTAGGGTTAGGGTTCGGGCTAGGGTTAGGGTTAGGGGACGGGGACGGTTTAGGGTCCAGGTGACGGTACGACAACGCTTTAGGGGGAGCGTACGTGTGAGGGCGTGGGTTAGTGTTAGCGTAGGGGTTAGGATTAGGGGACGGGTGAGGGTCAGGCTTCGGGGAAGGGTTAGGGTTAGGGTTCGGGCTAGGGTTAGTGTTAGGGGACGGGGACCGTTTAGGGTCCAGGTGACGCTACGACAACGCTTTAGGGAGAGCGTACGTGTGAGGGCGTGGGTTAGTGTTAGCGTACGGGTTAGGATTAGGGGACGGGTGAGGGTCAGGCTTCGGGGAAGGGTTAGGGTTAGGGTTCGGACTAGGGTTAGGGTTAGGGGACGGGGAGGGTTTAGGGTCCAGGTGAGGGTACGACAACGCTTTAGGGGGAGCGTACGTGTGAGGGCGTGGGTTAGTGTTAGCGTACGGGTTAGGATTAGGGGACGGATGAGGTTCAGGCTTCGGGGAAGGGTTAGGGTTAGGGTTCGGGCTAGGGTTAGGGTTAGGGTTAGGGGACGGGGAGGGTTTAGGGTCCAGTTGAGGGTACGACAACGCTTTAGGGGGAGCGTACGTGTGAGGGCGTGGGTTAGTGTTAGCGTACGGGTTAGGATTAGGGGACGGGTGAGGGTCAGGCTTCGGGGAAGGGTTAGGGTTAGGGTTCGGGCTAGGGTTAGGGTTAGGGGACGGGGACGGTTTAGGGTCCAGGTGACGGTACGACAACGCTTTAGGGGGAGCGTACGTGTGAGGGCGTGGGTTAGTGTTAGCGTAGGGGTTAGGATTAGGGGACGGGTGAGGGTCAGGCTTCCGGGAAGGGTTAGGGTTAGGGTTCGGGCTAGGGTTAGGGTTAGGGGACGGGGAGGGTTTAGGGTCCAGGTGAGGGTACGACAACGCTTTAGGGGGAGCGTACGTGTGAGGGCGCGGGTTAGTGTTAGCGTACGGGTTAGGATTAGGGGACGGGTGAGGGTCAGGCTTCGGGGAAGGGTTAGGGTTAGGGTTCGGGCTAGGGTTAGGGTTAGGGGACGTAGAGGGTTTTGGGTCCATTTGAGGGTACGACAACGCTTTAGGGGGAGCGTACGTGTGAGAGCGCGGGTTAGTGTTAGCGTACGGGTTACGATTAGGGGACGGGTGAGGGTCAGGCTTCGGGGAAGGGTTAGGATTAGGGTTCGGGCTAGGGTTAGGGTTAGGGGACGGGGACGATTCAGGGTCCAGGTGACGGTACGACAACGCTTTAGGGAGAGCGTACGTGTGAGGGCGTGAGTTAGTGTTAGCGTACGGGTTAGGATTAGGGGACAGATGAGGGTCAGGCTTCGGGGAAGGGTTAGGGTTAGGGTTCGGGCTAGGGTTAGGGTTAGGGGACGGGGAGGGTTTAGGGTCCAGGTGAGGGTACGACAACGCTTTAGGGGGAGCGTACGTGTGAGGGCGCGGGTTAGTGTTAGCGTACGGGTTAGGATTAGGGGACGGGTGAGGGTCAGGCTTCGGGGAAGGGTTAGGGATAGGGTTCGGGCTAGGGTTAGGGTTAGGGGACGGGGAGCGTTTAGGGTCCAGGTGAGGGTACGACAACGCTTTAGGGGGAGCGTACGTGTGAGGGCGCGGGTTAGTGTTAGCGTACGGGTTAGGATTAGGGGACGGATGAGGTTCAGGCTTCGGGGAAGGGTTAGGGTTAGGGTTCGGGCTAGGGTTAGGGTTAGGGTTAGGGGACGGGGAGGGTTTAGGGTCCAGTTGAGGTTACGACAACGCTTTAGGGGAAGCGTACGTGTGAGGGCGTGGGTTAGTGTTAGCGTAGGGGTTAGGATTAGGGGACGGGTGAGGGTCAGGCTTCGGGGAAGGGTTAGGGTTAGGGTTCGGGCTAGGGTTAGGGTTAGGGGACGGGGACGGTTTACGGTCCAGGTGACGGTACGACAACGCTTTAGGGGGAGCGTACGTGTGAGGGCGTGGGTTAGTCTTAGCGTAGGGGTTAGGATTAGGGGCCGGGTGAGGGTCAGGCTTCGGGGAAGGGTTAGGGTTAGGGTTCGGGCTAGGGTTAGGGTTAGGGGACGGGGAGGGTTTAGGGTCCAGGTGAGGGTACGACAACGCTTTAGAGGGAGCGTACGTGTGAGGGCGCGGGTTAGTGTTAGCATATGGGTTAGGATTAGGGGACGGGTGGGGGTCAGGCTTCGGGGAAGGGTTAGGGTTAGGGTTCGGGCTAGGGTTAGGGTTAGGGGACGGGGAGGGTTTAGGGTCCAGTTGAGGGTACGACAACGCTTTAGGGGGAGCGTACGTGTGAGGGCGCGGGTTAGTGTTAGCGTACGGGTTAGGATTAGGGGACGGGTGAGGGTCAGGCTTCGGGGAAGGGTTAGGGTTAGGGTTCGGGCTAGGGTTAGTGTTAGGGGACGGGGACGGTTTAGGGTCCAGGTGACGGTACGACAACGCTTTAGGGAGAGCGTACGTGTGAGGGCGTGGGTTAGTGTTAGCGTACGGGTTAGGATTAGGGGACGGGTGAGGGTCAGGCTTCGGGGAAGGGTTAGGGTTAGGGTTCGGACTAGGGTTAGGGTTAGGGGACGGGGAGGGTTTAGGGTCCAGGTGAGGGTACGACAACGCTTTAGGGGGAGCGTACGTGTGAGGGCGTGGGTTAGTGTTAGCGTACGGGTTAGGATTAGGGGACGGATGAGGTTCAGGCTTCGGGGAAGGGTTAGGGTTAGGGTTCGGGCTAGGGTTAGGGTTAGGGTTAGGGGACGGGGAGGGTTTAGGGTCCAGTTGAGGGTACGACAACGCTTTAGGGGGAGCGTACGTGTGAGGGCGTGGGTTAGTGTTAGCGTACGGGTTAGGATTAGGGGACGGGTGAGGGTCAGGCTTCGGGGAAGGGTTAGGGTTACGGTTCGGGCTAGGGTTAGGGTTAGGGGACGGGGACGGTTTAGGGTCCAGGTGACGGTACGACAACGCTTTAGGGGGAGCATACGTGTGAGGGCGTGGGTTAGTGTTAGCGTACAGGTTAGGATTAGGGGACGGGTGAGGGTCAGGCTTCCGGGAAGGGTTAGGGTTAGGGTTCGGGCTAGGGTTAGGGTTAGGGGACGGGGAGGGTTTAGGGTCCAGGTGAGGGTACGACAACGCTTTAGGGGGAGCGTACGTGTGAGGGCGCAGGTTAGTGTTAGCGTACGGGTTAGGATTAGGGGACGGGTGAGGGTCAGGCTTCGGGGAAGGGTTAGGGTTAGGGTTCGGGCTAGGGTTAGGGTTAGGGGACGGGGAGGGTTTAGGGTCCAGGTGAGGGTACGACAACGCTTTAGGGGGAGCGTACGTGTGAGGGCGCGGGTTAGTGTTAGCGTACGGGTTAGGATTAGGGGACGGGTGAGGTTCAGGCTTCGGGGAAGGTTTAGGGTTAGGGTTCGGGCTAGGGTTAGGGTTAGGGGACGGGGAGGGTTTAGGGTCCAGGTGAGGGTACGACAACGCTTTAGGGGGAGCGTACGTGTGAGGGCGCGGGTTTGTGTTAGCGTACGGGTTAGGATTAGGGGATGGGTGAGGGTCAGGCTTCGGGGAAGGGTTAGGGTTAGGGTTCGGGCTAGGGTTAGGGTTAGGGGACGGGGAGGGTTTAGGGTCCAGGTGAGGGTACGACAACGCTTTAGGGTGAGCGTACGTGTGAGTGCGCGGGTTAGTGTTAGCGTACGGGTTAGGATTAGGGGACGGGTGAGGGTCAGGCTTCGGGGAAGGGTTAGGGTTAGGGTTCGGGCTAGGGTTAGGTTTAGGGGACGGGGAGGGTTTAGGGTCCAGGTGAGGGTACGACAACGCTTTAGGGGGAGCATACGTGTGAGGGCGCGGGTCAGTGTTAGCGTACGGGTTAGGATTAGGGGACGGGTGAGGGTCAGGCTTCGGGGAAGGGTTAGGGTTAGGGTTCGGGCTAGGGTTAGGGTTAGGGGACGGGGAGGGTTTAGGGTCCAGGTGAGGGTACGACAACGCTTTAGGGGGAGCATACGTGTGAGGGCGCGGGTTAGTGTTAGCGTACGGGTTAGGATTAGGGGACGGGTGAGGGTCAGGCTTCGGGGAAGGTTTAGGGTTAGGGTTCGGGCTAGGGTTAGGGTTAGGGGACGGGGAGGGTTTAGGGTCCAGGTGAGGGTACGACAACGCTTTAGGGGGAGCGTACGTGTGAGGGCGCGGGTTTGTGTTAGCGTACGGGTTAGGATTAGGGGATGGGTGAGGGTCAGGCTTCGGGGAAGGGTTAGGGTTAGGGTTCGGGCTAGGGTTAGGGTTAGGGGACGGGGAGGCTTTAGGGTCCAGGTGAGGGTACGACAACGCTTTAGGGGGAGCGTACGTGTGAGGGCGCGGGTTAGTGTTAGCGTACGGGTTAGGATTAGGGGACGGGTGAGGGTCAGGCTTCGGGGAAGGGTTATGGTTAGGGTTCGGGCTAGGGTTAGGTTTAGGGGACGGGGAGGGTTTAGGGTCCAGGTGAGGGTACGACAACGCTTTAGGGGGAGCATACGTGTGAGGGCGCGGGTCAGTGTTAGCGTACGGGTTAGGATTAGGGGACGGGTGAGTGTCAGGCTTCGGGGAAGGGTTAGGGTTAGGGTTTGGGGTAGGGTTAGGGTTAGGGGATGGGGAGGGTTTCGGGTCCAGGTGAGGGTATGACAATGCTTTAGGGGGAGCGTACGTGTGAGGGCGCGGGTTAGTGTTAGCGTACGGGTTAGGATTAGGGGCCGGGTGAGTGTCAGGCTTCGGGGAAGGGTTAGGGTTAGGGTGCGGGCTAGGGTTAGGGTTAGGGGACGTGGAGGGTTTTGGGTCCAGTTGAGGGTACGACAACGCTTTAGGGGGAGCGTACGTGTGAGAGCGCGGGTTAGTGTTAGCGTACGGGTTACGATTAGGGGACGGGTGAGGGTCAGGCTTCGGGGAAGGGTTAGGATTAGGGTTCGGGCTAGGGTTAGGGTTAGGGGACGGGGACGATTTAGGGTCCAGGTGACGGTACGACAACGCTTTAGGGAGAGCGTACGTGTGATGGCGTGGGTTAGTGTTAGCGTACGGGTTAGGATTAGGGGACGGGTGAGGGTCAGGCTTCGGGGAAGGGTTAGGGTTAGGGTTCGGGCTAGGGTTAGGGTTAGGGGACGGGGAGGGTTTAGGGTCCAGGTGAGGGTCCGACAACGCTTTAGGGGGAGCGTACGTGTGAGGGCGCGGGTTAGTGTTAGCGTACGGGTTAGGATTAGGGGACGGGTGAGGGTCAGGCTTCAGGGAAGTGTTAGGGTTAGGGTTCGGGCTAGGGTTAGGGTTAGGGGACGGGGAGGGTTTAGGGTCCAGGTGAGGGTAAGACAACGCTTTAGGGGGAGCGTACGTGTGAGGGCGCGGGTTAGTGTTCGCGTTCGGGTTAGGATTAGGGGAAGGGTGAGGGTCAGGCTTCGGGGAAGGGTTAGGGTTAGGGTTCGGGCTAGGGTTAGGGTTAGGGGACGGGGAGCATTTAGGGTCCAGGTGAGGGAACGACAGCGCCTTAGGGGGAGCGTACGAGTGAGGGCGCGGGTTAGTGTTAGCGTACGGGTTAGGATTAGGGGACAGGTGAGGGTCAGGCTTCGGGGAAGGGTTAGGGTTAGTGTTCGGGCTAGGGTTAGGGTTAGGGGACGGGGAGGGTTTAGGGTCCAGGTGAGGGTACGACAACGCTTTAGGGGGAGCGTACGTGTGAGGGCGCGGGTTAGTGTTAGCGTAAGGGTTAGGATTAGGGGACGGATGAGGTTCAAGCTTCGGGGAAGGGTTAGGGTTAGGGTTCGGGCTAGGGTTAGGGTTAGGGTTAGGGGACGGGGAGGGTTTAGGGTCCAGTTGAGGGTACGACAACGCTTTAGGGGGAGCGTACGTGTGAGGGCGCGGGTTAGTGTTAGCGTACGGGTTAGGATTAGGGGACGAGTTAGGGTCAGGCTTCGGGGAAGGGTTAGGGTTAGGGTTCGGGCTAGGGTTAGGGTTAGGGGACGGGGAGGATTTAGGGTCCAGGTGAGGGTACGACAACGCTTTAGGGGGAGCGTACGTGTGAGGGCGCGGGTTTGTGTTAGCGTACGGGTTAGAATTAGGGGACGGGTGAGGGTCAGGCTTCGGGGAAGGGTTAGGGTTAGGGTTCAGGCTAGGGTTAGGGTTAGGGGACGGGGAGGATTTAGGGTCCAGGTGAGGGTACGACAACGCTTTAGGGGGAGCGTACGTGTGAGGGCGCGTGTTTGTGTTAGCGTACGGGTTAGGATTAGGGGATGGGTGAGGGTCAGGCTTCGGGGAAGGGTTAGGTTTAGGGTTCGGGCTAGGGTTAGGGTTAGGGGACGGGGAGGGTTTAGGGTCCAGTTGAGGGTACGACAACGCTTTAGGGGGAGCGTACGTGTGAGGGCGCGGGTTAGTGTTAGCGTACGGGTTAGGATTAGGGGACGGGTGAGGGTCAGGCTTCGGGGAAGGGTTAGGGTTAGGGTTCGGGCTAGGGTTAGGGTTAGGGGATGGGGAGGGTTTAGGGTCCAGGTGAGGGTACGACAACGCATTAGGGGGAGCGTACGTGTGAGGGCGCGGGTTAGTGTTAGCGTACGGGTTAGGATTAGGGGACGGGTGAGGGTCAGGCTTCGGGGAAGTGTTAGGGTTAGGGTTCGGGCTAGGGTTAGGGTTAGGGGACGGGGAGGGTTTAGGGTCCAGGTGAGTGTACGACAACGCTTTAGGGGGAGCGTACATGTGAGGGCGCGGGTTAGTGTTAGCGTACGGGTTAGGATTAGGGGATGGGTGATGGTCAGGCTTCGGGGAAGGGTTAGGTTTAGGGTTCGGGCTAGGGTTAGGGTTAGGGGACGGGGAGGGTTTAGGGTCCAGGTGAGGGTACGACAACGCTTTAGGGGGAGCGTACGTGTGAGAGCGCGGGTTAGTGTTAGCGTACGGGTTTGGATTAGGGGACGGCTGAGGGTCAGGCTTCGGGGAAGGGTTAGGGTTCGGGTTCGGGCTAGGGTTAGGGTTAGGGGACGGGGAGCGTTTAGGGTCCAGGTGAGGGTACGACAGCGCTTTAGGGGGAGCGTACGTGTGAGGGCGCGGGTTAGTGTTAGCGTACGGGTTAGGATTATGGGACGGGTGAGGGTCAGGCTTCGGGGAAGGGTTAGGGTTAGGGTTCGGGCTAGGGTTACGGTTAGGGGACGGGGACGGTTTAGGGTCCAGGTGACGGTACGACAACGCTTTAGGGGGAGCGTACGTGTGAGGGCGTGGGTTAGTGTTAGCGTACGGGTTAGGATTAGGGGACGGGTGAGGGTCAGGCTTCGGGGAAGGGTTAGGGTTAGGGTTTGGGGTAGGGTTAGGGTTAGGGGATGGGGAGGGTTTCGGGTCCAGGTGAGGGTATGACAATGCTTTAGGGGGAGCGTACGTGTGAGGGCGCGGGTTAGTGTTAGCGTACGGGTTAGGATTAGGGGCCGGGTGAGGGTCAGGCTTCGGGGAAGGGTTAGGGTTAGGGTTCGGGCTAGGGTTAGGTTTAGGGGACGGGGAGGGTTTAGGGTCCAGTTGAGGGTACGACAACGCTTTAGGGGGAGCGTACGTGTGAGAGCGCCGGTTAGTGTTAGCGTACGGGTTACGATTAGGGGACGGGTGAGGGTCAGGCTTCGGGGAAGGGTTAGGATTAGGGTTCGGGCTAGGGTTACGGTTAGGGGACGGGGACGATTTAGGGTCCAGGTGACGGTACGACAACGCTTTAGGGAGAGCGTACGTGTGAGGGCGTGGGTTAGTGTTAGCGTACGGGTTAGGATTAGGGGACGGGTGAGGGTCAGGCTTCGGGGAAGGGTTAGGGTTAGGGTTCGGGCTAGGGTTAGGGTTAGGGGACGGGGACGGTTTAGGGTCCAGGTGACGGTACGACAACGCTTTAGGGAGAGCGTACGTGTGAGGGCGTGAGTTAGTGTTAGCGTACGGGTTAGGATTAGGGGACGGGTGAGGGTCAGGCTTCGGGGAAGGGTTAGGGTTAGGGTTCGGGCTAGGGTTAGGGTTAGGGTTCGGGGAGGGTTTAGGGTCCAGGTGAGGGTACGACAACGCTTTAGGGGGAGCGTACGTGTGAGGGCGCGGGTTAGTGTTAGCGTACGGGTTAGGATTAGGGGACGGGTGAGGGTCAGGCTTCGGGGAAGGGTTTGGGTTAGGGTTCGGGCTAGGGTTAGGGTTAGGGGACGGGGAGCGTTTAGGGTCCAGGTGAGGGTACGACAGCGCTTTAGGGGGAGCGTACGAGTGAGGGCGTGGGTTAGTGTTAGCTTACGGGTTAGGATTAGGGGACAGGTGAGGGTCAGGCTTCGGGGAAGGGTTAGGGTTAGTGTTCGGGCTAGGGTTAGGGTTAGGGGACGGGGAGGGTTTAGGGTCCAGGTGAGGGTACGACAACGCTTTAGGGGGAGCGTACGTGTGAGGGCGCGGGTTAGTGTTAGCGTACGGGTTAGGATTAGGGGACGGGTGAGGGTCAGGCTTCGGGGAAGGTTTAGGGTTAGGGTTTGGGCTAGGGTTAGGGTTAGGGTTAGGGGACGGGGAGGGTTTAGGGTCCAGTTGAGGGTACGACAACGCTTTAGGGGGAGCGTACGTGTGAGGGCGTGGGTTAGTGTTAGCGTACGGGTTAGGATTAGGGGACGGGTTAGGGTCAGGCTTCGGGGAAGGGTTAGGGTTAGGGTTCGGGCTAGGGTTAGGGTTAGGGGACGGGGACGGTTTAGGGTCCAGGTGACGGTACGACAACGCCTTAGGGGGAGCGAACGTGTGAGGGCGTGGGTTAGTGTTAGCGTAGGGGTTAGGATTAGGGGACGGGTGAGGGTCAGGCTTCGGGGAAGGGTTAGGGTTAGGGTTCGGGCTAGGGTTAGGGTTAGGGGACGGGTGAAGGTCAGGCTTCGGGGAAGTGTTAGGGTTAGGGTTCGGGCTAGCGTTAGGGTTAAGGGACGGGGAGGGTTTAGAGTCCAGGTGAGGGCACCACAACGCTTTAGGGGGATCGTACGTGTGAGGGCGCGGGTTAGTGTTAGCGTACGGGTTAGGATTATGGGACGGGTGAGGGTCAGGCTTCGGGGAAGGGTTAGGGTTAGGGTTCGGGCTAGGGTTAGGGTTAGGGGACGGGGAGGGTTTAGGGTCCAGGTGAGGGTACGACAACGCTTTAGGGGGAGCGTACGTGTGAGGGCGCGGGTTAGTGTTAGCGTACGGGTTAGGATTAGGGGACGGGTGAGGGTCAGGCTTCGGGGAAGGGTTAGGGTTAGGGTTCGGGCTAGGGTTAGGGTTAGGGGACGGGGAGGGTTTAGGGTCCAGGTGAGGGTCCGACAACGCTTTACGGGGAGCGTACGTGTGAGGGCGCGGGTTAGTGTTAGCGTACGGGTTAGGATTAGGGGACGGGTGAGGGTCAGGCTTCGGGGAAGGGTTAGGGTTAGGGTTCGGGCTAGGGTTAGGGTTAGGGGACGGGGAGGGTTTAGGGTCCAGATGAGGGTACGACAACGCTTTAGGGCGAGCGTACGTGTGAGGGCGCGGGTTAGTGTTCGCGTACGGGTTAGGATTAGGGGACGGGTGAGGGTCAGGCTTCGGGGAAGGGTTAGGGTTAGGGATCGGGCTAGGGTTAGGGTTAGGGGACGGGGACGGTTTACGGTCCAGGTGACGGTACGACAATGCTTTAGGGAGAGCGTACGTGTGAGGGCGTGCGTTAGTGTTAGCGTACGTGTTAGGAGTAGGGGACGGGTGAGGGTCAGGCTTCGGGGAAGGGTTAGGGTTAGGGGACGGGGAGGGTTTAGGGTCCAGTTGAGGGTACGACAACGCTTTAGGGGGAGCGTACGTGTGAGGGCGCGGGTTAGTGTTAGTGTACGGGTTAGGATTAGGGGACGGGTGAGGGTCAGGCTTCGGGGAAGTGTTAGTATTAGGGTTCGGGCTAGGGTTAGGGTTAGGGGACGGGGACGGTTTAGGGTCCAGGTGACGGTACGACAACGCTTTAGGGAGAGCGTACGTGTGAGGGCGTGGGTTAGTGTTAGCGTACGGGTTAGGATTAGGGGACGGGTGAGGGTCAGGCTTCGGGGAAGGGTTAGGGTTAGGGTTCGGGCTACGGTTAGGGTTAGGGTTAGGGGACGGGGAGGGTTTAGGTTCCAGGTGAGGGTACGACAACGCTTTCGGGGGAGCGTACGTGTGAGGGCGCGGGTTAGTGTTAGCGTACGGGTTAGGATTAGGGGACGGGTGAGGGTCAGGCTTCGGGGAAGGGTTAGGGTTAGGGTTCGGGCTAGGGTTAGGGTTAGGGGACGGGGAGGGTTTAGGGTCCAGTTGAGGGTACGACAACGCTTTAGGGCGAGCGTACGTGTGAGGGCGCGGGTTAGTGTTCGCGTACGGGTTAGGATTAGGGGACGGGTGAGGGTCAGGCTTCGGGGAAGGGTTAGGGTTAGGGATCGGGCTAGGGTTAGGGTTAGGGGACGGGGACGGTTTACGGTCCAGGTGACGGTACGACAATGCTTTAGGGAGAGCGTACGTGTGAGGGCGTGCGTTAGTGTTAGCGTACGGGTTAGGAGTAGGGGACGGGTGAGGGTCAGGCTTCGGGGAAGGGTTAGGGTTAGGGTTCGGGCTAGGGTTAGGGTTAGGGGACGGGGAGGGTTTAGGGTCCAGGTGACGGTACGACAACGCTTTAGGGGGAGCGTACGTGTGAGGGCGCGGGTTAGTGTTAGCGTACGGGTTAGGATTAGGAGACGGGTGAGGGTCAGGCTTTGGGGAAGGGTTAGGGTTAGGGCTCGGGCTAGGGATAGGGTTAGGGGACGGGGGGGGTTTAGGGTCCAGGTGAGGGTACGACAACGCTTTAGGGGGAGCGTACGAGTGAGGGCGTGCGTTAGTGTTAGCGTACGGGTTAGGATTAGGGGACGGGTGAGGGTCAGGCTTCGGGGAAGTGTTAGGGTTAGGGTTCGGGCTAGGGTTAGGGTTAGGGGACGGGGAGGGTTTAGGGTCCAGGTGAGGGTACGACAACGCTTTAGGGGGATCGTACGTGTGAGGGCGCGGGTTAGTGTTAGCGTACGGGTTAGGATTAGGGGACGGGTGAGGGTCAGGCTTCGGGGAAGGGTTAGGGTTCGGGCTAGGTTTAGGGTTAGCGGACGGGGAGGGTTTAGGTTCCAGGTGAGGGTACGACAACGCTTTAGGGGGAGCGTACGTGTGAGGGCGCGGTTTTGTGTTAGCGTACGGGTTAGGATTAGGGGATGGGTGAGGGTCAGGCTTCGGTGAAGTATTAGGGTTAGGGTTCGGGCTAGGGTTAGGGTTAGGGGACGGGGAGGGTTTAGGGTCCAGGTGAGGGTACGAGAACGCTTTAGTGGGAGCGTACGTGTGAGGGCGCGGGTTAGTGTTAGCGTACGGGTTAGGATTAGGGGACGGGTGAGGGTCAGGCTTCGGGGAAGGGTTAGGGTTAGGGATCGGGCTAGGGTTAGGGTTAGGCGACGGGGACGGTTTACGGTCCAGGTGACGGTACGACAATGCTTTAGGGAGAGCGTACGTGTGAGGGCGTGCGTTAGTGTTAGCGTACGTGTTAGGAGTAGGGGACGGGTGAGGGTCAGGCTTCGGGGAAGGGTTAGGGTTAGGGTTCGGGCTAGGGTTAGGGTTAGGGGACGGGGAGGGTTTAGGGTCCAGGTGAGGGTCCGACAACGCTTTACGGGGAGCGTACGTGTGAGGGCGCGGGTTAGTGTTAGCGTACGGGTTAGGATTAGGGGACGGGTGAGGGTCAGGCTTCGGGGAAGGGTTAGGGTTAGGGTTCGGGCTAGGGTTAGGGTTAGGGGACGGGGAGGGTTTAGGGTCCAGATGAGGGTACGACAACGCTTTAGGGCGAGCGTACGTGTGAGGGCGCGGGTTAGTGTTCGCGTACGGGTTAGGATTAGGGGACGGGTGAGGGTCAGGCTTCGGGGAAGGGTTAGGGTTAGGGATCGGGCTAGGGTTAGGGTTAGGGGACGGGGACGGTTTACGGTCCAGGTGACGGTACGACAATGCTTTAGGGAGAGCGTACGTGTGAGGGCGTGCGTTAGTGTTAGCGTACGTGTTAGGAGTAGGGGACGGGTGAGGGTCAGGCTTCGGGGAAGGGTTAGGGTTAGGGGACGGGGAGGGTTTAGGGTCCAGTTGAGGGTACGACAACGCTTTAGGGGGAGCGTACGTGTGAGGGCGCGGGTTAGTGTTAGTGTACGGGTTAGGATTAGGGGACGGGTGAGGGTCAGGCTTCGGGGAAGTGTTAGTATTAGGGTTCGGGCTAGGGTTAGGGTTAGGGGACGGGGACGGTTTAGGGTCCAGGTGACGGTACGACAACGCTTTAGGGAGAGCGTACGTGTGAGGGCGTGGGTTAGTGTTAGCGTACGGGTTAGGATTAGGGGACGGGTGAGGGTCAGGCTTCGGGGAAGGGTTAGGGTTAGGGTTCGGGCTACGGTTAGGGTTAGGGTTAGGGGACGGGGAGGGTTTAGGTTCCAGGTGAGGGTACGACAACGCTTTCGGGGGAGCGTACGTGTGAGGGCGCGGGTTAGTGTTAGCGTACGGGTTAGGATTAGGGGACGGGTGAGGGTCAGGCTTCGGGGAAGGGTTAGGGTTAGGGTTCGGGCTAGGGTTAGGGTTAGGGGACGGGGAGGGTTTAGGGTCCAGTTGAGGGTACGACAACGCTTTAGGGCGAGCGTACGTGTGAGGGCGCGGGTTAGTGTTCGCGTACGGGTTAGGATTAGGGGACGGGTGAGGGTCAGGCTTCGGGGAAGGGTTAGGGTTAGGGATCGGGCTAGGGTTAGGGTTAGGGGACGGGGACGGTTTACGGTCCAGGTGACGGTACGACAATGCTTTAGGGAGAGCGTACGTGTGAGGGCGTGCGTTAGTGTTAGCGTACGGGTTAGGAGTAGGGGACGGGTGAGGGTCAGGCTTCGGGGAAGGGTTAGGGTTAGGGTTCGGGCTAGGGTTAGGGTTAGGGGACGGGGAGGGTTTAGGGTCCAGGTGACGGTACGACAACGCTTTAGGGGGAGCGTACGTGTGAGGGCGCGGGTTAGTGTTAGCGTACGGGTTAGGATTAGGAGACGGGTGAGGGTCAGGCTTTGGGGAAGGGTTAGGGTTAGGGCTCGGGCTAGGGATAGGGTTAGGGGACGGGGGGGGTTTAGGGTCCAGGTGAGGGTACGACAACGCTTTAGGGGGAGCGTACGAGTGAGGGCGTGCGTTAGTGTTAGCGTACGGGTTAGGATTAGGGGACGGGTGAGGGTCAGGCTTCGGGGAAGTGTTAGGGTTAGGGTTCGGGCTAGGGTTAGGGTTAGGGGACGGGGAGGGTTTAGGGTCCAGGTGAGGGTACGACAACGCTTTAGGGGGATCGTACGTGTGAGGGCGCGGGTTAGTGTTAGCGTACGGGTTAGGATTAGGGGACGGGTGAGGGTCAGGCTTCGGGGAAGGGTTAGGGTTCGGGCTAGGTTTAGGGTTAGCGGACGGGGAGGGTTTAGGTTCCAGGTGAGGGTACGACAACGCTTTAGGGGGAGCGTACGTGTGAGGGCGCGGTTTTGTGTTAGCGTACGGGTTAGGATTAGGGGATGGGTGAGGGTCAGGCTTCGGTGAAGTATTAGGGTTAGGGTTCGGGCTAGGGTTAGGGTTAGGGGACGGGGAGGGTTTAGGGTCCAGGTGAGGGTACGAGAACGCTTTAGTGGGAGCGTACGTGTGAGGGCGCGGGTTAGTGTTAGCGTACGGGTTAGGATTAGGGGACGGGTGAGGGTCAGGCTTCGGGGAAGGGTTAGGGTTAGGGATCGGGCTAGGGTTAGGGTTAGGCGACGGGGACGGTTTACGGTCCAGGTGACGGTACGACAATGCTTTAGGGAGAGCGTACGTGTGAGGGCGTGCGTTAGTGTTAGCGTACGTGTTAGGAGTAGGGGACGGGTGAGGGTCAGGCTTCGGGGAAGGGTTAGGGTTAGGGGACGGGGAGGGTTTAGGGTCCAGTTGAGGGTACGACAACGCTTTAGGGGGAGCGTACGTGTGAGGGCGCGGGTTAGTGTTAGTGTACGGGTTAGGATTAGGGGACGGGTGAGGGTCTGGCTTCGGGGAAGTGTTAGTATTAGGGTTCGGGCTAGGGTTAGGGTTAGGGGACGGGGACGGTTTAGGGTCCAGGTGACGGTACGACAACGCTTTAGGGAGAGCGTACGTGTGAGGGCGTGGGTTAGTGTTAGCGTACGGGTTAGGATTAGGGGACGGGTGAGGGTCAGGCTTCGGGGAAGGGTTAGGGTTAGGGTTCGGGCTACGGTTAGGGTTAGGGTTAGGGGACGGGGAGGGTTTAGGTTCCAGGTGAGGGTACGACAACGCTTTAGGAGGAGCGTACGTGTGAGGGCGCGGGTTAGTGTTAGCGTACGGGTTAGGATTAGGGGACGGGTGAGGGTCAGGCTTCGGGGAAGGGTTAGGGTTAGGGTTCGGGCTAGGGTTAGGGTTAGGGGACGGGGAGGGTTTAGGGTCCAGTTGAGGGTACGACAACGCTTTAGGGCGAGCGTACGTGTGAGGGCGCGGGTTAGTGTTCGCGTACGGGTTAGGATTAGGGGACGGGTGAGGGTCAGGCTTCGGGGAAGGGTTAGGGTTAGGGATCGGGCTAGGGTTAGGGTTAGGGAACGGGGACGGTTTACGGTCCAGGTGACGGTACGACAATGCTTTAGGGAGAGCGTACGTGTGAGGGCGTGCGTTAGTGTTAGCGTACGGGTTAGGAGTAGGGGACGGGTGAGGGTCAGGCTTCGGGGAAGGGTTAGGGTTAGGGTTCGGGCTAGGGTTAGGGTTAGGGGACGGGGAGGGTTTAGGGTCCAGGTGAGGGTACGACAATGCTTTAGGGGGAGCGTACGTGTGAGGGCGCGGGTTAGTGTTAGCGTACGGGTTAGGATTAGGAGACGGGTGAGGGTCAGGCTTTGGGGAAGGGTTAGGGTTAGGGCTCGGGCTAGGGATAGGGTTAGGGGACGGGGGGGGTTTAGGGTCCAGGTGAGGGTACGACAACGCTTTAGGGGGAGCGTACGAGTGAGGGCGTGCGTTAGTGTTAGCGTACGGGTTAGGATTAGGGGACGGGTGAGGGTCAGGCTTCGGGGAAGTGTTAGGGTTAGGGTTCGGGCTAGGGTTAGGGTTAGGGGACGGGGAGGGTTTAGGGTCCAGGTGAGGGTACGACAACGCTTTAGGGGGATCGTACGTGTGAGGGCGCGGGTTAGTGTTAGCGTACGGGTTAGGATTAGGGGACGGGTGAGGGTCAGGCTTCGGGGAAGGGTTAGGGTTCGGGCTAGGTTTAGGGTTAGCGGACGGGGTGGGTTTAGGGTCCAGGTGAGGGTACGACAACACTTTAGGGGGAGCGTACGTGTGAGGGCGCGGTTTTGTGTTAGCGTACGGGTTAGGATTAGGGGATGGGTGAGGGTCAGGCTTCGGTGAAGTGTTAGGGTTAGGGTTCGGGCTAGGGTTAGGGTTAGGGGACGGGGAGGGTTTAGGGTCCAGGTGAGGGTACGAGAACGCTTTAGTGGGAGCGTACGTGTGAGGGCGCGGGTTAGTGTTAGCGTACGGGTTAGGATTAGGGGACGGGTGAGGGTCAGGCTTCGGGGAAGGGTTAGGGTTAGGGTTCGGGCTAGGGTTAGGGTTAGGGGACGGGGAGGGTTTAGGGTCCAGGTGAGGGTACGACAACGCTTTAGGGGGAGCATACGTGTGAGGGCGCGGGTCAGTGTTAGCGTACGGGTTAGGATTAGGGGACGGGTGAGGGTCAGGCTTCGGGGAAGGGTTAGGGTTAGGGTTTGGGGTAGGGTTAGGGTTAGGGGATGGGGAGTGTTTCGGGTCCAGGTGAGGGTATGACAACGCTTTAGGGGGAGCGTACGTGTGAGGGCGCGGGTTAGTGTTAGCGTAAGGGTTAGGATTAGGGGACGGGTGAGGTCAGGCTTCGGGGAAGGGTTAGGGTTAGGGTTCGGGCTAGGGTTAGGGTTAGGGGACGGGGAGGGTTTAGGGTCCAGTTGAGGGTATGACAACGCTTTAGGGGGAGCGTACGTGTGAGGGCGCGGGTTAGTGTTAGCGTACGGGTTAGGATTAGGGGACGGGTGAGGGTCAGGCTTCGGGGAAGGGTTAGGATTAGGGTTCGGGCTAGGGTTAGGGTTAGGGGACAGGGACGGTTTAGGGTCCAGGTGACGGTACGACAACGCTTTAGGGAGAGCGTACGTGTGAGGGCGTGGGATAGTGTTAGAGTACGGGTTAGGATTAGGGGACCTGTGAGGGTCAGGCTTCGGGGAAGGGTTAGGGTTAGGGTTCGGGCTAGGGTTAGGGTTAGGGGACGGGGAGGGTTTAGGGTCCAAGTGAGGGTACGACAACGTTTTACGGGGAGCGTACGTGTGAGGGCGCGGGTTAGTGTTAGCGTACGGATTAGGATTAGGGGACGGGTGAGGGTCAGGCTTCGGGGAAGGGTTAGGGTTAGGGTTCGGGCTAGGGTTAGGGTTAGGGGACGGGGAGGGTTTAGGGTCCAGTTGAGGGTACGACAACGCTTTAGGGGGAGCGTACGTGTGAGGGCGCGGGTTAGTGTTAGCGTACGGGTTAGGATTAGGGGACGGGTGAGGGTCAGGCTTCGGGGAAGGGTTAGGGTTAGGGTTCGGGCTAGGGTTAGTGTTAGGGGACGGGGACGGTTTAGGGTCCAGGTGACGGTACGACAACGCTTTAGGGAGAGCGTACGTGTCAGGGCGTGGGTTAGTGTTAGCGTACGGGTTAGGATTAGGAGACGGGTGAGGGTCAGGCTTCGGGGAAGGGTTAGGGTTAGGGTTCGGGCTAGGGTTAGGGTTAGGTGACGGGGAGCGTTTAGGGTCCAGGTGAGGGTACGACAGCGCTTTAGGGGGAGCGTACGAGTGAGGGCGCAGGTTAGTGTTAGCGTACGGGTTAGGATTAGGGGACAGGTGAGGGTCAGGCTTCGGGGAAGGCTTAGGGTTAGTGTTCGGGCTAGGGTTAGGGTCAGGGGACGGGGAGGGTTTAGGGTCCAGGTGAGGGTACTACAACGCTTTAGGGGGAGCGTACGTGTGAGGGCACGGGTTAGTGTTAGCGTACGGGTTAGGATTAGGGGACGGGTGAGGGTCAGGCTTCGGGGAAGGGTTAGGGTTAGGGTTCGGGCTAGGGTTAGGGTTAGGGGACGGGGAGGGTTTAGGGTCCAGTTGAGGGTACGACAACGCTTTAGGGGGAGCGTACGTGTGAGGGCGCGGGTTAGTGTTAGCGTACGGGTTAGGATTAGGGGACGGGTGAGGGTCAGGCTTCGGGGAAGGGATAGGGTTAGGGTTCGGGCGAGGGTTAGGGTTAGGGGACGGGGATGGTTTAGGGTCCAGGTGAGGGTACGACAACGCTTTAGGGGGAGCATATGTGTGAGGGCGCGGGTTAGTGTTAGCGTACGGGTTAGGATTAGGGGACGGATGAGGGTCAGGCTTCGGGGAAGGTTTAGGGTTAGGGTTCGGGCTAGGGTTAGGGTTAGGGTTTGGGGACGGGGAGGGTTTAGGGTCCAGTTGAGGGTACGACAACGCTTTAGGGGGAGCGTACGTGTGAGGGCGCGGGTTAGTGTTAGCGTACGGGTTAGGATTAGGGGACGGGTGAGGGTCAGGCTTCGGGGAAGGGTTAGGGTTAGGGTTCGGGCTAGGGTTAGGGTTAGGGGACGTGGACGGTTTAGGGTCCAGGTGACGGTACGACAACGCTTTAGGGGGAGCGTACGTGTGAGGGCGTGGGTTAGTGTTTGCGTAGGGGTTAGGATAAGGGGACAGGTGAGGATCAGGCTTCGGGGTAGGGTTAGGGTTAGGGTTCGGGCTAGGGTTAGGGTTAGGGGACGGGGAGGGTTTAGGGTCCAGGTGAGGGTACGACAACGCTTTAGGGGGAGCGTACGTGTGAGGGCGCGGGTTTTGTTAGCGTACGGGTTAGGATTAGGGGACGGGTGAGGGTCAGGCTTCGGGGAAGGGTTAGGGTTAGGGTTCGGGCTAGGGTTAGGGTTAGGGGACGGGGAGGGTTTAGGGTCCAGGTGAGGGTACGACAATGCTTTAGGGGGAGCGTACGTGTGAGGGCGAGGGTTAGTGTTAGCCTACGGTTTAGGATTAGGGGACGGGTGAGGGTCAGGCTTCGGGGAAGTGTTAGGGTTAGGGTTCGGGCTAGGGTTAGGGTTAGGGGACGGGGAGGGTTTAGGGTCCAGGTGAGGGTACGACAACGCTTTAGGGGAAGCGTACCTGTGAGGGCGTGAGTTAGTGTTAGGGTACGGGTTAGGATTAGGGACGGGTGAGGGTCAGGCTTCGGGGAAGGGTTAGGGTTAGGGTTCGGGCTAGGGTTAGGGTTAGGGGACGGGGAGCGTTTGGGGTCCAGGTGAGGGTATGACAGCGCTTTAGGGGGAGCGTACGAGTGAGGGCGCGGGTTAGTGTTAGCGTACGGGTTAGGATTAGGGGACGGGTGAGGGTCAGGCTTCGGGGAAGGGTTAGGGTTAGGTTTCGGGCTAGGGTTAGGGTTAGGGGACGGGGAGGGTTTCGGGTCCAGGTGAGGGTATGACAATGCTTTAGGGGGAGCGTACGTGTGAGGGCGCGGGTTAGTGTTAGCGTACGGGTTAGGATTAGGGGACGGGTGAGGGTCAGGCTTCGGGGAAGGGTTAGGGTTAGGTTTCGGGCTAGGGTTAGGGTTAGGGGACGGGGACGGCTTAGGGTCCAGTTGAGGGTACGACAACGCTTTAGGGGGAGCGTATTTGTGAGGGCGCGGGTTAGTGTTAGCGTACGGGTTACGATTAGGGGACGGGTGAGGGTCAGGCTTCGGGGAAGGGTTAGGATTAGGGTTCGGGCTAGGGTTAGGGTTAGTGGACGGGGACGGTTTAGGGTCCAGGTGACGGTACGACAACGCTTTAGGGAGAGCGTACGTGTGAGGGCGTGGTTTAGTTTTAGCGTACGGGTTAGGATTAGGGGACGGGTGAGGGTCAGGCTTCGGGGAAGGGTTAGGGTTAGAGTTCGGGCTAGGGTTAGGGTTAGGGGACGGGGAGGGTTTAGGCTCCAGGTGAGGGTACGACAACGCTTTAGGGGGAGCGTACGTGTGAGGGCGTGGGTTAGTGTTAGCGTACGGGTTAGGATTAGGGGACGGGTGAGGGTCAGGCTTCGGGGAAGGGTTAGGGTTAGGGTTCGGGCTAGGGTTAGGGTTAGGGGACAGGGAGGGTTTAGGGTCCAGGTGAGGGTACGACAACGCTTTAGGGGGAGCGTACGTGTGAGGGCGCGGGTTAGTGTTAGCGTACGGGTTAGGATTACGGGACGGGTGAGGTTCAGGCTTCGGGGAAGGGTTAGGATTAGGGTTCGGGCTAGGGTTAGGGTTAGGGGACGGGGACGGTTTAGGGTCCAGGTGACGGTACGACAACGCTTTAGAGAGAGCGTACGTGTGAGGGAGTGGGTTAGTGTTAGCGTACGGGTTAGGATTAGGGGACGGGTGAGGGTCAGGCTTCGGGGAAGGGTTAGGGTTAGGGTTCTGGCTAGGTTTAGGGTTAGGGGACGGGGAGGGTTTAGGGTCCAGGTGAGGGTACGACAACGCTTTAGGGGGAGCATACCTGTGAGGGAACGGGTTAGTGTTAGCGTACGGATTAGGATTAGGGGACGGGTGAGGGTCAGGCTTCGGGGAAGGGTTAGGGTTAGGGTTCGGGCTAGGGTTAGGGTTAGGGGACGGGGAGGGTTTAGGGTCCAGTTGAGGGTACGACAACGCTTTAGGGGGAGCGTACGTGTGAGGGCGCGGGTCAGTGTTAGCGTACGGGTTAGGATTAGGGGACGGGTGAGGGTCAGGCTTCGGGGAAGGGTTAGGGTTAGGTTTTGGGGTAGGGTTAGGGTTAGGGGATGGGGAGGGTTTCGGATCCAGGTGAGGGTATGACAACGCTTTAGGGGGAGCGTACGTGTGAGGGCGCGGGTTAGTGTTAGCGTACGGGTTAGGATTAGGGGACGGGTGAGGGTCAGGCTTCGGGGAAGGGTTAGGGTTAGGGTTCGGGATAGGATTAGGGTTAAGGGATAGGGAGGGTTTAGGGTCCAGTTGAGGGTACGACAACGCTTTAGGGGGAGCGTACGTGTGAGGGCACGGGTTAGTGTTAGCGTACGGGTTAGGATTAGGGGACGGGTGAGGGTCAGGCTTCGGGGAAGGGTTAGGATTAGGGTTCGGGCTAGGGTTAGGGTTAGGGGACGGGGACGGTTTAGGGTCCAGGTGACGGTACGACATCGCTTTAGGGAAAGCGTACGTGTGAGGGCGTGGGTTAGTGTTAGAGTACGGGTTAGGATTAGGGGACGGGTGAGGGTCAGGCTTCGGGGAAGGGTTAGGGTTAGGGTTCGGGCTAGGGTTAGGGTTAGGGGACGGGGAGGGTTTAGGGTCCAGATGAGGGTACGACAACGTTTTAGGGGGAGCGTACCTGTGAGGGCGCGGGTTAGTGTAAGTGTACGGATTAGGATTAGGGGACGGGTGAGGGTCAGGATTCGGGGAAGGGTTAGGGTTAGGGTTCGGGCTAGGGTTAGGGTTAGGGGACGGGGACGGTTTAGGGTCCAGGTGACGGTACGACAACGCTTTAGGGAGAGCGTACGTGTGAGGGCGTGGGTTAGTGTTATCGTACGGGTTAGGATTAGGGGACGGGTGAGGGTCAGGCTTCGGGGAAGGGTTAGGTTTAGGGTTCGGGCTAGGGTTAGGGTTAGGGGACGGGGAGGGTTTAGGGTCCAGGTGAGGGTACGACAACGCTTTAGGGGGAGCGTACGTGTGAGAGCGCGGGTTAGTGTTAGCGTACGGGTTAGGATTAGGGGACGGGTGAGGGTCAGGCTTCGGGGAAGGGTTAGGGTTAGGGTTCGGGCTAGGGTTAGGGTTAGGGGACGGGGACGGTTTAGGGTCCAGGTGACGGTACGAGAACGCTTTAGGGAGAGCGTACGTGTGAGGGCGTGGGTTAGTGTTAGCGTACGGGTTAGGATAAGGGGACGGGTGAGGGTAGGCTTCGGGGAAGGGTTAGGGTTAGGGTTCGGGCTAGGGTTAGGGTTAGGGGACGGGGAGGGTTTAGGGTCCAGGTGAGGGTACGACAACGCTTTAGGGGGAGCGTACCTGTGAGGGCGTGAGTTAGTGTTAGCGTACGGCTTAGGATTAGGGGACGGGTGAGGGTCAGGCTTTGGGGAAGGGTTAGGGTTAGGGTTCGGGCTAGGGTTAGGGTTAGGGGACGGGGAGCGTTTAGGGTCCAGTTGAGGGTATGACAGCGCTTTAGGGGGAGCGTATGAGTGAGGGCGCGGGTTAGTGTTAGCGTACGGGTTAGGATTAGGGGACAGGTGAGGGTCAGGCTTCGGGGAAGGGTTAGGGTTAGTGTTCGGGCGAGGGTTAGGGTTAGGGGACGGGGATGGTTTAGGGTCCAGGTGAGGGTACGACAACGCTTTAGGAGGAGCATATGTGTGAGGGCGCGGGTTAGTGTTAGCGTACGGGTTAGGATTAGGGGACGGATGAGGGTCAGGCTTCGGGGAAGGTTTAGGGTTAGGGTTCGGGCTAGGGTTAGGGTTAGGGTTTGGGGACGGGGAGGGTTTAGGGTCCAGTTGAGGGTACGACAACGCTTTAGGGGGAGCGTACGTGTGAGGGCGCGGGTTAGTGTTAGCGTACGGGTTAGGATTAGGGGACGGGTGAGGGTCAGGCTTCGGGGAAGGGTTAGGGTTAGGGTTCGGGCTAGGGTTAGGGTTAGGGGACGTGGACGGTTTAGGGTCCAGGTGACGGTACGACAACGCTTTAGGGGGAGCGTACGTGTGAGGGCGTGGGTTAGTGTTTGCGTAGGGGTTAGGATAAGGGGACAGGTGAGGATCAGGCTTCGGGGAAGGGTTAGGGTTAGGGTTCGGGCTAGGGTTAGGGTTAGGGGACGGGGAGGGTTTAGGGTCCAGGTGAGGGTACGACAACGCTTTAGGGGGAGCGTACGTGTGAGGGCGCGGGTTTTGTTAGCGTACGGGTTAGGATTAGGGGACAGGTGAGCGTCAGGCTTCGGGGAAGGGTTAGGGTTAGGGTTCGGGCTAGGGTTAGGGTTAGGGGACGGGGAGGGTTTAGGGTCCAGGTGAGGGTACGACAATGCTTTAGGGGGAGCGTACGTGTGAGGGCGCGGGTTAGTGTTAGCCTACGGTTTAGGATTAGGGGACGGGTGAGGGTCAGGCTTCGGGGAAGTGTTAGGGTTAGGGTTCGGGCTAGGGTTAGGGTTAGGGGACGGGGAGGGTTTAGGGTCCAGGTGAGGGTACGACAACGCTTTAGGGGAAGCGTACCTGTGAGGGCGTGAGTTAGTGTTAGGGTACGGGTTAGGATTAGGGACGGGTGAGGGTCAGGCTTCGGGGAAGGGTTAGGGTTAGGGTTCGGGCTAGGGTTAGGGTTAGGGGACGGGGAGCGTTTGGAGTCCAGGTGAGGGTATGACAGCGCTTTAGGGGGAGCGTACGAGTGAGGGCGCGGGTTAGTGTTAGCGTACGGGTTAGGATTAGGGGACGGGTGAGGGTCAGGCTTCGGGGAAGGGTTAGGGTTAGGTTTCGGGCTAGGGTTAGGGTTAGGGGACGGGGAGGGTTTCGGGTCCAGGTGAGGGTATGACAATGCTTTAGGGGGAGCGTACGTGTGAGGGCGCGGGTTAGTGTTAGCGTATGGGTTAGGATGAGGGGACGGGTGAGGGTCAGGCTTCGGGGAAGGGTTAGGGTTAGGTTTCGGGCTAGGGTTAGGGTTAGGGGACGGGGACGGCTTAGGGTCCAGTTGAGGGTACGACAACGCTTTAGGGGGAGCGTATTTGTGAGGGCGCGGGTTAGTGTTAGCGTACGGGTTACGATTAGGGGACGGGTGAGGGTCAGGCTTCGGGGAAGGGTTAGGATTAGGGTTCGGGCTAGGGTTAGGGTTAGTGGACGGGGACGGTTTAGGGTCCAGGTGACGGTACGACAACGCTTTAGGGAGAGCGTACGTGTGAGGGCGTGGTTTAGTTTTAGCGTACGGGTTAGGATTAGGGGACGGGTGAGGGTCAGGCTTCGGGGAAGGGTTAGGGTTAGGGTTCGGGCTAGGGTTAGGGTTAGGGGACGGGGAGGGTTTAGGCTCCAGGTGAGGGTACGACAACGCTTTAGGGGGAGCGTACGTGTGAGGGCGTGGGTTAGTGTTAGCGTACGGGTTAGGATTAGGGGACGGGTGAGGGTCAGGCTTCGGGGAAGGGTTAGGGTTAGGGTTCGGGCTAGGGTTAGGGTTAGGGGACAGGGAGGGTTTAGGGTCCAGGTGAGGGTACGACAACGCTTTAGGGGGAGCGTACGTGTGAGGGCGCGGGTTAGTGTTAGCGTACGGGTTAGGATTACGGGACGGGTGAGGTTCAGGCTTCGGGGAAGGGTTAGGATTAGGGTTCGGGCTAGGGTTAGGGTTAGGGGACAGGGACGGTTTAGGGTCCAGGTGACGGTACGACAACGCTTTAGAGAGAGCGTACGTGTGAGGGAGTGGGTTAGTGTTAGCGTACGGGTTAGGATTAGGGGACGGGTGAGGGTCAGGCTTCGGGGAAGGGTTAGGGTTAGGGTTCTGGCTAGGTTTAGGGTTAGGGGACGGGGAGGGTTTAGGGTACAGGTGAGGGTACTACAACGCTTTAGGGGGAGCATACCTGTGAGGGCACGGGTTAGTGTTAGCGTACGGATTAGGATTAGGGGACGGGTGAGGGTCAGGCTTCGGGGAAGGGTTAGGGTTAGGGTTCCGGCTAGGGTTAGGGTTAGGGGACGGGGAGGGTTTAGGGTCCAGTTGAGGGTACGACAACGCTTTAGGGGGAGCGTACGTGTGAGGGCGCGGGTCAGTGTTAGCGTACGGGTTAGGATTAGGTGACGGGTGAGGGTCAGGCTTCGGGGAAGGGTTAGGGTTAGGTTTTGGGGTAGGGTTAGGGTTAGGGGATGGGGAGGGTTTCGGATCCAGGTGAGGGTATGACAACGCTTTAGGGGGAGCGTACGTGTGAGGGCGCGGGTTAGTGTTAGCGTACGGGTTAGGATTAGGGGACGGGTGAGGGTCAGGCTTCGGGGAAGGGTTAGGGTTAGGGTTCGGGATAGGATTAGGGTTAAGGGATAGGGAGGGTTTAGGGTCCAGTTGAGGGTACGACAACGCTTTAGGGGGAGCGTACGTGTGAGGGCGCGGGTTAGTGTTAGCGTACGGGTTAGGATTAGGGGACGGGTGAGGGTCAGGCTTCGGGGAAGGGTTAGGATTAGGGTTCGGGCTAGGGTTAGGGTTAGGGGACGGGGACGGTTTAGGGTCCTGGTGACGGTACGACATCGCTTTAGGGAGAGCGTACGTGTGAGGGCGTGGGTTAGTGTTAGAGTACGGGTTAGGATTAGGGGACGGGTGAGGGTCAGGCTTCGGGGAAGGGTTAGGGTTAGGGTTCGGGCTAGGGTTAGGGTTAGGGGACGGGGAGGGTTTAGGGTCCAGATGAGGGTACGACAACGTTTTAGGGGGAGCGTACCTGTGAGGGCGCGGGTTAGTGTAAGCGTACGGATTAGGATTAGGGGACGGGTGAGGGTCAGGCTTCGGGGAAGGGTTAGGGTTAGGGTTCGGGCTAGGGTTAGGGTTAGGGGACGGGGAGGGTTTAGGGTCCAGGTGAGGGTACGACAACGCTTTAGGGGGAGCCTACGTGTGAGGGCGCGGGTTAGTGTTAGCGTACGGGTTAGGATTAGAGGACGGGTGAGGGTCAGGCTTCGAGGAAGGGTTAAGGTTAGGGTTCGGGCTAGGGTTAGGGTTAGGGGACGGGGAGCGTTTAGGGTCCAGGTGAGGGTAAGACAGCGCTTTAGGGGGAGCGTACGAGTGAGGGCGCGGGTTAGTGTTAGCGTACGGGTTAGGATTAGGGGACGGGTGAGGTCAGGCTTCGGGAAAGGGTTAGGGTTAGGGTTCGGGCTAGGGTTAGGGTTAGGGGACGGGGAGGGTTTAGGGTCCAGTTGAGGGTACGACAACGCTTTAGGGGGAGCATACGTGTGAGGGCGCGGGTTAGTGTTAGCGTACGGGTTAGGATTAGGGGACGGGTGAGGGTCAGGCTTCGGGGAAGGGTTAGGGTTAGGGTTCGGGCTAGGGTTAGGGTTAGGGGACGGGGACGGTTTAGGGTCCAGGTGACGGTACGACAACGCTTTAGGGAGAGCGTACGTGTGAGGGCGTGGGTTAGTGTTAGAGTACGGGTTAGGATTAGGGGACGGGTGAGGGTCAGGCTTCGGGGAAGGGTTAGGGTTAGGGTTCGGGCTAGGGTTAGGGTTAGGGGACTTGGAGGGTTTAGAGTCCAGGTGAGGGTACGACAACGTTTTAGGGGGAGCGTACCTGTGAGGGTGCGGGTTAGTGTTAGCGTACGGATTAGGATTAGGGGACGGGTGAGGGTCAGGCTTCGGGGAAGGGTTAGGGTTAGGGTTCGGGCTAGGGTTAGGGTTAGGGGACGGGGAGGGTTTAGGGTCCAGGTGAGGGTACGACAACGCTTTAGGGGGAGCGTACATGTGAGAGCGCGGGTTAGTGTTAGCGTACGGGTTAGGATTAGGGGACGGGTGAGGGTCAGGCTTCGGGGAAGGGTTAGGGTTAGGGTTCGGGCTAGGGTTAGGGTTAGGGGACGGGGACGGTTTAGGGTCCAGGTTACGGTACGACAACGCTTTAGGGAGAGCGTACGTGTCAGGGCGTGGGTTAGTGTTAGCATACGGGTTAGGATTAGGGGACGGTGAGGGTCAGGCTTCGGGGAAGGTTTAGGGTTAGGGTTCGGGCTAGGGTTAGGGTTAGGGGACGGGGAGGGTTTAGGGTCCAGGTGAGGGTACGACAACGCTTTAGGGGGAGCGTATGTGTGAGGGCGCGGGTTAGTGTTAGCATACGGGTTAGGATTAGGGGACGGGTGAGGGTCAGGATTCGGGGAAGATTTAGGGTTAGGGTTCGGGCTAGGGTTAGGGTTAGGGGACGGGGAGGGTTTAGGGTCCAGTTGAGGGTACGACAACGCTTTAGGGGGAGCGTACGTGTGAGGGCGCGGGTTAGTGTTAGCGTACGGGTTAGGATTAGGGGACGGGTGAGGGTCAGTCTTCGGGGAAGGGTTAGGGTTAGGGTTCGGGCTAGGGTTAGGGTTAGGGGACGGGGAGGGTTTAGGGTCCAGGTGAGGGTACGACAACGCTTTAGGGGGCGCGTACGTGTGAGGGCGTGGGTTAGTGTTAGCGTACGGGTTAGGATTAGAGGACGGGTGAGGGTCAGGCTTCGGGGAAGGGTTAGGGTTAGGGTTCGGGCTAGGGTTAGGGTTAGGGGACGGGGAGCGTTTAGGGTCCAGGTGAGGGTACGACAGCGCTTTAGGGGGAGCGTACGAGTGAGGGCGCGGGTTAGTGTTAGCGTACGGGTTAGGATTAGGGGACGGGTGAGGTCAGGCTTCGGGGAAGGGTTAGGGTTAGGGTTCGGGCTAGGGTTAGGGTTAGGGCACGGGGACGGTTTAGGGTCCAGTTGAGGGTACGACAACGCTTTAGGGGGAGCATACGTGTGAGGGCGCGGGTTAGTGTTAGCGTACGGGTTAGGATTAGGGGACGGGTGAGGGTCAGGCTTCGGGGAAGGGTTAGGGTTAGGGTTCGGGCTAGGGTTAGGGTTAGGGGACGGGGAGGGTTTAGGGTCCAGGTGAGGGTACGACAACGCTTTAGGGGGAGCGTACGTGTGAGAGCGCGGGTTAGTGTTAACGTACGGGTTAGGATTAGGGGACGGGTGAGGGTCAGACTTCGGGGAAGGGTTAGGGTTAGGGTTCGGGCTAGGGTTAGGGTTAGAGGACGGGGACGGTTTAGGGTCCAGGTGACGGTACCAGAACGCTTTAGGGAGAGCGTACGTGTGAGGGCGTGGGTTAGTGTTAGCGTACGGGTTAGGATTAGGGGACTGGTGAGGGTCAGGCTTCGGGGAAGGGTTAGGGTTAGGGTTCGGGCTAGGGTTATGTTTAGGGGACGGGGAGGGTTTAGGGTTCAGTTGAGGGTACGACAACACTTTAGGGGGAGCATACGTGTGAGGGCGCGGGTTAGTGTTAGCGTACGGGTTAGGATTAGGGGACGGGTGAGGGTCAGGCTTCGGGGAAGTGTTAGGGTTAGGGTTCGGGCTAGGGTTAGAGTTAGGGGATGGGGAGGGTTTAGGGTCCAGTTGAGGGTACGACAACGCCTTAGGGGGAGCGTACGTGTGAGGGCGCGGGTTAGTGTTAGCGTACGGGTTAGGATTAGGGGACGGGTGAGGGTCAGGCTTCGGGGAAGGGTTAGGGTTAGGGTTCGGGCTAGGGTTACGGTTAGGGGACGGGGACAGTTTAGGGTCCAGGTGACGGTACGAGAACGCTTTAGGGGGAGCGTACGTGTGAGGGCGTGGGTTAGTGTTAGCGTACGGGTTAGGATTAGGGGACTGGTGAGGGTCAGGCTTCGGGGAAGGGTTAGGGTTAGGGTTCGGGCTAGGGTTATGTTTAGGGGATGGGGAGGGTTTAGGGTCCAGTTGAGGGTACGACAACGCTTTAGGGAGAGCGTATGTGTGAGGGCGCGGGTTAGTGTTAGCGTACGGGTTAGGATTAGGGGACGGGTGAGGGTCAGGCTTCGGGGAAGGGTTAGGGTTAGGGTTCGGGCTAGGGTTAGGGTTAGGGGACGGGGAGGGTTTAGGATCCAGGTGAGGGTACGACAACGCTTTAGGGGGAGCGTACGTGTGAGGGCGCGGGTTTGTGTTAGCGTACGGGTTAGGATTAGGGGATGGGTGAGGGTCAGGCTTCGGGGAAGGGTTACGTTTAGGGTTCGGGTTAGGGTTAGGGGACGGGGAGGGTTTAGGGTCCAGTTGAGGGTACGACAACGCCTTAGGGGGAGCGTACGTGTGAGGGCGCGGGTTAGTGTTAGCGTACGGGTTAGGATTAGGGGACGGGTGAGGGTCAGGCTTCGGGGAAGGGTTAGGGTTAGGGTTCGGGCTAGGGTTACGGTTAGGGGACGGGGACAGTTTAGGGTCCAGGTGACGGTACGACAACGCTTTAGGGGGAGCGTACGTGTGAGGGCGCAGGTTAGTGTTAGCGTACGGGTTAGGATTAGGGGACGGGTGAGGGTCAGGCTTCGGGGAAAGGTTAGGGTTAGGGTTCGGGCTAGGGTTAGGGTTAGGGGACGGGGAGGGTTTAGGGTCCAGGTGAGGGTACGACAACGCTTTAGGGGGAGCGTACGTGTGAGGGCGCGGGTTTGTGTTAGCGTACAGGTTAGGATTAGGGGATGGGTGAGGGTCAGGCTTCGGGGAAGGGTTAGGTTTAGGGTTCGGGCTAGGGTTAGGGTTAGGGGACGGGGAGGGTTTAGGATCCAGGTGAGGGTACGACAACACTTTAGGGGGAGCGTACGTGTGAGGGCACGGGTTAGTGTTAGCGTACGGGTTAGGATTAGGGGACGGCTGAGGGTCAGGCTTCGGGGAAGGGTTAGGGTTAGGGTTCGGGCTAGGGTTAGGGTTAGGGGACGGGGAGCGTTTAGGGTCCAGGTGAGGGTACGACAGCGCTTTAGGGGGTGCGTACGTGTGAGGGCGCGGGTTAGTGTTAGCGTACGGGTTAGGATTAGGGGACGGGTGAGGGTCAGGCTTCGGGGAAGGGTTAGGGTTAGGGTTCGGGCTAGGGTTAGGGTTAGGGGACGGGGAGGGTTTAGGGTCCAGGTGAGGGTACGACAACGCTTTAGGGGGAGCGTACGTGTGAGGGCGCGGGTTAGTGTTAGCGTACGGGTTAGGATTAGGGGACGGGTGAGGGTCAGGCTTCGGGGAAGGGTTAGGGTTAGGGTTCGGGCTAGGGTTAGGTTTAGGGGACGGGGAGTGTTTAGGGTCCAGGTGAGCGTACGACAACGCTTTAGGGGGAGCATACGTGTGAGGGCGCGGGTCAGTGTTAGCGTACGGGTTAGGATTAGGGGACGGGTGAGGGTCAGGCTTCGGGGAAGGTTAGGGTTAGGGTTCGGGCTAGAGTTAGGGTTAGGGGATGGGGAGGGTTTCGGATCCAGGTGAGGGTATGACAACGGTTTAGGGGGAGCGTACGTGTGAGGGCGCGGGTTAGTGTTAGCGTACGGGTTAGGATTAGGCGACGGATGAGGGTCAGGCTTCGGGGAAGTTTTAGGGTTAGGGTTCGGGCTAGGGTTAGGGTTAGGGGACGGGGAGGGTTTAGGGTCCAGGTGAGGGTACGACAACGCTTTATGGGGAGCGTACGTGTGAGGGCGCGGGTTAGTGTTAGCGTACGGGTTAGGATTAGGGGACGGGTGAGGTTCAGGCTTCGGGGAAGGGTTAGGATTAGGGTTCGGGCTAGGGTTAGGGTTAGGGGCCGGGGACGGTTTAGGGTCCAGGTGACGGTACGACAACACTTTAGAGAGAGCGTACGTGTGAGGGAGTAGGTTAGTGTTAGCGTACGGGTTAGGATTAGCGGACGGGTGAGGGTCAGGCTTCGGGGAAGGGTTAGGGTTAGGGTTCGGGCTAGGGTTAGGGTTAGGGGACGGTGAGGGTTTAGGGTCCAGATGAGGGTACGACAACGCTTTAGGGGGAGCGTACGTGTGAGGGCGCGGGTTAGTGTTAGCGTACGGGTTAGGATTAGGGGACGGGTGAGGGTCAGGCTTCGGGGAAGGGTTAGGGTTAGGGTTCGGGCTAGGGTTAGGGTTAGGGGATGGGGAGGGTTTAGGGTCCAGGTGAGGGTACGAGAACGCTTTAGGGGGAGCGTATGTGTGAGGGCGCGGGTTAGTGTTAGCATACGGGTTAGGATTAGGGGACGGGTGAGGGTCAGGCTTCGGGGAAGGTTTAGGGTTAGGGTTCGGGCTAGGGTTAGGGTTAGGGGACGGGGACGGTTTAGGGTCCAGGTGACGGTACGACAACGCTTTAGGGGGAGCGTACGTGTGAGGGCGTGGGTTAGTGTTAGCGTAGGGGTTAGGATTAGGGGACGGGTGAGGGTCAGGCTTCGGGGAAGGGTTAGGGTTAGGGTTCGGGCTAGGGTTAGGGTTAGGGGACGGGGAGGGTTTAGGGTCCAGGTGAGGGTACGACAACGCTTTAGGGGGAGCGTACGTGTGAGGGCACGGGTTAGTGTTAGCGTATGGGTTAGGATTAGGGGACGGGTGAGGGTCAGGCTTCGGGGAAGGGTTAGGGTTAGGGTTCGGGCTAGGGTTAGGGTTAGGGGACGGGGAGCGTTTAGGGTCCAGGTGAGGGTACGACAGCGCTTTAGGGGGAGCGTACGAGTGAGGGCGCGGTTTAGTGTTAGCGTACGGGTTAGGATTAGGGGACGGGTGAGGTCAGGCTTCGGGGAACGGTTAGGGTTAGGGTTCGGGCTAGGGTTAGGGTTAAGGGACGGGGAGTGTTTAGGGTCCAGTTGAGGGTACGACAACGCTTTAGGGGGAGCGTACGTGTGAGGGTGCGGGTTAGTGTTAGCGTACGGGTTAGGATTAGGGGACGGGTGAGGGTCAGGCTTCGGGGAAGGGTTAGGGTTAGGGTTCGGGCTAGGGTTAGGGTTAGGGGACAGGGACGGTTTAAGGTCCAGGTGACGGTACGACAACGCTTTAGGGGGAGCGTACGTGTGAGGGCGTGGGTTAGTGTTAGCGTAGGGGTTAGGATTAGGGGACGGGTGAGGGTCAGGCTTCGGGGAAGGGTTAGGGTTAGGGTTCGGGCTAGGGTTAGGGTTAGGGGACGGGGAGGGTTTAGGGTCCAGGTGAGGGTACGACAACGCTTTTGGGGGAGCGTACGTGTGAGGGCGCGGGTTAGTGTTAGCGTACGGGTTAGGATTAGGGGACGGGTGAGGGTCAGGCTTCGGGGAAGGGTTAGGGTTAGGGTTCGGGCTAGGGTTAGGGTTAGGGGATGGGGAGGGTTTAGGGTACAGGTGAGGGTACGACAATGCTTTAGGGGGAGCGTACGTGTGAGGGCGCGGGTTAGTGTTAGCGTACGGGTTAGGATTAGGGGACGGTGAGGGTCAGGCTTCGGGGAAGGGTTAGGGTTAGGGTTTGGGCTAGGGTTAGGGTTAGGGGACGGGGAGGGTTTAGGGTCCAGGTGAGGGTACGACAACGCTTTAGGGGGAGCGTACGTGTGAGGGCGCGGGTTAGTGTTAGCGTACGGGTTAGGATTAGGGGACGGGTGAGGGTCAGGCTTCGGGGAAGGTTTAGGGTTAGGGTTCGGGCTAGGGTTAGGGTTAGGGGACGGGGAGGGTTTAGTGTCCAGGTGAGGGTACGACAACGCTTTAGGGGGAGCGTACGTGTGAGGGCGCAGGTTTGTGTTAGCGTACGGGTTAGGATTAGGGGATGGGTGAGGGTCAGGCTTCGGGGAAGGGTTAGGATTAGGGTTCGGGCTAGGGTTAGGGTTAGGGGACGGGGAGGGTTTAGGGTCCAGGTGAGGGTACGACAACGCTTTAGGGGGAGCGTACGTGTGAGGGCGCGGGTTAGTGTTAGCGTACGGGTTAGGATTAGGGGACGGGTGAGGGTCAGGCTTCGGGGAAGGGTTAGGGTTAGGTTTCAGGCTAGGGTTAGGTTTAGGGGACGGGGAGGGTTTAGGGTCCAGGTGAGGGTACGACAACGCTTTAGGGGGAGCATACGTGTGAGGGCGCGGGTCAGTGTTAGCGTACGGGTTAGGATTAGGGGACGGGTGAGGGTCAGGCTTCGGGGAAGGGTTAGGGTTAGTGTTTGGGGTAGGGTTAGGGTTAAGGGATGGGGAGGGTTAAGGGTCCAGGTGAGGGTACGACAACGCTTTAGGGGGAGCGTACGTGTGAGGGCGCAGGTTAGTGTTAGCATACGGGTTAGGATTAGGGGACGGGTGAGGGTCAGGCTTCGGGGAAGGGTTAGGGTTAGGGTTCGGGCTAGGGTTAGGGTTATGGGACGGGGAGGGTTTAGGGTCCAGGTGAGGGTACGACAACGCTTTAGGGGGAGCGTACGTGTGAGGGCGCGGGTTAGTGTTAGCGTACGGGTTAGGATTAGGGGACGGGTGAGGGTCTGGCTTCGGGGAAGGGTTAGGGTTAGGGTTCGGGCTAGGGTTAGGGTTAGGGGACGGGGAGGGTTTAGGGTCCAGTTGAGGGTACGACAACGCTTTAGGGGGAGCGTACGTGTGAGGGCGCGGGTTAGTGTTAGCGTACGGGTTAGGATTAGGGGACGGGTGAGGGTCAGTCTTCGGGGAAGGGTTAGGTTTAGGGTTCGGGCTAGGGTTAGGGTTAGGGGACGGGGAGGGTTTAGGGTCCAGGTGAGGGTACGACAACGCTTTAGGGGGAGCGTACGTGTGAGGGCGCGGGTTAGTGTTAGCGTACGGGTTAGGATTAGAGGACGGGTGAGGGTCAGGCTTCGGGGAAGGGTTAGGGTTAGGGTTCGGGCTAGGGTTAGGGTTAGGGGACGGGGAGCGTTTAGGGTCCAGGTGAGGGTACGACAGCGCTTTAGGGGGAGCGTACGAGTGAGGGCGCGGGTTAGTGTTAGCGTACGGGTTAGGATTAGGGGACGGGTGAGGTCAGGCTTCGAGGAAGGGTTAGGGTTAGTGTTTGGGGTAGGGTTAGGTTTAAGGGATGGGGAGGGTTTAGGGTCCAGGTGAGGGTACGACAACGCTTTAGGGGGAGCGTACGTGTGAGGGCGCAGGTTAGTGTTAGCATACGGGTTAGGATTAGGGGACGGGTGAGGGTCAGGCTTCGGGGAAGGGTTAGGGTTAGGGTTCGGGCTAGGGTTAGGGTTAGGGGACGGGGAGGGTTTAGGGTCCAGGTGAGGGTACGACAACGCTTTAGGGGGAGCGTACGTGTGAGGGCGCGGGTTAGTGTTAGTGTACGGGTTATGATTAGGGGACGGGTGAGGGTCAGGCTTCGGGGAAGGGTTAGGGTTAGGGTTCGGGCTAGGGTTAGGGTTAGGGGACGGGTAGGGTTTAGGGTCCAGTTGAGGGTACGACAATGCTTTAGGGGGAGCGTACGTGTGAGGGCGCGGGTTAGTGTTAGCGTACGGGTTAGGATTAGGGGACGGGTGAGGGTCAGTCTTCGGGGAAGGGTTAGGGTTAGGGTTCGGGCTAGGGTTAGGGTTAGGGGACGGGGAGGGTTTAGGGTCCAGTTGAGGGTACGACAACGCTTTAGGGGGAGCGTACGTGTGAGGGCGCGGGTTAGTGTTAGCGTACGGGTTAGGATTAGAGGACGGGTGAGGGTCAGGCTTCGGGGAAGGGTTAGGGTTAGGGTTCGGGCTAGGGTTAGGGTTAGGGGACGGGGAGCGTTTAGGGTCCAGGTGAGGGTACGACAGCGCTTTAGGGGGAGCGTACGAGTGAGGGCGCGGGTTAGTGTTAGCGTACGGGTTAGGATTAGGGGACGGGTGAGGTCAGGCTTCGGGGAAGTGTTAGGGTTAGGGTTCGGGCTAGGGTTAGGGTTAGGGGACGGGGAGGGTTTAGGGTCCAGTTGAGGGTACGACAACGCTTTAGGGGGAGCGTACGTGTGAGGGCGCGGGTTAGTGTTAGCGTACGGGTTAGGATTAGGGGACGGGTGAGGGTCAGGCTTCGGGGAAGGGTTAGGGTTAGGGTTCGGGCTAGGGTTAGGATTAGGGGACGGGGACGGTTTAGGGTCCAGGTGACGGTACGACAACGCTTTAGGGGGAGCGTACGTGTGGGGGCGTGGGTTAGTGTTAGCGTAGGGGTTAGGATTAGGGGACGGGTGAGGGTCAGGCTTCGGGGAAGGGTTAGGGTTAGGGTTCGGGCTAGGGTTAGGGTAGGGGACGGGGAGGGTTTAGGGTCCAGGTGAGGGTACGACAACGCTTTAGGGAGAGCGTACCTGTGAGGGCGTGAGTTAGTGTTAGCGTACGGGTTAGGATTAGGGGACGGGTGAGGGTCAGGCTTCGGGGAAGGTTTAGGGTTAGGGTTCGGGCTAGGGTTAGGGTTATGGGACGGGGAGGGTTTCGGGTCCAGGTGAGGGTACGACAACGCTTTAGGGGGAGCGTACGTGTGAGGGCGCGGGTTAGTGTTAGCGTACGGGTTAGGATTAGGGGACGCGTGAGGGTCAGGCTTCGGGGAAGGGTTAGGGTTAGGGTTCGGGCTAGGGTTAGGGTTAGGGGACGGGGAGCGTTTAGGGTCCAGGTGAGGGTACGACAGCGCTTTAGGGGGAGCGTAGGTGTGAGGGCGCGGGTTAGTCTTAGCGTACGGGTTAGGATTAGGGGACAGGTGAGGGTCAGGCTTCGGGGAAGGGTTAGGATTAGTGTTCGGGCTAGGGTTAGGGTTAGGGGACGGGGAGGGTTTAGGGTCCAGGTGAGGGTACGAAAACGCTTTAGGGGGAGCGTACGTGTGAGGGCGCGGGTTAGTGTTAGCGTACGGGTTAGGATTAGGGGACGGATGAGGGTCAGGCTTCGGGGAAGGGTTAGGGTTAGGGTTCGGGCTAGGGTTAGGGTTAGGGGACGGGGAGGGTTTAGGGTCCAGGTGAGGGTACGACAACGCTTTAGGGGGAGCATACGTGTGAGGGCGCGGGTTAGTGTTAGCGTACGGGTTAGGATTAGGGGACGGGTGAGGGTCAGGCTTCGGGGAAGGGTTAGGGTTAGGGTTCGGGGAAGGGTTAGGGTTAGGGGACGGGGAGGGTTTAGGGTCCAGGTGAGGGTACGACAACGCTTTAGGGGGAGCGTACGTGTGAGGGCGCGGGTTAGTGTTAGCGTACGGGTTAGGATTAGGGGACGGGTGAGGGTCAGGCTTCGGGGAAGGGTTAGGGTTAGGGTTCGGGCTAGGGTTAGGTTTAGGGGACGGGGAGTGTTTAGGGTCCAGGTGAGCGTACGACAACGCTTTAGGGGGAGCATACGTGTGAGGGCGCGGGTCAGTGTTAGCGTACGGGTTAGGATTAGGGGACGGGTGAGGGTCAGGCTTCGGGGAAGGTTAGGGTTAGGGTTCGGGCTAGGGTTAGGGTTAGGGGACGGGGAGGGTTTAGTGTCCAGGTGAGGGTACGACAACGCTTTAGGGGGAGCGTACGTGTGAGGGCGCAGGTTTGTGTTAGCGTACGGGTTAGGATTAGGGGATGGGTGAGGGTCAGGCTTCGGGGAAGGGTTAGGGTTAGGGTTCGGGCTAGGGTTAGGGTTAGGGGACGGGGAGGGTTTAGGGTCCAGGTGAGGGTACGACAACGCTTTAGGGGGAGCGTACGTGTGAGGGCGCGGGTTAGTGTTAGCGTACGGGTTAGGATTAGGGGACGGGTGAGGGTCAGGCTTCGGGGAAGGGTTAGGGTTAGGTTTCAGGCTAGGGTTAGGTTTAGGGGACGGGGAGGGTTTAGGGTCCAGGTGAGGGTACGACAACGCTTTAGGGGGAGCATACGTGTGAGGGCACGGGTCAGTGTTAGCGTACGAGTTAGGATTAGGGGACGGGTGAGGGTCAGGCTTCGGGGAAGGGTTAGGGTTAGTGTTTGGGGTAGGGTTAGGGTTAAGGGATGGGGAGGGTTAAGGGTCCAGGTGAGGGTATGACAACGCTTTAGGGGGAGCGTACGTGTGAGGGCGCAGGTTAGTGTTAGCATACGGGTTAGGATTAGGGGACGGGTGAGGGTCAGGCTTCGGGGAAGGGTTAGGGTTAGGGTTCGGGCTAGGGTTAGGGTTATGGGACGGGGAGGGTTTAGGGTCCAGGTGAGGGTACGACAACGCTTTAGGGGGAGCGTACGTGTGAGGGCGCGGGTTAGTGTTAGCGTACGGGTTAGGATTAGGGGACGGGTGAGGGTCTGGCTTCGGGGAAGGGTTAGGGTTAGGGTTCGGGCTAGGGTTAGGGTTAGGGGACGGGGAGGGTTTAGGGTCCAGTTGAGGGTACGACAACGCTTTAGGGGGAGCGTACGTGTGAGGGCGCGGGTTAGTGTTAGCGTACGGGTTAGGATTAGGGGACGGGTGAGGGTCAGTCTTCGGGGAAGGGTTAGGGTTAGGGTTCGGGCTAGGGTTAGGGTTAGGGGACGGGGAGGGTTTAGGGTCCAGGTGAGGGTACGACAACGCTTTAGGGGGAGCGTACGTGTGAGGGCGCGGGTTAGTGTTAGCGTACGGGTTAGGATTAGAGGACGGGTGAGGGTCAGGCTTCGGGGAAGGGTTAGGGTTAGGGTTCGGGCTAGGGTTAGGGTTAGGGGACGGGGAGCGTTTAGGGTCCAGGTGAGGGTACGACAGCGCTTTAGGGGGAGCGTACGAGTGAGGGCGCGGGTTAGTGTTAGCGTACGGGTTAGGATTAGAGGACGGGTGAGGGTCAGGCTTCGGGGAAGGGTTAGGGTTAGGGTTCGGGCTAGGATTAGGGTTAGGGAATGGGGAGGGTTTAGGGTCCAGCTGAGGGTACGACAACGCTTTAGGGGGAGCGTACGTGTGAGGGCGCGGGTTAGTGTTAGCGTACGGGTTAGGATTAGGGGACGGGTGAGGGTCAGGCTTCGGGGAAGGGTTAGGATTAGGGTTCGGGCTAGGGTTAGGGTTAGGGGACGGGGACGGTTTAGGGTCCAGGTGACGGTACGACAACGCTTTAGGGAGAGCGTACGTTTGAGGGCGTGGGTTAGTGTTAGAGTACGGGTTAGGATTAGGGGACGGGTGAGGGTCAGGCTTCGGGGAAGGGTTAGGGTTAGGGTTCGGGCTAGGGTTAGGGTTAGGGGACGGGGAGGGTTTAGGGTCCAGATGAGGGTACGACAACGTTTTAGGGGGAGCGTACCTGTGAGGGCGCGGGTTAGTGTTAGCGTACGGATTAGGATTAGGGGACGGGTGAGGGTCAGGCTTCGGGGAAGGGTTAGGGTTAGGGTTCGGGCTAGGGTTAGGGTTAGGGGACGGTGAGGGTTTAGGGTCCAGATGAGGGTACGACAACGCTTTAGGGGGAGCGTACGTGTGAGGGCGCGGGTTAGTGTTAGCGTACGGGTTAGGATTAGGGGACGGGTGAGGGTCAGGCTTCGGGGAAGGGTTAGGGTTAGGGTTCGGGCTAGGGTTAGGGTTAGGGGACGGGGAGGGTTTAGGGTCCAGGTGAGGGTACGACAACGTTTTAGGGGGAGCGTACCTGTGAGGGAGCGGGTTAGTGTTAGCGTACGGATTAGGATTAGGGGACGGGTGAGGGTCAGGCTTCGGGGAAGGGTTAGGGTTAGGGTTCGGGCTAGGGTTAGGGTTAGGGGACGGGGAGGGTTTAGGGTCCAGATGAGGGTACGACAACGCTTTAGGGGGAGCGTACGTGTGAGGGCGCGGGTTAGTGTTAGCGTACGGGTTAGGATTAGGGGACGGGTGAGGGTCAGGCTTCGGGGAAGGGTTAGGGTTAGGGTTCGGGCTAGGGTTAGGGTTAGGGGACGGGGACGGTTTAGGGTCCAGGTGACGGTACGACAACGCTTTAGGGAGAGCGTACGTGTCAGGGCGTGGGTTAGTGTTAGCATACGGGTTAGGATTAGGGGACGGGTGAGGGTCAGGCTTCGGGGAAGGGTTAGGGTTAGGGTTCGGGCTAGGGTTAGGGTTAGGGGATGGGGAGGGTTTAGGGTCCAGGTGAGGGTACGAGAACGCTTTAGGGGGAGCGTATGTGTGAGGGCGCAGGTTAGTGTTAGCATACGGGTTAGGATTAGGGGACGGGTGAGGGTCAGGCTTCGGGGAAGGTTTAGGGTTAGGGTTCGGGCTAGGGTTAGGGTTAGGGGACGGGGACGGTTTAGGGTCCAGGTGACGGTACGACAACGCTTTAGGGGGAGCGTACGTGTGAGGGCGTGGGTTAGTGTTAGCGTAGGGGTTAGGATTAGGGGACGGGTGAGGGTCAGGCTTCGGGGAAGGGTTAGGGTTAGGGTTCGGGCTAGGGTTAGGGTTAGGGGACGGGGAGGGTTTAGGGTCCAGGTGAGGGTACGACAACGCTTTAGGGGGAGCGTACGTGTGAGGGCACGGGTTAGTGTTAGCGTACGGGTTAGGATTAGGGGACGGGTGAGGGTCAGGCTTCGGGGAAGGGTTAGGGTTAGGGTTCGGGCTAGGGTTAGGGTTAGGGGACGGGGAGCGTTTAGGGTCCAGGTGAGGGTACGACAGCGCTTTAGGGGGAGCGTACGAGTGAGGGCGCGGTTTAGTGTTAGCGTACGGGATAGGATTAGGGGACGGGTGAGGTCAGGCTTCGGGGAACGGTTAGGGTTAGGGTTCGGGCTAGGGTTAGGGTTAAGGGACGGGGAGTGTTTAGGGTCCAGTTGAGGGTACGACAACGCTTTAGGGGGAGCGTACGTGTGAGGGTGCGGGTTAGTGTTAGCGTACGGGTTAGGATTAGGGGACGGGTGAGGGTCAGGCTTCGGGGAAGGGTTAGGGTTAGGGTTCGGGCTAGGGTTAGGGTTAGGGGACGGGGACGGTTTAGGGTCCAGATGACGGTACGACAACGCTTTAGGGGGAGCGTACGTGTGAGGGCGTGGGTTAGTGTTAGCGTAGGGGTTAGGATTAGGGGACGGGTGAGGGTCAGGCTTCGGGGAAGGGTTAGGGTTAGGGTTCGGGCTAGGGTTAGGGTTAGGGGACGGGGAGGGTTTAGGGTCCAGGTGAGGGTACGACAACGCTTTTGGGGGAGCGTACGTGTGAGGGCGCGGGTTAGTGTTAGCGTACGGGTTAGGATTAGGGGACGGGTGAGGGTCAGGCTTCGGGGAAGGGTTAGGGTTAGGGTTCGGGCTAGGGTTAGGGTTAGGGGATGGGGAGGGTTTAGGGTACAGGTGAGGGTACGACAATGCTTTAGGGGGAGCGTACGTGTGAGGGCGCGGGTTAGTGTTAGCGTACGGGTTAGGATTAGGGGACGGTGAGGGTCAGGCTTCGGGGAAGGGTTAGGGTTAGGGTTCAGGCTAGGGTTAGGGTTAGGGGACGGGGAGGGTTTAGGGTCCAGGTGAGGGTACGACAACGCTTTAGGGGGAGCGTACGTGTGAGGGCGCGGGTTAGTGTTAGCGTACGGGTTAGGATTAGGGGACGGGTGAGGGTCAGGCTTCGGGGAAGGTTTAGGGTTAGGGTTCGGGCTAGGGTTAGGGTTAGGGGACGGGGAGGGTTTAGTGTCCAGGTGAGGGTACGACAACGCTTTAGGGGGAGCGTACGTGTGAGGGCGCAGGTTTGTGTTAGCGTACGGGTTAGGATTAGGGGATGGGTGAGGGTCAGGCTTCGGGGAAGGGTTAGGGTTAGGGTTCGGGCTAGGGTTAGGGTTAGGGGACGGGGAGGGTTTAGGGTCCAGGTGAGGGTACGACAACGCTTTAGGGGGAGCGTACGTGTGAGGGCGCGGGTTAGTGTTAGCGTACGGGTTAGGATTAGGGGACGGGTGAGGGTCAGGCTTCGGGGAAGGGTTAGGGTTAGGTTTCAGGCTAGGGTTAGGTTTAGGGGACGGGGAGGGTTTAGGGTCCAGGTGAGGGTACGACAACGCTTTAGGGGGAGCATACGTGTGAGGGCGCGGGTCAGTGTTAGCGTACGGGTTAGGATTAGGGGACGGGTGAGGGTCAGGCTTCGGGGAAGGGTTAGGGTTAGTGTTTGGGGTAGGGTTAGGGTTAAGGGATGGGGAGGGTTAAGGGTCCAGGTGAGGGTACGACAACGCTTTAGGGGGAGCGTACGTGTGAGGGCGCAGGTTAGTGTTAGCATACGGGTTAGGATTAGGGGACGGGTGAGGGTCAGGCTTCGGGGAAGGGTTAGGGTTAGGGTTCGGGCTAGGGTTAGGGTTATGGGACGGGGAGGGTTTAGGGTCCAGGTGAGGGTACGACAACGCTTTAGGGGGAGCGTACGTGTGAGGGCGCGGGTTAGTGTTAGCGTACGGGTTAGGATTAGGGGACGGGTGAGGGTCTGGCTTCGGGGAAGGGTTAGGGTTAGGGTTCGGGCTAGGGTTAGGGTTAGGAGACGGGGAGGGTTTAGGGTCCAGTTGAGGTTACGACAACGCTTTAGGGGGAGCGTACGTGTGAGGGCGCGGGTTAGTGTTAGCGTACGGGTTAGGATTAGGGGACGGGTGAGGGTCAGTCTTCGGGGAAGGGTTAGGGTTAGGGTTCGGGCTAGGGTTAGGGTTAGGGGACGGGGAGGGTTTAGGGTCCAGGTGAGGGTACGACAACGCTTTAGGGGGAGCGTACGTGTGAGGGCGCGGGTTAGTGTTAGCGTACGGGTTAGGATTAGAGGACGGGTGAGGGTCAGGCTTCGGGGAAGGGTTAGGGTTAGGGTTCGGGCTAGGGTTAGGGTTAGGGGACGGGGAGCGTTTAG
This sequence comes from Stenella coeruleoalba, assembly GCF_951394435.1. Classification (NCBI taxonomy): domain Eukaryota; kingdom Metazoa; phylum Chordata; class Mammalia; order Artiodactyla; family Delphinidae; genus Stenella; species Stenella coeruleoalba. The sequence goes on along the minus strand of NC_137156.1, from coordinate 24,164,906 downwards.
GGTCCAGGTGAGGGTACGACAGCGCTTTAGGGGGAGCGTACGAGTGAGGGCGCGGGTTAGTGTTAGCGTACGGGTTAGGATTAGGGGACGGGTGAGGTCAGGCTTCGGGGAAGGGTTAGGGTTAGTGTTTGGGGTAGGGTTAGGGTTAAGGGATGGGGAGGGTTTAGGGTCCAGGTGAGGGTACGACAACGCTTTAGGGGGAGCGTACGTGTGAGGGCGCAGGTTAGTGTTAGCATACGGGTTAGGATTAGGGGACGGGTGAGGGTCAGGCTTCGGGGAAGGGTTAGGGTTAGGGTTCGGGCTAGGGTTAGGGTTAGGGGACGGGGAGGGTTTAGGGTCCAGGTGAGGGTACGACAACGCTTTAGGGGGAGCGTACGTGTGAGGGCGCGGGTTAGTGTTAGCGTACGGGTTATGATTAGGGGACGGGTGAGGGTCAGGCTTCGGGGAAGGGTTAGGGTTAGGGTTCGGGCTAGGGTTAGGGTTAGGGGACGGGTAGGGTTTAGGGTCCAGTTGAGGGTACGACAATGCTTTAGGGGGAGCGTACGTGTGAGGGCGCGGGTTAGTGTTAGCGTACGGGTTAGGATTAGGGGTCGGGTGAGGGTCAGTCTTCGGGGAAGGGTTAGGGTTAGGGTTCGGGCTAGGGTTAGAGTTAGGGGACGGGGAGGGTTTAGGGTCCAGTTGAGGGTACGACAACGCTTTAGGGGGAGCGTACGTGTGAGGGCGCGGGTTAGTGTTAGCGTACGGGTTAGGATTAGAGGACGGGTGAGGGTCAGGCTTCGGGGAAGGGTTAGGGTTAGGGTTCGGGCTAGGGTTAGGGTTAGGGGACGGGGAGCGTTTAGGGTCCAGGTGAGGGTACGACAGCGCTTTAGGGGGAGCGTACGAGTGAGGGCGCAGGTTAGTGTTAGCGTACGGGTTAGGATTAGGGGACGGGTGAGGTCAGGCTTCGGGGAAGTGTTAGGGTTAGGGTTCTGGCTAGGGTTAGGGTTAGGGGACGGGGAGGGTTTAGGGTCCAGTTGAGGGTACGACAACGCTTTAGGGGGAGCGTACGTGTGAGGGCGCGGGTTAGTGTTAGCGTACGGGTTAGGATTAGGGGACGGGTGAGGGTCAGGCTTCGGGGAAGGGTTAGGGTTAGGGTTCGGGCTAGGGTTAGGATTAGGGGACGGGGACGGTTTAGGGTCCAGGTGACGGTACGACAACGCTTTAGGGGGAGCGTACGTGTGGGGGCGTGGGTTAGTGTTAGCGTAGGGGTTAGGATTAGGGGACGGGTGAGGGTCAGGCTTCGGGGAAGGGTTAGGGTTAGGGTTCGGGCTAGGGTTAGGGTAGGGGACGGGGAGGGTTTAGGGTCCAGGTGAGGGTACGACAACGCTTTAGGGAGAGCGTACCTGTGAGGGCGTGAGTTAGTGTTAGCGTACGGGTTAGGATTAGGGGACGGGTGAGGGTCAGGCTTCGGGGAAGGTTTAGGGTTAGGGTTCGGCCTAGGGTTAGGGTTATGGGACGGGGAGGGTTTCGGGTCCAGGTGAGGGTACGACAACGCTTTAGGGGGAGCGTACGTGTGAGGGCGCGGGTTAGTGTTAGCGTACGGGTTAGGATTAGGGGACGCGTGAGGGTCAGGCTTCGGGGAAGGGTTAGGGTTAGGGTTCGGGCTAGGGTTAGGGTTAGGGGACGGGGAGCGTTTAGGGTCCAGGTGAGGGTACGACAGCGCTTTAGGGGGAGCGTAGGTGTGAGGGCGCAGGTTAGTCTTAGCGTACGGGTTAGGATTAGGGGACAGGTGAGGGTCAGGCTTCGGGGAAGGGTTAGGATTAGTGTTCGGGCTAGGGTTAGGGTTAGGGGACGGGGAGGGTTTAGGGTCCAGGTGAGGGTACGAAAACGCTTTAGGGGGAGCGTACGTGTGAGGGCGCGGGTTAGTGTTAGCGTACGGGTTAGGATTAGGGGACGGATGAGGGTCAGGCTTCGGGGAAGGGTTAGGGTTAGGGTTCGGGCTAGGGTTAGGGTTAGGGGACGGGGAGGGTTTAGGGTCCAGGTGAGGGTACGACAACGCTTTAGGGGGAGCATACGTGTGAGGGCGCGGGTTAGTGTTAGCGTACGGGTTAGGATTAGGGGACGGGTGAGGGTCAGGCTTCGGGGAAGGGTTAGGGTTAGGGTTCGGTCTAGGGTTAGGGTTAGGGGACGGGGAGCGTTTAGGGTCCAGTTGAGGGTACGACAGCGCTTTAGGGGGAGCGTACGAGTGAGGGCGCGGGTTAGTCTTAGCGTAAGGGTTAGGATTAGGGGACGGGTGAGGGTCAGGCTTCGGGGAAGGGTTAGGGTTAGTGTTCGGGATAGGGTTAGGGTTAGGGGACGGGGAGGGTTTAGGGTCCAGGTGAGGGTACGACAACGCTTTAGGGGGAGCGTACGTGTGAGGGCGTGGGTTAGTGTTAGCGTACGGGTTAGGATTAGGGGACGGATGAGGTTCAGGCTTCGGGGAAGGGTTAGGGTTAGGGTTCGGGATAGGGTTAGGGTTAGGGTTAGGGGACAGGGAGGGTTTAGGGTCCAGTTGAGGGTACGACAACGCTTTAGGGGGAGCGTACGTGTGAGGGCGTGGGTTAGTGTTAGCGTACGGGTTAGGATTAGGGGACGGGTGAGGGTCAGGCTTCGGGGAAGGGTTAGGGTTAGGGTTCGGGCTAGGGTTAGGGTTAGGGGACGGGGACGGTTTAGGGTCCAGGTGACGGTACGACAACGCTTTAGGGGGAGCGTACGTGTGAGGGCGTGGGTTAGTGTTAGCGTAGGGGTTAGGATTAGGGGACGGGTGAGGGTCAGGCTTCCGGGAAGGGTTAGGGTTAGGGTTCGGGCTAGGGTTAGGGTTAGGGGACGGGGAGGGTTTAGGGTCCAGGTGAGGGTACGACAACGCTTTAGGGGGAGCGTACGTGTGAGGGCGCGGGTTAGTGTTAGCGTACGGGTTAGGATTAGGGGACGGGTGAGGGTCAGGTTTCGGGGAAGCGTTAGGGTTAGGGTTCGGGCTAGGGTTAGGGTTAGGGGACGGGGAGGGTTTAGGGTCCAGGTGAGGGTACGACAACGCTTTAGGGGGAGTGTACGTGTGAGGGCGCGGGTTAGTGTTAGCGTACGGGTTAGGATTAGGGGACGGGTGAGGGTCAGGCTTCGGGGAAGGTTTAGGTTTAGGGTTCGGGCTAGGGTTAGGGTTAGGGGACGGGGAGGGTTTAGCGTCCAGGTGAGGGTACGACAACGCTTTAGGGGGAGCGTACGTGTGAGCGCGCGGGTTTGTGTTAGCGTACGGGTTAGGATTAGGGAATGGGTGAGGGTCAGGCTTCGGGGAAGGGTTAGGTTTAGGGTTCGGGCTAGGGTTAGGGTTAGGGGACGGGGAGGGTTTAGGGTCCAGATGAGGGTACGACAACGCTTTAGGGGGAGCGTACGTGTGAGGGCGCGGGTTAGTGTTACCGTACGGGTTAGGATTAGGGGACGGGTGAGGGTCAGGCTTCGGGGAAGCGTTAGGGTTAGGGTTCGGGCTAGGGTTAGGTTTAGGGGACGGGGAGGGTTTAGGGTCCAGGTGAGGGTACGACAACGCTTTAGGGGGAGCATACGTGTGAGGGCGCGGGTCAGTGTTAGCGTACGGGTTAGGATTCGGGGACGGGTGAGGGTCAGGCTTCGGGGAAGGGTTAGGGTTAGGGTTTGGGGTAGGGTTAGGGTTAGGGGATGGGGAGGGTTTCGGGTCCAGGTGAGGGTATGACAATGCTTTAGGGGGAGCGTTCGTGTGAGGGCGTGGGTTAGTGTTAGCGTACGGGTTAGGATTAGGGGACGGATGAGGTTCAGGCTTCGGGGAAGGGTTAGGGTTAGGGTTCGGGCTAGGGTTAGGGTTAGGGTTAGGGGACGGGGAGGGTTTAGGGTCCAGTTGAGGGTACGACAACGCTTTAGGGGGAGCGTACGTGTGAGAGCGTGGGTTAGTGTTAGCGTACGGGTTAGGATTAGGGGACGGGTGAGGGTCAGGCTTCGGGGAAGGGTTAGGGTTAGGGTTCGGGCTAGGGTTAGGGTTAGGGGACGGGGACGGTTTAGGGTCCAGGTGACGGTACGACAACGCTTTAGGGGGAGCGTACGTGTGAGGGCGCGGGTTAGTGTTAGCATATGGGTTAGGATTAGGGGACGGGTGGGGGTCAGGCTTCGGGGAAGTGTTAGGGTTAGGGTTCGGGCTAGGGTTAGGGTTAGGGGACGGGGAGGGTTTAGGGTCCAGTTGAGGGTACGACAACGCTTTAGGGGGAGCGTACGTGTGAGGGCGCGGGTTAGTGTTAGCTTACGGGTTAGGATTAGGGGACGGGTGAGGGTCAGGCTTCGGGGAAGGGTTAGGGTTAGGGTTCGGGCTAGGGTTAGTGTTAGGGGACGGGGACCGTTTAGGGTCCAGGTGACGGTACGACAACGCTTTAGGGAGAGCGTACGTGTGAGGGCGTGGGTTAGTGTTAGCGTACGGGTTAGGATTAGTGTCGGGTGAGGGTCAGGCTTCGGGGAAGGGTTAGGGTTAGGGTTCGGACTAGGGTTAGGGTTAGGGTTAGGGGACGGGGAGGGTTTAGGGTCCAGTTGAGGGTACGACAACGCTTTAGGGGGAGCGTACGTGTGAGGGCGTGGGTTAGTGTTAGCGTACGGGTTAGGATTAGGGGACGGGTGAGTGTCAGGCTTCGGGGAAGGGTTAGGGTTAGGGTTTGGGGTAGGGTTAGGGTTAGGGGATGGGGAAGGTTTCGGGTCCAGGTGAGGGTATGACAATGCTTTAGGGGGAGCGTACGTGTGAGGGCGCGGGTTAGTGTTAGCGTACGGGTTAGGATTAGGGGCCGGGTGAGTGTCAGGCTTCGGGGAAGGGTTAGGGTTACGGTTCAAGCTAGGGTTAGGGTTAGGGGACGGGGAGGGTTTAGGGTCCAGTTGAGGGTACGACAACGCTTTAGGGGGAGCGTACGTGTGAGAGCGCGGGTTAGTGTTAGCGTACGGGTTACGATTAGGGGACGGGTGAGGGTCAGGCTTCGGGGAAGGGTTAGGATTAGGGTTCGGGCTAGGGTTAGGGTTAGGGGACGGGGACGATTTAGGGTCCAGGTGACGGTACGACAACGCTTTAGGGAGAGCGTACGTGTGAGGGTGTGGGTTAGTGTTAGCGTACGGGTTAGGATTAGGGGACGGGTGAGGGTCAGGCTTCGGGGAAGGGTTAGGGTTAGGGTTCGGGCTAGGGTTAGGGTTAGGGGACGGGGAGGGTTTAGGGTCCAGGTGAGGGTACGACAACGCTTTAGGGGGAGCGTACGTGTGAGGGCGCGGGTTAGTGTTAGCGTACGGGTTAGGATTAGGGGACGGGTGAGAGTCAGGCTTCAGGGAAGGGTTAGGGTTAGGGTTCGGGCTAGGGTTAGGGTTAGGGGACGGGGAGGGTTTAGGGTCCAGGTGAGGGTAAGACAACGCTTTAGGGGGAGCGTACGTGTGAGGGCGCGGGTTAGTGTTAGCGTACGGGTTAGGATTAGGGGACGGGTGAGGTTCAGGCTTCGGGGAAGGTTTAGGGTTAGGGTTCGGGCTAGGGTTAGGGTTAGGGGACGGGGAGGGTTTAGGGTCCAGGTGAGGGTACGACAACGCTTTAGGTGGAGCGTACGTGTGAGGGCGCGGGTTAGTGTTAGCATACGGGTTAGGATTAGGGGACGGGTGGGGGTCAGGCTTCGGGGAAGGGTTAGGGTTAGGGTTCGGGCTAGGGTTAGGGTTAGGGGACGGGGAGGGTTTAGGGTCCAGGTGAGGGTACGACAACGCTTTAGGGGGAGCGTACGTGTGAGGGCGCGGGTTAGTGTTAGCGTACGGGTTAGGATTAGGGGACGGATGAGGTTCAGGCTTCGGGGAAGTGTTAGGGTTAGGGTTCGGGCTAGGGTTAGGGTTAGGGTTAGGGGACGGGGAGGGTTTAGGGTCCAGTTGAGGGTACGACAACGCTTTAGGGGGAGCGTACGTGTGAGGGCGTGGGTTAGTGTTAGCGTACGGGTTAGGATTAGGGGACGGGTGAGGGTCAGGCTTCGGGGAAGGGTTAGGGTTAGGGTTCGGGCTAGGGTTAGGGTTAGGGGACGGGGACGGTTTAGGGTCCAGGTGACGGTACGACAACGCTTTAGGGGGAGCGTACGAGTGAGGGCGTGGGTTAGTGTTAGCGTAGGGGTTAGGATTAGGGGACGGGTGAGGGTCAGGCTTCGGGGAAGGGTTAGGGTTAGGGTTCGGGCTAGGGTTAGGGTTAGGGGACGGGGAGCGTTTAGGGTCCAGGTGAGGGTACGACAGCGCTTTAGGGGGAGAGTACGAGTGAGGGCGCGGGTTAGTGTTAGCGTACGGGTTAGGATTAGGGGACGGGTGAGGACAGGCTTCGGGGAAGTGTTAGGGTTAGGGTTCGGGCTAGGGTTAGGGTTAGGGGACGGGGAGGGTTTAGGGTCCAGTTGAGGGTACGACAACGCTTTAGGGGGAGCGTACGTGTGAGGGCGCGGGTTAGTGTTAGCGTACGGGTTAGGATTAGGGGACGGGTGAGGGTCAGGCTTCGGGGAAGGGTTAGGGTTAGGGTTCGGGCTAGGGTTAGGATTAGGGGACGGGGACGGTTTAGGGTCCAGGTGACGGTACGACAACGCTTTAGGGGGAGCGTACGTGTGGGGGCGTGGGTTAGTGTTAGCGTAGGGGTTAGGATTAGGGGACGGGTGAGGGTCAGGCTTCGGGGAAGGGTTAGGGTTAGGGTTCGGGCTAGGGTTAGGGTAGGGGACGCGGAGGGTTTAGGGTCCAGGTGAGGGTACGACAACGCTTTAGGGAGAGCGTACCTGTGAGGGCGTGAGTTAGTGTTAGCGTACGGGTTAGGATTAGGGGACGGGTGAGGGTCAGGTTTCGGGGAAGGGTTAGGGTTAGGGTTCGGGCTAGGGTTAGGGTTAGGGGACGGGGAGGGTTTAGGGTCCAGGTGAGGGTACGACAACGCTTTAGGGGGAGTGTACGTGTGAGGGCGCGGGTTAGTGTTAGCGTACGGGTTAGGATTAGGGGACGGGTGAGGGTCAGGCTTCGGGGAAGGTTTAGGTTTAGGGTTCGGGCTAGGGTTAGGGTTAGGGGACGGGGAGGGTTTAGGGTCCAGGTGAGGGTACGACAACGCTTTAGGGGGAGCGTACGTGTGAGCGCGCGGGTTTGTGTTAGCGTACGGGTTAGGATTAGGGAATGGGTGATGGTCAGGCTTCGGGGAAGGGTTAGGTTTAGGGTTCGGGCTAGGGTTAGGGTTAGGGGACGGGGAGGGTTTAGGGTCCAGATGAGGGTACGACAACGCTTTAGGGGGAGCGTACGTGTGAGGGCGCGGGTTAGTGTTACCGTACGGGTTAGGATTAGGGGACGGGTGAGGGTCAGGCTTCGGGGAAGCGTTAGGGTTAGGGTTCGGGCTAGGGTTAGGTTTAGGGGACGGGGAGGGTTTAGGGTCCAGGTGAGGGTACGACAACGCTTTATGGGGAGCGTACGTGTGAGGGCGCGGGTTAGTGTTAGCGTACGGGTTAGGATTAGGGGACGGGTGAGGTTCAGGCTTCGGGGAAGGTTTAGGGTTAGGGTTCGGGCTAGGGTTAGGGTTAGGGGACGGGGAGGGTTTAGGGTCCAGGTGAGGGTACGACAACGCTTTAGGGGGAGCGTACGTGTGAGGGCGCGGGTTAGTGTTAGCGTACGGGTTAGGATTAGGGGACAGATGAGGTTCAGGCTTCGGGGAAGTGTTAGGGTTAGGGTTCGGGCTAGGGTTAGGGTTAGGGTTAGGGGACGGGGAGGGTTTAGGGTCCAGTTGAGGGTACGACAACGCTTTAGGGGGAGCGTACGTGTGAGGGCACGGGTTAGTGTTAGCGTACGGGTTAGGATTAGGGGACGGGTGAGGGTCAGGCTTCGGGGAAGGTTTAGGGTTAGGGTTCGGGCTAGGGTTAGGGTTAGGGGACGGGGAGGGTTTAGGGTCCAGGTGAGGGTACGACAACGCTTTAGGGGGAGCCTACGTGTGAGGGCGCGGGTTTGTGTTAGCGTACGGGTTAGGATTAGGGGATGGGTGAGAGTCAGGCTTCGGGGAAGGGTTAGGGTTAGGGTTCGGGCTAGGGTTAGGGTTAGGGGACGGGGAGGGTTTAGGGTCCAGGTGAGGGTACGACAACGCTTAAGGGGGAGCGTACGTGTGAGGGCGTGGGTTAGTGTTAGCGTACGGGTTAGGATTAGGGGACGGGTGAGGGTCAGGCTTCGGGGAAGGGTTAGGTTTAGGGTTCGGGCTAGGGTTAGGTTTAGGGGACGGGGAGGGTTTAGGGTCCAGGTGAGGGTACGACAACGCTTTAGGGGGAGCATACGAGTGAGGGCGCGGGTCAGTGTTAGCGTACGGGTTAGGATTAGGGGACGGGTGAGGGTCAGGCTTCGGGGAAGGGTTAGGGTTAGGGTTTGGGGTAGGGTTAGGGTTAGGGGATGGGGAGGGTTTCGGATCCAGGTGAGGGTATGACAATGCTTTAGGGGGAGCGTACGTGTGAGGGCGCGGGTTAGTGTTAGCGTACGGGTTAGGATTAGGGGCCGGGTGAGGGTCAGGCTTCGGGGAAGGGTTAGGGTTAGGGTTCGGGCTAGGGTTAGGGTTAGGGGACGGGGAGGGTTTAGGGTCCAGTTGAGGGTACGACAACGCTTTAGGGGGAGCGTACGTGTGAGGGCGCGGGTTAGTGTTAGCGTACGGGTTAGGATTAGGGGACGGATGAGGTTCAGGCTTCGGGGAAGGGTTAGGGTTAGGGTTCGGGCTAGGGTTAGGGTTAGGGTTAGGGGACGGGGAGGGTTTAGGGTCCAGTTGAGGGTACGACAACGCTTTAGGGCGAGCGTACGTGTGAGAGCGTGGGTTAGTGTTAGCGTACGGGTTAGGATTAGGGGACGGGTGAGGGTCAGGCTTCGGGGAAGGGTTAGGGTTAGGGTTCGGGCTAGGGTTAGGGTTAGGGGACGGGGACGGTTTAGGGTCCAGGTGACGGTACGACAACGCTTTAGGGGGAGCGTACGTGTGAGGGCGCGGGTTAGTGTTAGCATATGGGTTAGGATTAGGGGACGGGTGGGGGTCAGGCTTCGGGGAAGGGTTAGGGTTAGGGTTCGGGCTAGGGTTAGGGTTAGGGGACGGGGAGGGTTTAGGGTCCAGTTGAGGGTACGACAACGCTTTAGGGGGAGCGTACGTGTGAGGGCGCGGGTTAGTGTTAGCTTACGGGTTAGGATTAGGGGACGGGTGAGGGTCAGGCTTCGGGGAAGGGTTAGGGTTAGGGTTCGGGCTAGGGTTAGTGTTAGGGGACGGGGACCGTTTAGGGTCCAGGTGACGGTACGACAACGCTTTAGGGAGAGCGTACGTGTGAGGGCGTGGGTTAGTGTTAGCGTACGGGTTAGGAGTAGTGTCGGGTGAGGGTCAGGCTTCGGGGAAGGGTTAGGGTTAGGGTTCGGACTAGGGTTAGGGTTAGGGGACGGGGAGGGTTTAAGGTCCAGGTGAGGGTACGACAACGCTTTAGGGGGAGCGTACGTGTGAGGGCGTGGGTTAGTGTTAGCGTACGGGTTAGGATTAGGGGACGGATGAGGTTCAGGCTTCGGGGAAGGGTTAGGGTTAGGGTTCGGGCTAGGGTTAGGGTTAGGGTTAGGGGACGGGGAGGGTTTAGGGTCCAGTTGAGGGTACGACAACGCTTTAGGGGGAGCGTACGTGTGAGGGCGTGGGTTAGTGTTAGCGTACGGGTTAGGATTAGGGGACGGGTGAGTGTCAGGCTTCGGGGAAGGGTTAGGGTTAGGGTTTGGGGTAGGGTTAGGGTTAGGGGATGGGGAAGGTTTCGGGTCCAGGTGAGGGTATGACAATGCTTTAGGGGGAGCGTACGTGTGAGGGCGCGGGTTAGTGTTAGCGTACGGGTTAGGATTAAGGGCCGGGTGAGTGTCAGGCTTCGGGGAAGGGTTAGGGTTACGGTTCAAGCTAGGGTTAGGGTTAGGGGACGGGGAGGGTTTAGGGTCCAGTTGAGGGTACGACAACGCTTTAGGGGGAGCGTACGTGTGAGAGCGCGGGTTAGTGTTAGCGTACGGGTTACGATTAGGGGACGGGTGAGGGTCAGGCTTCGGGGAAGGGTTAGGATTAGGGTTCGGGCTAGGGTTAGGGTTAGGGGACGGGGACGATTTAGGGTCCAGGTGACGGTACGACAACGCTTTAGGGAGAGCGTACGTGTGAGGGCGTGGGTTAGTGTTAGCGTACGGGTTAGGATTAGGGGACGGGTGAGGGTCAGGCTTCGGGGAAGTGTTAGGGTTAGGGTTCGGGCTAGGGTTAGGGTTAGGGGACGGGGAGGGTTTAGGGTCCAGGTGACGGTACGACAACGCTTTAGGTGGAGCGTACGTGTGAGGGCGCGGGTTAGTGTTAGCATACGGGTTAGGATTAGGGGACGGGTGGGGGTCAGGCTTCGGGGAAGGGTTAGGGTTAGGGTTCGGGCTAGGGTTAGGGTTAGGGGACGGGGAGGGTTTAGGGTCCAGTTGAGGGTACGACAACGCTTTAGGGGGAGCGTACGTGTGAGGGCGCAGGTTAGTGTTAGCGTACGGGTTAGGATTAGGGGACGGGTGAGGGTCAGGCTTCAGGGAAGGGTTAGGGTTAGGGTTCGGGCTAGGGTTAGGGTTAGGGGACGGGGACGGTTTAGGGTCCAGGTGACGGTACGACAACGCTTTAGGGAGAGCGTACGTGTGAGGGCGTGAGTTAGTGTTAGCGTACGGGTTAGGATTAGGGGACGGGTGAGGGTCAGGCTTCGGGGAAGGGTTAGGGTTAGGGTTCGGGCTAGGGTTAGGGTTAGGGGACGGGGAGGGTTTAGGGTCCAGGTGAGAGTACGACAACGCTTTAGGGGGAGTGTACGTGTGAGGGCGCGGGTTAGTGTTCGCGTACGGGTTAGGATTAGGGGACGGGTGAGGGTCAGGCTTCGGGGAAGGGTTAGGGTTAGGGTTCGGGCTAGGGTTAGGGTTAGGGGACGGGGAGCGTTTAGGGTCCAGGTGAGGGTAAGACAGCGCTTTAGGGGGAGCGTACGAGTGAGGGCGCGGGTTAGTGTTAGCGTACGGTTTAGGATTAGGGGACAGGTGAGGGTCAGGCTTCGGGGAAGGGTTAGGGTTAGTGTTCGGGCTAGGGTTAGGGTAAGGGGACGGGGAGGGTTTAGGGTCCAGGTGAGGGTACGACAACGCTTTAGGGGGAGCGTACGTGTGAGGGCGTGGGTTAGTGTTAGCGTACGGGTTAGGATTAGGGGACGGATGAGGTTCAGGCTTCGGGGAAGTGTTAGGGTTAGGGTTCGGGCTAGGGTTAGGGTTAGGGGACGGGGAGGGTTTAGGGTCCAGTTGAGGGTACGACAACGCTTTAGGGGGAGCGTACGTGTGAGGGCGTGGGTTAGTGTTAGCGTACGGGTTAGGATTAGGGGACGGGTGAGGGTCAGGCTTCGGGGAAGGGTTAGGGTTAGGGTTCGGGCTAGGGTTAGGGTTAGGGGACGGGGACGGTTTAGGGTCCAGGTGAGGGTACGACAACGCTTTAGGGGGAGCGTACGTGTGAGGGCGCGGGTTAGTGTTAGCGTACGGGTTAGGATTAGGGGACGGGTGAGGGTCAGGCTTCGGGGAAGGGTTAGGGATAGGGTTCGGGCTAGGGTTAGGGTTAGGGGACGGGGAGGGTTTAGGGTCCAGGTGAGAGTACGACAACGCTTTAGGGGGAGCGTACGTGTGAGGGCGCGGGTTAGTGTTCGCGTACGGGTTAGGATTAGGGGACGGGTGAGGGTCAGGCTTCGGGGAAGGTTTAGGGTTAGGGTTCGGGCTAGGGTTAGGGTTAGGGGACGGGGAGGGTTTAGGGTCCAGGTGAGGGTACGACAACGCTTTAGGGGGAGCGTACGTGTGAGGGCGTGGGTTAGTGTTAGCGTACGGGTTAGGATTAGGGGACGGGTGAGGGTCAGGCTTCGGGGAAGGGTTAGGGTTAGGGTTCGGGCTAGGGTTAGGGTTAGGGGACGGGGACGGTTTAGGGTCCAGGTGACGGTACGACAACGCTTTAGGGAGAGCGTACGTGTGAGGGCGTGAGTTAGTGTTAGCGTACGGGTTAGGATTAGGGGACGGGTGAGGGTCAGGCTTCGGGGAAGGGTTAGGGTTAGGGTTCGGGCTAGGATTAGGGTTAGGGGTCGGGGAGGGTTTAGGGTCCAGGTGAGGGTACGACAACGCTTAAGGGGGAGCGTACGTGTGAGGGCGTGGGTTAGTGTTAGCGTACGGGTTAGGATTAGGGGACGGGTGAGGGTCAGGCTTCGGGGAAGGGTTAGGTTTAGGGTTCGGGCTAGGGTTAGGTTTAGGGGACGGGGAGGGTTTAGGGTCCAGGTGAGGGTACGACAACGCTTTAGGGGGAGCATACGAGTGAGGGCGCGGGTCAGTGTTAGCGTACGGGTTAGGATTAGGGGACGGGTGAGGGTCAGGCTTCGGGGAAGGGTTAGGGTTAGGGTTTGGGGTAGGGTTAGGGTTAGGGGATGGGGAGGGTTTCGGATCCAGGTGAGGGTATGACAATGCTTTAGGGGGAGCGTACGTGTGAGGGCGCGGGTTAGTGTTAGCGTACGGGTTAGGATTAGGGGCCGGGTGAGGGTCAGGCTTCGGGGAAGGGTTAGGGTTAGGGTTCGGGCTAGGGTTAGGGTTAGGGGACGGGGAGGGTTTAGGGTCCAGTTGAGGGTACGACAACGCTTTAGGGGGAGCGTACGTGTGAGGGCGCGGGTTAGTGTTAGCGTACGGGTTAGGATTAGGGGACGGATGAGGTTCAGGCTTCGGGGAAGGGTTAGGGTTAGGGTTCGGGCTAGGGTTAGGGTTAGGGTTAGGGGACGGGGAGGGTTTAGGGTCCAGTTGAGGGTACGACAACGCTTTAGGGGGAGCGTACGTGTGAGAGCGTGGGTTACTGTTAGCGTACGGGTTAGGATTAGGGGACGGGTGAGGGTCAGGCTTCGGGGAAGGGTTAGGGTTAGGGTTCGGGCTAGGGTTAGGGTTAGGGGACGGGGACGGTTTAGGGTCCAGGTGACGGTACGACAACGCTTTAGGGGGAGCGTACGTGTGAGGGCGCGGGTTAGTGTTAGCATATGGGTTAGGATTAGGGGACGGGTGAGGGTCAGGCTTCGGGGAAGGGTTAGGGTTAGGGTTCGGGCTAGGGTTAGGGTTAGGGGACGGGGAGGGTTTAGGGTCCAGTTGAGGGTACGACAACGATTTAGGGGGAGCGTACGTGTGAGGGCGCGGGTTAGTGTTAGCTTACGGGTTAGGATTAGGGGACGGGTGAGGGTCAGGCTTCGGGGAAGGGTTAGGGTTAGGGTTCGGGCTAGGGTTAGTGTTAGGGGACGGGGACCGTTTAGGGTCCAGGTGACGGTACGACAACGCTTTAGGGAGAGCGTACGTGTGCGGGCGTGGGTTAGTGTTAGCGTACGGGTTAGGATTAGTGTCGGGTGAGGGTCAGGCTTCGGGGAAGGGTTAGGGTTAGGGTTCGGACTAGGTTTAGGGTTAGGGGACGGGGAGGGTTTAGGGTCCAGGTGAGGGTACGACAACGCTTTAGGGGGAGCGTACGTGTGAGGGCGTGGGTTAGTGTTAGCGTACGGGTTAGGATTAGGGGACGGATGAGGTTCAGGCTTCGGGGAAGGGTTAGGGTTAGGGTTCGGGCTAGGGTTAGGGTTAGGGTTAGGGGACGGGGAGGGTTTAGGGTCCAGTTGAGGGTACGACAACGCTTTAGGGGGAGCGTACGTGTGAGGGCGTGGGTTAGTGTTAGCGTACGGGTTAGGATTAGGGGACGGGTGAGTGTCAGGCTTCGGGGAAGGGTTAGGGTTAGGGTTTGGGGTAGGGTTAGGGTTAGGGGATGGGGAAGGTTTCGGGTCCAGGTGAGGGTATGACAATGCTTTAGGGGGAGCGTACGTGTGAGGGCGCGGGTTCGTGTTAGCGTACGGGTTAGGATTAGGGGACGGTTGAGGACAGGCTTCGGGGAAGTGTTAGGGTTAGGGTTCGGGCTAGGGTTAGGGTTAGGGGACGGGGAGGGTTTAGGGTCCAGTTGAGGGTACGACAACGCTTTAGGGGGAGCGTACGTGTGAGGGCGCGGGTTAGTGTTAGCGTACGGGTTAGGATTAGGGGACGGGTGAGGGTCAGGCTTCGGGGAAGGGTTAGGGTTAGGGTTCGGGCTAGGGTTAGGATTAGGGGACGGGGACGGTTTAGGGTCCAGGTGACGGTACGACAACGCTTTAGGGGGAGCGTACGTGTGGGGGCGTGGGTTAGTGTTAGCGTAGGGGTTAGGATTAGGGGACGGGTGAGGGTCAGGCTTCGGGGAAGGGTTAGGGTTAGGGTTCGGGCTAGGGTTAGGGTAGGGGACGCGGAGGGTTTAGGGTCCAGGTGAGGGTACGACAACGCTTTAGGGAGAGCGTACCTGTGAGGGCGTGAGTTAGTGTTAGCGTACGGGTTAGGATTAGGGGACGGGTGAGGGTCAGGCTTCGGGGAAGGTTTAGGGTTAGGGTTCGGGCTAGGGTTAGGGTTATGGGACGGGGAGGGTTTCGGGTCCAGGTGAGGGTACGACAACGCTTTAGGGGGAGCGTACGTGTGAGGGCGCGGGTTAGTGTTAGCGTACGGGTTAGGATTAGGGGACGCGTGAGGGTCAGGCTTCGGGGAAGGGTTAGGGTTAGGGTTCGGGCTAGGGTTAGGGTTAGGGGACGGGGAGCGTTTAGGGTCCAGGTGAGGGTACGACAGCGCTTTAGGGGGAGCGTAGGTGTGAGGGCGCGGGTTAGTCTTAGCGTACGGGTTAGGATTAGGGGACAGGTGAGGGTCAGGCTTCGGGGAAGGGTTAGGGTTAGTGTTCGGGCTAGGGTTAGGGTTAGGGGACGGGGAGGGTTTAGGGTCCAGGTGAGGGTACGAAAACGCTTTAGGGGGAGCGTACGTGTGAGGGCGCAGGTTAGTGTTAGCGTACGGGTTAGGATTAGGGGACGGATGAGGGTCAGGCTTCGGGGAAGGGTTAGGGTTAGGGTTCGGGCTAGGGTTAGGGTTAGGGGACGGGGAGGGTTTAGGGTCCAGGTGAGGGTACGACAACGCTTTAGGGGGAGCATACGTGTGAGGGCGCGGGTTAGTGTTAGCGTACGGGTTAGGATTAGGGGACGGGTGAGGGTCAGGCTTCGGGGAAGGGTTAGGGTTAGGGTTCGGTCTAGGGTTAGGGTTAGGGGACGGGGAGCGTTTAGGGTCCAGGTGAGGGTACGACAGCGCTTTAGGGGGAGCGTACGAGTGAGGGCGCGGGTTAGTCTTAGCGTAAGGGTTAGGATTAGGGGACGGGTGAGGGTCAGGCTTCGGGGAAGGGTTAGGGTTAGTGTTCGGGCTAGGGTTAGGGTTAGGGGACGGGGAGGGTTTAGGGTCCAGGTGAGGGTACGACAACGCTTTAGGGGGAGCGTACGTGTGAGGGCGTGGGTTAGTGTTAGCGTACGGGTTAGGATTAGGGGACGGATGAGGTTCAGGCTTCGGGGAAGGGTTAGGGTTAGGGTTCGGGATAGGGTTAGGGTTAGGGTTAGGGGACAGGGAGGGTTTAGGGTCCAGTTGAGGGTACGACAACGCTTTAGGGGGAGCGTACGTGTGAGGGCGTGTGTTAGTGTTAGCGTACGGGTTAGGATTAGGGGACGGGTGAGGGTCAGGCTTCGGGGAAGGGTTAGGGTTAGGGTTCGGGCTAGGGTTAGGGTTAGGGGACGGGGACGGTTTAGGGTCCAGGTGACGGTACGACAACGCTTTAGGGGGAGCGTACGTGTGAGGGCGTGGGTTAGTGTTAGCGTAGGGGTTAGGATTAGGGGACGGGTGAGGGTCAGGCTTCCGGGAAGGGTTAGGGTTAGGGTTCGGGCTAGGGTTAGGGTTAGGGGACGGGGAGGGTTTAGGGTCCAGGTGAGGGTACGACAACGCTTTAGGGGGAGCGTACGTGTGAGGGCGCGGGTTAGTGTTAGCGTACGGGTTAGGATTAGGGGACGGGTGAGGGTCAGGTTTCGGGGAAGGGTTAGGGTTAGGGTTCGGGCTAGGGTTAGGGTTAGGGGACGGGGAGGGTTTAGGGTCCAGGTGAGGGTACGACAACGCTTTAGGGGGAGTGTACGTGTGAGGGCGCGGGTTAGTGTTAGCGTACGGGTTAGGATTAGGGGACGGGTGAGGGTCAGGCTTCGGGGAAGGTTTAGGTTTATGGTTCGGGCTAGGGTTAGGGTTAGGGGACGGGGAGGGTTTAGGGTCCAGGTGAGGGTACGACAACGCTTTAGGGGGAGCGTACGTGTGAGCGCGCGGGTTTGTGTTAGCGTACGGGTTAGGATTAGGGAATGGGTGAGGGTCAGGCTTCGGGGAAGGGTTAGGTTTAGGGTTCGGGCTAGGGTTAGGGTTAGGGGACGGGGAGGGTTTAGGGTCCAGATGAGTGTACGACAACGCTTTAGGGGGAGCGTACGTGTGAGGGCGCGGGTTAGTGTTACCGTACGGGTTAGGATTAGGGGACGGGTGAGGGTCAGGCTTCGGGGAAGCGTTAGGGTTAGGGTTCGGGCTAGGGTTAGGTTTAGGGGACGGGGAGGGTTTAGGGTCCAGGTGAGGGTACGACAACGCTTTATGGGGAGCGTACGTGTGAGGGCGCGGGTTAGTGTTAGCGTACGGGTTAGGATTAGGGGACGGGTGAGGTTCAGGCTTCGGGGAAGGTTTAGGGTTAGGGTTCGGGCTAGGGTTAGGGTTAGGGGACGGGGAGGGTTTAGGGTCCAGGTGAGGGTACGACAACGCTTTAGGGGGAGCGTACGTGTGAGGGCGCGGGTTAGTGTTAGCGTACGGGTTAGGATTAGGGGACAGATGAGGTTCAGGCTTCGGGGAAGTGTTAGGGTTAGGGTTCGGGCTAGGGTTAGGGTTAGGGGACGGGGAGGGTTTAGGGTCCAGTTGAGGGTACGACAACGCTTTAGGGGGAGCGTACGTGTGAGGGCACGGGTTAGTGTTAGCGTACGGGTTAGGATTAGGGGACGGGTGAGGGTCAGGCTTCGGGGAAGGTTTAGGGTTAGGGTTCGGGCTAGGGTTAGGGTTAGGGGACGGGGAGGGTTTAGGGTCCAGGTGAGGGTACGACAACGCTTTAGGGGGAGCCTACGTGTGAGGGCGCGGGTTTGTGTTAGCGTACGGGTTAGGATTAGGGGATGGGTGAGAGTCAGGCTTCGGGGAAGTGTTAGGGTTAGGGTTCGGGCTAGGGTTAGGGTTAGGGGACGGGGAGGGTTTAGGGTCCAGGTGAGAGTACGACAACGCTTTAGGGGGAGCGTACGTGTGAGGGCGCGGGTTAGTGTTCGCGTACGGGTTAGGATTAGGGGACGGGTGAGGGTCAGGCTTCGGGGAAGGTTTAGGGTTAGGGTTCGGGCTAGGGTTAGGGTTAGGGGACGGGGAGGGTTTAGGGTCCAGGTGAGGGTACGACAACGCTTTAGGGGGAGCGTACGTGTGAGGGCGTGGGTTAGTGTTAGCGTACGGGTTAGGATTAGGGGACGGGTGAGGGTCAGGCTTCGGGGAAGGGTTAGGGTTAGGGTTCGGGCTAGGGTTAGGGTTAGGGGACGGGGACGGTTTAGGGTCCAGGTGACGGTACGACAACGCTTTAGGGAGAGCGTACGTGTGAGGGCGTGAGTTAGTGTTAGCGTACGGGTTAGGATTAGGGGACGGGTGAGGGTCAGGCTTCGGGGAAGGGTTAGGGTTAGGGTTCGGGCTAGGATTAGGGTTAGGGGTCGGGGAGGGTTTAGGGTCCAGGTGAGGGTACGACAACGCTTAAGGGGGAGCGTACGTGTGAGGGCGTGGGTTAGTGTTAGCGTACGGGTTAGGATTAGGGGACGGGTGAGGGTCAGGCTTCGGGGAAGGGTTAGGTTTAGGGTTCGGGCTAGGGTTAGGTTTAGGGGACGGGGAGGGTTTAGGGTCCAGGTGAGGGTACGACAACGCTTTAGGGGGAGCATACGAGTGAGGGCGTGGGTCAGTGTTAGCGTACGGGTTAGGATTAGGGGACGGGTGAGGGTCAGGCTTCGGGGAAGGGTTAGGGTTAGGGTTTGGGGTAGGGTTAGGGTTAGGGGATGGGGAGGGTTTCGGATCCAGGTGAGGGTATGACAATGCTTTAGGGGGAGCGTACGTGTGAGGGCGCGGGTTAGTGTTAGCGTACGGGTTAGGATTAGGGGCCGGGTGAGGGTCAGGCTTCGGGGAAGGGTTAGGGTTAGGGTTCGGGCTAGGGTTAGGGTTAGGGGACGGGGAGGGTTTAGGGTCCAGTTGAGGGTACGACAACGCTTTAGGGGGAGCGTACGTGTGAGGGCGCGGGTTAGTGTTAGCGTACGGGTTAGGATTAGGGGACGGATGAGGTTCAGGCTTCGGGGAAGGGTTAGGGTTAGGGTTCGGGCTAGGGTT
This sequence comes from Stenella coeruleoalba, assembly GCF_951394435.1. Classification (NCBI taxonomy): domain Eukaryota; kingdom Metazoa; phylum Chordata; class Mammalia; order Artiodactyla; family Delphinidae; genus Stenella; species Stenella coeruleoalba. The sequence continues at coordinate 24,146,570 of NC_137156.1, read as the reverse complement.
AGGGTTAGGGTTAGGGGACGGGGAGGGTTTAGGGTCCAGTTGAGGGTACGACAACGCTTTAGGGGGAGCGTACGTGTGAGAGCGTGGGTTACTGTTAGCGTACGGGTTAGGATTAAGGGACGGGTGAGGGTCAGGCTTCGGGGAAGGGTTAGGGTTAGGGTTCGGGCTAGGGTTAGGGTTAGGGGACGGGGACGGTTTAGGGTCCAGGTGACGGTACGACAACGCTTTAGGGGGAGCGTACGTGTGAGGGCGCGGGTTAGTGTTAGCATATGGGTTAGGATTAGGGGACGGGTGGGGGTCAGGCTTCGGGGAAGGGTTAGGGTTAGGGTTCGGGCTAGGGTTAGGGTTAGGGGACGGGGAGGGTTTAGGGTCCAGTTGAGGGTACGACAACGATTTAGGGGGAGCGTACGTGTGAGGGCGCGGGTTAGTGTTAGCTTACGGGTTAGGATTAGGGGACGGGTGAGGGTCAGGCTTCGGGGAAGGGTTAGGGTTAGGGTTCGGGCTAGGGTTAGTGTTAGGGGACGGGGACCGTTTAGGGTCCAGGTGACGGTACGACAACGCTTTAGGGAGAGCGTACGTGTGCGGGCGTGGGTTAGTGTTAGCGTACGGGTTAGGATTAGTGTCGGGTGAGGGTCAGGCTTCGGGGAAGGGTTAGGGTTAGGGTTCGGACTAGGTTTAGGGTTAGGGGACGGGGAGGGTTTAGGGTCCAGGTGAGGGTACGACAACGCTTTAGGGGGAGCGTACGTGTGAGGGCGTGGGTTAGTGTTAGCGTACGGGTTAGGATTAGGGGACGGATGAGGTTCAGGCTTCGGGGAAGGGTTAGGGTTAGGGTTCGGGCTAGGGTTAGGGTTAGGGTTAGGGGACGGGGAGGGTTTAGGGTCCAGTTGAGGGTACGACAACGCTTTAGGGGGAGCGTACGTGTGAGGGCGTGGGTTAGTGTTAGCGTACGGGTTAGGATTAGGGGACGGGTGAGTGTCAGGCTTCGGGGAAGGGTTAGGGTTAGGGTTTGGGGTAGGGTTAGGGTTAGGGGATGGGGAAGGTTTCGGGTCCAGGTGAGGGTATGACAATGCTTTAGGGGGAGCGTACGTGTGAGGGCGCGGGTTCGTGTTAGCGTACGGGTTAGGATTAGGGGACGGGTGAGGACAGGCTTCGGGGAAGTGTTAGGGTTAGGGTTCGGGCTAGGGTTAGGGTTAGGGGACGGGGAGGGTTTAGGGTCCAGTTGAGGGTACGACAACGCTTTAGGGGGAGCGTACGTGTGAGGGCGCGGGTTAGTGTTAGCGTACGGGTTAGGATTAGGGGACGGGAAGGGTCAGGCTTCGGGGAAGGGTTAGGGTTAGGGTTCGGGCTAGGGTTAGGATTAGGGGACGGGGACGGTTTAGGGTCCAGGTGACGGTACGACAACGCTTTAGGGGGAGCGTACGTGTGGGGGCGTGGGTTAGTGTTAGCGTAGGGGTTAGGATTAGGGGACGGGTGAGGGTCAGGCTTCGGGGAAGGGTTAGGGTTAGGGTTCGGGCTAGGGTTAGGGTAGGGGACGCGGAGGGTTTAGGGTCCAGGTGAGGGTACGACAACGCTTTAGGGAGAGCGTACCTGTGAGGGCGTGAGTTAGTGTTAGCGTACGGGTTAGGATTAGGGGACGGGTGAGGGTCAGGCTTCGGGGAAGGTTTAGGGTTAGGGTTCGGGCTAGGGTTAGGGTTATGGGACGGGGAGGGTTTCGGGTCCAGGTGAGGGTACGACAACGCTTTAGGGGGAGCGTACGTGTGAGGGCGCGGGTTAGTGTTAGCGTACGGGTTAGGATTAGGGGACGCGTGAGGGTCAGGCTTCGGGGAAGGGTTAGGGTTAGGGTTCGGGCTAGGGTTAGGGTTAGGGGACGGGGAGCGTTTAGGGTCCAGGTGAGGGTACGACAGCGCTTTAGGGGGAGCGTAGGTGTGAGGGCGCGGGTTAGTCTTAGCGTACGGGTTAGGATTAGGGGACAGGTGAGGGTCAGGCTTCGGGGAAGGGTTAGGGTTAGTGTTCGGGCTAGGGTTAGGGTTAGGGGACGGGGAGGGTTTAGGGTCCAGGTGAGGGTACGAAAACGCTTTAGGGGGAGCGTACGTGTGAGGGCGCAGGTTAGTGTTAGCGTACGGGTTAGGATTAGGGGACGGATGAGGGTCAGGCTTCGGGGAAGGGTTAGGGTTAGGGTTCGGGCTAGGGTTAGGGTTAGGGGACGGGGAGGGTTTAGGGTCCAGGTGAGGGTACGACAACGCTTTAGGGGGAGCATACGTGTGAGGGCGCGGGTTAGTGTTAGCGTACGGGTTAGGATTAGGGGACGGGTGAGGGTCAGGCTTCGGGGAAGGGTTAGGGTTAGGGTTCGGTCTAGGGTTAGGGTTAGGGGACGGGGAGCGTTTAGGGTCCAGGTGAGGGTACGACAGCGCTTTAGGGGGAGCGTACGAGTGAGGGCGCGGGTTAGTCTTAGCGTAAGGGTTAGGATTAGGGGACGGGTGAGGGTCAGGCTTCGGGGAAGGGTTAGGGTTAGTGTTCGGGCTAGGGTTAGGGTTAGGGGACGGGGAGGGTTTAGGGTCCAGGTGAGGGTACGACAACGCTTTAGGGGGAGCGTACGTGTGAGGGCGTGGGTTAGTGTTAGCGTACGGGTTAGGATTAGGGGACGGATGAGGTTCAGGCTTCAGGGAAGGGTTAGGGTTAGGGTTCGGGATAGGGTTAGGGTTAGGGTTAGGGGACAGGGAGGGTTTAGGGTCCAGTTGAGGGTACGACAACGCTTTAGGGGGAGCGTACGTGTGAGGGCGTGTGTTAGTGTTAGCGTACGGGTTAGGATTAGGGGACGGGTGAGGGTCAGGCTTCGGGGAAGGGTTAGGGTTAGGGTTCGGGCTAGGGTTAGGGTTAGGGGACGGGGACGGTTTAGGGTCCAGGTGACGGTACGACAACGCTTTAGGGGGAGCGTACGTGTGAGGGCGTGGGTTAGTGTTAGCGTAGGGGTTAGGATTAGGGGACGGGTGAGGGTCAGGCTTCCGGGAAGGGTTAGGGTTAGGGTTCGGGCTAGGGTTAGGGTTAGGGGACGGGGAGGGTTTAGGGTCCAGGTGAGGGTACGACAACGCTTTAGGGGGAGCGTACGTGTGAGGGCGCGGGTTAGTGTTAGCGTACGGGTTAGGATTAGGGGACGGGTGAGGGTCAGGTTTCGGGGAAGGGTTAGGGTTAGGGTTCGGGCTAGGGTTAGGGTTAGGGGACGGGGAGGGTTTAGGGTCCAGGTGAGGGTACGACAACGCTTTAGGGGGAGTGTACGTGTGAGGGCGCGGGTTAGTGTTAGCGTACGGGTTAGGATTAGGGGACGGGTGAGGGTCAGGCTTCGGGGAAGGTTTAGGTTTATGGTTCGGGCTAGGGTTAGGGTTAGGGGACGGGGAGGGTTTAGGGTCCAGGTGAGGGTACGACAACGCTTTAGGGGGAGCGTACGTGTGAGCGCGCGGGTTTGTGTTAGCGTACGGGTTAGGATTAGGGAATGGGTGAGGGTCAGGCTTCGGGGAAGGGTTAGGTTTAGGGTTCGGGCTAGGGTTAGGGTTAGGGGACGGGGAGGGTTTAGGGTCCAGATGAGGGTACGACAACGCTTTAGGGGGAGCGTACGTGTGAGGGCGCGGGTTAGTGTTACCGTACGGGTTAGGATTAGGGGACGGGTGAGGGTCAGGCTTCGGGGAAGCGTTAGGGTTAGGGTTCGGGCTAGGGTTAGGTTTAGGGGACGGGGAGGGTTTAGGGTCCAGGTGAGGGTACGACAACGCTTTATGGGGAGCGTACGTGTGAGGGCGCGGGTTAGTGTTAGCGTACGGGTTAGGATTAGGGGACGGGTGAGGTTCAGGCTTCGGGGAAGGTTTAGGGTTAGGGTTCGGGCTAGGGTTAGGGTTAGGGGACGGGGAGGGTTTAGGGTCCAGGTGAGGGTACGACAACGCTTTAGGGGGAGCGTACGTGTGAGGGCGCGGGTTAGTGTTAGCGTACGGGTTAGGATTAGGGGACAGATGAGGTTCAGGCTTCGGGGAAGTGTTAGGGTTAGGGTTCGGGCTAGGGTTAGGGTTAGGGTTAGGGGACGGGGAGGGTTTAGGGTCCAGTTGAGGGTACGACAACGCTTTAGGGGGAGCGTACGTGTGAGGGCACGGGTTAGTGTTAGCGTACGGGTTAGGATTAGGGGACGGGTGAGGGTCAGGCTTCGGGGAAGGTTTAGGGTTAGGGTTCGGGCTAGGGTTAGGGTTGGGGACGGGGAGGGTTTAGGGTCCAGGTGAGGGTACGACAACGCTTTAGGGGGAGCCTACGTGTGAGGGCGCGGGTTTGTGTTAGCGTACGGGTTAGGATTAGGGGATGGGTGAGAGTCAGGCTTCGGGGAAGGGTTAGGGTTAGGGTTCGGGCTAGGGTTAGGGTTAGGGGACGGGGAGGGTTTAGGGTCCAGGTGAGGGTACGACAACGCTTAAGGGGGAGCGTACGTGTGAGGGCGTGGGTTAGTGTTAGCGTACGGGTTAGGATTAGGGGACGGGTGAGGGTCAGGCTTCGGGGAAGGGTTAGGTTTAGGGTTCGGGCTAGGGTTAGGTTTAGGGGACGGGGAGGGTTTAGGGTCCAGGTGAGGGTACGACAACGCTTTAGGGGGAGCATACGAGTGAGGGCGCGGGTCAGTGTTAGCGTACGGGTTAGGATTAGGGGACGGGTGAGGGTCAGGCTTCGGGGAAGGGTTAGGGTTAGGGTTTGGGGTAGGGTTAGGGTTAGGGGATGGGGAGGGTTTCGGATCCAGGTGAGTGTATGACAATGCTTGAGGGGGAGCGTACGTGTGAGGGCGCGGGTTAGTGTTAGCGTACGGGTTAGGATTAGGGGCCGGGTGAGGGTCAGGCTTCGGGGAAGGGTTAGGGTTAGGGTTCGGGCTAGGGTTAGGGTTAGGGGACGGGGAGGGTTTAGGGTCCAGTTGAGGGTACGACAACGCTTTAGGGGGAGCGTACGTGTGAGGGCGCGGGTTAGTGTTAGCGTACGGGTTACGATTAGGGGACGGATGAGGTTCAGGCTTCGGGGAAGGGTTAGGGTTAGGGTTCGGGCTAGGGTTAGGGTTAGGGTTAGGGGACGGGGAGGGTTTAGGGTCCAGTTGAGGGTACGACAACGCTTTAGGGGGAGCGTACGTGTGAGAGCGTGGGTTAGTGTTAGCGTACGGGTTAGGATTAGGGGACGGGTGAGGGTCAGGCTTCGGGGAAGGGTTAGGGTTAGGGTTCGGGCTAGGGTTAGGGTTAGGGGACGGGGACGGTTTAGGGTCCAGGTGACGGTACGACAACGCTTTAGGGGGAGCGTACGTGTGAGGGCGCGGGTTAGTGTTAGCATATGGGTTAGGATTAGGGGACGGGTGGGGGTCAGGCTTCGGGGAAGGGTTAGGGTTAGGGTTCGGGCTAGGGTTAGGGTTAGGGGACGGGGAGGGTTTAGGGTCCAGTTGAGGGTACGACAACGCTTTAGGGGGAGCGTACGTGTGAGGGCGCGGGTTAGTGTTAGCTTACGGGTTAGGATTAGGGGACGGGTGAGGGTCAGGCTTCGGGGAAGGGTTAGGGTTAGGGTTCGGGCTAGGGTTAGTGTTAGGGGACGGGGACCGTTTAGGGTCCAGGTGACGGTACGACAACGCTTTAGGGAGAGCGTACGTGTGAGGGCGTGGGTTAGTGTTAGCGTACGGGTTAGGATTAGTGTCGGGTGAGGGTCAGGCTTCGGGGAAGGGTTAGGGTTAGGGTTCGGACTAGGGTTAGGGTTAGGGGACGGGGAGGGTTTAGGGTCCAGGTGAGGGTACGACAACGCTTTAGGGGGAGCGTACGTGTGAGGGCGTGGGTTAGTGTTAGCGTACGGGTTAGGATTAGGGGACGGATGAGGTTCAGGCTTCGGGGAAGGGTTAGGGTTAGGGTTCGGGCTAGGGTTAGGGTTAGGGTTAGGGGACGGGGAGGGTTTAGGGTCCAGTTGAGGGTACGACAACGCTTTAGGGGGAGCGTACGTGTGAGGGCGTGGGTTAGTGTTAGCGTACGGGTTAGGATTAGGGGACGGGTGAGTGTCAGGCTTCGGGGAAGGGTTAGGGTTAGGGTTTGGGGTAGGGTTAGGGTTAGGGGATGGGGAAGGTTTCAGGTCCAGGTGAGGGTATGACAATGCTTTAGGGGGAGCGTACGTGTGAGGGCGCGGGTTAGTGTTAGCGTACGGGTTAGGATTAAGGGCCGGGTGAGTGTCAGGCTTCGGGGAAGGGTTAGGGTTACGGTTCAAGCTAGGGTTAGGGTTAGGGGACGGGGAGGGTTTAGGGTCCAGTTGAGGGTACGACAACGCTTTAGGGGGAGCGTACGTGTGAGAGCGCGGGTTAGTGTTAGCGTACGGGTTACGATTAGGGGACGGGTGAGGGTCAGGCTTCGGGGAAGGGTTAGGATTAGGGTTCGGGCTAGGGTTAGGGTTAGGGGACGGGGACGATTTAGGGTCCAGGTGACGGTACGACAACGCTTTAGGGAGAGCGTACGTGTGAGGGCGTGGGTTAGTGTTAGCGTACGGGTTAGGATTAGGGGACGGGTGAGGGTCAGGCTTCGGGGAAGTGTTAGGGTTAGGGTTCGGGCTAGGGTTAGGGTTAGGGGACGGGGAGGGTTTAGGGTCCAGGTGAGGGTACGACAACGCTTTAGGGGGAGCGTACGTGTGAGGGCGCGGGTTAGTGTTAGCGTACGGTTTAGGATTAGGGGACGGGTGAGAGTCAGGCTTCAGGGAAGGGTTAGGGTTAGGGTTCGGGCTAGGGTTAGGGTTAGGGGACGGGGAGGGTTTAGGGTCCAGGTGAGGGTAAGACAACGCTTTAGGGGGAGCGTACGTGTGAGGGCGCGGGTTAGTGTTAGCGTACGGGTTAGGATTAGGGGACGGGTGAGGTTCAGGCTTCGGGGAAGGTTTAGGGTTAGGGTTCGGGCTAGGGTTAGGGTTAGGGGACGGGGAGGGTTTAGGGTCCAGGTGAGGGTACGACAACGCTTTAGGTGGAGCGTACGTGTGAGGGCGCGGGTTAGTGTTAGCATACGGGTTAGGATTAGGGGACGGGTGGGGGTCAGGCTTCGGGGAAGGGTTAGGGTTAGGGTTCGGGCTAGGGTTAGGGTTAGGGGACGGGGAGGGTTTAGGGTCCAGTTGAGGGTACGACAACGCTTTAGGGGGAGCGTACGTGTGAGGGCGCAGGTTAGTGTTAGCGTACGGGTTAGGATTAGGGGACGGGTGAGGGTCAGGCTTCGGGGAAGGGTTAGGGTTAGGGTTCGGGCTAGGGTTAGGGTTAGGGGACGGGGACGGTTTAGGGTCCAGGTGACGGTACGACAACGCTTTAGGGAGAGCGTACGTGTGAGGGCGTGAGTTAGTGTTAGCGTACGGGTTAGGATTAGGGGACGGGTGAGGGTCAGGCTTCGGGGAAGGGTTAGGGTTAGGGTTCGGGCTAGGGTTAGGGTTAGGGGACGGGGAGGGTTTAGGGTCCAGGTGAGAGTACGACAACGCTTTAGGGGGAGTGTACGTGTGAGGGCGCGGGTTAGTGTTCGCGTACGGGTTAGGATTAGGGGACGGGTGAGGGTCAGGCTTCGGGGAAGGGTTAGGGTTAGGGTTCGGGCTAGGGTTAGGGTTAGGGGACGGGGAGCGTTTAGGGTCCAGGTGAGGGTAAGACAGCGCTTTAGGGGGAGCGTACGAGTGAGGGCGCGGGTTAGTGTTAGCGTACGGTTTAGGATTAGGGGACAGGTGAGGGTCAGGCTTCGGGGAAGGGTTAGGGTTAGTGTTCGGGCTAGGGTTAGGGTTAGGGGACGGGGAGGGTTTAGGGTCCAGGTGAGGGTACGACAACGCTTTAGGGGGAGCGTACGTGTGAGGGCGTGGGTTAGTGTTAGCGTACGGGTTAGGATTAGGGGACGGATGAGGTTCAGGCTTCGGGGAAGTGTTAGGGTTAGGGTTCGGGCTAGGGTTAGGGTTAGGGGACGGGGAGGGTTTAGGGTCCAGTTGAGGGTACGACAACGCTTTAGGGGGAGCGTACGTGTGAGGGCGTGGGTTAGTGTTAGCGTACGGGTTAGGATTAGGGGACGGGTGAGGGTCAGGCTTCGGGGAAGGGTTAGGGTTAGGGTTCGGGCTAGGGTTAGGGTTAGGGGACGGGGACGGTTTAGGGTCCAGGTGACGGTACGACAACGCTTTAGGGGGAGCGTACGAGTGAGGGCGTGGGTTAGTGTTAGCGTAGGGGTTAGGATTAGGGGACGTGTGAGGGTCAGGCTTCGGGGAAGGGTTAGGGTTAGGGTTCGGGCTAGGGTTAGGGTTAGGGGACGGGGAGGGTTTAGGGTCCAGGTGAGGGTACGACAACGCTTTAGGGGGAGCGTACGTGTGAGGGCGCGGGTTAGTGTTAGCGTACGGGTTAGGATTAGGGGACGGGTGAGGGTCAGGCTTCGGGGAAGGGTTAGGGTTAGGGTTCGGGCTAGGGTTAGGGTTAGGGGACGGGGAGGGTTTAGGGTCCAGGTGAGAGTACGACAACGCTTTAGGGGGAGCGTACGTGTGAGGGCGCGGGTTAGTGTTCGCGTACGGGTTAGGATTAGGGGACGGGTGAGGGTCAGGCTTCGGGGAAGGTTTAGGGTTAGGGTTCGGGCTAGGGTTAGGGTTAGGGGACGGGGAGGGTTTAGGGTCCAGGTGAGGGTACGACAACGCTTTAGGGGGAGCGTACGTGTGAAGGCGTGGGTTAGTGTTAGCGTACGGGTTAGGATTAGGGGACGGGTGAGGGTCAGGCTTCGGGGAAGGTTTAGGTTTAGGGTTCGGGCTAGGGTTAGGGTTAGGGGACGGGGAGGGTTTAGGGTCCAGGTGAGGGTACGACAACGCTTTAGGGGGAGCGTACGTGTGAGCGCGCGGGTTTGTGTTAGCGTACGGGTTAGGATTAGGGAATGGGTGAGGGTCAGGCTTCGGGGAAGGGTTAGGGTTAGGGTTCGGGCTAGGGTTAGGGTTAGGGGACGGGGAGGGTTTAGGGTCCAGATGAGGGTACGACAACGCTTTAGGGGGAGCGTACGTGTGAGGGCGCGGGTTAGTGTTACCGTACGGGTTAGGATTAGGGGACGGGTGAGGGTCAGGCTTCGGGGAAGCGTTAGGGTTAGGGTTCGGGCTAGGGTTAGGTTTAGGGGACGGGGAGGGTTTAGGGTCCAGGTGAGGGTACGACAACGCTTTAGGGGGAGCATACGTGTGAGGGCGCGGGTCAGTGTTAGCGTACGGGTTAGGATTAGGGGACGGGTGAGGGTCAGGCTTCGGGGAAGGGTTAGGGTTAGGGTTTGGGGTAGGGTTAGGGTTAGGGGATGGGGAGGGTTTCGGGTCCAGGTGAGGGTATGACAATGCTTTAGGGGGAGCGTTCGTGTGAGGGCGCGGGTTAGTGTTAGCGTACGGGTTAGGATTAGGGGCCGGGTGAGTGTCAGGCTTCGGGGAAGGGTTAGGGTTAGGGTTCAGGCTAGGGTTAAGGTTAGGGGACGGGGAGGGTTTAGGGTCCAGTTGAGGGTACGACAACGCTTTAGGGGGAGCGTACGTGTGAGAGCGCGGGTTAGTGTTAGCGTACGGGTTACGATTAGGGGACGGGTGAGGGTCAGGCTTCGGGGAAGGGTTAGGATTAGGGTTCGGGCTAGGGTTAGGGTTAGGGGACGGGGACGATTTAGGGTCCAGGTAACGGTACGACAACGCTTTAGGGAGAGCGTACGTGTGAGGGCGTGGGTTAGTGTTAGCGTACGGGTTAGGATTAGGGGACGGGTGAGGGTCAGGCTTCGGGGAAGGGTTAGGGTTAGGGTTCGGGCTAGGGTTAGGGTTAGGGGACGGGGAGGGTTTAGGGTCCAGGTGAGGGTACGACAACGCTTTAGGGGGAGCGTACGTGTGAGGGCGCGGGTTAGTGTTAGCGTACGGGTTAGGATTAGGGGACGGGTGAGAGTCAGGCTTCAGGGAAGGGTTAGGGTTAGGGTTCGGACTAGGGTTAGGGTTAGGGGACGGGGAGGGTTTAGGGTTCAGGTGAGGGTACGACAACGCTTTATGGGGAGCGTACGTGTGAGGGCGCGGGTTAGTGTTACCGTACGGGTTAGGATTAGGGGACGGGTGAGGTTCAGGCTTCGGGGAAGGTTTAGGGTTAGGGTTCGGGCTAGGGTTAGGGTTAGGGGACGGGGAGGGTTTAGGGTCCAGGTGAGGGTACGACAACGCTTTAGGGGGAGCGTACGTGTGAGGGCGCGGGTTAGTGTTAGCATACGGGTTAGGATTAGGGGACGGGTGGGGGTCAGGCTTCGGGGAAGGGTTAGGGTTAGGGTTCGGGCTAGGGTTAGGGTTAGGGGACGGGGAGGGTTTAGGGTCCAGTTGAGGGTACGACAACGCTTTAGGGGGAGCGTACGTGTGAGGGCGCAGGTTAGTGTTAGCGTACGGGTTAGGATTAGGGGAAGGGTGAGGGTCAGGCTTCGGGGAAGGGTTACGGTTAGGGTTCGGGCTAGGGTTAGGGTTAGGGGACGGGGACGGTTTAGGGTCCAGGTGACGGTACGACAACGCTTTAGGGATAGCGTACGTGTGAGGGCGTGAGTTAGTGTTAGCGTACGGGTTAGGATTAGGGGACGGGTGAGGGTCAGGCTTCGGGGAAGGGTTAGGGTTAGGGTTCGGGCTAGGGTTAGGGTTAGGGGACGGGGAGGGTTTAGGGTCCAGGTGAGAGTACGACAACGCTTTAGGGGGAGCGTACGTGTGAGGGCGCGGGTTAGTGTTCGCGTACGGGTTAGGATTAGGGGACGGGTGAGGGTCAGGCTTCGGGGAAGGGTTAGGGTTAGGGTTCGGGCTAGGGTTAGGGTTAGGGGACGGGGAGCGTTTAGGGTCCAGGTGAGGGTACGACAGCGCTTTAGGGGGAGCGTACGAGTGAGGGCGCGGGTTAGTGTTAGCGTACGGGTTAGGATTAGGGGACAGGTGAGGGTCAGGCTTCGGGGAAGGGTTAGGGTTAGTGTTCGGGCTAGGGTTAGGGTTAGGGGACGGGGAGGGTTTAGGGTCCAGGTGAGGGTACAACAACGCTTTAGGTGGAGCGTACGTGTGAGGGTGCGGGTTAGTGTTAGCGTACGGGTTAGGATTAGGGGACGGGTGAGGGTCAGGCTTCGGGGAAGGGTTAGGGTTAGGGTTCGGGCTAGGGTTAGGGTTAGGGGACGGGGACGGTTTAGGGTCCAGGTGACGGTACGACAACGCTTTAGGGGGAGCGTACGTGTGAGGGCGTGGGTTAGTGTTAGCGTAGGGGTTAGGATTAGGGGACGGGTGAGGGTCAGGCTTCGGGGAAGGGTTAGGGTTAGGGTTCGGGCTAGGGTTAGGGTTAGGGGACGGGGAGGGTTTAGGGTCCAGGTGAGGGTACGACAACGCTTTTGGGGGAGCGTACGTGTGAGGGCGCGGGTTAGTGTTAGCGTACGGGTTAGGATTAGGGGACGGGTGAGGGTCAGGCTTCGGGGAAGGGTTAGGGTTAGGGTTCGGGCTAGGGTTAGGGTTAGGGGATGGGGAGGGTTTAGGGTACAGGTGAGGGTACGACAATGCTTTAGGGGGAGCGTACGTGTGAGGGCGCGGGTTAGTGTTAGCGTACGGGTTAGGATTAGGGGACGGTGAGGGTCAGGCTTCGGGGAAGGGTTAGGGTTAGGGTTCAGGCTAGGGTTAGGGTTAGGGGACGGGGAGGGTTTAGGGTCCAGGTGAGGGTACGACAACGCTTTAGGGGGAGCGTACGTGTGAGGGCGCGGGTTAGTGTTAGCGTACGGGTTAGGATTAGGGGACGGGTGAGGGTCAGGCTTCGGGAAAGGTTTAGGGTTAGGGTTCGGGCTAGGGTTAGGGTTAGGGGACGGGGAGGGTTTAGTGTCCAGGTGAGGGTACGACAACGCTTTAGGGGGAGCGTACGTGTGAGGGCGCAGGTTTGTGTTAGCGTACGGGTTAGGATTAGGGGATGGGTGAGGGTCAGGCTTCGGGGAAGGGTTAGGGTTAGGGTTCGGGCTAGGGTTAGGGTTAGGGGACGGGGAGGGTTTAGGGTCCAGGTGAGGGTACGACAACGCTTTAGGGGGAGCGTACGTGTGAGGGCGCGGGTTAGTGTTAGCGTACGGGTTAGGATTAGGGGACGGGTGAGGGTCAGGCTTCGGGGAAGGGTTAGGGTTAGGTTTCAGGCTAGGGTTAGGTTTAGGGGACGGGGAGGGTTTAGGGTCCAGGTGAGGGTACGACAACGCTTTAGGGGGAGCATACGTGTGAGGGCGCGGGTCAGTGTTAGCGTACGGGTTAGGATTAGGGGACGGGTGAGGGTCAGGCTTCGGGGAAGGGTTAGGGTTAGTGTTTGGGGTAGGGTTAGGGTTAAGGGATGGGGAGGGTTAAGGGTCCAGGTGAGGGTACGACAACGCTTTAGGGGGAGCGTACGTGTGAGGGCGCAGGTTAGTGTTAGCATACGGGTTAGGATTAGGGGACGGGTGAGGGTCAGGCTTCGGGGAAGGGTTAGGGTTAGGGTTCGGGCTAGGGTTAGGGTTATGGGACGGGGAGGGTTTAGGGTCCAGGTGAGGGTACGACAACGCTTTAGGGGGAGCGTACGTGTGAGGGCGCGGGTTAGTGTTAGCGTACGGGTTAGGATTAGGGGACGGGTGAGGGTCTGGCTTCGGGGAAGGGTTAGGGTTAGGGTTCGGGCTAGGGTTAGGGTTAGGGGACGGGGAGGGTTTAGGGTCCAGTTGAGGGTACGACAACGCTTTAGGGGGAGCGTACGTGTGAGGGCGCGGGTTAGTGTTAGCGTACGGGTTAGGATTAGGGGACGGGTGAGGGTCAGTCTTCGGGGAAGGGTTAGGGTTAGGGTTCGGGCTAGGGTTAGGGTTAGGGGACGGGGAGGGTTTAGGGTCCAGGTGAGGGTACGACAACGCTTTAGGGGGAGCGTACGTGTGAGGGCGCGGGTTAGTGTTAGCGTACGGGTTAGGATTAGAGGACGGGTGAGGGTCAGGCTTCGGGGAAGGGTTAGGGTTAGGGTTCGGGCTAGGGTTAGGGTTAGGGGACGGGGAGCGTTTAGGGTCCAGGTGAGGGTACGACAGCGCTTTAGGGGGAGCGTACGAGTGAGGGCGCGGGTTAGTGTTAGCGTACGGGTTAGGATTAGGGGACGGGTGAGGTCAGGCTTCGAGGAAGGGTTAGGGTTAGTGTTTGGGGTAGGGTTAGGTTTAAGGGATGGGGAGGGTTTAGGGTCCAGGTGAGGGTACGACAACGCTTTAGGGGGAGCGTACGTGTGAGGGCGCAGGTTAGTGTTAGCATACGGGTTAGGATTAGGGGACGGGTGAGGGTCAGGCTTCGGGGAAGGGTTAGGGTTAGGGTTCGGGCTAGGGTTAGGGTTAGGGGACGGGGAGGGTTTAGGGTCCAGGTGAGGGTACGACAACGCTTTAGGGGGAGCGTACGTGTGAGGGCGCGGGTTAGTGTTAGCGTACGGGTTATGATTAGGGGACGGGTGAGGGTCAGGCTTCGGGGAAGGGTTAGGGTTAGGGTTCGGGCTAGGGTTAGGGTTAGGGGACGGGTAGGGTTTAGGGTCCAGTTGAGGGTACGACAATGCTTTAGGGGGAGCGTACGTGTGAGGGCGCGGGTTAGTGTTAGCGTACGGGTTAGGATTAGGGGACGGGTGAGGGTCAGTCTTCGGGGAAGGGTTAGGGTTAGGGTTCGGGCTAGGGTTAGGGTTAGGGGACGGGGAGGGTTTAGGGTCCAGTTGAGGGTACGACAACGCTTTAGGGGGAGCGTACGTGTGAGGGCGCGGGTTAGTGTTAGCGTACGGGTTAGGATTAGAGGACGGGTGAGGGTCAGGCTTCGGGGAAGGGTTAGGGTTAGGGTTCGGGCTAGGGTTAGGGTTAGGGGACGGGGAGCGTTTAGGGTCCAGGTGAGGGTACGACAGCGCTTTAGGGGGAGCGTACGAGTGAGGGCGCGGGTTAGTGTTAGCGTACGGGTTAGGATTAGGGGACGGGTGAGGTCAGGCTTCGGGGAAGTGTTAGGGTTAGGGTTCGGGCTAGGGTTAGGGTTAGGGGACGGGGAGGGTTTAGGGTCCAGTTGAGGGTACGACAACGCTTTAGGGGGAGCGTACGTGTGAGGGCGCGGGTTAGTGTTAGCGTACGGGTTAGGATTAGGGGACGGGTGAGGGTCAGGCTTCGGGGAAGGGTTAGGGTTAGGGTTCGGGCTAGGGTTAGGATTAGGGGACGGGGACGGTTTAGGGTCCAGGTGACGGTACGACAACGCTTTAGGGGGAGCGTACGTGTGGGGGCGTGGGTTAGTGTTAGCGTAGGGGTTAGGATTAGGGGACGGGTGAGGGTCAGGCTTCGGGGAAGGGTTAGGGTTAGGGTTCGGGCTAGGGTTAGGGTAGGGGACGGGGAGGGTTTAGGGTCCAGGTGAGGGTACGACAACGCTTTAGGGAGAGCGTACCTGTGAGGGCGTGAGTTAGTGTTAGCGTACGGGTTAGGATTAGGGGACGGGTGAGGGTCAGGCTTCGGGGAAGGTTTAGGGTTAGGGTTCGGGCTAGGGTTAGGGTTATGGGACGGGGAGGGTTTCGGGTCCAGGTGAGGGTACGACAACGCTTTAGGGGGAGCGTACGTGTGAGGGCGCGGGTTACTGTTAGCGTACGGGTTAGGATTAGGGGACGCGTGAGGGTCAGGCTTCGGGGAAGGGTTAGGGTTAGGGTTCGGGCTAGGGTTAGGGTTAGGGGACGGGGAGCGTTTAGGGTCCAGGTGAGGGTACGACAGCGCTTTAGGGGGAGCGTAGGTGTGAGGGCGCGGGTTAGTCTTAGCGTACGGGTTAGGATTAGGGGACAGGTGAGGGTCAGGCTTCGGGGAAGGGTTAGGATTAGTGTTCGGGCTAGGGTTAGGGTTAGGGGACGGGGAGGGTTTAGGGTCCAGGTGAGGGTACGAAAACGCTTTAGGGGGAGCGTACGTGTGAGGGCGCGGGTTAGTGTTAGCGTACGGGTTAGGATTAGGGGACGGATGAGGGTCAGGCTTCGGGGAAGGGTTAGGGTTAGGGTTCGGGCTAGGGTTAGGGTTAGGGGACGGGGAGGGTTTAGGGTCCAGGTGAGGGTACGACAACGCTTTAGGGGGAGCATACGTGTGAGGGCGCGGGTTAGTGTTAGCGTACGGGTTAGGATTAGGGGACGGGTGAGGGTCAGGCTTCGGGGAAGGGTTAGGGTTAGGGTTCGGGCTAGGGTTAGGGTTAGGGGACGGGGAGGGTTTAGGGTCCAGGTGAGGGTACGACAACGCTTTAGGGGGAGCGTACGTGTGAGGGCGCGGGTTAGTGTTAGCGTACGGGTTAGGATTAGGGGACGGGTGAGGGTCAGGCTTCGGGGAAGGGTTAGGGTTAGGGTTCGGGCTAGGGTTAGGTTTAGGGGACGGGGAGTGTTTAGGGTCCAGGTGAGCGTACGACAACGCTTTAGGGGGAGCATACGTGTGAGGGCGCGGGTCAGTGTTAGCGTACGGGTTAGGATTAGGGGACGGGTGAGGGTCAGGCTTCGGGGAAGGTTAGGGTTAGGGTTCGGGCTAGAGTTAGGGTTAGGGGATGGGGAGGGTTTCGGATCCAGGTGAGGGTATGACAACGGTTTAGGGGGAGCGTACGTGTGAGGGCGCGGGTTAGTGTTAGCGTACGGGTTAGGATTAGGCGACGGATGAGGGTCAGGCTTCGGGGAAGGTTTAGGGTTAGGGTTCGGGCTAGGGTTAGGGTTAGGGGACGGGGAGGGTTTAGGGTCCAGGTGAGGGTACGACAACGCTTTAGGGGGAGCGTACGTGTGAGGGCGCGGGTTAGTGTTAGCGTACGGGTTAGGATTAGGGGACGGGTGAGGTTCAGGCTTCGGGGAAGGGTTAAGATTAGGGTTCGGGCTAGGGTTAGGGTTAGGGGCCGGGGACGGTTTAGGGTCCAGGTGACGGTACGACAACGCTTTAGAGAGAGCGTACGTGTGAGGGAGTAGGTTAGTGTTAGCGTACGGGTTAGGATTAGCGGACGGGTGAGGGTCAGGCTTCGGGGAAGGGTTAGGGTTAGGGTTCGGGCTAGGGTTAGGGTTAGGGGACGGGGAGGGTTTAGGGTACAGGTGAGGGTACGAAAACGCTTTAGGGGGAGCATACCTGTGAGGGCGCGGGTTATTGTTAGCGTACGGATTAGGATTAGGGGACGGGTGAGGGTCAGGCTTCGGGGAAGGTTTAGGGTTAGGGTTCGGGCTAGGGTTAGGGTTAGGGGACGGCGAGGGTTTAGGGTCCAGTTGAGGGTACGAAAACGCTTTAGGGGGAGCGTACGTGTGAGGGCGCGGGTCAGTGTTAGCGTACGGTTTAGGATTAGGGGACGGGTGAGGGTCAGGCTTCGGGGAAGGGTTAGGGTTAGGGTTTGGGGTAGGGTTAGGGTTAGGGGATGGGGAGGGTTTCGGATCCAGGTGAGGGTATGACAACGCTTTAGGGGGAGCGTACGTGTGAGGGCGCGGGTTAGTGTTAGCGTACAGGTTAGGATTAGGGGACGGGTGAGGGTCAGGCTTCGGGGAAGGGTTAGGGTTAGGGTTCGGGCTAGGATTAGGGTTAGGGAATGTGGAGGGTTTGGGTCCAGTTGAGGGTACGACAACGCTTTAGGGGGAGCGTACGTGTGAGGGCGCGGGTTAGTGTTAGCGTACGGGTTAGGATTAGGGGACGGGTGAGGGTCAGGCTTCGGGGAAGGGTTAGGATTAGGGTTCGGGCTAGGGTTAGGGTTAGGGGACGGGGACGGTTTAGGGTCCAGGTGACGGTACGACAACGCTTTAGGGAGAGCGTACGTTTGAGGGCGTGGGTTAGTGTTAGAGTACGGGTTAGGATTAGGGGACGGGTGAGGGTCAGGCTTCGGGGAAGGGTTAGGGTTAGGGTTCGGGCTAGGGTTAGGGTTAGGGGACGGGGAGGGTTTAGGGTCCAGATGAGGGTACGACAACGTTTTAGGGGGAGCGTACCTGTGAGGGCGCGGGTTAGTGTTAGCGTACGGATTAGGATTAGGGGACGGGTGAGGGTCAGGCTTCGGGGAAGGGTTAGGGTTAGGGTTCGGGCTAGGGTTAGGGTTAGGGGACGGTGAGGGTTTAGGGTCCAGATGAGGGTACGACAACGCTTTAGGGGGAGCGTACGTGTGAGGGCGCGGGTTAGTGTTAGCGTACGGGTTAGAATTAGGGGACGGGTGAGGGTCAGGCTTCGGGGAAGGGTTAGGGTTAGGGTTCGGGCTAGGGTTAGGGTTAGGGGACGGGGAGGGTTTAGGGTCCAGGTGAGGGTACGACAACGTTTTAGGGGGAGCGTACCTGTGAGGGAGCGGGTTAGTGTTAGCGTACGGGTTAGGATTAGGGGACGGGTGAGGGTCAGGCTTCGGGGAAGGGTTAGGGTTAGGGTTCGGGCTAGGGTTAGGGTTAGGGGACGGGGACGGTTTAGGGTCCAGGTGACGGTACGACAACGCTTTAGGGAGAGCGTACGTGTCAGGGCGTGGGTTAGTGTTAGCATACGGGTTAGGATTAGGGGACGGGTGAGGGTCAGGCTTCGGGGAAGGCTTAGGGTTAGGGTTCGGGCTAGGGTTAGGGTTAGGGGATGGGGAGGGTTTAGGGTCCAGGTGAGGGTACGAGAACGCTTTAGGGGGAGCGTATGTGTGAGGGCGCGGGTTAGTGTTAGCATACGGGTTAGGATTAGGGGACGGGTGAGGGTCAGGCTTCGGGGAAGGTTTAGGGTTAGGGTTCGGGCTAGGGTTAGGGTTAGGGGACGGGGACGGTTTAGGGTCCAGGTGACGGTACGACAACGCTTTAGGGGGAGCGTACGTGTGAGGGCGTGGGTTAGTGTTAGCGTAGGGGTTAGGATTAGGGGACGGGTGAGGGTCAGGCTTCGGGGAAGGGTTAGGGTTAGGGTTCGGGCTAGGGTTAGGGTTAGGGGACGGGGAGGGTTTAGGGTCCAGGTGAGGGTACGACAACGCTTTAGGGGGAGCGTACGTGTGAGGGCACGGGTTAGTGTTAGCGTACGGGTTAGGATTAGGGGACGGGTGAGGGTCAGGCTTCGGGGAAGGGTTAGGGTTAGGGTTCGGGCTAGGGTTAGGGTTAGGGGACGGGGAGCGTTTAGGGTCCAGGTGAGGGTACGACAGCGCTTTAGGGGGAGCGTACGAGTGAGGGCGCGGTTTAGTGTTAGCGTACGGGTTAGGATTAGGGGACGGGTGAGGTCAGGCTTCGGGGAACGGTTAGGGTTAGGGTTCGGGCTAGGGTTAGGGTTAAGGGACGGGGAGTGTTTAGGGTCCAGTTGAGGGTACGACAACGCTTTAGGGGGAGCGTACGTGTGAGGGTGCGGGTTAGTGTTAGCGTACGGGTTAGGATTAGGGGACGGGTGAGGGTCAGGCTTCGGGGAAGGGTTAGGGTTAGGGTTCGGGCTAGGGTTAGGGTTAGGGGACGGGGACGGTTTAGGGTCCAGGTGACGGTACGACAACGCTTTAGGGGGAGCGTACGTGTGAGGGCGTGGGTTAGTGTTAGCGTAGGGGTTAGGATTAGGGGACGGGTGAGGGTCAGGCTTCGGGGAAGGGTTAGGGTTAGGGTTCGGGCTAGGGTTAGGGTTAGGGGACGGGGAGGGTTTAGGGTCCAGGTGAGGGTACGACAACGCTTTTGGGGGAGCGTACGGGTGAGGGCGCGGGTTAGTGTTAGCGTACGGGTTAGGATTAGGGGACGGGTGAGGGTCAGGCTTCGGGGAAGGGTTAGGGTTAGGGTTCGGGCTAGGGTTAGGGTTAGGGGATGGGGAGGGTTTAGGGTACAGGTGAGGGTACGACAATGCTTTAGGGGGAGCGTACGTGTGAGGGCGCGGGTTAGTGTTAGCGTACGGGTTAGGATTAGGGGACGGTGAGGGTCAGGCTTCGGGGAAGGGTTAGGGTTAGGGTTCAGGCTAGGGTTAGGGTTAGGGGACGGGGAGGGTTTAGGGTCCAGGTGAGGGTACGACAACGCTTTAGGGGGAGCGTACGTGTGAGGGCGCGGGTTAGTGTTAGCGTACGGGTTAGGATTAGGGGACGGGTGAGGGTCAGGCTTCGGGGAAGGGTTAGGGTTAGGTTTCAGGCTAGGGTTAGGTTTAGGGGACGGGGAGGGTTTAGGGTCCAGGTGAGGGTACGACAACGCTTTAGGGGGAGCATACGTGTGAGGGCACGGGTCAGTGTTAGTGTACGGGTTAGGATTAGGGGACGGGTGAGGGTCAGGCTTCGGGGAAGGGTTAGGGTTAGTGTTTGGGGTAGGGTTAGGGTTAAGGGATGGGGAGGGTTAAGGGTCCAGGTGAGGGTACGACAACGCTTTAGGGGGAGCGTACGTGTGAGGGCGCAGGTTAGTGTTAGCATACGGGTTAGGATTAGGGGACGGGTGAGGGTCAGGCTTCGGGGAAGGGTTAGGGTTAGGGTTCGGGCTAGGGTTAGGGTTATGGGACGGGGAGGGTTTAGGGTCCAGGTGAGGGTACGACAACGCTTTAGGGGGAGCGTACGTGTGAGGGCGCGGGTTAGTGTTAGCGTACGGGTTAGGATTAGGGGACGGGTGAGGGTCTGGCTTCGGGGAAGGGTTAGGGTTAGGGTTCGGGCTAGGGTTAGGGTTAGGGGACGGGGAGGGTTTAGGGTCCAGTTGAGGGTACGACAACGCTTTAGGGGGAGCGTACGTGTGAGGGCGCGGGTTAGTGTTAGCGTACGGGTTAGGATTAGGGGACGGGTGAGGGTCAGTCTTCGGGGAAGGGTTAGGGTTAGGGTTCGGGCTAGGGTTAGGGTTAGGGGACGGGGAGGGTTTAGGGTCCAGGTGAGGGTACGACAACGCTTTAGGGGGAGCGTACGTGTGAGGGCGCGGGTTAGTGTTAGCGTACGGGTTAGGATTAGAGGACGGGTGAGGGTCAGGCTTCGGGGAAGGGTTAGAGTTAGGGTTCGGGCTAGGGTTAGGGTTAGGGGACGGGGAGCGTTTAGGGTCCAGGTGAGGGTACGACAGCGCTTTAGGGGGAGCGTACGAGTGAGGGCGCGGGTTAGTGTTAGCGTACGGGTTAGGATTAGAGGACGGGTGAGGGTCAGGCTTCGGGGAAGGGTTAGGGTTAGGGTTCGGGCTAGGATTAGGGTTAGGGAATGGGGAGGGTTTAGGGTCCAGTTGAGGGTACGACAACGCTTTAGGGGGAGCGTACGTGTGAGGGCGCGGGTTAGTGTTAGCGTACGGGTTAGGATTAGGGGACGGGTGAGGGTCAGGCTTCGGGGAAGGGTTAGGATTAGGGTTCGGGCTAGGGTTAGGGTTAGGGGACGGGGACGGTTTAGGGTCCAGGTGACGGTACGACAACGCTTTAGGGAGAGCGTACGTTTGAGGGCGTGGGTTAGTGTTAGAGTACGGGTTAGGATTAGGGGACGGGTGAGGGTCAGGCTTCGGGGAAGGGTTAGGGTTAGGGTTCGGGCTAGGGTTAGGGTTAGGGGACGGGGAGGGTTTAGGGTCCAGATGAGGGTACGACAACGTTTTAGGGGGAGCGTACCTGTGAGGGCGCGGGTTAGTGTTAGCGTACGGATTAGGATTAGGGGACGGGTGAGGGTCAGGCTTCGGGGAAGGGTTAGGGTTAGGGTTCGGGCTAGGGTTAGGGTTAGGGGACGGTGAGGGTTTAGGGTCCAGATGAGGGTACGACAACGCTTTAGGGGGAGCGTACGTGTGAGGGCGCGGGTTAGTGTTAGCGTACGGGTTAGGATTAGGGGACGGGTGAGGGTCAGGCTTCGGGGAAGGGTTAGGGTTAGGGTTCGGGCTAGGGTTAGGGTTAGGGGACGGGGAGGGTTTAGGGTCCAGGTGAGGGTACGACAACGTTTTAGGGGGAGCGTACCTGTGAGGGAGCGGGTTAGTGTTAGCGTACGGATTAGGATTAGGGGACGGGTGAGGGTCAGGCTTCGGGGAAGGGTTAGGGTTAGGGTTCGGGCTAGGGTTAGGGTTAGGGGACGGGGAGGGTTTAGGGTCCAGATGAGGGTACAACAACGCTTTAGGGGGAGCGTACGTGTGAGGGCGCGGGTTAGTGTTAGCGTACGGGTTAGGATTAGGGGACGGGTGAGGGTCAGGCTTCGGGGAAGGGTTAGGGTTAGGGTTCGCGCTAGGGTTAGGGTTAGGGGACGGGGACGGTTTAGGGTCCAGGTGACGGTACGACAACGCTTTAGGGAGAGCGTACGTGTCAGGGCGTGGGTTAGTGTTAGCATACGGGTTAGGATTAGGGGACGGGTGAGGGTCAGGCTTCGGGGAAGGGTTAGGGTTAGGGTTCGGGCTAGGGTTAGGGTTAGGGGATGGGGAGGGTTTAGGGTCCAGGTGAGGGTACGAGAACGCTTTAGGGGGAGCGTATGTGTGAGGGCGCGGGTTAGTGTTAGCATACGTGTTAGGATTAGGGGAAGGGTGAGGGTCAGGCTTCGGGGAAGGTTTAGGGTTAGGGTTCGGGCTAGGGTTAGGGTTAGGGGACGGGGACGGTTTAGGGTCCAGGTGACGGTACGACAACGCTTTAGGGGGAGCGTACGTGTGAGGGCGTGGGTTAGTGTTAGCGTAGGGGTTAGGATTAGGGGACGGGTGAGGGTCAGGCTTCGGGGAAGGGTTAGGGTTAGGGTTCGGGCTAGGGTTAGGGTTAGGGGACGGGGAGGGTTTAGGGTCCAGGTGAGGGTACGACAACGCTTTAGGGGGAGCGTACGTGTGAGGGCACGGGTTAGTGTTAGCGTACGGGTTAGCATTAGGGGACGGGTGAGGGTCAGGCTTCGGGGAAGGGTTAGGGTTAGGGTTCGGGCTAGGGTTAGGGTTAGGGGACGGGGAGCGTTTAGGGTCCAGGTGAGGGTACGACAGCGCTTTAGGGGGAGCGTACGAGTGAGGGCGCGGTTTAGTGTTAGCGTACGGG
Source organism: Stenella coeruleoalba (assembly GCF_951394435.1). Taxonomy (NCBI): domain Eukaryota; kingdom Metazoa; phylum Chordata; class Mammalia; order Artiodactyla; family Delphinidae; genus Stenella; species Stenella coeruleoalba. The sequence goes on along the minus strand of NC_137156.1, from coordinate 24,124,776 downwards.
TTAGGATTAGGGGACGGGTGAGGTCAGGCTTCGGGGAACGGTTAGGGTTAGGGTTCGGGCTAGGGTTAGGGTTAAGGGACGGGGAGTGTTTAGGGTCCAGTTGAGGGTACGACAACGCTTTAGAGGGAGCGTACGTGTGAGGGTGCGGGTTAGTGTTAGCGTACGGGTTAGGATTAGGGGACGGGTGAGGGTCAGGCTTCAGGGAAGGGTTAGGGTTAGGGTTCGGGCTAGGGTTAGGGTTAGGGGACGGGGACGGTTTAGGGTCCAGGTGACGGTACGACAACGCTTTAGGGGGAGCATACGTGTGAGGGCGTGGGTTAGTGTTAGCGTAGGGGTTAGGATTAGGGGACGGGTGAGGGTCAGGCTTCGGGGAAGGGTTAGGGTTAGGGTTCGGGCTAGGGTTAGGGTTAGGGGACGGGGAGGGTGTAGGGTCCAGGTGAGGGTACGACAACGCTTTTGGGGGAGCGTACGTGTGAGGGCGCGGGTTAGTGTTAGCGTACGGGTTAGGATTAGGGGACGGGTGAGGGTCAGGCTTCGGGGAAGGGTTAGGGTTAGGGTTCGGGCTAGGGTTAGGGTTAGGGGATGGGGAGGGTTTAGGGTACAGGTGAGGGTACGACAATGCTTTAGGGGGAGCGTACGTGTGAGGGCGCGGGTTAGTGTTAGCGTACGGGTTAGGATTAGGGGACGGTGAGGGTCAGGCTTCGGGGAAGGGTTAGGGTTAGGGTTCAGGCTAGGGTTAGGGTTAGGGGACGGGGAGGGTTTAGGGTCCAGGTGAGGGTACGACAACGCTTTAGGGGGAGCGTACGTGTGAGGGCGCGGGTTAGTGTTAGCGTACGGGTTAGGATTAGGGGACGGGTGAGGGTCAGGCTTCGGGGAAGGTTTAGGGTTAGGGTTCGGGCTAGGGTTAGGGTTAGGGGACGGGGAGGGTTTAGTGTCCAGGTGAGGGTACGACAACGCTTTAGGGGGAGCGTACGTGTGAGGGCGCAGGTTTGTGTTAGCGTACGGGTTAGGATTAGGGGATGGGTGAGGGTCAGGCTTCGGGGAAGGGTTAGGGTTAGGGTTCGGGCTAGGGTTAGGGTTAGGGGACGGGGAGGGTTTAGGGTCCAGGTGAGGGTACGACAACGCTTTAGGGGGAGCGTACGTGTGAGGGCGCGGGTTAGTGTTAGCGTACGGGTTAGGATTAGGGGACGGGTGAGGGTCAGGCTTCGGGGAAGGGTTAGGGTTAGGTTTCAGGCTAGGGTTAGGTTTAGGGGACGGGGAGGGTTTAGGGTCCAGGTGAGGGTACGACAACGCTTTAGGGGGAGCGTACGTGTGAGGGCGCGGGTCAGTGTTAGCGTACGGGTTAGGATTAGGGGACGGGTGAGGGTCAGGCTTCGGGGAAGGGTTAGGGTTAGTGTTTGGGGTAGGGTTAGGGTTAAGGGATGGGGAGGGTTAAGGGTCCAGGTGAGGGTACGACAACGCTTTAGGGGGAGCGTACGTGTGAGGGCGCAGGTTAGTGTTAGCATACGGGTTAGGATTAGGGGACGGGTGAGGGTCAGGCTTCGGGGAAGGGTTAGGGTTAGGGTTCGGGCTAGGGTTAGGGTTATGGGACGGGGAGGGTTTAGGGTCCAGGTGAGGGTACGACAACGCTTTAGGGGGAGCGTACGTGTGAGGGCGCGGGTTAGTGTTAGCGTACGGGTTAGGATTAGGGGACGGGTGAGGGTCTGGCTTCGGGGAAGGGTTAGGGTTAGGGTTCGGGCTAGGGTTAGGGTTAGGGGACGGGGAGGGTTTAGGGTCCAGTTGAGGGTACGACAACGCTTTAGGGGGAGCGTACGTGTGAGGGCGCGGGTTAGTGTTAGCGTACGGGTTAGGATTAGGGGACGGGTGAGGGTCAGGCTTCGGGGAAGGTTTAGGGTTAGGGTTCGGGCTAGGGTTAGGGTTAGGGGACGGGGAGGGTTTAGTGTCCAGGTGAGGGTACGACAACGCTTTAGGGGGAGCGTACGTGTGAGGGCGCAGGTTTGTGTTAGCGTACGGGTTAGGATTAGGGGATGGGTGAGGGTCAGGCTTCGGGGAAGGGTTAGGGTTAGGGTTCGGGCTAGGGTTAGGGTTAGGGGACGGGGAGGGTTTAGGGTCCAGGTGAGGGTACGACAACGCTTTAGGGGGAGCGTACGTGTGAGGGCGCGGGTTAGTGTTAGCGTACGGGTTAGGATTAGGGGACGGGTGAGGGTCAGGCTTCGGGGAAGGGTTAGGGTTAGGTTTCAGGCTAGGGTTAGGTTTAGGGGACGGGGAGGGTTTAGGGTCCAGGTGAGGGTACGACAACGCTTTAGGGGGAGCATACGTGTGAGGGCGCGGGTCAGTGTTAGCGTACGGGTTAGGATTAGGGGACGGGTGAGGGTCAGGCTTCGGGGAAGGGTTAGGGTTAGTGTTTGGGGTAGGGTTAGGGTTAAGGGATGGGGAGGGTTAAGGGTCCAGGTGAGGGTACGACAACGCTTTAGGGGGAGCGTACGTGTGAGGGCGCAGGTTAGTGTTAGCATACGGGTTAGGATTAGGGGACGGGTGAGGGTCAGGCTTCGGGGAAGGGTTAGGGTTAGGGTTCGGGCTAGGGTTAGGGTTATGGGACGGGGAGGGTTTAGGGTCCAGGTGAGGGTACGACAACGCTTTAGGGGGAGCGTACGTGTGAGGGCGCGGGTTAGTGTTAGCGTACGGGTTAGGATTAGGGGACGGGTGAGGGTCTGGCTTCGGGGAAGGGTTAGGGTTAGGGTTCGGGCTAGGGTTAGGGTTAGGGGACGGGGAGGGTTTAGGGTCCAGTTGAGGGTACGACAACGCTTTAGGGGGAGCGTACGTGTGAGGGCGCGGGTTAGTGTTAGCGTACGGGTTAGGATTAGGGGACGGGTGAGGGTCAGTCTTCGGGGAAGGGTTAGGGTTAGGGTTCGGGCTAGGGTTAGGGTTAGGGGACGGGGAGGGTTTAGGGTCCAGGTGAGGGTACGACAACGCTTTAGGGGGAGCGTACGTGTGAGGGCGCGGGTTAGTGTTAGCGTACGGGTTAGGATTAGAGGACGGGTGAGGGTCAGGCTTCGGGGAAGGGTTAGGGTTAGGGTTCGGGCTAGGGTTAGGGTTAGGGGACGGGGAGCGTTTAGGGTCCAGGTGAGGGTACGACAGCGCTTTAGGGGGAGCGTACGAGTGAGGGCGCGGGTTAGTGTTAGCGTACGGGTTAGGATTAGGGGACGGGTGAGGTCAGGCTTCGGGGAAGGGTTAGGGTTAGTGTTTGGGGTAGGGTTAGGGTTAAGGGATGGGGAGGGTTTAGGGTCCAGGTGAGGGTACGACAACGCTTTAGGGGGAGCGTACGTGTGAGGGCGCAGGTTAGTGTTAGCATACGGGTTAGGATTAGGGGACGGGTGAGGGTCAGGCTTCGGGGAAGGGTTAGGGTTAGGGTTCGGGCTAGGGTTAGGGTTAGGGGACGGGGAGGGTTTAGGGTCCAGGTGAGGGTACGACAACGCTTTAGGGGGAGCGTACGTGTGAGGGCGCGGGTTAGTGTTAGCGTACGGGTTATGATTAGGGGACGGGTGAGGGTCAGGCTTCGGGGAAGGGTTAGGGTTAGGGTTCGGGCTAGGGTTAGGGTTAGGGGACGGGTAGGGTTTAGGGTCCAGTTGAGGGTACGACAATGCTTTAGGGGGAGCGTACGTGTGAGGGCGCGGGTTAGTGTTAGCGTACGGGTTAGGATTAGGGGTCGGGTGAGGGTCAGTCTTCGGGGAAGGGTTAGGGTTAGGGTTCGGGCTAGGGTTAGAGTTAGGGGACGGGGAGGGTTTAGGGTCCAGTTGAGGGTACGACAACGCTTTAGGGGGAGCGTACGTGTGAGGGCGCGGGTTAGTGTTAGCGTACGGGTTAGGATTAGAGGACGGGTGAGGGTCAGGCTTCGGGGAAGGGTTAGGGTTAGGGTTCGGGCTAGGGTTAGGGTTAGGGGACGGGGAGCGTTTAGGGTCCAGGTGAGGGTACGACAGCGCTTTAGGGGGAGCGTACGAGTGAGGGCGCAGGTTAGTGTTAGCGTACGGGTTAGGATTAGGGGACGGGTGAGGTCAGGCTTCGGGGAAGTGTTAGGGTTAGGGTTCGGGCTAGGGTTAGGGTTAGGGGACGGGGAGGGTTTAGGGTCCAGTTGAGGGTACGACAACGCTTTAGGGGGAGCGTACGTGTGAGGGCGCGGGTTAGTGTTAGCGTACGGGTTAGGATTAGGGGACGGGTGAGGGTCAGGCTTCGGGGAAGGATTAGGGTTAGGGTTCGGGCTAGGGTTAGGATTAGGGGACGGGGACGGTTTAGGGTCCAGGTGACGGTACGACAACGCTTTAGGGGGAGCGTACGTGTGGGGGCGTGGGTTAGTGTTAGCGTAGGGGTTAGGATTAGGGGACGGGTGAGGGTCAGGCTTCGGGGAAGGGTTAGGGTTAGGGTTCGGGCTAGGGTTAGGGTAGGGGACGGGGAGGGTTTAGGGTCCAGGTGAGGGTACGACAACGCTTTAGGGAGAGCGTACCTGTGAGGGCGTGAGTTAGTGTTAGCGTACGGGTTAGGATTAGGGGACGGGTGAGGGTCAGGCTTCGGGGAAGGTTTAGGGTTAGGGTTCGGGCTAGGGTTAGGGTTATGGGACGGGGAGGGTTTCGGGTCCAGGTGAGGGTACGACAACGCTTTAGGGGGAGCGTACGTGTGAGGGCGCGGGTTAGTGTTAGCGTACGGGTTAGGATTAGGGGACGCGTGAGGGTCAGGCTTCGGGGAAGGGTTAGGGTTAGGGTTCGGGCTAGGGTTAGGGTTAGGGGACGGGGAGCGTTTAGGGTCCAGGTGAGGGTACGACAGCGCTTTAGGGGGAGCGTAGGTGTGAGGGCGCAGGTTAGTCTTAGCGTACGGGTTAGGATTAGGGGACAGGTGAGGGTCAGGCTTCGGGGAAGGGTTAGGATTAGTGTTCGGGCTAGGGTTAGGGTTAGGGGACGGGGAGGGTTTAGGGTCCAGGTGAGGGTACGAAAACGCTTTAGGGGGAGCGTACGTGTGAGGCCGCGGGTTAGTGTTAGCGTACGGGTTAGGATTAGGGGACGGATGAGGGTCAGGCTTCGGGGAAGGGTTAGGGTTAGGGTTCGGGCTAGGGTTAGGGTTAGGGGACGGGGAGGGTTTAGGGTCCAGGTGAGGGTACGACAACGCTTTAGGGGGAGCATACGTGTGAGGGCGCGGGTTAGTGTTAGCGTACGGGTTAGGATTAGGGGACGGGTGAGGGTCAGGCTTCGGGGAAGGGTTAGGGTTAGGGTTCGGTCTAGGGTTAGGGTTAGGGGACGGGGAGCGTTTAGGGTCCAGGTGAGGGTACGACAGCGCTTTAGGGGGAGCGTACGAGTGAGGGCGCGGGTTAGTCTTAGCGTAAGGGTTAGGATTAGGGGACGGGTGAGGGTCAGGCTTCGGGGAAGGGTTAGGGTTAGTGTTCGGGATAGGGTTAGGGTTAGGGGACGGGGAGGGTTTAGGGTCCAGGTGAGGGTACGACAACGCTTTAGGGGGAGCGTACGTGTGAGGGCGTGGGTTAGTGTTAGCGTACGGGTTAGGATTAGGGGACGGATGAGGTTCAGGCTTCGGGGAAGGGTTAGGGTTAGGGTTCGGGATAGGGTTAGGGTTAGGGTTAGGGGACAGGGAGGGTTTAGGGTCCAGTTGAGGGTACGACAACGCTTTAGGGGGAGCGTACGTGTGAGGGCGTGGGTTAGTGTTAGCGTACGGGTTAGGATTAGGGGACGGGTGAGGGTCAGGCTTCGGGGAAGGGTTAGGGTTAGGGTTCGGGCTAGGGTTAGGGTTAGGGGACGGGGACGGTTTAGGGTCCAGGTGACGGTACGACAACGCTTTAGGGGGAGCGTACGTGTGAGGGCGTGGGTTAGTGTTAGCGTAGGGGTTAGGATTAGGGGACGGGTGAGGGTCAGGCTTCCGGGAAGGGTTAGGGTTAGGGTTCGGGCTAGGGTTAGGGTTAGGGGACGGGGATGGTTTAGGGTCCAGGTGAGGGTACGACAACGCTTTAGGGGGAGCGTACGTGTGAGGGCGCGGGTTAGTGTTAGCGTACGGGTTAGGATTAGGGGACGGGTGAGGGTCAGGTTTCGGGGAAGCGTTAGGGTTAGGGTTCGGGCTAGGGTTAGGGTTAGGGGACGGGGAGGGTTTAGGGTCCAGGTGAGGGTACGACAACGCTTTAGGGGGAGTGTACGTGTGAGGGCGCGGGTTAGTGTTAGCGTACGGGTTAGGATTAGGGGACGGGTGAGGGTCAGGCTTCGGGGAAGGTTTAGGTTTAGGGTTCGGGCTAGGGTTAGGGTTAGGGGACGGGGAGGGTTTAGCGTCCAGGTGAGGGTACGACAACGCTTTAGGGGGAGCGTACGTGTGAGCGCGCGGGTTTGTGTTAGCGTACGGGTTAGGATTAGGGAATGGGTGAGGGTCAGGCTTCGGGGAAGGGTTAGGTTTAGGGTTCGGGCTAGGGTTAGGGTTAGGGGACGGGGAGGGTTTAGGGTCCAGATGAGGGTACGACAACGCTTTAGGGGGAGCGTACGTGTGAGGGCGCGGGTTAGTGTTACCGTACGGGTTAGGATTAGGGGACGGGTGAGGGTCAGGCTTCGGGGAAGCGTTAGGGTTAGGGTTCGGGCTAGGGTTAGGTTTAGGGGACGGGGAGGGTTTAGGGTCCAGGTGAGGGTACGACAACGCTTTAGGGGGAGCATACGTGTGAGGGCGCGGGTCAGTGTTAGCGTATGGGTTAGGATTAGGGGACGGGTGAGGGTCAGGCTTCGGGGAAGGGTTAGGGTTAGGGTTTGGGGTAGGGTTAGGGTTAGGGGATGGGGAGGGTTTCGGGTCCAGGTAAGGGTATGACAATGCTTTAGGGGGAGCGTTCGTGTGAGGGCGTGGGTTAGTGTTAGCGTACGGGTTAGGATTAGGGGACGGATGAGGTTCAGGCTTCGGGGAAGGGTTAGGGTTAGGGTTCGGGCTAGGGTTAGGGTTAGGGTTAGGGGACGGGGAGGGTTTAGGGTCCAGTTGAGGGTACGACAACGCTTTAGGGGGAGCGTACGTGTGAGGGCGTGGGTTAGTGTTAGCGTACGGGTTAGGATTAGGGGACGGGTGAGGGTCAGGCTTCGGGGAAGGGTTAGGGTTAGGGTTCGGGCTAGGGTTAGGGTTAGGGGACGGGGACGGTTTAGGGTCCAGGTGACGGTACGACAACGCTTTAGGGGGAGCGTACGTGTGAGGGCGCGGGTTAGTGTTAGCATATGGGTTAGGATTAGGGGACGGGTGGGGGTCAGGCTTCGGGGAAGGGTTAGGGTTAGGGTTCGGGCTAGGGTTAGGGTTAGGGGACGGGGAGGGTTTAGGGTCCAGTTGAGGGTACGACAACGCTTTAGGGGGAGCGTACGTGTGAGGGCGCGGGTTAGTGTTAGCTTACGGGTTAGGATTAGGGGACGGGTGAGGGTCAGGCTTCGGGGAAGGGTTAGGGTTAGGGTTCGGGCTAGGGTTAGTGTTAGGGGACGGGGACCGTTTAGGGTCCAGGTGACGGTACGACAACGCTTTAGGGAGAGCGTACGTGTGAGGGCGTGGGTTAGTGTTAGCGTACGGGTTAGGATTAGTGTCGGGTGAGGGTCAGGCTTCGGGGAAGGGTTAGAGTTAGGGTTCGGACTAGGGTTAGGGTTAGGGTTAGGGGACGGGGAGGGTTTAGGGTCCAGTTGAGGGTACGACAACGCTTTAGGGGGAGCGTACGTGTGAGGGCGTGGGTTAGTGTTAGCGTACGGGTTAGGATTAGGGGACGGGTGAGTGTCAGGCTTCGGGGAACGGTTAGGGTTAGGGTTTGGGGTAGGGTTAGGGTTAGGGGATGGGGAAGGTTTCGGGTCCAGGTGAGGGTATGACAATGCTTTAGGGGGAGCGTACGTGTGAGGGCGCGGGTTAGTGTTAGCGTACGGGTTAGGATTAGGGGCCGGGTGAGTGTCAGGCTTCGGGGAAGGGTTAGGGTTACGGTTCAAGCTAGGGTTAGGGTTAGGGGACGGGGAGGGTTTAGGGTCCAGTTGAGGGTACGACAACGCTTTAGGGGGAGCGTACGTGTGAGAGCGCGGGTTAGTGTTAGCGTACGGGTTACGATTAGGGGACGGGTGAGGGTCAGGCTTCGGGGAAGGGTTAGGATTAGGGTTCGGGCTAGGGTTAGTGTTAGGGGACGGGGAAGATTTAGGGTCCAGGTGACGGTACGACAACGCTTTAGGGAGAGCGTACGTGTGAGGGTGTGGGTTAGTGTTAGCGTACGGGTTAGGATTAGGGGACGGGTGAGGGTCAGGCTTCGGGGAAGGGTTAGGGTTAGGGTTCGGGCTAGGGTTAGGGTTAGGGGACGGGGAGGGTTTAGGGTCCAGGTGAGGGTACGACAACGCTTTAGGGGGAGCGTACGTGTGAGGGCGCGGGTTAGTGTTAGCGTACGGGTTAGGATTAGGGGACGGGTGAGAGTCAGGCTTCAGGGAAGGGTTAGGGTTAGGGTTCGGGCTAGGGTTAGGGTTAGGGGACGGGGAGGGTTTAGGGTCCAGGTGAGGGTAAGACAACGCTTTAGGGGGAGCGTACGTGTGAGGGCGCGGGTTAGTGTTAGCGTACGGGTTAGGATTAGGGGACGGGTGAGGTTCAGGCTTCGGGGAAGGTTTAGGGTTAGGGTTCGGGCTAGGGTTAGGGTTAGGGGACGGGGAGGGTTTAGGGTCCAGGTGAGGGTACGACAACGCTTTAGGTGGAGCGTACGTGTGAGGGCGCGGGTTAGTGTTAGCATACGGGTTAGGATTAGGGGACGGGTGGGGGTCAGGCTTCGGGGAAGGGTTAGGGTTAGGGTTCGGGCTAGGGTTAGGGTTAGGGGACGGGGAGGGTTTAGGGTCCAGGTGAGGGTACGACAACGCTTTAGGGGGAGCGTACGTGTGAGGGCGCGGGTTAGTGTTAGCGTACGGGTTAGGATTAGGGGACGGATGAGGTTCAGGCTTCGGGGAAGTGTTAGGGTTAGGGTTCGGGCTAGGGTTAGGGTTAGGGTTAGGGGACGGGGAGGGTTTAGGGTCCAGTTGAGGGTACGACAACGCTTTAGGGGGAGCGTACGTGTGAGGGCGTGGGTTAGTGTTAGCGTACGGGTTAGGATTAGGGGACGGGTGAGGGTCAGGCTTCGGGGAAGGGTTAGGGTTAGGGTTCGGGCTAGGGTTAGGGTTAGGGGACGGGGACGGTTTAGGGTCCAGGTGACGGTACGACAACGCTTTAGGGGGAGCGTACGAGTGAGGGCGTGGGTTAGTGTTAGCGTAGGGGTTAGGATTAGGGGACGGGTGAGGGTCAGGCTTCGGGGAAGGGTTAGGGTTAGGGTTCGGGCTAGGGTTAGGGTTAGGGGACGGGGAGGGTTTAGGGTCCAGGTGAGGGTACGACAACGCTTTAGGGGGAGCGTACGTGTGAGGGCGCGGGTTAGTGTTAGCGTACGGGTTAGGATTAGGGGACGGGTGAGGGTCAGTCTTCGGGGAAGGGTTAGGGTTAGGGTTCGGGCTAGGGTTAGGGTTAGGGGACGGGGAGGGTTTAGGGTCCAGTTGAGGGTACGACAACGCTTTAGGGGGAGCGTACGTGTGAGGGCGCGGGTTAGTGTTAGCGTACGGGTTAGGATTAGGGGACGGGTGAGGGTCAGGCTTCGGGGAAGGGTTAGGGTTAGGGTTCGGGCTAGGGTTAGGGTTAGGGGACGGGGAGCGTTTAGGGTCCAGGTGAGGGTACGACAGCGCTTTAGGGGGAGCGTACGAGTGAGGGCGCGGGTTAGTGTTAGCGTACGGGTTAGGATTAGGGGACGGGTGAGGACAGGCTTCGGGGAAGTGTTAGGGTTAGGGTTCGGGCTAGGGTTAGGGTTAGGGGACGGGGAGGGTTTAGGGTCCAGTTGAGGGTACGACAACGCTTTAGGGGGAGCGTACGTGTGAGGGCGCGGGTTAGTGTTAGCGTACGGGTTAGGATTAGGGGACGGGTGAGGGTCAGGCTTCGGGGAAGGGTTAGGGTTAGGGTTCGGGCTAGGGTTAGGATTAGGGGACGGGGACGGTTTAGGGTCCAGGTGACGGTACGACAACGCTTTAGGGGGAGCGTACGTGTGGGGGCGTGGGTTAGTGTTAGCGTAGGGGTTAGGATTAGGGGACGGGTGAGGGTCAGGCTTCGGGGAAGGGTTAGGGTTAGGGTTCGGGCTAGGGTTAGGGTAGGGGACGCGGAGGGTTTAGGGTCCAGGTGAGGGTACGACAACGCTTTAGGGAGAGCGTACCTGTGAGGGCGTGAGTTAGTGTTAGCGTACGGGTTAGGATTAGGGGACGGGTGAGGGTCAGGCTTCGGGGAAGGTTTAGGGTTAGGGTTCGGGCTAGGGTTAGGGTTATGGGACGGGGAGGGTTTCGGGTCCAGGTGAGGGTACGACAACGCTTTAGGGGGAGCGTACGTGTGAGGGCGCGGGTTAGTGTTAGCGTACGGGTTAGGATTAGGGGACGCGTGAGGGTCAGGCTTCGGGGAAGGGTTAGGGTTAGGGTTCGGGCTAGGGTTAGGGTTAGGGGACGGGGAGCGTTTAGGGTCCAGGTGAGGGTACGACAGCGCTTTAGGGGGAGCGTAGGTGTGAGGGCGCGGGTTAGTCTTAGCGTACGGGTTAGGATTAGGGGACAGGTGAGGGTCAGGCTTCGGGGAAGGGTTAGGGTTAGTGTTCGGGCTAGGGTTAGGGTTAGGGGACGGGGAGGGTTTAGGGTCCAGGTGAGGGTACGAAAACGCTTTAGGGGGAGCGTACGTGTGAGGGCGCAGGTTAGTGTTAGCGTACGGGTTAGGATTAGGGGACGGATGAGGGTCAGGCTTCGGGGAAGGGTTAGGGTTAGGGTTCGGGCTAGGGTTAGGGTTAGGGGACGGGGAGGGTTTAGGGTCCAGGTGAGGGTACGACAACGCTTTAGGGGGAGCATACGTGTGAGGGCGCGGGTTAGTGTTAGCGTACGGGTTAGGATTAGGGGACGGGTGAGGGTCAGGCTTCGGGGAAGGGTTAGGGTTAGGGTTCGGTCTAGGGTTAGGGTTAGGGGACGGGGAGCGTTTAGGGTCCAGGTGAGGGTACGACAGCGCTTTAGGGGGAGCGTACGAGTGAGGGCGCGGGTTAGTCTTAGCGTAAGGGTTAGGATTAGGGGACGGGTGAGGGTCAGGCTTCGGGGAAGGGTTAGGGTTAGTGTTCGGGCTAGGGTTAGGGTTAGGGGACGGGGAGGGTTTAGGGTCCAGGTGAGGGTACGACAACGCTTTAGGGGGAGCGTACGTGTGAGGGCGTGGGTTAGTGTTAGCGTACGGGTTAGGATTAGGGGACGGATGAGGTTCAGGCTTCGGGGAAGTGTTAGGGTTAGGGTTCGGGCTAGGGTTAGGGTTAGGGGACGGGGAGGGTTTAGGGTCCAGTTGAGGGTACGACAACGCTTTAGGGGGAGCGTACGTGTGAGGGCGTGGGTTAGTGTTAGCGTACGGGTTAGGATTAGGGGACGGGTGAGGGTCAGGCTTCGGGGAAGGGTTAGGGTTAGGGTTCGGGCTAGGGTTAGGGTTAGGGGACGGGGACGGTTTAGGGTCCAGGTGACGGTACGACAACGCTTTAGGGGGAGCGTACGAGTGAGGGCGTGGGTTAGTGTTAGCGTAGGGGTTAGGATTAGGGGACGGGTGAGGGTCAGGCTTCGGGGAAGGGTTAGGGTTAGGGTTCGGGCTAGGGTTAGGGTTAGGGGACGGGGAGGGTTTAGGGTCCAGGTGAGGGTACGACAACGCTTTAGGGGGAGCGTACGTGTGAGGGCGCGGGTTAGTGTTAGCGTACGGGTTAGGATTAGGGGACGGGTGAGGGTCAGGCTTCGGGGAAGGGTTAGGGTTAGGGTTCGGGCTAGGGTTAGGGTTAGGGGACGGGGAGGGTTTAGGGTCCAGGTGAGAGTACGACAACGCTTTAGGGGGAGCGTACGTGTGAGGGCGCGGGTTAGTGTTCGCGTACGGGTTAGGATTAGGGGACGGGTGAGGGTCAGGCTTCGGGGAAGGTTTAGGGTTAGGGTTCGGGCTAGGGTTAGGGTTAGGGGACGGGGAGGGTTTAGGGTCCAGGTGAGGGTACGACAACGCTTTAGGGGGAGCGTACGTGTGAGGGCGTGGGTTAGTGTTAGCGTACGGGTTAGGATTAGGGGACGGGTGAGGGTCAGGCTTCGGGGAAGGGTTAGGGTTAGGGTTCGGGCTAGGGTTAGGGTTAGGGGACGGGGACGGTTTAGGGTCCAGGTGACGGTACGACAACGCTTTAGGGAGAGCGTACGTGTGAGAGCGTGAGTTAGTGTTAGCGTACGGGTTAGGATTAGGGGACGGGTGAGGGTCAGGCTTCGGGGAAGGGTTAGTGTTAGGGTTCGGGCTAGGATTAGGGTTAGGGGTCGGGGAGGGTTTAGGGTCCAGGTGAGGGTACGACAACGCTTAAGGGGGAGCGTACGTGTGAGGGCGTGGGTTAGTGTTAGCGTACGGGTTAGGATTAGGGGACGGGTGAGGGTCAGGCTTCGGGGAAGGGTTAGGTTTAGGGTTCGGGCTAGGGTTAGGTTTAGGGGACGGGGAGGGTTTAGGGTCCAGGTGAGGGTACGACAACGCTTTAGGGGGAGCATACGAGTGAGGGCGCGGGTCAGTGTTAGCGTACGGGTTAGGATTAGGGGACGGGTGAGGGTCAGGCTTCGGGGAAGGGTTAGGGTTAGGGTTTGGGGTAGGGTTAGGGTTAGGGGATGGGGAGGGTTTCGGATCCAGGTGAGGGTATGACAATGCTTTAGGGGGAGCGTACGTGTGAGGGCGCGGGTTAGTGTTAGCGTACGGGTTAGGATTAGGGGCCGGGTGAGGGTCAGGCTTCGGGGAAGGGTTAGGGTTAGGGTTCGGGCTAGGGTTAGGGTTAGGGGACGGGGAGGGTTTAGGGTCCAGTTGAGGGTACGACAACGCTTTAGGGGGAGCGTACGTGTGAGGGCGCGGGTTAGTGTTAGCGTACGGGTTAGGATTAGGGGACGGATGAGGTTCAGGCTTCGGGGAAGGGTTAGGGTTAGGGTTCGAGCTAGGGTTAGGGTTAGGGTTAGGGGACGGGGAGGGTTTAGGGTCCAGTTGAGGGTACGACAACGCTTTAGGGGGAGCGTACGTGTGAGAGCGTGGGTTACTGTTAGCGTACGGGTTAGGATTAGGGGACGGGTGAGGGTCAGGCTTCGGGGAAGGGTTAGGGTTAGGGTTCGGGCTAGGGTTAGGGTTAGGGGACGGGGACGGTTTAGGGTCCAGGTGACGGTACGACAACGCTTTAGGGGGAGCGTACGTGTGAGGGCGCGGGTTAGTGTTAGCATATGGGTTAGGATTAGGGGACGGGTGGGGGTCAGGCTTCGGGGAAGGGTTAGGGTTAGGGTTCGGGCTAGGGTTAGGGTTAGGGGACGGGGAGGGTTTAGGGTCCAGTTGACGGTACGACAACGATTTAGGGGGAGCGTACGTGTGAGGGCGCGGGTTAGTGTTAGCTTACGGGTTAGGATTAGGGGACGGGTGAGGGTCAGGCTTCGGGGAAGGGTTAGGGTTAGGGTTCGGGCTAGGGTTAGTGTTAGGGGACGGGGACCGTTTAGGGTCCAGGTGACGGTACGACAACGCTTTAGGGAGAGCGTACGTGTGCGGGCGTGGGTTAGTGTTAGCGTACGGGTTAGGATTAGTGTCGGGTGAGGGTCAGGCTTCGGGGAAGGGTTAGGGTTAGGGTTCGGACTAGGTTTAGGGTTAGGGGACGGGGAGGGTTTAGGGTCCAGGTGAGGGTACGACAACGCTTTAGGGGGAGCGTACGTGTGAGGGCGTGGGTTAGTGTTAGCGTACGGGTTAGGATTAGGGGACGGATGAGGTTCAGGCTTCGGGGAAGGGTTAGGGTTAGGGTTCGGGCTAGGGTTAGGGTTAGGGTTAGGGGACGGGGAGGGTTTAGGGTCCAGTTGAGGGTACGACAACGCTTTAGGGGGAGCGTACGTGTGAGGGCGTGGGTTAGTGTTAGCGTACGGGTTAGGATTAGGGGACGGGTGAGTGTCAGGCTTCGGGGAAGGGTTAGGGTTAGGGTTTGGGGTAGGGTTAGGGTTAGGGGATGGGGAAGGTTTCGGGTCCAGGTGAGGGTATGACAATGCTTTAGGGGGAGCGTACGTGTGAGGGCGCGGGTTCGTGTTAGCGTACGGGTTAGGATTAGGGGCCGGGTGAGTGTCAGGCTTCGGGGAAGGGTTAGGGTTACGGTTCAAGCTAGCGTTAGGGTTAGGGGACGGGGAGGGTTTAGGGTCCAGTTGAGGGTACGACAACGCTTTAGGGGGAGCGTACGTGTGAGAGCGCGGGTTAGTGTTAGCGTACGGGTTACGATTAGGGGACGGGTGAGGGTCAGGCTTCGGGGAAGGGTTAGGATTAGGGTTCGGGCTAGGGTTAGGGTTAGGGGACGGGGACGATTTAGGGTCCAGGTGACGGTACGACAACGCTTTAGGGGGAGCGTACGTGTGAGGGCGCGGGTTAGTGTTAGCGTACGGGTTAGGATTAGGGGACGGGTGAGAGTCAGGCTTCAGGGAAGGGTTAGGGTTAGGGTTCGGGCTAGGGTTAGGGTTAGGGGACGGGGAGGGTTTAGGGTCCAGGTGAGGGTACGACAACGCTTTAGGTGGAGCGTACGTGTGAGGGCGCGGGTTAGTGTTAGCATACGGGTTAGGATTAGGGGACGGGTGGGGGTCAGGCTTCGGGGAAGGGTTAGGGTTAGGGTTCGGGCTAGGGTTAGGGTTAGGGGACGGGGAGGGTTTAGGGTCCAGGTGAGGGTACGACAACGCTTTAGGGGGAGCGTACGTGTGAGGGCGCAGGTTACTGTTAGCGTACGGGTTAGGATTAGGGGACGGGTGAGGGTCAGGCTTCGGGGAAGGGTTAGGGTTAGGGTTCGGGCTAGGGTTAGGGTTAGGGGACGGGGACGGTTTAGGGTCCAGGTGACGGTACGACAACGCTTTAGGGAGAGCGTACGTGTGAGGGCGTGAGTTAGTGTTAGCGTACGGGTTAGGATTAGGGGACGGGTGAGGGTCAGGCTTCGGGGAAGGGTTAGGGTTAGGGTTCGGGCTAGGGTTAGGGTTAGGGGACGGGGAGGGTTTAGGGTCCAGGTGAGAGTACGACAACGCTTTAGGGGGAGCGTACGTGTGAGGGCGCGGGTTAGTGTTCGCGTACGGGTTAGGATTAGGGGACGGGTGAGGGTCAGGCTTCGGGGAAGGGTTAGGGTTAGGGTTCGGGCTAGGGTTAGGGTTAGGGGACGGGGAGCGTTTAGGGTCCAGGTGAGGGTAAGACAGCGCTTTAGGGGGAGCGTACGAGTGAGGGCGCGGGTTAGTGTTAGCGTACGGTTTAGGATTAGGGGACAGGTGAGGGTCAGGCTTCGGGGAAGGGTTAGGGTTAGTGTTCGGGCTAGGGTTAGGGTTAGGGGACGGGGAGGGTTTAGGGTCCAGGTGAGGGTACGACAACGCTTTAGGGGGAGCGTACGTGTGAGGGCGCGGGTTAGTGTTAGCGTACGGGTTAGGATTAGGGGACGGATGAGGTTCAGGCTTCGGGGAAGTGTTAGGGTTAGGGTTCGGGCTAGGGTTAGGGTTAGGGGACGGGGAGGGTTTAGGGTCCAGTTGAGGGTACGACAACGCTTTAGGGGGAGCGTACGTGTGAGGGCGTGGGTTAGTGTTAGCGTACGGGTTAGGATTAGGGGACGGGTGAGGGTCAGGCTTCGGGGAAGGGTTAGGGTTAGGGTTCGGGCTAGGGTTAGGGTTAGGGGACGGGGACGGTTTAGGGTCCAGGTGACGGTACGACAACGCTTTAGGGGGAGCGTACGAGTGAGGGCGTGGGTTAGTGTTAGCGTAGGGGTTAGGATTAGGGGACGGGTGAGGGTCAGGCTTCGGGGAAGGGTTAGGGTTAGGGTTCGGGCTAGGGTTAGGGTTAGGGGACGGGGAGGGTTTAGGGTCCAGGTGAGGGTACGACAACGCTTTAGGGGGAGCGTACGTGTGAGGGCGCGGGTTAGTGTTAGCGTACGGGTTAGGATTAGGGGACGGGTGAGGGTCAGGCTTCGGGGAAGGGTTAGGGTTAGGGTTCGGGCTAGGGTTAGGGTTAGGGGACGGGGAGGGTTTAGGGTCCAGGTGAGAGTACGACAACGCTTTAGGGGGAGCGTACGTGTGAGGGCGCGGGTTAGTGTTCGCGTACGGGTTAGGATTAGGGGACGGGTGAGGGTCAGGCTTCGGGGAAGGTTTAGGGTTAGGGTTCGGGCTAGGGTTAGGGTTAGGGGACGGGGAGGGTTTAGGGTCCAGGTGAGGGTACGACAACGCTTTAGGGGGAGCGTACGTGTGAGGGCGTGGGTTAGTGTTAGCGTACGGGTTAGGATTAGGGGACGGGTGAGGGTCAGGCTTCGGGGAAGGGTTAGGGTTAGGGTTCGGGCTAGGGTTAGGGTTAGGGGACGGGGACGGTTTAGGGTCCAGGTGACGGTACGACAACGCTTTAGGGAGAGCGTACGTGTGAGGGCGTGAGTTAGTGTTAGCGTACGGGTTAGGATTACGGGACGGGTGAGGGTCAGGCTTCGGGGAAGGGTTAGGGTTAGGGTTCGGGCTAGGATTAGGGTTAGGGGTCGGGGAGGGTTTAGGGTCCAGGTGAGGGTACGACAACGCTTTAGGGGGAGCGTACGTGTGAGGGCGCGGGTTAGTGTTAGCGTACGGGTTAGGATTAGGGGACGGGTGAGGGTCAGGCTTCGGGGAAGGGTTAGGGTTAGGGTTCGGTCTAGGGTTAGGGTTAGGGGACGGGGAGCGTTTAGGGTCCAGGTGAGGGTACGACAGCGCTTTAGGGGGAGCGTACGAGTGAGGGCGCGGGTTAGTCTTAGCGTAAGGGTTAGGATTAGGGGACGGGTGAGGGTCAGGCTTCGGGGAAGGGTTAGGGTTAGTGTTCGGGCTAGGGTTAGGGTTAGGGGACGGGGAGGGTTTAGGGTCCAGGTGAGGGTACGACAACGCTTTAGGGGGAGCGTACGTGTGAGGGCGTGGGTTAGTGTTAGCGTAAGGGTTAGGATTAGGGGACGGGTGAGGGTCAGGCTTCGGGGAAGGGTTAGGGTTAGGGTTCGGGCTAGGGTTAGGGTTAGGGGACGGGGACGGTTTAGGGTCCAGGTGACGGTACGACAACGCTTTAGGGGGAGCGTACGTGTGAGGGCGTGGGTTAGTGTTAGCGTAGGGGTTAGGATTAGGGGACGGGTGAGGGTCAGGCTTCCGGGAAGGGTTAGGGTTAGGGTTCGGGCTAGGGTTAGGGTTAGGGGACGGGGAGGGTTTAGGGTCCAGGTGAGGGTACGACAACGCTTTAGGGGGAGCGTACGTGTGAGGGCGCGGGTTAGTGTTAGCGTACGGGTTAGGATTAGGGGACGGGTGAGGGTCAGGTTTTGGGGAAGGGTTAGGGTTAGGGTTCGGGCTAGGGTTAGGGTTAGGGGACGGGGAGGGTTTAGGGTCCAGGTGAGGGTACGACAACGCTTTAGGGGGAGTGTACGTGTGAGGGCGCGGGTTAGTGTTAGCGTACGGGTTAGGATTAGGGGACGGGTGAGGGTCAGGCTTCGGGGAAGGTTTAGGTTTAGGGTTCGGGCTAGGGTTAGGGTTAGGGGACGGGGAGGGTTTAGGGTCCAGGTGAGGGTACGACAACGCTTTAGGGGGAGCGTACGTGTGAGCGCGCGGGTTTGTGTTAGCGTACGGGTTAGGATTAGGGAATGGGTGAGGGTCAGGCTTCGGGGAAGGGTTAGGGTTAGGGTTCGGGCTAGGGTTAGGGTTAGGGGACGGGGAGGGTTTAGGGTCCAGATGAGGGTACGACAACGCTTTAGGGGGAGCGTACGTGTGAGGGCGCGGGTTAGTGTTACCGTACGGGTTAGGATTAGGGGACGGGTGAGGGTCAGGCTTCGGGGAAGCGTTAGGGTTAGGGTTCGGGCTAGGGTTAGGTTTAGGGGATGGGGAGGGTTTAGGGTCCAGGTGAGGGTACGACAACGCTTTAGGGGGAGCATACGTGTGAGGGCGCGGGTCAGTGTTAGCGTACGGGTTAGGATTAGGGGACGGGTGAGGGTCAGGCTTCGGGGAAGGGTTAGGGTTAGGGTTTGGGGTAGGGTTAGGGTTAGGGGATGGGGAGGGTTTCGGGTCCAGGTGAGGGTATGACAATGCTTTAGGGGGAGCGTTCGTGTGAGGGCGCGGGTTAGTGTTAGCGTACGGGTTAGGATTAGGGGCCGGGTGAGTGTCAGGCTTCGGGGAAGGGTTAGGGTTAGGGTTCAGGCTAGGGTTAAGGTTAGGGGACGGGGAGGGTTTAGGGTCCAGTTGAGGGTACGACAACGCTTTAGGGGGAGCGTACGTGTGAGAGCGCGGGTTAGTGTTAGCGTACGGGTTACGATTAGGGGACGGGTGAGGGTCAGGCTTCGGGGAAGGGTTAGGATTAGGGTTCGGGCTAGGGTTAGGGTTAGGGGACGGGGACGATTTAGGGTCCAGGTAACGGTACGACAACGCTTTAGGGAGAGCGTACGTGTGAGGGCGTGGGTTAGTGTTAGCGTACGGGTTAGGATTAGGGGACGGGTGAGGGTCAGGCTTCGGGGAAGGGTTAGGGTTAGGGTTCGGGCTAGGGTTAGGGTTAGGGGACGGGGAGGGTTTAGGGTCCAGGTGAGGGTACGACAACGCTTTAGGGGGAGCGTACGTGTGAGGGCGCGGGTTAGTGTTAGCGTACGGGTTAGGATTAGGGGAGGGGTGAGAGTCAGGCTTCAGGGAAGGGTTAGGGTTAGGGTTCGGACTAGGGTTAGGGTTAGGGGACGGGGAGGGTTTAGGGTTCAGGTGAGGGTACGACAACGCTTTATGGGGAGCGTACGTGTGAGGGCGCGGGTTAGTGTTACCGTACGGGTTAGGATTAGGGGACGGGTGAGGTTCAGGCTTCGGGGAAGGTTTAGGGTTAGGGTTCGGGCTAGGGTTAGGGTTAGGGGACGGGGAGGGTTTAGGGTCCAGGTGAGGGTACGACAACGCTTTAGGGGGAGCGTACGTGTGAGGGCGCGGGTTAGTGTTAGCATACGGGTTAGGATTAGGGGACGGGTGGGGGTCAGGCTTCGGGGAAGGGTTAGGGTTAGGGTTCGGGCTAGGGTTAGGGTTAGGGGACGGGGAGGGTTTAGGGTCCAGTTGAGGGTACGACAACGCTTTAGGGGGAGCGTACGTGTGAGGGCGCAGGTTAGTGTTAGCGTACGGGTTAGGATTAGGGGAAGGGTGAGGGTCAGGCTTCGGGGAAGGGTTACGGTTAGGGTTCGGGCTAGGGTTAGGGTTAGGGGACGGGGACGGTTTAGGGTCCAGGTGACGGTACGACAACGCTTTAGGGATAGCGTACGTGTGAGGGCGTGAGTTAGTGTTAGCGTACGGGTTAGGATTAGGGGACGGGTGAGGGTCAGGCTTCGGGGAAGGGTTAGGGTTAGGGTTCGGGCTAGGGTTAGGGTTAGGGGACGGGGAGGGTTTAGGGTCCAGGTGAGAGTACGACAACGCTTTAGGGGGAGCGTACGTGTGAGGGCGCGGGTTAGTGTTCGCGTACGGGTTAGGATTAGGGGACGGGTGAGGGTCAGGCTTCGGGGAAGGGTTAGGGTTAGGGTTCGGGCTAGGGTTAGGGTTAGGGGACGGGGAGCGTTTAGGGTCCAGGTGAGGGTACGACAGCGCTTTAGGGGGAGCGTACGAGTGAGGGCGCGGGTTAGTGTTAGCGTACGGGTTAGGATTAGGGGACAGGTGAGGGTCAGGCTTCGGGGAAGGGTTAGGGTTAGTGTTCGGGCTAGGGTTAGGGTTAGGGGACGGGGAGGGTTTAGGGTCCAGGTGAGGGTACAACAACGCTTTAGGTGGAGCGTACGTGTGAGGGCGCGGGTTAGTGTTATCGTACGGGTTAGGATTAGGGGACAGATGAGGTTCAGGCTTCGGGGAAGTGTTAGGGTTAGGGTTCGGGCTAGGGTTAGGGTTAGGGTTAGGGGACGGGGAGGGTTTAGGGTCCAGTTGAGGGTACGACAACGCTTTAGGGGGAGCGTACGTGTGAGGGCACGGGTTAGTGTTAGCGTACGGGTTAGGATTAGGGGCCGGGTGAGGGTCAGGCTTCAGGGAAGGGTTAGGGTTAGGGTTCGGGCTAGGGTTAGGGTTAGGGGACGGGGAGGGTTTAGGGTCCAGTTGAGGGTACGACAACGCTTTAGGGGGAGCGTACGTGTGAGGGCGCGGGTTAGTGTTAGCGTACGGGTTAGGATTAGGGGACGGATGAGGTTCAGGCTTCGGGGAAGGGTTAGGGTTAGGGTTCGGGCTAGGCGTAGGGTTAGGGTTAGGGGACGGGGAGGGTTTAGGGTCCAGTTGAGGGTACGACAACGCTTTAGGGGGAGCGTACGTGTGAGGGCGTGGGTTAGTGTTAGCGTACGGGTTAGGATTAGGGGACGGGTGAGGGTCAGGCTTCGGGGAAGGGTTAGGGTTAGGGTTCGGGCTAGGGTTAGGGTTAGGGGACGGGGACGGTTTAGGGTCCAGGTGACGGTACGACAACGCTTTAGGCGGAGCGTACGTGTGAGGGCGCGGGTTAGTGTTAGCATATGGGTTAGGATTAGGGGACGGGTGGGGGTCAGGCTTCGGGGAAGGGTTAGGGTTAGGGTTCGGGCTAGGGTTAGGGTTAGGGGACGGGGAGGGTTTAGGGTCCAGTTGAGGGTACGACAACGCTTTAGGGGGAGCGTACGTGTGAGGGCGCGGGTTAGTGTTAGCTTACGGGTTAGGATTAGGGGACGGGTGAGGGTCAGGCTTCGGGGAAGGGTTAGGGTTAGGGTTCGGGCTAGGGTTAGTGTTAGGGGACGGGGACCGTTTAGGGTCCAGGTGACGGTACGACAACGCTTTAGGGAGAGCGTACGTGTGAGGGCGTGGGTTAGTGTTAGCGTATGGGTTAGGATTAGTGTCGGGTGAGGGTCAGGCTTCGGGGAAGGGTTAGGGTTAGGGTTCGGACTAGGGTTAGGGTTAGGGGACGGGAGGGTTTAGGGTCCAGGTGAGGGTACGACAACGCTTTAGGGGGAGCGTACGTGTGAGGGCGTGGGTTAGTGTTAGCGTACGGGTTAGGATTAGGGGACGGGTGAGGGTCAGGCTTCGGGGAAGGGTTAGGGTTAGGGTTCGGGCTAGGGTTAGGGTTAGGGGACGGGGAGGGTTTAGGGTCCAGGTGAGGGTACGACAACGCTTTAGGTGGAGCGTACGTGTGAGGGCGCGGGTTAGTGTTAGCATACGGGTTAGGATTAGGGGACGGGTGGGGGTCAGGCTTCGGGGAAGGGTTAGGGTTAGTGTTCGGGCTAGGGTTAGGGTTAGGGGACGGGGAGGGTTTAGGGTCCAGGTGAGGGTACGACAACGCTTTAGGGGGAGCGTACGTGTGAGGGCGCGGGTTAGTGTTAGCGTACGGGTTAGGATTAGGGGACGGATGAGGTTCAGGCTTCGGGGAAGTGTTAGGGTTAGGGTTCGGGCTAGGGTTAGGGTTAGTGTTAGGGGACGGGGAGGGTTTAGGGTCCAGTTGAGGGTACGACAACGCTTTAGGGGGAGCGTACGTGTGAGGGCGTGGGTTAGTGTTAGCGTACGGGTTAGGATTAGGGGACGGGTGAGGGTCAGGCTTCGGGGAAGGGTTAGGGTTAGGGTTCGGGCTAGGGTTAGGGTTAGGGGACGGGGACGGTTTAGGGTCCAGGTGACGGTACGACAACGCTTTAGGGGGAGCGTACGAGTGAGGGCGTGGGTTAGTGTTAGCGTAGGGGTTAGGATTAGGGGACGGGTGAGGGTCAGGCTTCGGGGAAGGGTTAGGGTTAGGTTCGGGCTAGGGTTAGGGTTAGGGGACGGGGAGGGTTTAGGGTCCAGGTGAGGGTACGACAACGCTTTAGGGGGAGCGTACGTGTGAGGGCGCGGGTTAGTGTTAGCGTACGGGTTAGGATTAGGGGACGGGTGAGGGTCAGGCTTCGGGGAAGGGTTAGGGTTAGGGTTCGGGCTAGGGTTAGGGTTAGGGGACGGGGAGGGTTTAGGGTCCAGGTGAGAGTACGACAACGCTTTAGGGGGAGCGTACGTGTGAGGGCGCGGGTTAGTGTTCGCGTACGGGTTAGGATTAGGGGACGGGTGAGGGTCAGGCTTCGGGGAAGGTTTAGGGTTAGGGTTCGGGCTAGGTTAGGGTTAGGGGACGGGAGGGTTTAGGGTCCAGGTGAGGGTACGACAACGCTTTAGGGGGAGCGTACGTGTGAGGGCGTGGGTTAGTGTTAGCGTACGGGTTAGGATTAGGGGACGGGTGAGGGTCAGGCTTCGGGGAAGGGTTAGGGTTAGGGTTCGGGCTAGGGTTAGGGTTAGGGGACGGGGACGGTTTAGGGTCCAGGTGACGGTACGACAACGCTTTAGGGAGAGCGTACGTGTGAGGGCGTGAGTTAGTGTTAGCGTACGGGTTAGGATTAGGGGACGGGTGAGGGTCAGGCTTCGGGGAAGGGTTAGGGTTAGGGTTCGGGCTAGGATTAGGGTTAGGGGTCGGGGAGGGTTTAGGGTCCAGGTGAGGGTACGACAGCGCTTTAGGGGGAGCGTACGAGTGAGGGCGCGGGTTAGTGTTAGCGTACGGGTTAGGATTAGGGGACGGGTGAGGGTCAGGCTTCGGGAAGGGTTAGGGTTAGTGTTCGGGCTAGGGTTAGGGTTAGGGGACGGGGAGGGTTTAGGGTCCAGGTGAGGGTACGACAACGCTTTAGGGGGAGCGTACGTGTGAGGGCGCGGGTTAGTGTTAGCATACGGGTTAGGATTAGGGGACGGGTGAGGGTCAGGCTTCGGGGAAGGTTTAGGGTTAGGGTTCGGGCTAGGGTTAGGGTTAGGGGACGGGGAGGGTTTAGGGTCCAGGTGAGGGTACGACAACGCTTTAGGGGGAGCCTACGTGTGAGGGCGCGGGTTTGTGTTAGCGTACGGGTTAGGATTAGGGGATGGGTGAGAGTCAGGCTTCGGGGAAGGGTTAGGGTTAGGGTTCGGGCTAGGGTTAGGGTTAGGGGACGGGGAGGGTTTAGGGTCCAGGTTAGGGTACGACAACGCTTTAGGGGGAGCGTACGTGTGAGGGCGCGGGTTAGTGTTAGCGTACGGGTTAGGATTAGGGGACGGGTGAGGGTCAGGCTTCGGGGAAGGGTTAGGTTTAGGGTTCGGGCTAGGGTTAGGTTTAGGGGACGGGGAGGGTTTAGGGTCCAGGTGAGGGTATGACAACGCTTTAGGGGGAGCATACGAGTGAGGGCGCGGGTCAGTGTTAGCGTACGGGTTAGGATTAGGGGACGGGTGAGGGTCAGGCTTCGGGGAAGGGTTACGGTTAGGATTTGGGGTAGGGTTAGGGTTAGGGGATGGGGAGGGTTTCGGATCCAGGTGAGGGTATGACAATGCTTTAGGGGGAGCGTACGTGTGAGGGCGCGGGTTAGTGTTAGCGTACGGGTTAGGATTAGGGGCCGGGTGAGGGTCAGGCTTCGGGGAAGGGTTACGGTTAGGGTTCGGGCTAGGGTTAGGGTTAGGGGACGGGGAGGGTTTAGGGTCTAGTTGAGGGTACGACAACGCTTTAGGGGGAGCGTACGTGTGAGGGCGCGGGTTAGTGTTAGCGTACGGGTTAGGATTAGGGGACGGATGAGGTTCAGGCTTCGGGGAAGGGTTAGGGTTAGGGTTCGGGCTAGGGTTAGGGTTAGGGTTAGGGGTCGGGGACGGTTTAGGGTCCAGGTGACGGTACGACAACGCTTTAGGGGGAGCGTACGTGTGAGGGCGTGGGTTAGTGTTAGCGTAGGGGTTAGGATTAGGGGACGGGTGAGGGTCAGGCTTCGGGGAAGGGTTAGGGTTAGGGTTCGGGCTAGGGTTAGGGTTAGGGGACGGGGAGGGTTTAGGGTCCTGGTGAGGGTACGACAACGCTTTAGGGGGAGCGTACGTGTGAGGGCGCGGGTTAGTGTTAGCATACGGGTTAGGATTAGGGGACGGGTGGGGGTCAGGCTTCGGGGAAGGGTTAGGGTTAGCGTTCGGGCTAGGGTTAGGGTTAGGGGACGGGGAGGGTTTAGGGTCCAGTTGAGGGTACGACAACGCTTTAGGGGGAGCGTACGTGTGAGGGCGCGGGTTAGTGTTAGCGTACGGGTTAGGATTAGGGGACGGGTGAGGGTCAGGCTTCGGGGAAGGGTTAGGGTTAGGGTTCAGGCTAGGGTTAGTGTTAGGGGACGGGGACCGTTTAGGGTCCAGGTGACGGTACGACAACGCTTTAGGGAGAGCGTACGTGTGAGGGCGTGGGTTAGTGTTAGCGTACGGGTTAGGATTAGGGGACGGGTGAGGGTCAGGCTTCGGGGAAGGGTTAGGGTTAGGGTTCGGGCTAGGGTTAGGGTTAGGGGACGGGGAGGGTTTAGGGTCCAGGTGAGGGTACGACAACGCTTTAGGGGGAGCGTACGTGTGAGGGCGTGGGTTAGTGTTAGCGTAGGGGTTAGGATTAGGGGACGGGTGAGGGTCAGGCTTCCGGGAAGGATTAGGGCTAGGGTTCGGGCTAGGGTTAGGGTTAGGGGACGGGGAGGGCTTAGGGTCCAGGTGAGGGTACGACAACGCTTTAGGGGGAGCGTACGTGTGAGGGCGCGGGTTAGTGTTAGCGTACGGGTTAGGATTAGGGGACGGGTGAGGGTCAGGCTTCGGAGAAGGGTTAGGGTTAGGGTTCGGGCTAGGGTTAGGGTTAGGGGACGTGGAGGGTTTTGGGTCCATTTGAGGGTACGACAACGCTTTAGGGGGAGCGTACGTGTGAGAGCGCGGGTTAGTGTTAGCGTACGGGTTACGATTAGGGGACGGGTGAGGGTCAGGCTTCGGGGAAGGGTTAGGATTAGGGTTCGGGCTAGGGTTAGGGTTAGGGGACGGGGACGATTTAGGGTCCAGGTGACGGTACGACAACGCTTTAGGGAGAGCGTACGTGTGAGGGCGTGAGTTAGTGTTAGCGTACGGGTTAGGATTAGGGGACGGGTGAGGGTCAGGCTTCGGGGAAGGGTTAGGGTTAGGGTTCGGGCTAGGGTTAGGGTTAGGGGACGGGGACGGTTTAGGGTCCAGGTGACGGTACGACAACGCTTTAGGGGGAGCGTACGTGTGAGGGCGTGGGTTAGTCTTAGCGTAGGGGTTAGGATTAGGGGACGGGTGAGGGTCAGGCTTCGGGGAAGGGTTAGGGTTAGGGTTCGGGCTAGGGTTAGTGTTAGGGGACGGGGAGGGTTTAGGGTCCAGGTGAGGGTACGACAACGCTTTAGGGGGAGCGTACGTGTGAGGGCGCGGGTTAGTGTTAGCATACGGGTTAGGATTAGGGGACGGGTGGGGGTCAGGCTTCGGGGAAGGGTTAGGGTTAGGGTTCGGGCTAGGGTTAGGGTTAGGGGACGGGGAGGGTTTAGGGTCCATTTGAGGGTACGACAACGCTTTAGGGGGAGCGTACGTGTGAGAGCGCGGGTTAGTGTTAGCGTACGGGTTACGATTAGTGGACGGGTGAGGGTCAGGCTTCGGGGAAGGGTTAGGATTAGGGTTCGGGCTAGGGTTAGGGTTAGGGGACGGGGACGATTTAGGGTCCAGGTGACGGTACGACAACGCTTTAGGGAGAGCGTACGTGTGAGGGCGTGAGTTAGTGTTAGCGTACGGGTTAGGATTAGGGGACGGATGAGGGTCAGGCTTCGGGGAAGGGTTAGGGTTAGGGTTCGGGCTAGGGTTAGGGTTAGGGGACGGGGAGGGTTTAGGGTCCAGGTGAGGGTACGACAACGCTTTAGGGGGAGCGTACGTGTGAGGGCGCGGGTTAGTGTTAGCGTACGGGTTAGGATTAGGGGACGGGTGAGGGTCAGGCTTCGGGGAAGGGTTAGGGTTAGGGTTCGGGCTAGGGTTAGGGTTAGGGGACGGGGAGCGTTTAGGGTCCAGGTGAGGGTACGACAACGCTTTAGGGGGAGCCTACGTGTGAGGGCGCGGGTTAGTGTTAGCGTACGGGTTAGGATTAGGGGACGGATGAGGTTCAGGCTTCGGGGAAGGGTTAGGGTTAGGGTTCGGGCTAGGGTTAGGGTTAGGGTTAGGGGACGGGGAGGGTTTAGGGTCCAGTTGAGGGTTCGACAACGCTTTAGGGGAAGCGTACGTGTGAGGGCGTGGGTTAGTGTTAGCGTACGGGTTAGGATTAGGGTACGGGTGAGGGTCAGGCTTCGGGGAAGGGTTAGGGTTAGGGTTCGGGCTAGGGTTAGGGTTAGGGGACGGGGACGGTTTAGGGTCCAGGTGACGGTACGACAACGCTTTAGGGGGAGCGTACGTGTGAGGGCGTGGGTTAGTCTTAGCGTAGGGGTTAGGATTAGGGGACGGGTGAGGGTCAGGCTTCGGGGAAGGGTTAGGGTTAGGGTTCGGGCTAGGGTTAGGGTTAGGGGATGGGGAGGGTTTAGGGTCCAGGTGAGGGTACGACAACGCTTTAGGGGGAGCGTACGTGTGAGGGCGCGGGTTAGTGTTAGCATACGGGTTAGGATTAGGGGACGGGTGGGGGTCAGGCTTCGGGGAAGGGTTAGGGTTAGGGTTCGGGCTAGGGTTAGGGTTAGGGGACGGGGAGGGTTTAGGGTCCAGTTGACGGTACGACAACGCTTTAGGGGGAGCGTACGTGTGAGGGCGCGGGTTAGTGTTAGCGTACGGGTTAGGATTAGGGGACGGGGGAGGGTCAGGCTTCGGGGAAGGTTTAGGGTTAGGGTTCGGGCTAGGGTTAGGGTTAGGGGACGGGGAGGGTTTAGGGTCCAGGTGAGGGTACGACAACGCTTTAGGGGGAGCGTACGTGTGAGGGCGCGTGTTTGTGTTAGCGTACGGGTTAGGATTAGGGGATGGGTGAGGGTCAGGCTTCGGGGAAGGGTTAGGGTTAGGGTTCGGGCTAGGGTTAGGGTTAGGGGACGGGGAGGGTTTAGGGTCCAGGTGAGGGTACGACAACGCTTTAGGGGGAGCATACGTGTGAGGGCGTGGGTCAGTGTTAGCGTACGGGTTAGGATTAGGGGACGGGTGAGGGTCAGGCTTCGGGGAAGGGTTAGGGTTAGGGTTTGGGGTAGGGTTAGGGTTAGGGGATGGGGAGGGTTTCGGGTACAGGTGAGGGTATGACAATGCTTTAGGGGGAGCGTACGTGTGAGGGCGCGGGTTAGTGTTAGCGTACGGGTTAGGATTAGGGGCCGGGTGAGTGTCAGGCTTCGGGGAAGGGTTAGGGTTAGGGTTCGGACTAGGGTTAGGGTTAGGGGACGGGGACGATTTAGGGTCCAGGTGACGGTACGACAACGCTTTAGGGAGAGCGTACGTGTGAGGGCGTGGGTTAGTGTTAGCGTACGGGTTAGGATTAGGGGACGGGTGAGGGTCAGCCTTCGGGGAAGGGTTAGGGTTAGGGTTCGGGCTAGGGTTAGGGTTAGGGGACGGGGAGGGTTTAGGGTCCAGGTGAGGGTACGACAACGCTTTAGGGGGAGCGTACGTGTGAGGGCGCGGGTTAGTGTTAGCGTACGGGTTAGGATTACGGGACGGGTGAGGATCAGGCTTCAGGGAAGTATTAGGGTTAGGGTTCGGGCTAGGGTTAGGGTTAGGGGACGGGGAGGGTTTAGGGTCCAGGTGAGGGTAAGACAACGCTTTAGGGGGAGCGTACGTGTGAGGGCGCGGGTTAGTGTTAGCGTACGGGTTAGGATTAGGGGACGGGTGAGGTTCAGGCTTCGGGGAAGGGTTAGGGTTAGGGTTCGGGCTAGGGTTAGGGTTAGGGGACGGGGAGGGTTTAGGGTCGAGGTGAGGGTACGACAACGCTTTAGGGGGAGCGTACTTGTGAGGGCGCAGGTTAGTGTTAGCATACGGGTTAGGATTAGGGGACGGGTGGGGGTCAGGCTTCGGGGAAGGGTTAGGGTTAGGGTTCGGGCTAGGGTTAGGGTTAGTGGACGGGGCGGGTTTAGGGTCCAGTTGAGGGTACGACAACGCTTTAGGGGGAGCGTACGTGTGAGGGCGCAGGTTAGTGTTAGCGTACGGGTTAGGATTAGGGGACGGGTGAGGGTCAGGCTTCGGGGAAGTGTTAGGGTTAGGGTTCGGGCTAGGGTTAGGGTTAGGGGACGGGGAAGGTTTAGGGTCCAGGTGATGGTACGACAACGCTTTAGGGAGAGCGTACGTGTGAGGGCGTGAGTTAGTGTTAGCGTACAGGTTAGGATTAGGGGACGGGTGAGGGTCAGGCTTCGGAGAAGGGTTAGGGTTAGGGTTCGGGCTAGGGTTAGGGTTAGGGGACGGGGAGGGTTTAGGGTCCAGGTGAGGGTACGACAACGCTTTAGGGGGAGCGTACGTGTGAGGGCGCGGGTTAGTGTTCGCGTACGGGTTAGGATTAGGGGACGGGTGAGGGTCAGGCTTCGGGGAAGGGTTAGGGTTAGGGTTCGGGCTAGGGTTAGGGTTAGGGGACGGGGAGCGTTTAGGGTCCAGGAGAGGGTACGACAGCGCTTTAGGGGGAGCGTACGAGTGAGGGCGCGGGTTAGTGTTAGCGTACGGGTTAGGATTAGGGGCCGGGTGAGGGTCAGGCTTCGGGGAAGGGTTACGGTTAGGGTTCGGGCTAGGGTTAGGGTTAGGGGACGGGGAGGGTTTAGGGTCCAGTTGAGGGTACGACAACGCTTTAGGGGGAGCGTACGTGTGAGGGCGCGGGTTAGTGTTAGCGTACGGGTTAGGATTAGGGGACGGATGAGGTTCAGGCTTCGGGGAAGGGTTAGGGTTAGGGTTCGGGCTAGGGTTAGGGTTAGGGTTAGGGGACGGGGACGGTTTAGGGTCCAGGTGACGGTACGACAACGCTTTAGGGGGAGCGTACGTGTGAGGGCGTGGGTTAGTGTTAGCGTAGGGGTTAGGATTAGGGGACGGGTGAGGGTCAGGCTTCGGGGAAGGGTTAGGGTTAGGGTTCGGGCTAGGGTTAGGGTTAGGGGACGGGGAGGGTTTAGGGTCCTGGTGAGGGTACGACAACGCTTTAGGGGGAGCGTACGTGTGAGGGCGCGGGTTAGTGTTAGCATACGGGTTAGGATTAGGGGACGGGTGGGGGTCAGGCTTCGGGGAAGGGTTAGGGTTAGCGTTCGGGCTAGGGTTAGGGTTAGGGGACGGGGAGGGTTTAGGGTCCAGTTGAGGGTACGACAACGCTTTAGGGGGAGCGTACGTGTGAGGGCGCGGGTTAGTGTTAGCGTACGGGTTAGGATTAGGGGACGGGTGAGGGTCAGGCTTCGGGGAAGGGTTAGGGTTAGGGTTCGGGCTAGGGTTAATGTTAGGGGACGGGGACCGTTTAGGGTCCAGGTGACGGTACGACAACGCTTTAGGGAGAGCGTACGTGTGAGGGCGTGGGTTAGTGTTAGCGTACGGGTTAGGATTAGGGGACGGGTGAGGGTCAGGCTTCGGGGAAGGGTTAGGGTTAGGGTTCGGGCTAGGGTTAGGGTTAGGGGACGGGGAGGGTTTAGGGTCCAGGTGAGGGTACGACAACGCTTTAGGGGGAGCGTACGTGTGAGGGCGTGGGTTAGTGTTAGCGTAGGGGTTAGGATTAGGGGACGGGTGAGGGTCAGGCTTCCGGGAAGGATTAGGGCTAGGGTTCGGGCTAGGGTTAGGGTTAGGGGACGGGGAGGGCTTAGGGTCCAGGTGAGGGTACGACAACGCTTTAGGGGGAGCGTACGTGTGAGGGCGCGGGTTAGTGTTAGCGTACGGGTTAGGATTAGGGGACGGGTGAGGGTCAGGCTTCGGAGAAGGGTTAGGGTTAGGGTTCGGGCTAGGGTTAGGGTTAGGGGACGTGGAGGGTTTTGGGTCCATTTGAGGGTACGACAACGCTTTAGGGGGAGCGTACGTGTGAGAGCGCGGGTTAGTGTTAGCGTACGGGTTACGATTAGGGGACGGGTGAGGGTCAGGCTTCGGGGAAGGGTTAGGATTAGGGTTCGGGCTAGGGTTAGGGTTAGGGGACGGGGACGATTTAGGGTCCAGGTGACGGTACGACAACGCTTTAGGGAGAGCGTACGTGTGAGGGCGTGAGTTAGTGTTAGCGTACGGGTTAGGATTAGGGGACGGATGAGGGTCAGGCTTCGGGGAAGGGTTAGGGTTAGGGTTCGGGCTAGGGTTAGGGTTAGGGGACGGGGAGGGTTTAGGGTCCAGGTGAGGGTACGACAACGCTTTAGGGGGAGCGTACGTGTGAGGGCGCGGGTTAGTGTTAGCGTACGGGTTAGGATTAGGGGACGGGTGAGGGTCAGGCTTCGGGGAAGGGTTACGGTTAGGGTTCGGGCTAGGGTTAGGGTTAGGGGACGGGGAGCGTTTAGGGTCCAGGTGAGGGTACGACAACGCTTTAGGGGGAGCGTACGTGTGAGGGCGCGGGTTAGTGTTAGCGTACGAGTTAGGATTAGGGGACGGATGAGGTTCAGGCTTCGGGGAAGGGTTAGGGTTAGGGTTCGGGCTAGGGTTAGGGTTAGGGTTAGGGGACGGGGAGGGTTTAGGGTCCAGTTGCGGGTTCGACAACGCTTTAGGGGAAGCGTACGTGTGAGGGCGTGGGTTAGTGTTAGCGTACGGGTTAGGATTAGGGGACGGGTGAGGGTCAGGCTTCGGGGAAGGGTTAGGGTTAGGGTTCGGGCTAGGGTTAGGGTTAGGGGACGGGGACGGTTTAGGGTCCAGGTGACGGTACGACAACGCTTTAGGGGGAGCGTACGTGTGAGGGCGTGGGTTAGTCTTAGCGTAGGGGTTAGGATTAGGGGACGGGTGAGGGTCAGGCTTCGGGGAAGGGTTAGGGTTAGGGTTCGGGCTAGGGTTAGTGTTAGGGGACGGGGAGGGTTTAGGGTCCAGGTGAGGGTACGACAACGCTTTAGGGGGAGCGTACGTGTGAGGGCGCGGGTTAGTGTTAGCATACGGGTTAGGATTAGGGGACGGGTGGGGGTCAGGCTTCGGGGAAGGGTTAGGGTTAGGGTTCGGGCTAGGGTTAGGGTTAGGGGACGGGGAGGGTTTAGGGTCCATTTGAGGGTACGACAACGCTTTAGGGGGAGCGTACGTGTGAGAGCGCGGGTTAGTGTTAGCGTACGGGTTACGATTAGTGGACGGGTGAGGGTCAGGCTTCGGGGAAGGGTTAGGATTAGGGTTCGGGCTAGGGTTAGGGTTAGGGGACGGGGACGATTTAGGGTCCAGGTGACGGTACGACAACGCTTTAGGGAGAGCGTACGTGTGAGGGCGTGAGTTAGTGTTAGCGTACGGGTTAGGATTAGGGGACGGATGAGGGTCAGGCTTCGGGGAAGGGTTAGGGTTAGGGTTCGGGCTAGGGTTAGGGTTAGGGGACGGGGAGGGTTTAGGGTCCAGGTGAGGGTACGACAACGCTTTAGGGGGAGCGTACGTGTGAGGGCGCGGGTTAGTGTTAGCGTACGGGTTAGGATTAGGGGACGGGTGAGGGTCAGGCTTCGGGGAAGGGTTAGGGTTAGGGTTCGGGCTAGGGTTAGGGTTAGGGGACGGGGAGCGTTTAGGGTCCAGGTGAGGGTACGACAACGCTTTAGGGGGAGCCTACGTGTGAGGGCGCGGGTTAGTGTTAGCGTACGGGTTAGGATTAGGGGACGGATGAGGTTCAGGCTTCGGGAAGGGTTAGAGTTAGGGTTCGGGCTAGGGTTAGGGTTAGGGTTAGGGGACGGGGAGGGTTTAGGGTCCAGTTGAGGGTTCGACAACGCTTTAGGGGAAGCGTACGTGTGAGGGCGTGGGTTAGTGTTAGCGTACGGGTTAGGATTAGGGTACGGGTGAGGGTCAGGCTTCAGGGAAGGGTTAGGGTTAGGGTTCGGGCTAGGGTTAGGGTTAGGGGACGGGGACGGTTTAGGGTCCAGGTGACGGTACGACAACGCTTTAGGGGGAGCGTACGTGTGAGGGCGTGGGTTAGTCTTAGCGTAGGGGTTAGGATTAGGGGACGGGTGAGGGTCAGGCTTCGGGGAAGGGTTAGGGTTAGGGTTCGGGCTAGGGTTAGGGTTAGGGGATGGGGAGGGTTTAGGGTCCAGGTGAGGGTACGACAACGCTTTAGGGGGAGCGTACGTGTGAGGGCGCGGGTTAGTGTTAGCATACGGGTTAGGATTAGGGGACGGGTGGGGGTCAGGCTTCAGGGAAGGGTTAGGGTTAGGGTTCGGGCTAGGGTTAGGGTTAGGGGACGGGGAGGGTTTAGGGTCCAGTTGACGGTACGACAACGCTTTAGGGGGAGCGTACGTGTGAGGGCGCGGGTTAGTGTTAGCGTACGGGTTAGTATTAGGGGACGGGTGAGGGTCAGGCTTCGGGGAAGGGTTAGGGTTAGGGTTCGGGCTAGGGTTAGGGTTAGGGGACGGGGTGGGTTTAGGGTCCAGGTGAGGGTACGACAACGCTTTAGGGGGAGCGTACGTGTGAGGGCGCGGGTTTGTGTTAGCGTACGGGTTAGGATTAGGGGATGGGTGAGGGTCAGGCTTTGGGGAAGGGTTAGGGTTAGGGTTCGGGCTAGGGTTAGGGTTAGGGGACGGGGAGGGTTTAGGGTCCAGGTGAGGGTACGACAACGCTTTAGGGGGAGCGTACGTGTGAGGGCGCGGGTTAGTGTTAGCGTACGTGTTAGGATTAGGGGACGGGTGAGGGTCAGGCTTCGGGGAAGGGTTAGGGTTAGGGTTCGGGCTAGGGTTAGGTTTAGGGGACGGGGAGGGTTTAGGGTCCAGGTGAGGGTACGACAACGCTTTAGGGGGAGCATACGTGTGAGGGCGCGGGTCAGTGTTAGCGTACGGGTTAGGATTAGGGGACGGGTGAGGGTCAGGCTTCGGGGAAGGGTTAGGGTTAGGGTTCGGGCTAGGGTTAGGGTTAGGGGACGGGGACGGTTTAGGGTCCAGGTGAGGGTACGACAACGCTTTAGGGGGAGCGTACGTGTGAGGGCGCGGGTTAGTGTTAGCGTACGGGTTAGGATTAGGGGACGGGGGAGGGTCAGGCTTCGGGGAAGGTTTAGGGTTAGGGTTCAGGCTAGGGTTAGGGTTAGGGGACGGGGAGGGTTTAGGGTCCAGGTGAGGGTACGACAACGCTTTAGGGGGAGCGTACGTGTGAGGGCGCGTGTTTGTGTTAGCGTACGGGTTAGGATTAGGGGATGGGTGAGGGTCAGGCTTCGGGGAAGGGTTAGGGTTAGGGTTCGGGCTAGGGTTAGGGTTAGGGGACGGGGAGGGTTTAGGGTCCAGGTGAGGGTACGACAACGCTTTAGGGGGAGCGTACGTGTGAGGGCGCGGGTTAGTGTTAGCGTACGGGTTAGGATTAGGGGACGGGTGAGGGTCAGGCTTCGGGGAAGGGTTAGGGTTAGGGTTCGGGCTAGGGTTAGGTTTAGGGGACGGGGAGGGTTTAGGGTCCAGGTGAGGGTACGACAACGCTTTAGGGGGAGCATACGTGTGAGGGCGTGGGTCAGTGTTAGCGTACGGGTTAGGATTAGGGGACGGGTGAGGGTCAGGCTTCGGGGAAGGGTTAGGGTTAGGGTTTGGGGTAGGGTTAGGGTTAGGGGATGGGGAGGGTTTCGGGTACAGGTGAGGGTATGACAATGCTTTAGGGGGAGCGTACGTGTGAGGGCGCGGGTTAGTGTTAGCGTACGGGTTAGGATTAGGGGCCAGGTGAGTGTCAGGCTTCGGGGAAGGGTTAGGGTTAGGGTTCGGACTAGGGTTAGGGTTAGGGGACGGGGACGATTTAGGGTCCAGGTGACGGTACGACAACGCTTTAGGGAGAGCGTACGTGTGAGGGCGTGGGTTAGTGTTAGCGTACGGGTTAGGATTAGGGGACGGGTGAGGGTCAGCCTTCGGGGAAGGGTTAGGGTTAGGGTTCGGGCTAGGGTTAGGGTTAGGGGACGGGGAGGGTTTAGGGTCCAGGTGAGGGTACGACAACGCTTTAGGGGGAGCGTACGTGTGAGGGCGCGGGTTAGTGTTAGCGTACGGGTTAGGATTACGGGACGGGTGAGGGTCAGGCTTCAGGGAAGTATTAGGGTTAGGGTTCGGGCTAGGGTTAGGGTTAGGGGACGGGGAGGGTTTAGGGTCCAGGTGAGGGTAAGACAACGCTTTAGGGGGAGCGTACGTGTGAGGGCGCGGGTTAGTGTTAGCGTACGGGTTAGGATTAGGGGACGGGTGAGGTTCAGGCTTCGGGGAAGGGTTAGGGTTAGGGTTCGGGCTAGGGTTAGGGTTAGGGGACGGGGAGGGTTTAGGGTCGAGGTGAGGGTACGACAACGCTTTAGGGGGAGCGTACTTGTGAGGGCGCAGGTTAGTGTTAGCATACGGGTTAGGATTAGGGGACGGGTGGGGGTCAGGCTTCGGGGAAGGGTTAGGGTTAGGGTTCGGGCTAGGGTTAGGATTAGTGGACGGGGCGGGTTTAGGGTCCAGTTGAGGGTACGACAACGCTTTAGGGGGAGCGTACGTGTGAGGGCGCAGGTTAGTGTTAGCGTACGGGTTAGGATTAGGGGACGGGTGAGGGTCAGGCTTCGGGGAAGTGTTAGGGTTAGGGTTCGGGCTAGGGTTAGGGTTAGGGGACGGGGAAGGTTTAGGGTCCAGGTGATGGTACGACAACGCTTTAGGGAGAGCGTACGTGTGAGGGCGTGAGTTAGTGTTAGCGTACAGGTTAGGATTAGGGGACGGGTGAGGGTCAGGCTTCGGAGAAGGGTTAGGGTTAGGGTTCGGGCTAGGGTTAGGGTTAGGGGACGGGGAGGGTTTAGGGTCCAGGTGAGGGTACGACAACGCTTTAGGGGGAGCGTACGTGTGAGGGCGCGGGTTAGTGTTCGCGTACGGGTTAGGATTAGGGGACGGGTGAGGGTCAGGCTTCGGGGAAGGGTTAGGGTTAGGGTTCGGGCTAGGGTTAGGGTTAGGGGACGGGGAGCGTTTAGGGTCCAGGAGAGGGTACGACAGCGCTTTAGGGGGAGCGTACGAGTGAGGGCGCGGGTTAGTGTTAGCGTACGGGTTAGGATTAGGGGACAGGTGAGGGTCAGGCTTCGGGGAAGGGTTAGGGTTAGTGTTCGGGCTAGGGTTAGTGTTAGGGGACGGGGAGGGTTTAGGGTCCAGGTGAGGGTACGACAACGCTTTAGGGGGAGCGTACGTGTGAGGGCACGGGTTAGTGTTAGCGTACAAGTTAGGATTAGGGGACGGATGAGGGTCAGGCTTCGGGGAAGGGTTAGGGTTAGGGTTCGGGCTAGGGTTAGGGTTAGGGTTAGGGGACGGGGAGGGTTTAGGGTCCAGTTGAGGGTACGACAACGCTTTAGGGGGAGCGTACGTGTGAGGGCGTGGGTTAGTGTTAGCGTACTGGTTAGGATTAGGGGACGGGTGAGGGTCAGGCTTCGGGGAAGGGTTAGGGTTAGGGTTCGGGCTAGGGTTAGGGTTAGGGGACGGGGACGGTTTAGGGTCCAGGTGACGGTACGACAACGCTTTAGGGGGAGCGTACGTGTGAGGGCGTGGGTTAGTGTTAGCGTAGGGGTTAGGATTAGGGGACGGGTGAGGGTCAGGCTTCGGGGAAGGGTTAGGGTTAGGGTTCGGGCTAGGGTTAGGGTTAGGGGACGGGGAGGGTTTAGGGTCCAGGTGAGTGTACGACAACGCTTTAGGGGGAGCGTACGTGTGAGGGCGCGGGTGATTGTTAGCGTACGGGTTAGGATTAGGGGACGGGTGAGGGTCAGGCTTCGGGGAAGGTTTAGGGTTAGGGTTCGGGCTAGGGTTAGGGTTAGGGGACGGGGAGGGTTTAGGGTCCAGGTGAGGGTATGACAACGCTTTAGGGGGAGCGTACGTGTGAGGGCGCGGGTTAGTGTTAGCGTACGGGTTAGGATTAGGGGACGGGTGAGGGTCAGGCTTCGGGGAAGGGTTAGGGTTAGGGTTCGGGCTAGGGTTAGGGTTAGGAGACGGGGACGGTTTAGGGTCCAGGTGACGGTACGACAACGCTTTAGGGAGAGCGTACGTGTGAGGGCGTGAGTTAGTGTTAGCGTACGGGTTAGGATTAGGGGACGGGTGAGGGTCAGGCTTCGGGGAAGGGTTAGGGTTAGGGTTCGGGCTAGGGTTAGGGTTAGGGGTCGGGGAGGGTTTAGGGTCCAGGTGAGGGTACGACAACGCTTTAGGGGGAGCGTACGTGTGAGGGCGCAGGTTAGTGTTAGTGTACGGGTTAGGATTAGGGGACGGGTGAGGGTCAGGCTTCGGGGAAGGGTTAGGGTTAGGGTTCGGGCTAGGGTTAGTGTTAGGGGACAGGGACCGTTTAGGGTCCAGGTGACGGTACGGCAACGCTTTAGGGAGAGCGTACGTGTGAGGGCGTGGGTTAGTGTTCGCGTACGGGTTAGGATTAGGGGACGGGTGAGGGTCAGGCTTCGGGGAAGGGTTAGGGTTAGGGTTCGGACTAGGGTTAGGGTTAGGGGATGGGGAGGGTTTAGGGTTCAGGTGAGGGTACGACAACGCTTTAAGGGGAGCGTACGTGTGAGGGCGCGGGTTAGTGTTAGCGTAGGGGTTACGATTAGGGGACGGGTGAGGGTCAGGCTTCGGGGAAGGGTTAGGATTAGGGTTCGGGCTAGGGT
Organism: Stenella coeruleoalba; assembly: GCF_951394435.1. Taxonomy (NCBI): domain Eukaryota; kingdom Metazoa; phylum Chordata; class Mammalia; order Artiodactyla; family Delphinidae; genus Stenella; species Stenella coeruleoalba. The sequence goes on along the minus strand of NC_137156.1, from coordinate 24,088,347 downwards.
TAGGGTTAGGGGACGGGGACGGTTTAGGGTCCAGGTGACGGTACGAGAACGCTTTAGGGAGAGCGTACGGGTGAAGGTCAGGCTTCGGGGAAGGGTTAGGATTAGGGTTCGGGCTAGGGTTAGGGTTAGGGGACGGGGACGGTTTAGGGTCCAGGTGACGGTACGACAACGCTTTAGGGAGAGCGTACGTGTGAGGGCGCGGGTTAGTGTTAGCGTACGGGTTAAGATTAGGGGACGGGTGAGGGTCAGGCTTCGGGGAAGGGTTAGGGTTAGAGTTAGGGGACGGGGAGGGTTTAGGGTCTAGGTGAGGGTACGACAACGCTTTAGGGGGAGCGTACGTGTGAGGGCACGGGTTAGTGTTAGCGTACAAGTTAGGATTAGGGGACGGATGAGGGTCAGGCTTCGGGGAAGGGTTAGGGTTAGGGTTCGGGCTAGGGTTAGGGTTAGGGTTAGGGGACGGGGAGGGTTTAGGGTCCAGTTGAGGGTACGACAACGCTTTAGGGGGAGCGTACGTGTGAGGGCGTGGGTTAGTGTTAGCGTACTGGTTAGGATTAGGGGACGGGTGAGGGTCAGGCTTCGGGGAAGGGTTAGGGTTAGGGTTCGGGCTAGGGTTAGGGTTAGGGGACGGGGACGGTTTAGGGTCCAGGTGACGGTACGACAACGCTTTAGGGGGAGCGTACGTGTGAGGGCGTGGGTTAGTGTTAGCGTAGGGGTTAGGATTAGGGGACGGGTGACGGTCAGGCTTCGGGGAAGGGTTAGGGTTAGGGTTCGGGCTAGGGTTAGGGTTAGGGGACGGGGAGGGTTTAGGGTCCAGGTGAGTGTACGACAACGCTTTAGGGGGAGCGTACGTGTGAGGGCGCGGGTGATTGTTAGCGTACGGGTTAGGATTAGGGGACGGGTGAGGGTCAGGCTTCGGGGAAGTTTTAGGGTTAGGGTTCGGGCTAGGGTTAGGGTTAGGGGTCGGGGAGGGTTTAGGGTCCAGGTGAGGGTACGACAACGCTTTAGGGGGAGCGTACGTGTGAGGGCGCAGGTTAGTGTTAGTGTACGGGTTAGGATTAGGGGACGGGTGAGGGTCAGGCTTCGGGGAAGGGTTAGGGTTAGGGTTCGGGCTAGGGTTAGTGTTAGGGGACGGGGACCGTTTAGGGTCCAGGTGACGGTACGGCAACGCTTTAGGGAGAGCGTACGTGTGAGGGCGTGGGTTAGTGTTAGCGTACGGGTTAGGATTAGGGGACGGGTGAGGGTCAGGCTTCGGGGAAGGGTTAGGGTTAGGGTTCGGACTAGGGTTAGGGTTAGGGGACGGGGAGGGTTTAGGGTCCAGGTGAGGGTACGACAACGCTTTAGGGGGAGCGTACGTGTGAGGGCGCGGGTTAGTGTTAGCGTACGGGTTAGGATTAGGGGACGGGTGAGGGTCAGGCTTCGGGGAAGGGTTAGGGTTAGGGTTAGGGGACGGGGAGGGTTTAGGGTCCAGGTGAGGGTACGACAACGCTTTAGAGGGAGCGTACATGTGAGGGCGTGGGTTAGTGTTAGCGTACTGGTTAGGATTAGGGGACGGGTGAGTGTCAGGCTTCGGGGAAGGGTTAGGGTTAGGGTTTTGGCTAGGGTTAGGTTAGGGGATGGGGAGGGTTTAGGGTCCAGGTGAGGGTACGACAACGCTTTAGGGGTAGCGTACGTGTGAGGGCGCGGGTTAGTGTTAGCGTACGGGTTAGGATTAGGGGACGGGTGAGGGTCAGGCTTCGGGGAAGCATTAGGGTTAGGGTTCGGGCTAGGGTTAGGGTTAGGGGACGGGGAGGGTTTAGGGTTCAGGTGAGGGTACGACAACGCTTTAAGGGGAGCGTACGTGTGAGGGCGCGGGATAGTGTTAGCGTACGGGTTACGATTAGGGGACGGGTGAGGGTCAGGCTTCGGGGAAGGGTTAGGATTCGGGTTCGGGCTAGGGTTAGGGTTAGGGGACGGGGACGGTTTAGGGTCCAGGTGACGGTACGACAACGCTTTAGGGAGAGCGTACGTGTGAGGGCGCGGGTTAGTGTTAGCGTACGGGTTAAGATTAGGGGACGGGTGAGGGTCAGGCTTCGGGGAAGGGTTAGGGTTAGAGTTAGGGGACGGGGAGGGTTTAGGGTCTAGGTGAGGGTACGACAACGCTTTAGGGGGAGCATACGTATGAGGGCGCGGGTTAGTGTTAGTGTACGAGTTAGGATTAGGGGACGGGTGAGGGTCAGGCTTGAGGGAAGTGTTAGGGTTAGGGTTCGGGCTAGGGTTAGGGTTAGGGAACGGGGACGGTTTAGGGTCCAGGTGACGGTACAACAACGCTTTAGGGGGAGCGTACGTGTGAGGGCGCGGGTTAGTGTTAGCGTACGGGTTAGGATTAGGGGACGGGTGAGGGTCAGGCTTCGGGGAAGGGTTAGGGTTAGGGTTCGGGCTAGGGTTAGGGTTAGGGGACGGGGAGGGTTTAGGGTCCAGGTGAGAGTACAACAACGCTTTAGGGGGAGCGTACGTGTGAGGGCGCGGGTTAGTGTTAGCGTACGGGTTAGGATTAGGGGACGGGTGAGGGTCAGGCTTCGGGGAAGCGTTAGGGTTAGGGTTCGGGCTAGGGTTAGGTTTAGGGTACGGGGACGGTTTAGGGTCCAGGTGAGGGTACGACAACGCTTTAGGGGGAGCGTACGTGTGAGGGCGCGGGTTAGTGTTAGCGTACTGGTTAGGATTAGGGGACGGGTGAGGGTCAGGCTTCGGGGAAGGGTTAGGGTTAGGGTTCGGACTAGGGTTAGGGGACGGGGACGGTTTAGGGTCCAGGTGAGGGTACGACAACGCTTTAGGGGGAGCGTACGTGTGAGGGCACGGGTTAGTGTTAGCGTACTGGTTACGATTAGGGGACGGGTGAGGGTCAGGCTTCGGGGAAGGGTTAGGGTTAGGGTTCGGACTAGGGTTAGGGGACGGGGACGGTTTAGGGTTAGGGTTAGGGTTAGGGTTAGGGGACGGGGAGGGTTTAGGGTCCAGGTGAGGGTACGACAACGCTTTAGGGGGAGCGTACGTGTGAGGGCGCGGGTTAGTGTTAGCGTACGGGTTAGGATTAGGGGACGGGTGAGGGTCAGGCTTCGGGGAAGGGTTAGGGTTAGGGTTCGGGCTAGGGTTAGGGTTAGGGGACGGGGAGGGTTTAGGGTCCAGGTGAGGGTACGACAACGCTTTAGTGGGAGCGTACGTGTGAGGGCGCAGGTTATTGTTAGCATACGGGTTAGGATTAGGGGACGGGTTAGGGTCAGGCTTCGGGGAAGGGTTAGGTTTAGGGTTCGGGCTAGGGTTAGGGTTAGGGGATGGGGAGGGTTCAGGGTCCAGGTGAGGGTACGACAACGCTTTAGGGGGAGCGTACGTGTGAGGGCGCGGGTTAGTGTTAGCGTACGGGTTAGGATTAGGGGACGGGTGAGTGTCAGGCTTCGGGGAAGGGTTAGGGTTAGGGTTCGGGCTAGGGTTAGGGTTAGGGGATGGGGAGGGTTCAGGGTCCAGGTGAGGGTACGACAACGCTTTAGGGGGAGCGTACGTGTGAGGGCGCGGGATAGTGTTAGCGTACGGGTTAGGATTAGGGGACGGGTGAGGGTCAGGCTTCGGGGAAGGGTTAGGGTTAGGGTTCGGGCTAGGGTTAGGGTTAGGGGACGGGTGAGGGTCAGGCTTCGGGGAAGGGTTAGGGTTAGGGTTCGGGCTAGGGTTAGGGTTAGGGGACGGGGAGGGTTTAGATTCCAGGTGAGGGCACGACAACGCTTTAGGGGGAGCGTACGTGTGAGGGCGCGGGTTAGTGTTAGCGTACGGGTTAGGATTAGGGGACGGGTGAGGGTCAGGCTTCGGGGAAGGGTTAGGGTTAGGGTTCGGGCTAGGGTTAGGGTTAGGGGACGGGGAGGGTTTAGGGTCCAGGTGAGGGTACGACAACGCTTTAGGGGGAGCGTACGTGTGAGGGCGCGGGTTAGTGTTAGCGTACGGGTTAGGATTAGGGGACGGGTGAGGGTCAGGCTTCGGGGAAGGGTTAGGGTTAGGGTTCGGGCTAGGGTTAGGGTTAGGGGACGGGGAGGGTTTAGGGTCCAGGTGAGGGTACGACAACGCTTTAGGGGGAGCGTACGTGTGAGGGCGCGGGTTAGTGTTAGAGTACGAGTTAGGATTAGGGGACGGGTGAGGGTCAGGCTTCGGGGAAGGGTTAGGGTTAGGGTTCGGGCTTGGGTTAGGGTTAGGGGTCGGGGAGGGTTTAGGGTCCAGGTGAGGGTACGACAACGCTTTAGGGGGAGCGTACGTGTGAGGGCGCGGGTTAGTGTTAGCGTACGGGTTAGGATTAGGGGACGGGTGAGGGTCAGGCTTCGGGGAAGGGTTAGGGTTAGGGTTCGGGCTAGGGTTAGGGTTAGGGGACGGGGAGGGTTTACGGTCCAGGTGACGGTACGACAATGCTTTAGCGAGAGCGTACGTGTGATGGCGTGCGTTAGTGTTAGCGTACGGGTTAGGAGTAGGGGACGGGTGAGGGTCAGGCTTCGGGGAAGGGTTAGGGTTAGGGTTCGGGCTAGGGTTAGGGTTAGGGGACGGGGAGGGTTTAGGGTCCAGTTGAGGGTACGACAATTCTTTAGGGGGAGCGTACGTGTGAGGGCGCGGGTTAGTGTTAGTGTACGGGTTAGGATTAGGGGACGGGTGAGGGTCAGGCTTCGGGGAAGTGTTAGTATTAGGGTTCGGGCTAGGGTTAGGGTTAGGGGACGGGGACGGTTTAGGGTCCAGGTGACGGTACGACAACGCTTTAGGGAGAGCGTACGTGTGAGGGCGTGGGTTAGTGTTAGCGTACGGGTTAGGATTAGGGGACGGGTGAGGGTCAGGCTTCGGGGAAGGGTTAGTGTTAGGGTTCGGGCTAGGGTTAGGGTTAGGGTTAGAGGACGGGGAGGGTTTAGGGTCCAGGTGAGGGTACGACAACGCTTTAGGGGGAGCGTACGTGTGAGGGCGCGGGTTAGTGTTAGCGTACGGGTTAGGATTAGGGGACGGGTGAGGGTCAGGCTTCGGGGAAGGGTTAGGGTTAGGGTTCGGGCTAGGGTTAGGGTTAGGGGACGGGGAGGGTTTAGGGTCCAGGTGAGGGTACGAGAACGCCTTAGTGGGAGCGTACGTGTGACGGCGCAGGTTATTGTTAGCATACGGGTTAGGATTAGGGGACGGGTTAGGGTCAGGCTTCGGGGAACGGTTAGGTTTAGGGTTCGGGCTAGGGTTAGGGTTAGGGGATGGGGAAGGTTCAGGGTCCAGGTGAGGGTACGACAACGCTTTAGGGGGAGCGTACGTGTGAGGGCGCGGGTTAGTGTTAGCGTACGGGTTAGGATTAGGGGACGGGTGAGTGTCAGGCTTCGGGGAAGGGTTAGGGTTAGGGTTCGGGCTAGGGTTAGGGTTAGGGGATGGGGAGGGTTCAGGGTCCAGGTGAGGGTACGACAACGCTTTAGGGGGAGCGTACGTGAGAGGGCGCGGGATAGTGTTAGCGTACGGGTTAGGATTAGGGGACGGGTGAGGGTCAGGCTTCGGGGAAGGGTTAGGGTTAGATTCGGGCTAGGGTTACGGTTAGGGGACGGGTGAGGGTCAGGCTTCGGGGAAGGGTTAGGGTTAGGGTTCGGGCTAGGGTTAGGGTTAGGGGACGGGGAGGGTTTAGCGTCCAGGTGAGGGTACGACAACTCTTTAGGGGGAGCGTACGTGTGAGGGCACGGGTTAGTGTTAGCGTACGGGTTAGGATTAGGGGACGGGTGAGGGTCAGGCTTCGGGGAAGGGTTAGGGTTAGGGTTCGGGCTAGGGTTAGGGTTAGGGGACGGGGAGGGTTTAGGGTCCAGGTGAGGGTACGACAACGCTTTAGGGGGAGCGGACGTGTGAGGGCGCGGGTTAGTGTTAGCGTACGGGTTAGGATTAGGGGACGGGTGAGGGTCAGGCTTCGGGGAAGGGTTAGGGTTAGGGTTCGGGCTAGGGTTAGGGTTAGGGGTCGGGGAGGGTTTAGGGTCCAGGTGAGGGTACGACAACGCTTTAGGGGGAGCGTACGTGTGAGGGCGCGGGTTAGTGTTAGCGTACGGGTTAGGATTAGGGGACGGGTGAGGGTCAGGCTTCGGGGAAGGGTTAGGGTTAGGGTTCGGGCTAGGCTTAGGGTTAGGGGACGGGGAGGGTTTAGGGTCCAGTTGAGGGTACGACAACGCTTTAGGGCGAGCGTACGTTTGAGGGCGCGGGTTAGTGTTCGCGTACGGGTTAGGATTAGGGGACGGGTGAGGGTCAGGCTTCGGGGAAGGGTTAGGGTTAGGGATCGGGCTAGGGTTACGGTTAGGGGACGGGGACGGTTTACGGTCCAGGTGACGGTACGACAATGCTTTAGGGAGAGCGTACGTGTGAGGGCGTGCGTTAGTGTTAGCGTACGGGTTAGGAGTAGGGGACAGGTGAGGGTCAGGCTTCGGGGAAGGGTTAGGGTTAGGGTTCGGGCTAGGGTTAGGGTTAGGGGACGGGGAGGGTTTAGGGTCCAGGTGAGGGTACGACAACGCTTTAGGGGGAGCGTACGTGTGAGGGCGCGGGTTAGTGTTAGCGTACGGGTTAGGATTAGGAGATGGGTGAGGGTCAGGCTTTGGGGAAGGGTTAGGGTTAGGGTTCGGGCTAGGGATAGGGTTAGAGGACGGGGGGGGTTTAGGGTCCAACTGAGGGTACGACAACGCTTTAGGGGGAGCGTACGTGTGAGGGCGCGGGTTAGTGTTAGCGTACGGGTTAGGATTAGGGGACGGGTGAGGGTCAGGCTTCGGGGAAGGGTTAGGGTTAGGGTTCGGGCTAGGGTTAGGTTTAGGGGTCGGGGAGGGTTTAGGGTCCAGGTGAGGGTACGACAACGCTTTAGGGGGAGCGTACGTGTGAGGGCGCGGGTTAGTGTTAGCGTACGGGTTAGGATTAGGGGACGGGTGAGGGTCAGGCTTCGGGAAAGGGTTAGGGTTAGGGTTCGGGCTAGGGTTAGGGTTAGGGGACGGGGAGGGTTTAGGGTCCAGTTGAGGGTACGACAATTTTTAGGGGGAGCGTACGTGTGAGGGCGCGGGTTAGTGTTAGTGTATGGGTTAGGATTAGGGGACGGGTGAGGGTCAGGCTTCGGGGAAGAGTTAGTATTAGGGTTCGGGCTAGGGTTAGGGTTAGGGGACGGGGACGGTTTAGGGTCCAGGTGACGGTACGACAACGCTTTAGGGAGAGCGTACGTGTGAGGGCGTGGGTTAGTGTTAGCGTACGAGTTAGGATTAGGGGACGGGTGAGGGTCAGGCTTCGGGGAAGGGTTAGTGTTAGGGTTCGGGCTAGGGTTAGGGTTAGGGTTAGGGGACGGGGAGGGTTTAGGGTCCAGGTGAGGGTACGACAACGCTTTAGGGGGAGCGTACGTGTGAGGGCGCGGGTTAGTGTTAGCGTACGGGTTAGGATTAGGGGACGTGTGAGGGTCAGGCTTCGGGGAAGGGTTAGGGTTAGGGTTCGGGCTAGGGTTAGGGTTAGGGGACGGGGAGGGTTTAGGGTCCAGGTGAGGGTACGACAACGCTTTAGGGGGAGCGTACGTGTGAGGGCGCGGGTTAGTGTTAGCGTACGGGTTAGGATTAGGGGACGGGTGAGGGTCAGGCTTCGGGGAAGGGTTAGGGTTAGGGTTCGGGCTAGGGTTAGGGTTAGGGGACGGGGAGGGTTTAGGGTCCAGTTGAGGGTACGACAACGCTTTAGGGCGAGCGTACGTGTGAGGGCGCGGGTTAGTGTTCGCGTACGGGTTAGGATTAGGGGACGGGTGAGGGTCAGGCTTCGGGGAAGGGTTAGGGTTAGGGATCGGGCTAGGGTTAGGGTTAGGGGACGGGGACGGTTTACGGTCCAGGTGACGGTACGACAATGCTTTAGGGAGAGCGTACGTGTGAGGGCGTGCGTTAGTGTTAGCGTACGGGTTAGGAGTAGGGGACGGGTGAGGGTCAGGCTTCGGGGAAGGGTTAGGGTTAGGGTTCGGGCTAGGGTTAGGGTTAGGGGACGGGGAGGGTTTAGGGTCCAGGTGAGGGTACGACAACGCTTTAGGGGGAGCGTACGTGTGAGGGCGCGGGTTAGTGTTAGCGTACGGGTTAGGATTAGGAGATGGGTGAGTGTCAGGCTTTGGGGAAGGGTTAGGGTTAGGGTTTGGGCTAGGAATAGGGTTAGGGGACGGGGGGGATTTAGGGTCCAGGTGAGGGTACGACAACGCTTTAGGGGGAGCGTACGAGTGAGGGCGTGCGTTAGTGTTAGCGTACGGGTTAGGATTAGGGGACGGGTGAGGGTCAGGCTTCGCGGAAGTGTTAGGGTTAGGGTTCGGGCTAGGGTTAGGGTTAGGGGACGGGGAGGGTTTAGGGTCCAGGTGAGGGTACGACAACGTTTTAGGGGGAGCATATGTGTGAGGGCGCGGGTCAGTGTTAGCGTACGGGTTAGGATTAGGGGACGGGTGAGGGTCAGGCTTCGGGGAAGGGTTAGGGTTAGGGTTTGGGGTAGGGTTAGGGTTAGGGGATGGGGAGTGTTTCGGGTCCAGGTGAGGGTATGACAACGCTTTAGGGGGAGCGTACGTGTGAGGGCGCGGGTTAGTGTTAGCGTACGGGTTAGGATTAGGGGACGGGTGAGGTCAGGCTTCGGGGAAGGGTTAGGGTTAGGGTTCGGGCTAGGGTTAGGGTTAGGGGACGGGGAGGGTTTAGGGTCCAGTTGAGGGTATGACAACGCTTTAGGGGGAGCGTACGTGTGAGGGCGTGGGTTAGTGTTAGCGTACGGGTTAGGATTAGGGGACGGGTGAGGGTCAGGCTTCGGGGAAGGGTTAGGATTAGGGTTCGGGCTAGGGTTAGGGTTAGGGGACGGGGACGGTTTAGGTTCCAGGTGACGGTACGACAACGCTTTAGGGAGAGCGTACGTGTGAGGGCGTGGGATAGTGTTAGAGTACGGGTTAGGATTAGGGGACCTGTGAGGGTCAGGCTTCGGGGAAGTGTTAGGGTTAGGGTTTGGCTAGGGTTAGGGTTAGGGGACGGGGAGGGTTTAGGGTCCAGGTGAGGGTACGACAACGCTTTAGGGGGAGCGTACGTGTGAGGGCGCGGGTTAGTGTTAGCGTACGGATTAGGATTAGGGGACGGGTGAGGGTCAGGCTTCGGGGAAGGGTTAGGGTTAGGGTTCGGGCTAGGGTTAGGGTTAGGGGACGGGGAGGGTTTAGGGTCCAGTTGAGGGTACGACAACGCTTTAGGGGGAGCGTACGTGTGAGGGCGCGGGTTAGTGTTAGCGTACGGGTTAGGATTAGGGGACGGGTGAGGGTCAGGCTTCGGGGAAGGGTTAGGGTTAGGGTTCGGGCTAGGGTTAGTGTTAGGGGACGGGGACGGTTTAGGGTCCAGGTGACGGTACGACAACGCTTTAGGGAGAGCGTACGTGTCAGGGCGTGGGTTAGTGTTAGCATACGGGTTAGGATTAGGAGACGGGTGAGGGTCAGGCTTCGGGGAAGGGTTAGGGTTAGGGTTCGGGCTAGGGTTAGGGTTAGGGGACCGGGAGGGTTTAGGGTCCAGGTGAGGGTACGACAACGCTTTCGGGGGAGCGTACGTGTGAGGGCGTGGGTTAGTGTTAGCGTACGGGTTAGGATTAGGGGACGGGTGAGGGTCAGGCTTCGGGGAAGGGTTAGGGTTAGGGTTCGGGCTAGGGTTAGGGTTAGGGGACGGGGAGGGTTTAGGGTCCAGGTGAGGGTACGACAACGCTTTAGGGGGAGCGTACGTGTGAGGGCGCGGGTTAGTGTTAGCGTACGGGTTAGGATTAGGGGACGGGTGAGGGTCAGGCTTCGGGGAAGTGTTAGGGTTAGGATTCGGGCTAGGGTTAGGGTTAGGGGACGGGGAGGGTTTAGGGTCCAGGTGAGTGTACGAAAACGCTTTCGGGGGAGCGTACGTGTGAGGGCGTGGGTTAGTGTTAGCGTACGGGTTAGGATTAGGGGACGGGTGAGGGTCAGGCTTCGGGGAAGGGTTAGGGTTAGGGTTCGGGCTAGGGTTAGGGTTAGGGGACGGGGACGGTTTAGGGTCCAGGTGACGGTATGACAACGCTTTAGGGAGAGCGTACGTGTGAGGGCGTGAGTTAGTGTTAGCGTACGGGTTAGGATTAGGGGACAGGTGAGGGTCAGGCTTCGGGGAAGGGTTAGGGTTAGGGTTCGGGCTAAGATTAGGGTTAGGGGACGGTGAGGTTTTAGGGTCCAGGTGAGGGTACGACAACGCTTTAGGGGGAGCGTACGTGTGAGGGCGCAGGTTAGTGTTAGCGTACGGGTTAGGATTAGGGGACGGGTGAGGGTCAGGCTTCGGGGAAGGGTTAGGGTTAGGGTTCGGGCTAGGGTTAGGGTTAGGGGACGGGGACGGTTTAGGGTCCAGTTGAGGGTACGACAACGCTTTAGGGGGAGCATACGTGTGAGGGCGCGGGTTAGTGTTAGCGTACGGGTTAGGATTAGGGGACGGGTGAGGGTCAGGCTTCGGGGAAGTGTTAGGGTTAGGGTTCGGGCTAGGGTTAGGGTTAGGGGACGGGGACGGTTTAGGGTCCAGGTGACGGTACGACAACGCTTTAGGAAGAGCGTACGTGTGAGGGCGTGGGTTAGTGTTAGCGTACGGGTTAGGATTAGGGGACGGGTGAGGGTCAGGCTTCGGGGAAGGGTTAGGGTTAGGGTTCGGGCTAGGGTTAGGGTTAGGGGACGGGGAGGGTTTAGGGTCCAGGTGAGGGTACGACAACGCTTTAGGGGGAGCGTACATGTGAGGGCGCAGGTTAGTGTTAGCATACGGGTTAGGATTAGGGGACGGGTGAGGGTCAGGCTTCGGGGAAGGGTTAGGGTTAGGGTTCGGGCTAGGGTTAGGATTAGGGGACGGGGAGGGTTTAGAGTCCAGGTGAGGGTACGACAACGCTTTAGGGGGAGCGTACGTGTGAGAGCGCGGGTTAGTGTTAGCGTATGGGTTAGGATTAGGGGACGGGTGAGGGTCAGGCTTCGGGGAAGGGTTAGGGTTAGGGTTCGGGCTAGGGTTAGGGTTAGGGGACGGGGACGGTTTAGGGTCCAGGTGACGGTACGAGAACGCTTTAGGGAGAGCGTACGTGTGAGGGCGTGGGTTAGTGTTAGCGTACGGGTTAGGATTAGGGGACGGGTGAGGGTCAGGCTTCGGGGAAGGGTTAGGGTTAGGGTTCGGGCTAGGGTTAGGGTTAGGGGACAGGGAGGGTTTAGGGTCCAGGTGAGGGTATGACAACGCTTTAGGGGGAGCGTACGTGTGAGGGCGCGGGTTAGTGTTAGCGTACGGGTTAGGATTAGGGGACGGGTGAGGGTCAGGCTTCGGGGAAGTGTTAGGGTTAGGGTTCGGGCTAGGGTTAGGGTTAGGGGACGGGGAGGGTTCAGGGTCCAGGTGAGGGTACGACAACGCTTTAGGGGGAGCGTACGTGTGAGGGCGCGGGTTAGTGTTAGCGTACGGGTTAGGATTATGGGACGGGTGAGGGTCAGGCTTCGGGGAAGGGTTAGGGTTAGGGTTCGGGCTAGGGTTAGGGTTAGGGGACGGGGAGGGTTTAGGGTACAGGTGACGGTACGACAACGCTTTAGGGGGAGCGTACCTGTGAGGGCGTGAGTTAGTGTTAGCGTACGGGTTAGGATTAGGGGACGGGTGAGGGTCAGGCTTCGGGGAAGGGTTAGGGTTAGGGTTCGGGCTAGGGTTAGGGTTAGGGGACGGGGAGCGTTTAGGGTCCAGGTGAGGGTATGACAGCGCTTTAGGGGGAGCGTACGAGTGAGGGCGTGGGTTAGTGTTAGCGTACGGGTTAGGATTAGGGGACAGGTGAGGGTCAGGCTTCGGGGAAGGGTTAGGGTTAGTGTTCGGGCTAGGGTTAGGGTTAGGGGACGGGGAGGGTTTAGGGTCCAGGTGAGGGTACGACAACACTTTAGGGGGAGCGTACGTGTGAGGGCGCCGGTTAGTGTTAGCGTACGGGTTAGGATTAGGGGACAGGTGAGGGTCAGGCTTCGGGGAAGGGTTAGGGTTAGGGTTCGGGCTAGGGTTAGGGTTAGGGGACGGGGAGGGTTTAGGGTCCAGGTGAGGGTACGACAACGCTTTAGGGGGAGCGTACGTGTGAGGGCGTGGGTTAGTGTTAGCGTACGGGTTAGGATTAGGGGACGGATGAGGGTCAGGCTTCGGGGAAGGCTTAGGGTTAGGGTTCGGGCTAGGGTTAGGGTTAGGGGACGGGGAGGGTTTAGGGTCCAGTTGAGGGTACGACAACGCTTTAGGGGGAGCGTACGTGTGAGGGCGCGGGTTAGTGTTAGCGTACGGGTTAGGATTAGGGGACGGGTGAGGGTCAGGCTTCGGGGAAGGGTTAGGGTTCGGGTTCGGGCTAGGGTTAGGGTTAGGAGACGGGGACGGTTTAGGGTCCAGGTGACGGTACGACAACGCTTTAGGGGGAGCGTACGTGTGAGGGCGTGGGTTAGTGTTAGCGTAGGGGTTAGGATTAGGGAACGGGTGAGGGTCAGGCTTCGGGGAAGGGTTAGGGTTAGGGTTCGGGCTAGGGTTAGGTTTAGGGGACGGGGAGGGTTTAGGGTCCAGGTGAGGGTACGACAACACTTTAGGGGGAGCGTACGTGTGAGGGCGCGGGTTAGTGTTAGCGTACGGGTTAGGATTAGGGGACGGGTGAGGGTCAGGCTTCGGGGAAGGGTTAGGGTTAGGGTTCGGGCTAGGGTTAGGGTTAGGGGACGGGGACGGTTTAGGGTCCAGTTCAGGGTACGACAACGCTTTAGGGGGAGCATACGTGTGAGGGCGCGGGTTAGTGTTAGCGTACGGGTTAGGATTAGGGGACGGGTGAGGGTCAGGCTTCGGGGAAGTGTTAGGGTTAGGGTTCGGGCTAGGGTTAGCGTTAGGGGACGGGGACGGTTTAGGGTCCAGGTGACGGTACGACAACGCTTTAGGAAGAGCGTACGTGTGAGGGCGTGGGTTAGTGTTAGCGTACGGGTTAGGATTAGGGGACGGGTGAGGGTCAGGCTTCGGGGAAGGGTTAGGGTTAGGGTTCGGGCTAGGGTTAGGGTTAGTGGACGGGGAGGGTTTAGGGTCCAGGTGAGGGTACGACAACGCTTTAGGGGGAGCGTACATGTGAGGGCGCAGGTTAGTGTTAGCATACGGGTTAGGATTAGGGGACGGGTGAGGGTCAGGCTTCGGGGAAGGGTTAGGGTTAGGGTTCGGGCTAGGGTTAGGATTAGGGGACGGGGAGGGTTTAGAGTCCAGGTGAGGGTACGACAACGCTTTAGGGGGAGCGTACGTGTGAGAGCGCGGGTTAGTGTTAGCGTACGGGTTAGGATTAGGGGACGGGTGAGGGTCAGGCTTCGGGGAAGTGTTAGGGTTAGGGTTCGGGCTAGGGTTAGGGTTAGGGGACGGGGACGGTTTAGGGTCCAGGTGAGGGTACGACAACGCTTTAGGGGGAGCGTACGTGTGAGGGCGTGGGTTAGTGTTAGCGTACGGGTTAGGATTAGGGGACGGGTGAGGGTCAGGCTTCGGGGAAGTGTTAGGGTTAGGGTTCGGGCTAGGGTTAGGGTTAGGGGACGGGGACGGTTTAGGGTCCAGGTGACGGTACGACAACGCTTTAGGGAGAGAGTACGTGTGAGGGTGTGAGTTAGTGTTAGCGTACGGGTTAGGATTATGGGACGGGTGAGGGTCAGGCTTCGGGGAAGGGTTAGGGTTAGGGTTCGGGGTACGGTTAGGGTTAGGGGACGGGGAGCGTTTAGGGTCCAGGTGAGGGTACGACAGCGCTTTAGGGCGAGCGTACGAGTGAGGGCGCGGGTTAGTGTTAGCGTACGGGTTAGGATTAGGGGACAGGTGAGGGTCAGGCTTCGGGGAAGGGTTAGGGTTAGTGTTCGGGCTAGGGTTAGGGTTAGGGGACGGGGAGGATTTAGGGTCCAGGTGAGGGTACGACAGCGCTTTAGGGGGAGCGTACGTGTGAGGGCACGGGTTAGTGTTACCGTACGGGTTAGGATTAGGGGACGGGTGAGGGTCAGGCTTCGGGGAAGGGTTAGGGTTAGGGTTCGGGCTAGGGTTAGGGTTAGGGGACGGGGAGCGTTTAGGGTCCAGGTGAGGGTACGACAGCGCTTTAGGGGGAGCGTACGAGTGAGGGCGCGGGTTAGTGTTAGCGTACGGGTTAGGATTAGGGGACAGGTGAGGGTCAGGCTTCGGGGACGGGTTAGGGTTAGTGTTCGGGCTAGGATTAGGGTTAGGGGACGGGGAGGGTTTAGGGTCCAGGTGAGGGTACGACAACGCTTTAGGGGGAGCGTACGTGTGAGGGCGCGGGTTAGTGTTAGCGTACGGGTTAGGATTAGGGGACGGGTGAGGGTCAGGCTTCGGGGAAGGGTTAGGGTTAGGGTTCGGGCTAGGGTTAGGGTTAGGGGACGGGGACGGTTTAGGGTCCAGGTGACGGTACGACAACGCTTTAGGGGGAGCGTACGTGTGAGGGCGTGGGTTAGTGTTAGCGTAGGGGTTAGATTAGGGGACGGGTGAGGGTCAGGCTTCGGGGAAGGGTTAGGGTTAGGGTTCGGGCTAGGGTTAGGGTTAGGGGACGGGGAGGGTTTAGGGTCCAGGTGAGGGTACGACAACGCTTTAGGGGGAGCGTACGTGTGAGGGCGTGGGTTAGTGTTAGCGTACGGGTTAGGATTAGGGGACGGGTGAGGGTCAGGCTTCGGGGAAGGGTTAGGGTTAGGGTTCGGGCTAGGGTTAGGGTTAGGGGACGGGGAGGGTTTAGGGTCCAGGTGAGGGTACGACAACGCTTTAGGGGGAGCATACGTGTGAGGGTGTGAGTTAGTGTTAGCGTACGGGTTAGGATTAGGGGACGGGTGAGGGTCAGGCTTCGGGGAAGGGTTAGGGTTAGGGTTCGGGCTAGGGTTAGGGTTAGGGGACGGGGAGGGTTTAGGGTCCAGGTGAGGGTACGACAACGCTTTAGGGGGAGCATACGTGTGAGGGTGTGAGTTAGTGTTAGCGTACGGGTTAGGATTAGGGGACGGGTGAGGGTCAGGCTTCGGGGAAGGGTTAGGGTTAGGGTTCGGGCTAGGGTTAGGGTTAGGGGACGGGGAGGGTTTAGGGTCCAGGTGAGGGTACGACAACGCTTTAGGGGGAGCGTACGTGTGAGGGCGCGGGTTAGTGTTAGCGTACGGGTTAGGATTAGGGGACGGGTGAGGGTCAGGCTTCGGGGAAGGGTTAGGGTTAGGGTTCGGGCTAGGGTTAGGGTTAGGGGACGGGGAGCGTTTAGGGTCCAGGTGAGGGTACGACAGCACTTTAGGGGGAGCGTACGAGTGAGGGCGCGGGTTAGTGTTAGCGTACGGGTTAGGATTAGGGGACAGGTGAGGGTCAGGCTTCGGGGAAGGGTTAGGGTTAGTGTTCGGGCTAGGGTTAGGGTTAGGGGACGGGGAGGATTTAGGGTCCAGGTGAGGGTACGACAACGCTTTAGGGGGAGCGTACGTGTGAGGGCGCGGGTTTGTGTTAGCGTACGGGTTAGGATTAGGGGACGGGTGAGGGTCAGGCTTCGGGGAAGGGTTAGGGTTAGGGTTCGGGCTAGGGTTAGGGTTAGGGGACGGGGAGCGTTTAGGGTCCAGGTGAGGGTACGACAGCGCTTTAGGGGGAGCGTACGAGTGAGGGCGCAGGTTAGTGTTAGCGTACGGGTTAGGATTAGGGGACAGGTGAGGGTCAGGCTTCGGGGAAGGGTTAGGGTTAGTGTTCGGGCTAGGATTAGGGTTAGGGGACGGGGAGGGTTTAGGGTCCAGGTGAGAGTACGACAACGCTTTAGGGGGAGCGTACGTGTGAGGGCGCGGGATAGTGTTAGCGTACGGGTTAGGATTAGGGGACGGGTGAGGGTCAGGCTTCGGGGAAGTGTTAGGGTTAGGGTTCGGGCTAGGGTTAGGGTTAGGGGACGGGGAGGGTTTAGGGTCCAGGTGAGGGTACGACAACGCTTTAGGGGGAGCATACGTGTGAGGGTGTGAGTTAGTGTTAGCGTACGGGTTAGGATTAGGGGACGGGTGAGGGTCAGGCTTCGGGGAAGGGTTAGGGTTAGGGTTCGGGCTAGGGTTAGGGTTAGGGGACGGGGAGGGTTTAGGGTCCAGGTGAGGGTACGACAACGCTTTAGGGGGAGCGTACGTGTGAGGGCGCGGGTTAGTGTTAGCGTACGGGTTAGGATTAGGGGACGGGTGAGGGTCAGGCTTCGGGGAAGGGTTAGGGTTAGGGTTCGGGCTAGGGTTAGGGTTAGGGGACGGGGAGCGTTTAGGGTCCAGGTGAGGGTACGACAGCACTTTAGGGGGAGCGTACGAGTGAGGGCGCGGGTTAGTGTTAGCGTACGGGTTAGGATTAGGGGACAGGTGAGGGTCAGGCTTCGGGGAAGGGTTAGGGTTAGTGTTCGGGCTAGGGTTAGGGTTAGGGGACGGGGAGGATTTAGGGTCCAGGTGAGGGTACGACAACGCTTTAGGGGGAGCGTACGTGTGAGGGCGCGGGTTTGTGTTAGCGTACGGGTTAGGATTAGGGGACGGGTGAGGGTCAGGCTTCGGGGAAGGGTTAGGGTTAGGGTTCGGGCTAGGGTTAGGGTTAGGGGACGGGGAGCGTTTAGGGTCCAGGTGAGGGTACGACAGCGCTTTAGGGGGAGCGTACGAGTGAGGGCGCAGGTTAGTGTTAGCGTACGGGTTAGGATTAGGGGACAGGTGAGGGTCAGGCTTCGGGGAAGGGTTAGGGTTAGTGTTCGGGCTAGGATTAGGGTTAGGGGACGGGGAGGGTTTAGGGTCCAGGTGAGAGTACGACAACGCTTTAGGGGGAGCGTACGTGTGAGGGCGCGGGATAGTGTTAGCGTACGGGTTAGGATTAGGGGACGGGTGAGGGTCAGGCTTCGGGGAAGTGTTAGGGTTAGGGTTCGGGCTAGGGTTAGGGTTAGGGTTAGGGGACGGGGAGGGTTTAGGGTCCAGGTGAGGGTATGACAACGCTTTAGGGGGAGCGTACGTGTGAGGGCGCGGGTTAGTGTTAGCGTACGGGTTAGGATTAGGGGACGGGTGAGGGTCAGGCTTCGGGGAAGGGTTAGGGTTAGGGTTCGGGCTAGGGTTAGGGTTAGGGGACGGGGACGGTTTAGGGTCCAGGTGACGGTACGACAACGCTTTAGGGAGAGCGTACGTGTGAGGGCTTGGGTTAGTGTTAGCGTAGGGGTTAGGATTAGGGGACGGGTGAGGGTCAGGCTTCGGGGAAGGGTTAGGGTTAGGTTTCGGGCTAGGGTTAGGGTTAGGGGACGGGGAGGGTTTAGGGTCCAGGTGAGGGTACGACAACGCTTTAGGGGGAGCGTACGTGTGAGGGCGCGGGTTAGTGTTAGCGTACGGGTTAGGATTAGGGGACGGGTGAGGGTCAGGCTTCGGGGAAGGGTTAGGGTTAGGGTTCGGGCTAGGGTTAGGGTTAGGGGACGGGGAGCGTTTAGGGTCCAGGTGAGGGTACGACAGCGCTTTAGGGGGAGCGTACGAATGAGGGCGCGGGTTAGTGTTAGCGTACGGGTTAGGATTAGGGGACAGGTGAGGGTCAGGCTTCGGGGAAGGGTTAGGGTTAGTGTTCGGGCTAGGGTTAGGGTTAGGGGACGGGGAGGGTTTAGGGTCCAGGTGAGGGTACGACAACGCTTTAGGGGGAGCGTACGTGTGAGGGCGCGGGTTAGTGTTAGCGTACGGGTTAGGATTAGGGGACGGGTGAGGGTCAGGCTTCGGGGAAGGGTTAGGGTTAGGGTTCGGGCTAGGGTTAGGGTTAGGGGACGGGGACGGTTTAGGGTCCAGGTGACGGTACGACAACGCTTTAGGGGGAGCGTACGTGTGAGGGCGTGGGTTAGTGTTAGCGTAGGGGTTAGATTAGGGGACGGGTGAGGGTCAGGCTTCGGGGAAGGGTTAGGGTTAGGGTTCGGGCTAGGGTTAGGGTTAGGGGACGGGGAGGGTTTAGGGTCCAGGTGAGGGTACGACAACGCTTTAGGGGGAGCGTACGTGTGAGGGCGCGGGTTAGTGTTAGCCTAGGGGTTAGGATTAGGGGACGGGTGAGGGTCAGGCTTCGGGGAAGGGTTAGGTTTAGGGTTCGGGCTAGGGTTAGGGTTAGGGGACGGGGAGGGTTTAGGGTCCAGGTGAGGGTACGACAATGCTTTAGGGGGAGCGTACGTGTGAGGGCGTGGGTTAGTGTTAGCGTACGGGTTAGGATTAGGGGACGGGTGAGGGTCAGGCTTCGGGGAAGGGTTAGGGTTAGGGTTCGGGCTAGGGTTAGGGTTAGGGGACGGGGAGGGTTTAGGGTCCAGGTGAGGGTACGACAACGCTTTAGGGGGAGCATACGTGTGAGGGTGTGAGTTAGTGTTAGCGTACGGGTTAGGATTAGGGGACGGGTGAGGGTCAGGCTTCGGGGAAGGGTTAGGGTTAGGGTTCGGGCTAGGGTTAGGGTTAGGGGACGGGGACGGTTTAGGGTCCAGGTGAGGGTACGACAACGCTTTAGGGGGAGCGTATGTGTGAGGGCGCGGGTTAGTGTTAGCGTACGGGTTAGGATTAGGGGACGGGTGAGGGTCAGGCTTCGGGGAAGGGTTAGGGTTAGGGTTCGGGCTAGGGTTAGGGTTAGGGGACGGGGAGCGTTTAGGGTCCAGGTGAGGGTACGACAGCGCTATAGGGGGAGCGTACGTGTGAGGGCGCGGGTTAGTGTTAGCGTACGGGTTAGGATTAGGGGACAGGTGAGGGTCAGGCTTCGGGGAAGGGTTAGGGTTAGTGTTCGGGCTAGGGTTAGGGTTAGGGGACGGGGAGGATTTAGGGTCCAGGTGAGGGTACGACAACGCTTTAGGGGGATCGTACGTGTGAGGGCGCGGGTTTGTGTTAGCGTGCGGGTTAGGATTAGGGGACGGGTGAGGGTCAGGCTTCGGGGAAGGGTTAGGGTTAGGGTTCGGGCTAGGGTTAGGGTTAGGGGACGGGGAGCGTTTAGGGTCCAGGTGAGGGTACGACAGCGCTTTAGGGGGAGCGTACGAGTGAGGGCGCAGGTTAGTGTTAGCATACGGGTTAGGATTAGGGGACAGGTGAGGGTCAGGCTTCGGGGAAGGGTTAGGGTTAGTGTTCGGGCTAGGATTAGGGTTAGGGGACGGGGAGGGTTTAGGGTCCAGGTGAGAGTACGACAACGCTTTAGGGGGAGCGTACGTGTGAGGGCGCGGGATAGTGTTAGCGTACGGGTTAGGATTAGGGGACGGGTGAGGGTCAGGCTTCGGGGAAGTGTTAGGGTTAGGGTTTGGGCTAGGGTTAGGGTTAGGGTTAGGGGACGGGGAGGGTTTAGGGTCCAGGTGAGGGTATGACAACGCTTTAGGGGGAGCGTACGTGTGAGGGCGCGGGTTAGTGTTAGCGTACGGGTTAGGATTAGGGGACGGGTGAGGGTCAGGCTTCGGGGAAGGGTTAGGGTTAGGGTTCGGGCTAGGGTTAGGGTTAGGGGACGGGGACGGTTTAGGGTCCAGGTGACGGTACGACAACGCTTTAGGGAGAGCGTACGTGTGAGGGCTTGGGTTAGTGTTAGCGTACGGGTTAGGATTAGGGGACAGGTGAGGGTCAGGCTTCGGGGAAGGGTTAGGGTTAGTGTTCGGGCTAGGGTTAGGGTTAGGGGACGGGGAGGGTTTAGGGTCCAGGTGAGGGTACGACAACGCTTTAGGGGGAGCGTACGTGTGAGGGCGCGGGTTAGTGTTAGCGTACGGGTTAGGATTAGGGGACGGGTGAGGGTCAGGCTTCGGGGAAGGGTTAGGGTTAGGGTTCGGGCTAGGTTTAGGGTTAGGGTTAGGGGACGGGGAGGGTTTAGGGTCCAGGTGAGGGTACGACAACGCTTTAGGGGGAGCGTAAGTGTGAGGGCGCGGGTTAGTGTTAGCGTACGGGTTAGGATTAGGGGACGGGTGAGGGTCAGGCTTCGGGGAAGGGTTAGGGTTAGGGTTCGGGCTAGGGTTAGGGTTAGGGGACAGGGACGGTTTAGGGTCCAGGTGACGGTACGACAACGCTTTAGGGGGAGCGTACGTGTGAGGGCGTGGGTTAGTGTTAGCGTACGGGTTAGGATTAGGGGACGGGTGAGGGTCAGGCTTCGGGGAAGGGTTAGGGTTAGGATTCGGGGTAGGGTTAGGGTTAGGGGACGGGGAGGGTTTAGGGTCCAGGTGAGGGTACGACAACGCTTTAGGGGGAGCGTACGTGTGAGGGCGCGGGTTAGTGTTAGCGTACGGGTTAGGATTAGGGGACGGGTGAGGGTCAGGCTTCGGGGAAGGGTTAGGGTTAGGGTTCGGGCTAGGGTTAGGGTTAGGGGACGGGGAGGGTTTAGGGTCCAGGTGAGGGTACAACAACGCTTTAGGGGGAGCGTACGTGTGAGGGTGCGGGTTAGTGTTAGCGTACGGGTTAGGATTAGGGGACAGGTGAGGGTCAGGCTTCGGGGAAGGGTTAGGGTTAGTGTTCGGGCTAGGGTTACGGTTAGGGGACGGGGAGGGTTTAGGGTCCAGGTGAGGGTACGACAACGCTTTAGGGGGAGCGTACGTGTGAGGGCGCGGGTTAGTGTTAGCGTACGGGTTAGGATTAGGGGACGGGTGAGGGTCAGGCTTCGGGGAAGGGTTAGGGTTAGGGTTCGGGCTAGGGTTAGGGTTAGGGGACGGGGACGGTTTAGGGTCCAGGTGACGGTACGACAACGCTTTAGGGGGAGCGTACGTGTGAGGGCGCGGGTTAGTGTTAGCGTACGGGTTAGGATTAGGGGACGGGTGAGGGTCAGGCTTCGGGGAAGGGTGAGGGTTAGGGTTCGGGCTAGGGTTAGGGTTAGGGGACGGGGAGGGTTTAGGGTCCAGGTGAGGGTACGACAACGCTTTAGGGGGAGCGTACGTGTGAGGGCACGGGTTAGTGTTAGCGTACGGGTTAGGATTAGGGGACGGGTGAGGGTCAGGCTTCGGGGAAGGTTTAGGGTTAGGGTTCGGGCTAGGGTTAGGGTTAGGGGACGGGGAGGGTTTAGGGTCCAGGTGAGGGTACGACAACGCTTTAGGGGGAGCGTACGTGTGAGGGCGCGGGTTTGTGTTAGCGTACGGGTTAGGATTAGGAGACGGGTGAGGGTCAGGCTTCGGGGAAGGGTTAGGGTTAGGGTTCGGGCTAGGGTTAGGGTTAGGGGACGGGGAGCGTTTAGGGTCCAGGTGAGGGTACGACAGCGTTTTAGGGGGAGCGTACGAGTGAGGGCGCGGGTTAGTGTTAGCGTACGGGTTAGGATTAGGGGACGGGTGAGGGTCAGGCTTCGGGGAAGGGTTAGGGTTAGTGTTCGGGCTATGGTTAGGGTTAGGGGACGGGGAGGGTTTAGGGTCCAGGTGAGGGTACGACAACGCTTTAGGGGGAGCGTACGTGTGAGGGCGCGGGTTAGTGTTAGCGTACGGGTTAGGATTAGGGGACGGGTGAGGGTCAGGCTTCGGGGAAGGTTTAGGGTTAGGGTTCGGGCTAGGGTTAGGGTTAGGGGACGGGGAGGGTTTAGGGTCCAGGTGAGGGTACGACAACGCTTTAGGGGGAGCGTATGTGTGAGGGCGCGGGTTAGTGTTAGCGTACGGGTTAGGATTAGGGAACGGGTGAGGGTCAGGCTTCGGGGAAGGGTTAGGGTTAGGATTCGGGCTAGGGTTAGGGTTAGGGGACGGGGAGGGTTTAGGGTCCAGGTGAGGGTACGACAACGCTTTAGGGGGAGCGTACGTGTGAGGGCGTGGGTTAGTGTTAGCGTACGGGTTAGGATTAGGGGACGGGTGAGGGTCAGGCTTCGGGGAAGGGTTAGGGTTAGGGTTCGGGTTAGGGTTAGGGTTTGGGGACGGGGAGGGTTTAGGGTCCAGGTGAGGGTACGACAGCGCTTTAGGGGGAGCGTACGAGTGAGGGCGCGGGTTAGTGTTAGCGTACGGGTTAGGATTAGGGGACAGGTGAGGGTCAGGCTTCGGGGAAGGGTTATGGTTAGTGTTCGGGCTAGGGTTAGAGTTAGGGGACGGGGAGGATTTAGGGTCCAGGTGAGGGTACGACAGCGCTTTAGGGGGAGCGTACGTGTGAGGGCGCGGGTTAGTGTTAGCGTACGGGTTAGGATTAGGGGACGGGTGAGGGTCAGGCTTCGGGGAAGGGTTAGGGTTAGGGTTCGGGCTAGGGTTAGGGTTAGGGGACGGGGAGCGTTTAGGGTCCAGGTGAGGGTTCGACAGCGCTTTAGGGGGAGCGTACGAGTGAGGGCGCGGGTTAGTGTTAGCGTACGGGTTAGGATTAGGGGACAGGTGAGGGTCAGGCTTCGGGGACGGGTTAGGGTTAGTGTTCGGGCTAGGATTAGGGTTAGGGAACGGGGAGGGTTTAGGGTCCAGGTGAGGGTACGACAACGCTTTAGGGGGAGCGTAGGTGTGAGGGCGCGGGTTAGTGTTAGCGTACGGGTTAGGATTAGGGGACGGGTGAGGGTCAGGCTTCGGGGAAGGGTTAGGGTTAGGGTTCGGGCTAGGGTTAGGGTTAGGGGACGGGGACGGTTTAGGGTCCAGGTGACGGTACGACAACGCTTTAGGGAGAGCGTACGTGTGAGGGCGTGGGTTAGTGTTAGCGTAGGGGTTAGGATTAGGGGACGGGTGAGGGTCAGGCTTCGCGGAAAGGTTAGGGTTAGGGTTCAGGCTAGGGTTAGGGTTAGGGGACGGGGAGGGTTTAGGGTCCAGGTGAGGGTACGACAACGCTTTAGGGGGAGCGTACGTGTGAGGGCGCGGGTTAGTGTTAGCGTACGGGTTAGGATTAGGGGACGGGTGAGGGTCAGACTTCGGGGAAGGTTTAGGGTTAGGGTTCGGGCTAGGGTTAGGGTTAGGGGACGGGGAGGGTTTAGGGTCCAGGTGAGGGTACGAAAACGCTTTAGGGGGAGCGTACGTGTGAGGGCGCGGGTTAGTGTTAGCGTACGGGTTAGGATTAGGGGACGGGTGAGGGTCAGGCTTCGGGGAAGGGTTAGGGTTAGGGTTCGGACTAGGGTTAGGGTTAGGGGACGGGGAGCGTTTAGGGTCCAGGTGAGGGTACGACAGCGCTTTAGGGGGAGCGTACGAGTGAGGGCGCGGGTTAGTGTTAGCGTACGGGTTAGGATTAGGGGACAGATGAGGGTCAGGCTTCAGGGAAGGGTTAGGGTTAGTGTTCGGGCTAGGGTTAGGGTTAGGGGACGGGGAGGATTTAGGGTCCAGGTGAGGGTACGACAACGCTTTAGGGGGAGCGTACGTGTGAGGGCGCGGGTTAGTGTTAGCGTACGGGTTAGGATTAGGGGACGGGTGAGGGTCAGGCTTCGGGGAAGGGTTAGGGTTAGGGATAGGGTTCGCGCTAGGGTTAGGGTTAGGGAATGGGGAGCGTTTAGGGTCCAGGTGAGGGTACGACAGCGCTTTAGGGGGAGCGTACGAGTGAGGGCGCGGGTTAGTGTTAGCGTACGGGTTAGGATTAGGGGACAGGTGAGGGTCAGGCTTTGGGGAAGGGTTACGGTTAGTGTTCGGGCTAGGATTAGGGTTAGGGGACGGGGAGGGTTTAGGGTCCAGGTGAGGGTACGACAACGCTTTAGGGGGAGCGTACGTGTGAGGGCGCGGGTTAGTGTTAGCGTACGGGTTAGGATTAGGGGACGGGTGAGGGTCAGGCTTCGGGGAAGGGTTAGGGTTAGGGTTTCGGCTAGGGTTAGGGTTAGGGTTAGGGGACGGGGAGGGTTTAGGGTCCAGGTGAGGGTACGACAACGCTTTAGGGGGAGCGTACGTGTGAGGGCGCGGGTTAGTGATAGCGTACGGGTTAGGATTAGGGGACGGGTGAGGGTCAGGCTTCGGGGAAGGGTTAGGGTTAGGGTTCGGGCTAGGGTTAGGGTTAGGGGACGGGGACGGTTTAGGGTCCAGGTGACGGTACGACAACGCTTTAGGGAGAGCGTACGTGTGAGGGCGTGGGTTAGTGTTAGCGTAGGGGTTAGGATTAGGGGACGGGTGAGGGTCAGGCTTCGGGGAAGGGTTAGGGTTAGGGTTCGGGCTAGGGTTAGGGTTAGGGGACGGGGAGGGTTTAGGGTCCAGGTGAGGATACGACAATGCTTTAGGGGGAGCGTACGTGTGAGGGCGCGGGTTAGTGTTAGCGTACGGGTTAGGATTAGGGGACGGGTGAGGGTCAGGCTTCGGGGAAGGGTTAGGGTTAGGGTTCGGGCTAGGGTTAGGGTTAGGGGATGGGGAGCGTTTAGGGTCCAGGTGAGGGTACGACAGCGCTTTAGGGGGAGCGTACGAGTGAGGGCGCGGGTTAGTGTTAGCGTACGGGTTAGGATTAGGGGACAGGTGAGGGTGAGGCTTCGGGGAAGGGTTAGGGTTAGGGTTCGGGCTAGGGTTAGGGTTAGGGGACGGGGAGGATTTAGGGTCCAGGTGAGGGTACGACAACGCTTTAGGGGGAGCGTACGTGTGAGGGCGCGGGTTACTGTTAGCGTACGGGTTAGGATTAGGGGACGGGTGAGGGTCAGGCTTCGGGGAAGGGTTAGGGTTAGGGTTAGGGTTCGGGCTAGGGTTAGGGTTAGGGAACGGGGAGCGTTTAGGGTCCAGGTGAGGGTACGACAGCGCTTTAGGGGGAGCGTACGAGTGAGGGCGCGGGTTAGTGTTACCGTACGGGTTAGGATTAGGGGACAGGTGAGGGTCAGGCTTCGGGGAAGGGTTAGGGTTAGTGTTCGGGCTAGGATTAGGGTTAGGGGACGGGGAGGGTTTAGGGTCCAGGTGAGGGTACGACAACGCTTTAGGGGGAGCGTACGTGTGAGGGCGCGGGTTAGTGTTAGCGTACGGGTTAGGATTAGGGGACGGGTGAGGGTCAGGCTTCGGGGAAGGGTTAGGGTTAGGGTTCGGGCTAGGGTTAGGGTTAGGGTTAGGGGACGGGGAGGGTTTAGGGTCCAGGTGAGGGTACGACAACGCTTTAGGGGGAGCGTACGTGTGAGGGCGCGGGTTAGTGTTAGCGTACGGGTTAGGATTAGGGGACGGGTGAGGGTCAGGCTTCGGGGAAGGGTTAGGGTTAGGGTTCGGGCTAGGGTTAGGGTTAGGGGACGGGGACGGTTTAGGGTCCAGGTGACGGTACGACAACGCTTTAGGGAGAGCGTACGTGTGAGGGCGTGGGTTAGTGTTAGCGTAGGGGTTAGGATTAGGGGACGGGTGAGGGTCAGGCTTCGGGGAAGGCTTAGGGTTAGGGTTCGGGCTAGGGTTAGGGTTAGGGGACGGGGAGGGTTTAGGGTCCAGGTGAGGGTACGAAAACGCTTTAGGGGGAGCGTACGTGTGAGGGCGCGTGTTAGTGTTAGCGTACGGGTTAGGATTAGGGGACGGGTGAGGGTCAGGCTTCGGGGAAGGGTTAGGGTTAGGGTTCGGGCTAGGGTTAGGGTTAGGGGACGGGGAGCGTTTAGGGTCCAGGTGAGGGTACAACAGCGCTTTAGGGGGAGCGTACGAGTGAGGGCGCGGGTTAGTGTTAGCGTACGGGTTAGGATTAGGGGACAGGTGAGGGTCAGGCTTCGGGGAAGGGTTAGGGTTAGTGTTCGGGCTAGGGTTAGGGTTAGGGGACGGGGAGGGTTTAGGGTCCAGGTGAGGGTACGACAATGCTTTAGGGGGAGCGTACGTGTGAGGGCGCGGGTTAGTGTTAGCGTACGGGTTAGGATTAGGGGACGGGTGAGGGTCAGGCTTCAGGGAAGGGTTAGGGTTAGGGTTCGGGCTAGGGTTAGGGTTAGGGGACGGGGAGGGTTTAGGGTCCAGGTGAGGGTACGACAACGCTTTAGGGGGAGCGTACGTGTGAGGGCGTAGGTTTGTGTTAGCGTACGGGTTAGGATTAGGGGACGGGTGAGGGTCAGGCTTCGGGGAAGGGTTAGGGTTAGTGTTCGGGCTAGGGTTAGGGTTAGGGGACGGGGAGCGTTTAGGGTCCAGGTGAGGGTACGACAGCGCTTTAGGGGGTGCGTACGAGTGAGGGCGCGGGTTAGTGTTAGCGTACGGGTTAGGATTAGGGGACGGGTGAGGGTCAGGCTTCGGGGAAGGGTTAGGGTTAGTGTTCGGGCTATGGTTATGGTTAGGGGACGGGGAGGGTTTAGGGTCCAGGTGAGGGTACGACAACGTTTTAGGGGGAGCGTACGTGTGAGGGCGCGGGATAGTGTTAGCGTACGGGTTAGGATTAGGGTACGGGTGAGGGTCAGGCTTCGGGGAAGGTTTAGGGTTAGGGTTCGGGCTAGGGTTAGGGTTAGGGGACGGGGAGGGTTTAGGGTCCAGGTGAGGGTACGACAACGATTTAGGGGGAGCGTATGTGTGAGGGCGCGGGTTAGTGTTAGCGTACGGGTTAGGATTAGGGGACGGGTGAGGGTCAGGCTTCGGGGAAGGGTTAGGGTTAGGATTCGGGCTAGGCTTAGGGTTATGGGACGGGGAGGGTTTAGGGTCCAGGTGAGGGTACGACAACGCTTTAGGGGGAGCGTACGTGTGAGGGCGTGGGTTAGTGTTAGAGTACGGGTTAGGATTAGGGGAGGGGTGAGGGTCAGGCTTCGGGGAAGGGTTAGGGTTAGGGTTCGGGCTAGGGTTAGGGTTAGGGGACGGGGACGGTTTAGGGTCCAGGTGACGGTACGACAACGCTGTAGGGAGAGCGTACGGGTGAGGGTGTGAGTTAGTGTTAGCGTTCGGGTTAGGATTAGGGGACGGGTGAGGGTCAGGCTTCGGGGAAGGGTTAGGGTTAGTGTTCGGGCTAGGGTTAGGGTTAGGGGACGGGGAGGGTTTAGGGTCCAGGTGAGGGTACGACAACGCTTTAGGGGGAGCGTACGTGTGAGGGCGCGGGTTAGTGTTAGCGTACGGGTTAGGATTAGGGGACGGGTGAGGGTCAGGCTTCGGGGAAGGGTTAGGGTTAGGGTTCGGGCTAGGGTTAGGGTTAGGGTTAGGGGACGGGGAGGGTTTAGGGTCCAGGTGAGGGTACGACAACGCCTTAGGGGGAGCGTACGTGTGAGCGCGCGGGTTAGTGTTAGCGTACGGGTTAGGATTAGGGGACCGGTGAGGGTCAGGCTTCGGGGAAGGGTTAGGGTTAGGGTTCGGGCTAGGGTTAGGGTTAGGGGACGGGGACGGTTTAGGGTCCAGGTGACGGTACGACAACGCTTTAGGGGGAGCGTACGTGTGAGGGCGTGGGTTAGTGTTAGCCTAGGGGTTAGGATTAGGGGACGGGTGAGGGTCAGGCTTCGGGGAAGGGATAGGGTTAGGGTTCGGGCTAGGGTTAGGGTTAGGGGACGGGGAGGGTTTAGGGTCCAGGTGAGGGTACGACAACGCTTTAGGGGGAGCGTACGTGTGAGGGCGCGGGTTAGTGTTAGCGTACGGGTTAGGATTAGGGGACGGGTGAGGGTCAGGCTTCGGGGAAGGGTTAGGGTTAGGGTTCGGGCTAGGGTTAGGGTTAGGGGACGGGGAGGGTTTAGGGTCCAGGTGAGGGTACAACAACGCTTTAGGGGGAGCGTACGTGTGAGGGCGCGGGTTAGTGTTAGCGTACGGGTTAGGATTAGGGGACAGGTGAGGGTCAGGCTTCGGGGAAGGGTTAGGGTTAGTGTTCGGGCTAGGGTTAGGGTTAGGGGACGGGGAGGGTTTAGGGTCCAGGTGAGGGTACGACAAGGCTTTAGGGGGAGCGTACGTGTGAGGGCGCGGGTTTGTGTTAGCGTACGGGTTAGGATTAGGGGACGGGTGAGGGTCAGGCTTCGGGGAAGGGTTAGGGTTAGGGTTCGGGCTAGGGTTAGGGTTAGGGGACGGGGAGCGTTTAGGGTCCAGGTGCGGGTACGACAGCGCTTTAGGGGGAGCGTACGAGTGAGGGCGCGGGTTAGTGTTAGCGTACGGGTTAGGATTAGGGGACAGGTGAGGGTCAGGCTTCGGGGAAGGGTTAGGGTTAGTGTTCGGGCCTGGGTTAGGGTTAGGGGACGGGGAGGATTTAGGGTCCAGGTGAGGGTACGACAACGCTTTAGGGGGAGGGTACGTGTGAGGGCGCGGGTTACTGTTAGCGTACGGGTTAGGATTAGGGGACGGGTGAGGGTCAGGCTTCGGGGAAGGGTTAGGGTTAGGGTTCGGGCTAGGGTTAGGGTTAGGGGACGGGGAGCGTTTAGGGTCCAGGTGAGGGTACGACAGCGCTTTAGGGGGAGCGTACGAGTGAGGGCGCGGGTTAGTGTTAGCGTACGGGTTAGGATTAGGGGACAGGTGAGGGTCAGGCTTCGGGGAAGGGTTAGGGTTAGTGTTCGGGCTAGGATTAGGGTTAGGGGACGGGGAGGGTTTAGGGTCCAGGTGAGGGTACGACAACACTTTAGGGGGAGCGTACGTGTGAGGGCGCGGGTTAGTGTTAGCGTACGGGTTAGGATTAGGGTACGGGTGAGGGTCAGGCTTCGGGGAAGGTTTAGGGTTAGGGTTCGGGCTAGGGTTAGGATTAGGGGACGGGGAGGGTTTAGGGTCCAGGTGAGGGTACGACAATGCTTTAGGGGGAGCGTATGTGTGAGGGCGCGGGTTAGTGTTAGCGTACGGGTTAGGATTAGGGGACGGGTGAGGGTCAGGCTTCGGGGAAGGTTTAGGGTTAGGATTCGGGCTAGGGTTAGGGTTATGGGACGGGGAGGGTTTAGGGTCCAGGTGAGGGTACGACAACGCTTTAGGGGGAGCGTACGTGTGAGGGCGTGGGTTAGTGTTAGCGTACGGGTTAGGATTAGGGGAGGGGTGAGGGTCAGGCTTCGGGGAAGGGTTAGGGTTAGGGTTCGGGCTAGGGTTAGGGTTAGGGGACGGGGACGGTTTAGGGTCCAGGTGACGGTACGACAACGCTTTAGGGAGAATGTACGTGTGAGGGTGTGAGTTAGTGTTAGCGTTTGGGTTAGGATTAGGGGACGGGTGAGGGTCAGGCTACGGGGAAGGGTTAGGGTTAGGGTTCGGGCTAGGCTTAGGGTTACGGGACGGGGAGGGTTTAGGGTCCAGGTGAGGGTACGACAACGCTTTAGGGGGAGCGTACGTGTGAGGGCGCGGGTTAGTGTTAGCGTACGGGTTAGGATTAGGGGACGGGTGAGGGTCAGGCTTCGGGGAAGTGTTAGGGTTAGGGTTCGGGCTAGGGTTAGGGTTAGGGGACGGGGAGGGTTTAGGGTCCAGGTGACGGTACGACAACGCTTTAGGGAGAGCGTACATGTGAGGGCGTGGGTTAGTGTTAGCATACGGGTTAGGATTAGGGGACGGGTGAGGGTCAGGCTTCGGGGAAGGGTTAGGGTTAGGGTTCGGGCTAGGGTTAGGGTTAGGGGACGGGGAGGGTTTAGGGTCCAGGTGAGGGTACGACAACGCTTTAGGGGGAGCGTACGTGTGAGGGCGCAGGTTAGTGTTAGCATACGGGTCAGGATTAGGGGACGGGTGAGGGTCAGGCTTCGGGGAAGGGTTAGGGTTAGGGTTCGGGCTAGGGTTAGGGTTAGGGGACAGGGAGCGTTTAGGGTCCAGGTGAGGGTACGACAGCGCTTTAGGGGGAGCGTACGAGTGAGGGCGCGGGTTAGTGTTAGCGTACGGGTTAGGATTAGGGGACAGGTGAGGGTCAGGCTTCGGGGAAGGGTTAGGGTTAGTGTCCGGGCTAGGGTTAGGGTTAGGGGACGGGGAGGATTTAGGGTCCAGGTGAGGGTACGACAACGCTTTAGGGGGAGCGTACGTGTGAGGGCGCGGGTTAGTGTTAGCGTACGGGTTAGGATTAGGGGACGGGTGAGGGTCAGGCTTCGGGGAAGGTTTAGGGTTAGGGTTCGGGCTAGGGTTAGGGTTAGGGGACGGGGAGGGTTTAGGGTCCAGGTGAGGGTACGACAACGCTTTAGGGGGAGCGTACGTGTGAGGGCGCGGGTTTGTGTTAGCGTACGGGTTAGGATTAGGGGACGGGTGAGGGTCAGGCTTCGGGGAAGGGTTAGGGTTAGGGTTCGGGCTAGGGTTAGGGTTAGGGGACGGGGAGCGTTTAGGGTCCAGGTGAGGGTACGACAGCGCTTTAGGGGGAGCGTATGTGTGAGGGCGCGGGTTAGTGTTAGCGTACGGGTTAGGATTAGGGGACGGGTGAGGGTCAGGCTTCGGGGAAGTGTTAGGGTTAGGATTCGGGGTAGGGTTAGGGTTAGGGGACGGGGACGGTTTAGGGTCCAGGTGAGGGTACGACAACGCTTTAGGGGGAGCGTACGTGTGAGGGCGTGGGTTAGTGTTAGCGTACGGGTTAGGATTAGGGGACGGGTGAGGGTCAGGCTTCGGGGAAGGGTTAGGGTTATGGTTCGGGCTAGGGTTAGGGTTAGGGGACGGGGACGGTTTAGGGTCCAGGTGACGGTACGACAACGATTTAGGGAGAGCGTACGTGTGAGGGTGTGAGTTAGTGTTAGCGTACGGGTTAGGATTAGGGGACGGGTGAGCGTCAGGCTTCGGGGAAGGGTTAGGGTTAGGGTTCGGGCTAGGGTTAGGGTTAGGGGACGGGGAGGGTTTAGGGTCCAGGTGAGGGTACGACAACGCTTTAGGGGGAGCGTACGTGTGAGGGCGCGGGTTAGTGTTAGCGTACGGGTTAGGATTAGGGGACGGGTGAGGGTCAGGCTTCGGGGAAGGGTTAGGGTTAGGGTTCGGGCTAGGGTTAGGGTTAGGGGACGGGGAGGGTTTAGGGTCCAGGTGAGGGTACGACAACGCTTTAGGGGGAGCGTACGTGTGAGGGCGCGGGTTTGTGTTAGCGTACGGGTTAGGATTAGGGGACGGGTGAGGGTCAGGCTTCGGGGAAGGGTTAGGGTTAGGGTTCGGGCTAGGGTTAGGGTTAGGGGACGGGGAGCGTTTAGGGTCCAGGTGAGGGTACGACAGCGCTTTAGGGGGAGCGTACGAGTGAGGGCGCGGGTTAGTGTTAGCGTACGAGTTAGGATTAGGGGAGGGGTGAGGGTCAGGCTTCGGGGAAGGGTTAGGGTTAGGGTTCGGGCTAGGGTTAGGGTTAGGGGACGGGGACGGTTTAGGGTCCAGGTGACGGTACGACAACGCTTTAGGGAGAATGTACGTGTGAGGGTGTGAGTTAGTGTTAGCTTTCGGGTTAGGATTAGGGGACGGGTGAGGGTCAGGCTTCGGGGCAGGGTTAGGGTTAGGGTTCGGGCTAGGGTTAGGGTTAGGGGATGGGGAGGGTTTAGGGTCCAGGTGAGGGTACGACAACGCTTTAGGGGGAGCGTACGTGTGAGGGCGCGGGTTAGTGTTAGCGTACGGGTTAGGATTAGGGGACGGGTGAGTGTCAGGCTTCGGGGAAGGGTTAGGGTTAGGGTTCGGGCAAGGGTTAGGGTTAGGGGACGGGGAGGGTTTAGGGTCCAGGTGAGGGTACGACAACGCTTTAGGGGGAGCGTACGTGTGAGGGCGCGAGTTAGTGTTAGCGTACGGGTTAGGATTAGGGGACGGGTGAGGGTCAGGCTTCGGGGAAGTGTTAGGGTTAGGGTTCGGGCTAGGGTTAGGGTTAGGGGACGGGGACGGTTTAGGGTCCAGGTGACGGTACGACAACGCTTTAGGGAGAGCGTACGTGTGAGGGCGTGGGTTAGTGTTAGCGTACGGGTTAGGATTAGGGGACGGGTGAGGGTCAGGCTTCGGGGAAGGGTTAGGGTTAGGGTTCGGGCTAGGGTTAGGGTTAGGGGACGGGGAGGGTTTAGGGTCCAGGTGAGTGTACGACAACGCTTTAAGGGGAGCGTACGTGTGAGGGCGCAGGTTAGTGTTAGCATACGGGTCAGGATTAGGGGACGGGTGAGGGTCAGGCTTCGGGGAAGGGTTAGGGTTAGGGTTCGGGCTAGGGTTAGGGTTAGGGGACGGGGAGCGTTTAGGGTCCAGGTGAGGGTACGACAGCGCTTTAGGGGGAGCGTACGAGTGAGGGCGCGGGTTAGTGTTAGCGTACGGGTTAGGATTAGGGGACAGGTGAGGGTCAGGCTTCGGGGAAGGGTTAGGGTTAGGGTTCGGGCTAGGGTTAGGGTTAGGGGACGGGGAGGGTTTAGGGTCCAGGTGAGGGTACGACAACGCTTTAGGGGGAGCGTACATGTGAGGGCGCGGGTTAGTGTTAGCGTACGGGTTAGGATTAGGGGACGGGTGAGGGTCAGGCTTCGGGGAAGTGTTAGGGTTAGGGTTCGGGCTAGGGTTAGGGTAAGGGTTAGGGGACGGGGAGGGTTTAGGGTCCAGGTGAGGGTACGACAACGCTTTAGGGGGAGTGTACGTGTGAGGGCGCGGGTTAGTGTTAGCGTACGGGTTAGGATTAGGGGACGGGTGAGGGTCAGGCTTCGGGGAAGGGTTAGGGTTAGGGTTCGGGCTAGGGTTAGGGTTAGGGGACGGGGACGGTTTAGGGTCCAGGTGACGGTACGACAGCGCTTTAGGGGGAGCGTACGAGTGAGGGCGCGGGTTAGTGTTAGCGTACGGGTTAGGATTAGGGGACGGGTGAGGGTCAGGCTTCGGGGAAGGGTTAGGGTTAGGGTTCGGGCTAGGGTTAGGGTTAGGGGACGGGGAGGGTTTAGGGTCCAGGTGAGGGTACGACAACGCTTTAGGGGGAGCGTACGTGTGAGAGCGCAGGTTAGTGTTAGCATACGGGTTAGGATTAGGGGACGGGTGAGGGTCAGGCTTCGGGGAAGGGTTAGGGTTAGGGTTCGGGCTAGGGTTAGGGTTAGGGGACGGGGAGCGTTTAGGGTCCAGGTGAGGGTACGACAGCGCTTTAGGGGGAGCGTACGAGTGAGGGCGCGGGTTAGTGTTAGCGTACGGGTTAGGATTAGGGGACAGGTGAATGTCAGGCTTCGGGGAAGGGTTAGGGTTAGTGTTCGGGCTAGGGTTAGGGTTAGGGGACGGGGAGGATTTAGGGTCCAGGTGCGGGTACGACAACG
This sequence comes from Stenella coeruleoalba, assembly GCF_951394435.1. Taxonomy (NCBI): domain Eukaryota; kingdom Metazoa; phylum Chordata; class Mammalia; order Artiodactyla; family Delphinidae; genus Stenella; species Stenella coeruleoalba. The sequence continues at coordinate 24,055,579 of NC_137156.1, read as the reverse complement.
CTTTAGGGGGAGCGTACGTGTGAGGGCGTGGGTTAGTGTTAGCGTACGGGTTAGGATTAGGGGACGGGTGAGGTTCAGGCTTCGGGGAAGGGTTAGGGTTAGGGTTCGGGCTAGGGTTAGGGTTAGGGGACGGGGAGCGTTTAGGGTCCAGGTGAGGGTACGACAGCGCTTTAGGGGGAGCGTACGAGTGAGGGCGGGGGTTAGTGTTAGCGTACGGGTTAGGATTAGGGGACAGGTGAGGGTCAGGCTTCGGGGAAGGGTTAGGGTTAGTGTTCGGGCTAGGGTTAGGGTTAGGGGACGGGGAGGGTTTAGGGTCCAGGTGAGGGCACGACAACGCTTTAGGGGGAGCGTAAGTGTGAGGGCGCGGGTTAGTGTTAGCGTACGGGTTAGGATTAGTGGACGGGTGAGGGTCAGGCTTCGGGGAAGGGTTAGGGTTAGGGTTCGGGCTAGCGTTAGGGTTAGGGTTAGGGGACGGGGAGGGTTTAGGGTCCAGTTGAGGGTACGACAACGCTTTAGGGGGAGCGTACGTGTGAGGGCGCGGGTTAGTGTTAGCGTACGGGTTAGGATTAGGGGACGGGTGAGGGTCAGGCTTCGGGGAAGGGTTAGGGTTAGGGTTCGGGCTAGGGTTAGGGTTAGGGGACGGGGACGGTTTAGGGTCCAGGTGACGGTACGACAACGCTTTAGGGGGAGCGTACGTGTGAGGGCGTGGGTTAGTGTTAGCCTAGGGGTTAGGATTAGGGGACGGGTGAGGGTCAGGCTTCGGGGAAGGGTTAGGGTTAGGGTTCGGGCTAGGGTTAGGGTTAGGGGACGGGGAGGGTTTAGGGTCCAGGTGAGGGTACGACAGCGCTTTAGGGGGAGCGTACGTGTGAGGGCGCGGGTTAGTGTTAGCGTACGGGTTAGGATTAGGGGACGGGTGAGGGTCAGGCTTCGGGGAAGGGTTAGGGTTAGGGTTCGGGCTAGGGTTAGGGTTAGGGGACGGGGAGGGTTTAGGGTCCAGGTGAGGGTACGACAACGCTTTAGGGGGAGCGTACGTGTGAGGGCGCGGGTTTGTGTTAGCGTACGGGTTAGGATTAGGGGACGGGTGAGGGTCAGGCTTCGGGGAAGGGTTAGGGTTAGGGTTCGGGCTAGGGTTAGGGTTAGGGGACGGGGAGCGTTTAGGGTCCAGGTGAGGGTACGACAGCGCTTTAGGGGGAGCGTACGAGTCAGGGCGCGGGTTAGTGTTAGCGTACGGGTTAGGATTAGGGTACGGGTGAGGGTCAGGCTTTCGGGAAGGTTTAGGGTTAGGGTTCGGGCTAGGGTTAGGGTTAGGGGACGGGGAGGGTTTAGGGTCCAGGTGAGGGTACGACAACGCTTTAGGGGGAGCGTATGTGTGAGGGCGCGGGTTAGTGTTAGCGTACGGGTTAGGATTAGGGGACGGGTGAGGGTCAGGCTTCGGGGAAGGGTTAGGGTTAGGATTCGGGCTAGGGTTAGGGTTAGGGGACGGGGAGGGTTTAGGGTCCAGGTGAGGGTACGACAACGCTTTAGGGGGAGCGTACGTGTGAGGGCGTGGGTTAGTGTTAGCGTACGGGTTAGGATTAGGGGACGGGTGAGTGTCAGGCTTCGGGGAAGGGTTAGGATTAGGGTTCGGGCTAGGGTTAGGGTTAGGGGACGGGGACGGTTTAGGGTCCAGGTGACGGTACGACAACGCTTTAGGGAGAGCGTACGTGTGAGGGTGTGAGTTAGTGTTAGCGTACGGGTTAGGATTAGGGGACGGGTGAGGGTCAGGCTTCGGGGAAGGGTTAGGGTTAGGGTTCAGGCTAGGGTTAGGGATAGGGGACGGGGAGGGTTTAGGGTCCAGGTGAGGGTACGACAACGCTTTAGGGGGAGCGTACGTGTGAGGGCGCGGGTTAGTGTTAGCGTACGGGTTAGGATTAGGGGACGGGTGAGGGTCAGGCTTCGGGGAAGGGTTAGGGTTAGGGTTCGGGCTAGGGTTAGGGTTAGGGGACGGGGAGCGTTTAGGGTCCAGGTGAGGGTACGACAGCGCTTTAGGGTGAGCGTACGAGTGAGGGCGCGGGTTAGTGTTAGCGTAAGGGTTAGGATTAGGGGACAGGTGAGGGTCAGGCTTCGGGGAAGGGTTAGGGTTAGTGTTCGGGCTAGGGTTAGGGTTAGGGGACGGGGAGGATTTAGGGTCCAGGTGAGGGTACGACAACGCTTTAGGGGGAGCGTACGTGTGAGGGCGCGGGTTAGTGTTAGCGTACGGGTTAGGATTAGGGGACGGGTGAGGGTCAGGCTTCGGGGAAGGGTTAGGGTTAGGGTTCGGGCTAGGGTTAGGGTTAGGGGACGGGGAGCGTTTAGGGTCCAGGTGAGGGTACGACAGCGCTTTAGGGGGAGCGTACGAGTGAGGGCGCGGGTTAGTGTTAGCGTACGGGTTAGGATTAGGGGACGGGTGAGGGTCAGGCTTCGGGGAAAGGTTAGGGTTAGTGTTCGGGCTAGGATTAGGGTTAGGGGACGTGGAGGGTTTAGGGTCCAGGTGAGGGTACGACAACGCTTTAGGGGGAGCGTACGTGTGAGGGCGCGGGTTAGTGTTAGCGTACGGGTTAGGATTAGGGGACGGGTGAGGGTCAGGCTTCGGGGAAGGGTTAGGGTTAGGGTTCGGGCTAGGGTTAGGGTTAGGGGACGGGGAGGGTTTAGCGTCCAGGTGAGGGTACGACAACGCTTTAGGGGGAGCGTACGTGTGACGGCGCGGGTTAGTGTTAGCGTACGGGTTAGGATTAGGGGACGGGTGAGGGTCAGGCTTCGGGGAAGGGTTAGGGTTAGGGTTCGGGCTAGGGTTAGGGTTAGGGGACGGGGAGAGTTTAGGGTCCAGGTGAGGGTACGACAACGCTTTAGGGGGAGCGTACGTGTGAGGGCGCGGGTTAGTGTTAGCGTACGGGTTAGGATTAGGGGACGGGTGAGGGTCAGGCTTCGGGGAAGGGTTAGGGTTAGGGTTCGGGCTAGGGTTAGGGTTAGGGGACGGGGACGGTTTAGGGTCCAGGTGACGGTAAGACAACGCTTTAGGGAGAGCGTACGTGTGAGGGTGTGAGTTAGTGTTAGCGTACGGGTTAGGATTAGGGGACTGGTGAGGGTCAGGCTTCGGGGAAGGGTTAGGGTTAGGGTTCGGGCTAGGGTTAGGGTTAGGGGACGGGGAGGGTTTAGGGTCCAGGTGAGGGTACGACAGCGCTTTAGGGGGAGCGTACGAGTGAGGGCGCGGGTTAGTGTTAGCGTACGGGTTAGGATTAGGGGACAGGTGAGGGTCAGGCTTCGGGGAAGGGTTAGGGTTAGTGTTCGGGCTAGGGTTAGGGTTACGGGACGGGGAGGGTTTAGGGTCCAGGTGAAGGTACGACAACGCTTTAGGGGGAGCGTACGTGTGAGGGCGCGGGTTAGTGTTAGCGTACGGGTTAGGATTAGGGGACGGGTGAGGGTCAGGCTTCGGGGAAGGGTTAGGGTTAGGGTTCGGGCTAGGGTTAGGGTGAGGGTTAGGGGACGGGGAGGGTTTAGGGTCCAGGTGAGGGTACGACAACGCTTTAGGGGGAGCGTACGTGTGAGGGCGCGGGTTAGTGTTAGCGTACGGGTTAGGATTAGGGGACGGGTGAGGGTCAGGCTTCGGGGAAGGGTTAGGGTTAGGTTTCGGGCTAGGGTTAGGGTTAGGGGACGGGGAGGGTTTAGGGTCCAGGTGAGGGTACGACAACGCTTTAGGGGGAGCGTACGTGTGAGGGCGCGGGTTAGTGTTAGCGTACGGGTTAGGATTAGGGGACGGGTGAGGGTCAGGCTTCGGGGAAGGTTTAGGGTTAGGGTTCGGGCGAGGGTTAGGGTTAGTGGACGGCGAGGGTTTAGGGTCCAGGTGAGGGTACGACAACGCTTTAGGGGGAGCGTACGTGTGAGGGCGCGGGTTTGTGTTAGCGTATGGGTTAGGATTAGGGGACGGGTGAGGGTCAGGCTTCGGGGAAGGTTTAGGGTTAGGGTTCGGGCTAGGGTTAGGGTTAGGGGACGGGGAGCGTTTAGGGTCCAGGTGAGGGTACGACAGAGCTTTAGGGGGAGCGTACGAGTGAGGGCGCGGGTTAGTGTTAGCGTACGGGTTAGGATTAGGGTACGGGTGAGGGTCAGGCTTCGGGGAAGGTTTAGGGTTAGGGTTCGGGCTAGGGTTAGGGTTAGGGGACGGGGAGGGTTTAGGGTCCAGGTGAGGGTACGACAACACTTTAGGGGGAGCGTATGTGTGAGGGCGCGGGTTAGTGTTAGCGTACGGGTTAGGATTAGGGGACGGGTGAGGGTCAGGCTTCAGGGAAGGGTTCGGGTTAGGATTCGGGCTAGGGTTAGGGTTAGGGGACGGGGAGGGTTTAGGGTCCAGGTGAGGGTACGACAACGCTTTAGGGGGAGCGTACGTGTGAGGGCGTGGGTTAGTGTTAGCGTACAGGTTAGGATTAGGGGACGGGTGAGGGTCAGGCTTCGGGGAAGGGTTAGGGTTAGGGTTCGGGCTAGGGTTAGGGTTAGGGGACGGGGACGGTTTAGGGTCCAGGTGACGGTAAGACAACGCTTTAGGGAGAGCGTACGTGTGAGGGTGTGAGTTAGTGTTAGCGTACGGGTTAGGATTAGGGGACTGGTGAGGGTCAGGCTTCGGGGAAGGGTTAGGGTTAGGGTTCGGGCTAGGGTTAGGGTTAGGGGACGGGGAGGGTTTAGGGTCCAGGTGAGGGTACGACAACGCTTTAGGGGGAGCGTACGTGTGAGGGCGCGGGTTAGTGTTAGCGTACGGGTTAGGATTAGGGGACGGGTGAGGGTCAGGCTTCGGGGAAGGGTTAGGGTTAGGGTTCGGGCTAGGGTTAGGGTTAGGGGACGGGGAGGGTTTAGGGTCCAGGTGAGGGTACGACAACGCTTTAGGGGGAGCGTACGTGTGAGGGCGCGGGTTAGTGTTAGCGTACGGGTTAGGATTAGGGGACGGGTGAGGGTCAGGCTTCAGGGAAGGTTTAGGGTTAGGGTTCGGGCGAGGGTTAGGGTTAGTGGACGGCGAGGGTTTAGGGTCCAGGTGAGGGTACGACAACGCTTTAGGGGGAGCGTACGTGTGAGGGCGCGGGTTTGTGTTAGCGTATGGGTTAGGATTAGGGGACGGGTGAGGGTCAGGCTTCGGGGAAGGTTTAGGGTTAGGGTTCGGGCTAGGGTTAGGGTTAGGGGACGGGGAGCATTTAGGGTCCAGGTGAGGGTACGACAGAGCTTTAGGGGGAGCGTACGAGTGAGGGCGCGGGTTAGTGTTAGCGTACGGGTTAGGATTAGGGTACGGGTGAGGGTCAGGCTTCGGGGAAGGTTTAGGGTTAGGGTTCGGGCTAGGGTTAGGGTTAGGGGACGGGGAGGGTTTAGGGTCCAGGTGAGGGTACGACAACACTTTAGGGGGAGCGTATGTGTGAGGGCGCGGGTTAGTGTTAGCGTACGGGTTAGGATTAGGGGACGGGTGAGGGTCAGGCTTCGGGGAAGGGTTCGGGTTAGGATTCGGGCTAGGGTTAGGGTTAGGGGACGGGGAGGGTTTAGGGTCCAGGTGAGGGTACGACAACGCTTTAGGGGGAGCGTACGTGTGAGGGCGTGGGTTAGTGTTAGCGTACAGGTTAGGATTAGGGGACGGGTGAGGGTCAGGCTTCGGGGAAGGGTTAGGGTTAGGGTTCGGGCTAGGGTTAGGGTTAGGGGACGGGGACGGTTTAGGGTCCAGGTGACGGTAAGACAACGCTTTAGGGAGAGCGTACGTGTGAGGGTGTGAGTTAGTGTTAGCGTACGGGTTAGGATTAGGGGACTGGTGAGGGTCAGGCTTCGGGGAAGGGTTAGGGTTAGGGTTCGGGCTAGGGTTAGGGTTAGGGGACGGGGAGGGTTTAGGGTCCAGGTGAGGGTACGACAACGCTTTAGGGGAGCGTACGTGTGAGGGCGCGGGTTAGTGTTAGCGTACGGGTTAGGATTAGGGGACGGGTGAGGGTCAGGCTTCGGGGAAGGGTTAGGGTTAGGGTTCGGGCTAGGGTTAGGGTTAGGGGACGGGGAGCGTTTAGGGTCCAGGTGAGGGTACGACAGCGCTTTAGGGGGAGCGTACGTGTGAGGGCGCGGGTTAGTGTTAGCGTAGGGGTTAGGATTAGGGGACGGGTGAGGGTCAGGCTTCGGTGAAGGGTTAGGGTTAGGGTTCGGGCTAGAGTTAGGGTTAGGGGACGGGGAGGGTTTAGGGTCCAGGTGAGGGTACGACAACGCTTTAGGGGGAGCGTACGTGTGAGGGCGCGGGTTAGTGTTAGCGTACGGGTTAGGATTAGGGGACGGGTGAGGGTCAGGCTTCGGGGAAGGGTTAGGGTTAGGGTTCGGGCTAGGGTTAGGGTTAGGGGACGGGGAGCGTTTAGGGTCCAGGTGAGGGTACGACAGCGCTTTAGGGGGAGCGTACGAGTGAGGGCGCGGGTTAGTGTTAGCGTACGGGTTAGGATTAGGGGACAGGTGAGGGTCAGGCTTCGGGGAAGGGTTAGGGTTAGTGTTCGAGCTAGGGTTAGGGTTAGGGGACGGGGAGGATTTAGGGTCCAGGTGAGGGTACGACAACGCTTTAGGGGGAGCGTACGTGTGAGGGCGCAGGTTAGTGTTAGCGTACGGGTTAGGATTAGGGGACAGGTGAGGGTCAGGCTTCGGGGAAGGGTTAGGGTTAGGGTTCGGGCTAGGGTTAGGGTTAGGGGACGGGGACGGTTTAGGGTCCAGGTGACGGTACGACAACGCTTTAGGGGGAGCGTACGTGTGAGGGCGCGGGTTAGTGTTAGCGTACGGGTTAGGATTAGGGGACGGGTGAGGGTCAGGCTTTGGGGAAGGGTTAGGGTTAGGGTTCGGGCTAGGGTTAGGGTTAGGGGACGGGGAGGGTTTAGGGTCCAGGTGAGGGTAAGACAACGCTTTAGGGGGAGCGTACGTGTGAGGGCGCGGGTTAGTGTTAGCGTACGGGTTAGGATTAGGGGACGGGTGAGTGTCAGGCTTCGGGGAAGGGTTAGGGTTAGGGTTCGGGGTAGGGTTAGGGTTAGGGTTAGGGGACGGGGACGGTTTAGGGTCCAGGTGAGGGTACGACAACGCTTTAGGGGGAGCGTACGTGTGAGGGCGCGGGTTAGTGTTAGCGTACGGGTTAGGATTAGGGGACGGGTGAGGGTCAGGCTTCGGGGAAGGGTTAGGGTTAGGGTTCGGGATATGGTTAGGGTTAGGGGACGGGGAGGGTTTAGGGTCCAGGTGAGGGTACGACAACGCTTTAGGGGGAGCGTACGTGTGAGGGCACGGGTTTGTGTTAGCGTACGGGTTAGGATTAGGGGACGGGTGAGGGTCAGGCTTCGGGGAAGGGTTAGGGTTAGGATTCGGGCTAGGGTTAGGGTTAGGGGACGGGGACGGTTTAGGGTCCAGGTGAGGGTACGACAACGCTTTAGGGGGAGCGTACGTGTGAGGGCGCGGGTTAGTGTTAGCGTACGGGTTAGGATTAGAGGACGGGTGAGGGTGAGGCTTCGGGGAAGGGTTAGGGTTAGGGTTCGGGCTAGGGTTAGGGTTAGGGGACTGGGAGGGTTTAGGGTCCAGGTGAGGGTACGACAACGCTTTAGGGGGAGCGTACGTGTGAGGGCGCGGGTTAGTGTTAGCGTACGGGTTAGGATTAGGGGACGGGTGAGGGTCAGGCTTCGGGGAAGGTTTAGGGTTAGGGTTCGGGCTAGGGTTATGGTTAGGGGACGGGGAGGGTTTAGGGTCCATGTGAGGGTACGACAACGCTTTAGGGGGAGCGTACGTGTGAGGGCGCGGGTTTGTGTTAGCGTACGGGTTAGGATTAGGGGACGGGTGAGGGTCAGGCTTCGGGGAAGGGTTAGGGTTAGGGTTCGGGCTAGGGTTAGGGTTAGGGGACGGGGAGCGTTTAGGGTCCAGGTGAGGGTACGACAGCGCTTTAGGGGGAGCGTACGAGTGAGGGCGCGGGTTAGTGTTAGCGTACGGGTTAGGATTAGGGGACGGGTGAGTGTCAGGCTTCGGGGAAGGGTTAGGGTTAGTGTTCGGGCTATGGTTAGGGTTAGGGGACGGGGAGGGTTTAGGGTCCAGGTGAGGGTACGACAATGCTTTAGGGGGAGCGTACGTGTGAGGGCGCGGGTTAGTGTTAGCGTACGGGTTAGGATTAGGGGACGGGTGAGGGTCAGGCTTCGGGGAAGTGTTAGGGTTAGGGTTCGGGCTAGGGTTAGGGTTAGGGGACGGGGAGGGTTTAGGGTCCAGGTGAGCGTACGACAACGCTTTAGGGGGAGCGTACGTGTGAGGGCGCGGGTTAGTGTTAGCGTACGGGTTAGGATTAGGGGACGGGTGAGGGTCAGGCTTCGGGGAAGGGTTAGGGTTAGGGTTCGGGCTAGGGTTAGGGTTAGGGAACGGGGAGGGTTTAGGGTCCAGGTGAGGGTACGACAACGCTTTAGGGGGAGCGTACGTGTGAGGGCGCGGGTTTGTGTTAGCGTACGGGTTAGGATTAGGGGACGGGTGAGGGTCAGGCTTCGGGGAAGGGTTAGGGTTAGGGTTCGGGCTAGGGTTAGGGTTAGGGGACGGGGACGGTTTAGGGTCCAGGTGACGGTACGACAACGCTTTAGGGAGAGCGTACGTGTGAGGGTGTGAGTTAGTGTTAGCGTACGGGTTAGGATTAGAGGACGGGTGAGGGTCAGGCTTCGGGGAAGGGTTAGGGTTAGGGTTCGGGCTAGGGTCAGGGTTAGGGGACAGGGCGCGTTTAGGGTCCAGGTGAGGGTTCGACAGCGCTTTAGGGGGAGCGTACGAGTGAGGGCGCGGGTTAGTGTTAGCGTACGGGTTAGGATTAGGGGACAGGTGAGGGTCAGGCTTCGGGGAAGGGTTAGGGTTAGTGTTCGGGCTAGGGTTAGGGTTAGGGGACGGGGAGCGTTTAGGGTCCAGGTGAGGGTACGACAGCGCTTTAGGGGGAGCGTACGAGTGAGGGCGCGGGTTAGTGTTAGCGTACGGGTTAGGATTAGGGGACAGGTGAGGGTCAGGCTTCGGGGAAGGGTTAGGGTTAGTGTTCGGGCTAGGGTTAGGGTTAGGGAACGGGGAGGGTTTAGGGTCCAGGTGAGGGTACGACAACGCTTTAGGGGGAGCGTACGTGTGAGGGCGCGGCTTAGTGTTAGCGTACGGGTTAGGATTAGGGGACGGGTGAGGGTCAGGCTTCGGGGAAGGGTTAGGGTTAGGGTTCGGGCTAGGGTTAGGGTTAGGGTTAGGGGACGGGGAGGGTTTAGGGTCCAGGTGAGGGTACGACAACGCTTTAGGGGGAGCGTACGTGTGAGGGCGCGGGTTAGTGTTAGCGTATGGGTTACGATTAGGGGACGGGTGAGGGTCAGGCTTCGGGGAAGGTTTAGGGTTAGGGTTCGGGCTAGGGTTAGGGTTAGGGGACGGGGAGGGTTTAGGGTCCAGGTGAGGGTACGACAACGCTTTAGGGGGAGCGTACGTGTGAGGGCGCGGGTTTGTGTTAGCGTACGGGTTACGATTAGGGGACGGGTGAGGGTCAGGCTTCGGGGAAGGGTTAGGGTTAGGGTTCGGGCTAGGGTTAGGGTTAGGGGACGGGGAGCGTTTAGGGTCCAGGTGAGGGTACGACAGCGCTTTAGGGGGAGCGTACGAATGAGGGCGCGGGTTAGTGTTATCGTACGGGTTAGGATTAGGGGACGGGTGAGGGTCAGGCTTCGGGGAAGGGTTAGGGTTAGTGTTCGGGCTATGGTTAGGGTTAGGGGACGGGGAGGGTTTAGGGTCCAGGTGAGGGTACGACAACGCTTCAGGGGGAGCATACGTGTGAGGGCGTGGGTCAGTGTTAGCGTAAGGGTTAGGATTAGGGGACGGGTGAGGGTCAGGCTTCGGGGAAGGTTTAGTGTTATGGTTTGGGGTAGGGTTAGGGTTAGGGGATAGGGAGGGTTTCGGGTCCAGGTGAGGGTATGACAACGCTTTATGGGGAGCGTACGTGTGAGAGCGCAGGTTACTGTTAGCGTACGGGTTAGGATTAGGGGACGGGTGAGGGTCAGGCTTCGGGGAAGGGTTAGGGTTAGGGTTCGGGCTATGGTTAGGGTTAGGGGACGGGGAGGGTTTAGGGTCCAGGTGAGGGTACGACAACGCTTTAGGGGGAGCGTACGTGTGAGGGCGCGGGTTTGTGTTAGCGTACGGGTTAGGATTAGGGGACGGGTGAGGATCAGGCTTCGGGGAAGGGTTAGGGTTAGGGTAAGGGCTAGGGTTAGGGTTAGGGGACGGGGAGTGTTTAGGGTCCAGGTGAGGGTACGACAACGCTTTAGGGGGAGCGTACGTGTGAGGGCGCGGGTTAGTGTTAGCGTGCGGGTTTGGATTAGGGGACGGGTGAGGGTCAGGCTTCGGGGAAGGGTTAGAGTTAGGGTTCGGGCTAGGGTTAGGGTTAGGGGACGGGGAGGGTTTAGGGTCCAGGTGAGGGTACGACAACGCTTTAGGGGGAGCGTACGTGTGAGGGCGCGGGTTAGTGTTAGCGTACGGGTTAGGATTAGGGGACGGGTGAGGGTCAGGCTTCGAGGAAGGGTTAGGGTTAGGGTTCGGGCTAGGGTTAGGGTTAGGGGACAGGGAGGGTTTAGGGTCCAGTTGAGGGTACGACAACGCTTTAGGGGGAGCGTACGTGTGAGGGCGCGGGTTAGTGTTAGCGTACGGGTTAGGATTAGGGGACGGGTGAGGGTCAGGCTTCGGGGAAGGGTTAGGGTTAGGGTTCGGGCTAGGGTTAGGGTTAAGGGACGGGGAGCGTTTAGGGTCCAGGTGAGGGTACGACAGCGCTTTAGGGGGAGAGTACGAGTGAGGGCGCGGGTTAGTGTTAGCGTACGGGTTAGGATTAGGGGACGGGTGAGGGTCAGGCTTCGGGGAAGGCTTAGGGTTAGGGTTCGGGCTAGGGTTAGGGTTAGGGTTAGGGGACGGGGAGGGTTTAGGGTCCAGGTGAGGGTACGACAACGCTTTAGGGGGAGCGTACGTGTGAGGGCGCGGGTTAGTATTAGCGTACGGGTTAGGATTAGGGGACGGGTGAGGGTCAGGCTTCGGGGAAGGGTTAGGGTTAGGGTTCGGGCTAGGGTTAGGGTTAGGGGACGGGGACGGTTTAGGGTCCAGGTGACGGTACGACAACGCTTTAGGGGGAGCGTACGTGTGAGGGCGTGGGTTAGTGTTAGCGTAGGGGTTAGGATTAGGGGACGGGTGAGGGTCAGGCTTCGGGGAAGGGTTAGGGTTAGGGTTCGGGCTAGGGTTAGGGTTAGGGGACGGGGAGGGTTTCGGGTCCAGGTGAGGGTACGACAACGCTTTAGTGGGAGCGTACGTGTGAGGGCGCGGGTTAGTGTTAGCGTACGGGTTAGGATTAGGGGACGGGTGAGGGTCAGGCTTCGGGGAAGTGTTAGGGTTAGGGTTCGGGCTAGGGTTAGGGTTAGGGGACGGGGACGGTTTAGGGTCCAGGTGAGGGTACGACAACGCTTTAGGGGGAGCGTACGTGTGAGGGCGCGGGTTAGTGTTAGCGTACGGGTTAGGATTAGGGGACGGGTGAGGGTCAGGCTTCGGGGAAGGTTTAGGGTTAGGGTTCGGGCTAGGGTTAGGGTTAGGGGACGGGGAGGGTTTAGGGTCCAGGTGAGGGTACGACAACGCTTTAGGGGGAGCGTACGTGTGAGGGCGCGGGTTAGTGTTAGCGTACGGGTTACGATTAGGGGACGGGTGAGGGTCAGGCTTCGGGGAAGGTTTAGGGTTAGGGTTCGGGCTAGGGTTAGGGTTAGGGGACGGGGAGGGTTTAGGGTCCAGGTGAGGGTACGACAACGCTTTAGGGGGAGCGTACGTGTGAGGGCGCGGGTTTGTGTTAGCGTACGGGTTAGGATTAGGGGACGGGTGAGGGTCAGGCTTCGGGGAAGGGTTAGGGTTAGGGTTCTGGCTAGGGTTAGGGTTAGGGGACGGGGAGCGTTTAGGGTCCAGGTGAGGGTACGACAGCGCTTTAGGGGGAGCGTACGAATGAGGGCGCGGGTTAGTGTTATCGTACGGGTTAGGATTAGGGGACGGGTGAGGGTCAGGCTTCGGGGAAGGGTTAGGGTTAGTGTTCGGGCTATGGTTAGGGTTAGGGGACGGGGAGGGTTTAGGGTCCAGGTGAGGGTACGACAACGCTTCAGGGGGAGCATACGTGTGAGGGCGCGGGTCAGTGTTAGCGTAAGGGTTAGGATTAGGGGACGGGTGAGGGTCAGGCTTCGGGGAAGGTTTAGGGTTATGGTTTGGGGTAGGGTTAGGGTTAGGGGATGGGGAGGGTTTCGGGTCCAGGTGAGGGTATGACAACGCTTTATGGGGAGCGTACGTGTGAGAGCGCAGCTTAGTGTTAGCGTACGGGTTAGGATTAGGGGACGGGTGAGGGTCAGGCTTCGGGGAAGGGTTAGGGTTAGGGTTCGGGCTATGGTTAGGGTTAGGGGACAGGGAGGGTTTAGGGTCCAGGTGAGGGTACGACAACGCTTTAGGGGGAGCGTACGTGTGAGGGCACGGGTTTGTGTTAGCGTACGGGTTAGGATTAGGGGACGGGTGAGGGTCAGGCTTCGGGGAAGGGTTAGGGTTAGGGTTCGGGCTAGGGTTATGGTTAGGGGACGGGGAGTGTTTAGGGTCCAGGTGAGGGTACGACAACGCTTTAGGGGGAGCGTACGAGTGAGGGCGCGGGTTAGTGTTAGCGTACGGGTTAGGATTAGGGGACGGGTGAGGGTCAGGCTTCGGGGAAGGCTTAGGGTTAGGGTTCGGGCTAGGGTTAGGGTTAGGGTTAGGGGACGGGGAGGGTTTAGGGTCCAGGTGAGGGTACGACAACGCTTTAGGGGGAGCGTACGTGTGAGGGCGCGGGTTAGTATTAGCGTACGGGTTAGGATTAGGGGACGGGTGAGGGTCAGGCTTCGGGGAAGGGTTAGGGTTAGGGATCGGGCTAGGGTTAGGGTTAGGGGACGGGTGAGGGTCAGGCTTCGGGGAAGGGTTAGGGTTAGGGTTCGGGCTAGGGTTAGTGTTAGGGGACGGGGAGGGTTTAGGGTCCAGGTGAGGGTACGACAACGCTTTAGGGGGAGCGTACGTGTGAGGGCGCGGGTTAGTGTTAGCGTACGGGTTACGATTAGGGGACGGGTGAGGGTCAGGCTTCGGGGAAGGGTTAGGGTTAGGGTTCGGGCTAGGGTTAGGGTTAGGGGACGGGGAGCGTTTAGGGTCCAGGTGAGGGTACGACAGCGCTTTAGGGGGAGCGTACGAGTGAGGGCGTGGGTTAGTGTTAGCGTACGGGTTAGGATTAGGGGACAGGTGAGGGTCAGGCTTCGGGGAAGGGTTAGGGTTAGTGTTCGGGCTAGGGTTAGGGTTAGGGGACGGGGAGGGTTTAGGGTCCAGGTGAGGGTACGACAACGTTTTAGGGGCAGCGTACATGTGAGGGCGCGGGTTAGTGTTAGCGTACGGGTTAGGATTAGGGGACGGGTGAGGGTCAGGCTTCGGGGAAGGGTTAGGGTTAGGGTTCGGGCTAGGGTTAGTGTAAGGGTTAGGGGACGGGGAGGGTTTAGGGTCCAGGTGAGGGTACGACAACACTTTAGGGGGAGCGTACGTGTGAGGGCGCGGGTTAGTGTTAGCGTACGGGTTAGGATTAGGGGACGGGTGAGGGTCAGGCTTCGGGGAAGGGTTAGGGTTAGGGTTCGGGCTAGAGTTAGGGTTAGGGGACGGGGAGGGTTTAGGGTCCAGGTGAGGGTACGACAACGCTTTAGGGGGAGCGTACGTGTGAGGGCGCAGGTTAGTGTTAGCATACGGGTTAGGATTAGGGGACGGGTGAGGGTCAGGCTTCGGGGAAGGGTTAGGGTTAGGGTTCGGGCTAGGGTTAGGGTTAGGGGACGGGGAGCGTTTAGGGTCCAGGTGAGGGTACGACAGCGCTTTAGGGGGAGCGTACGAGTGAGGGCGCGGGTTAGTGTTAGCGTACGGGTTAGGATTAGGGGACAGGTGAGGGTCAGGCTTCGGGGAAGGGTTAGGGTTAGTGTTCGGGCTAGGGTTAGGGTTAGGGGACGGGGAGGATTTAGGGTCCAGGTGCGGGTACGACAACGCTTTAGGGGGAGGGTACGTGTGAGGGCGCGGGTTAGTGTTAGCGTACGGGTTAGGATTAGGGGACGGGTGAGGGTCAGGCTTCGGGGAAGGGTTAGGGTTAGGGTTCGGGCTAGGGTTAGGGTTAGGGGACGGGGAGCGTTTAGGGTCCAGGTGAGGGTACGACAGCGCTTTAGGGGGAGCGTACGAGTGAGGGCGTGGGTTAGTGTTAGCGTACGGGTTAGGATTAGGGGACAGGTGATGGTCAGGCTTCGGGGAAGGGTTAGGGTTAGTGTTCGGGCTAGGGTTAGGGTTAGGGGACGGGGAGGGTTTAGGGTCCAGGTGAGGGTACGACAACGCTTTAGGGGGAGCGTACGTGTGAGGGCGCGGGTTAGTGTTAGCGTACGGGTTAGGATTAGGGGACGGGTGAGGGTCAGGCTTCGGGGAAGGGTTAGGGTTAGGGTTCGGGCTAGGGTTAGGGTTAGGGTTAGGGGACGGGGAGGGTTTAGGGTCCAGGTGAGGGTACGACACCGCTTTAGGGGGAGCGTACGTGTGAGGGCGCGGGTTAGTGTTAGCGTACGGGTTAGGATTAGGGGACGGGTGAGGGTCAGGCTTCGGGGAAGGGTTAGGGTTAGGGTTCGGGCTAGGGTTAGGGTTAGGGGACGGGGACGGTTTAGGGTCCAGGTGACGGTACGACAACGATTTAGGGGGAGCGTACGTGTGAGGGCGTGGGTTAGTGTTAGCCTAGGGGTTAGGATTAGGGGACGGGTGAGGGTCAGGCTTCGGGGAAGGGATAGGGTTAGGGTTCGGGCTAGGGTTAGGGTTAGGGGACGGGGAGGGTTTAGGGTCCAGGTGAGGGTACGACAACGCTTTAGGGGGAGCGTACGTGTGAGGGCGCGGGTTAGTGTTAGCGTACGGGTTAGGATTAGGGGACGGGTGAGGGTCAGGCTTCGGGGAAGGGTTAGGGTTAGGGTTCGGGCTAGGGTTAGGGTTAGGGGACGGGGAGGGTTTAGGGTCCAGGTGAGGGTACAACAACGCTTTAGGGGGAGCGTACGTGTGAGGGCGCGGGTTAGTGTTAGCGTACGGGTTAGGATTAGGGGACAGGTGAGGGTCAGGCTTCGGGGAAGGGTTAGGGTTAGTGTTCGGGCTAGGGTTAGGGTTAGGGGACGGGGAGGGTTTAGGGTCCAGGTGAGGGTATGACAAGGCTTTAGGGGGAGCGTACGTGTGAGGGCGCGGGTTTGTGTTAGCGTACGGGTTAGGATTAGGGGACGGGTGAGGGTCAGGCTTCGGGGAATGGTTAGGGTTAGGGTTCGGGCTAGGGTTAGGGTTAGGGGACGGGGAGCGTTTAGGGTCCAGGTGAGGGTACGACAGCGCTTTAGGGGGAGCGTATGTGTGAGGGCGCGGGTTAGTGTTAGCGTACGGGTTAGGATTAGGGGACGGGTGAGGGTCAGGCTTCGGGGAAGGGTTAGGGTTAGGATTCGGGCTAGGGTTAGGGTTAGGGGACGGGGAGGGTTTAGGGTCCAGGTGAGGGTACGACAACGCTTTAGGGGAGCGTACGTGTGAGGGCGTGGGTTAATGTTAGCGTACGGGTTAGGATTAGGGGACGGGTGAGGGTCAGGCTTCGGGGAAGGGTTAGGGTTAGGGTTCGGGCTAGGGTTAGGGTTAGTGGACGGGGACGGTTTAGGGTCCAGGTGATGGTACGACAACGATTTAGGGAGAGCGTACGTGTGAGGGTGTGAGTTAGTGTTAGCGTACGGGTTAGGATTAGGGGACGGGTGAGGGTCAGGATTCGGGGAAGGGTTAGGGTTAGGGTTCGGGCTAGGGTTAGGGTTAGGGGACGGGGAGGGTTTAGGGTCCAGGTGAGGGTACGACAACGCTTTAGGGGGAGCGTACGTGTGAGGGCACGGGTTAGTGTTAGCGTACGGGTTAGGATTAGGGGACGGGTGAGGGTCAGGCTTCGGGGAAGGGTTAGGGTTAGGGTTCGGGCTAGGGTTAGGGTTAGGGGACGGGGAGCGTTTAGGGTCCAGGTGAGGGTACGACAGCGCTTTAGGGGGAGCGTACGAGTGAGGGCGCGGGTTAGTGTTAGCGTACGGGTTAGGATTAGGGGACAGGTGAGGGTCAGGCTTCGGGGAAGGGTTAGGGTTAGTGTTCGGGCCTGGGTTAGGGTTAGGGGACGGGGAGGATTTAGGGTCCAGGTGAGGGTACGACAACGCTTTAGGGGGAGCGTACGTGTGAGGGCGCGGGTTACTGTTAGCGTACGGGTTAGGATTAGGGGACGGGTGAGGGTCAGGCTTCGGGGAAGGGTTAGGGTTAGGGTTCGGGCTAGGGTTAGGGTTAGGGGACGGGGAGCGTTTAGGGTCCAGGTGAGGGTACGACAGCGCTTTAGGGGGAGCGTACGAGTGAGGGCGCGGGTTAGTGTTAGCGTACGGGTTAGGATTAGGGGACAGGTGAGGGTCAGGCTTCGGGGAAGGGTTAGGGTTAGTGTTCGGGCTAGGATTAGGGTTAGGGGACGGGGAGGGTTTAGGGTCCAGGTGAGGGTACGACAACGCTTTAGGGGGAGCGTACGTGTGAGGGCGCGGGTTAGTGTTAGCGTACGGGTTAGGATTAGGGGACGGGTGAGGGTCAGGCTTCGGGGAAGGGTTAGGGTTAGGGTTCGGGCTAGGGTTAGGGTTAGGGTTAGGGGACGGGGAGGGTTTAGGGTCCAGGTGAGGGTACGACAACGCTTTAGGGGGAGCGTACGTGTGAGGGCGCGGGTTAGTGTTAGCGTACGGGTTAGGATTAGGGGACGGGTGAGGGTCAGGCTTCGGGGAAGGGTTAGGGTTAGGGTTCGGGCTAGGGTTAGGGTTAGGGGACAGGGACGGTTTAGGGTCCAGGTGACGGTACGACAACGCTTTAGGGAGAGCGTACGTGTGACGGCGTGGGTTAGTGTTAGCGTAGGGGTTAGGATTAGGGGACGGGTGAGGGTCAGGCTTCGGGGAAGGGTTAGGGTTAGGGTTCGGGCTAGGGTTAGGGTTAGGGGACGGGGAGGGTTTAGGGTCCAGGTGAGGGTACGACAACGCTTTAGGGGGAGCGTACGTGTGAGGGCGCGGGTTAGTGTTAGCGTACGGGTTAGGATTAGGGGACGGGTGAGGGTCAGGCTTTGGGGAAGGGTTAGGGTTAGGGTTCGGGCTAGGGTTAGGGTTAGGTGACGGGGAGGGTTTAGGGTCCAGGTGAGGGTACGACAACGCTTTAGGGGGAGTGTACGTGTGAGGGCGCGGGTTTGTGTTAGCGTACGGGTTAGGATTAGGGGACGGGTGAGGGTCAGGCTTCGGGGAAGTGTTAGGGTTAGGGTTCGGGCTAGGGTTAGGGTTAGGGGACGGGGAGCGTTTAGAGTCCAGGTGAGGGTACGACAGCGCTTTAGGGGGAGCGTACGAGTGAGGGCGCGGGTTAGTGTTAGCGTACGGGTTAGGATTAGGGGACGGGTGAGGGTCAGGCTTCGGGGAAGGGTTAGGGTTAGTGTTCGGGCTATGGTTAGGGTTAGGGGTCGGGGAGGGTTTAGGGTCCAGGTGAGGGTACGACAACGCTTTAGGGGGAGCGTACGTGTGAGGGCGCGGGTTAGTGTTAGCGTACGGGTTAGGATTAGGGTACGGGTGAGGGTCAGGCTTCGGGGAAGGTTTAGGGTTAGGGTTCGGGCTAGGGTTAGGATTAGGGGACGGGGAGGGTTTAGGGTCCAGGTGAGGGTACGACAATGCTTTAGGGGGAGCGTATGTGTGAGGGCGCTGGTTAGTGTTAGCGTACGGGTTAGGATTAGGGGACGGGTGAGGGTCAGGCTTCGGGGAAGGTTTAGGGTTAGGATTCGGGCTAGGGTTAGGGTTATGGGACGGGGAGGGTTTAGGGTCCAGGTGAGGGTACGACAACGCTTTAGGGGGAGCGTACGTGTGAGGGCGTGGGTTAGTGTTAGCGTATGGGTTAGGATTAGGGGAGGGGTGAGGGTCAGGCTTCGGGGAAGGGTTAGGGTTAGGGTTCGGGCTAGGGTTAGGGTTAGGGGACGGGGACGGTTTAGGGTCCAGGTGACGGTACGACAACGCTTTAGGGAGAATGTACGTGTGAGGGTGTGAGTTAGTGTTAGCGTTCGGGTTAGGATTAGGGGACGGGTGAGGGTCAGGCTACGGGGAAGGGTTAGGGTTAGGGTTCGGGCTAGGCTTAGGGTTAGGGGACGGGGAGGGTTTAGGGTCCAGGTGAGGGTACGACAACGCTTTAGGGGGAGCGTACGTGTGAGGGCGCGGGTTAGTGTTAGCGTACGGGTTAGGATTAGGGGACGGGTGAGGGTCAGGCTTCGGGGAAGGGTTAGGGTTAGGGTTCGGGCTAGGGTTAGGGTTAGGGGACGGGGAGCGTTTAGGGTCCAGGTGAGGGTACGACAGCGCTTTAGGGGGAGCGTACGAGTGAGGGCGCGGGTTAGTGTTAGCGTACGGGTTAGGATTAGGGGACAGGTGAGGGTCAGGCTTCGGGGAAGGGTTAGGGTTAGTGTCCGGGCTAGGGTTAGGGTTAGGGGACGGGGAGGATTTAGGGTCCAGGTGAGGGTACGACAACGCTTTAGGGGGAGCGTACGTGTGAGGGCGCGGGTTAGTGTTAGCGTACGGGTTAGGATTAGGGGACGGGTGAGGGTCAGGCTTCGGGGAAGGTTTAGGGTTAGGGTTCGGGCTAGGGTTAGGGTTAGGGGACGGGGAGGGTTTAGGGTCCAGGTGAGGGTACGACAACGCTTTAGGGGGAGCGTACGTGTGAGGGCGCGGGTTTGTGTTAGCGTACGGGTTAGGATTAGGGGACGGGTGAGGGTCAGGCTTCGGGGAAGGGTTAGGGTTAGGGTTCGGGCTAGGGTTAGGGTTAGGGGACGGGGAGCGTTTAGGGTCCAGGTGAGGGTACGACAGCGCTTTAGGGGGAGCGTATGTGTGAGGGCGCGGGTTAGTGTTAGCGCACGGGTTAGGATTAGGGGACGGGTGAGGGTCAGGCTTCGGGGAAGGGTTAGGGTTAGGATTCGGGGTAGGGTTAGGGTTAGGGGACGGGGACGGTTTAGGGTCCAGGTGAGGGTACGACAACGCTTTAGGGGGAGCGTACGTGTGAGGGCGTGGGTTAGTGTTAGCGTACGGGTTAGGATTAGGGGACGGGTGAGGGTCAGGCTTCGGGGAAGGGTTAGGGTTATGGTTCGGGCTAGGGTTAGGGTTAGGGGACGGGGACGGTTTAGGGTCCAGGTGACGGTACGACAACGATTTAGGGAGAGCGTACGTGTGAGGGTGTGAGTTAGTGTTAGCGTACGGGTTAGGATTAGGGGACGGGTGAGCGTCAGGCTTCGGGGAAGGGTTAGGGTTAGGGTTCGGGCTAGGGTTAGGGTTAGGGGACGGGGAGGGTTTAGGGTCCAGGTGAGGGTACGACAACGCTTTAGGGGGAGCGTACGTGTGAGGGCGCGGGTTAGTGTTAGCGTACGGGTTAGGATTAGGGGACAGGTGAGGGTCAGGCTTCGGGGAAGGGTTAGGGTTAGGGTTCGGGCTAGGGTTAGGGTTAGGGGACGGGGAGCGTTTAGGGTCCAGGTGAGGGTACGACAGCGCTTTAGGGGGAGCGTACGAGTGAGGGCGCGGGTTAGTGTTAGCGTACGGGTTAGGATTAGGGGACAGGTGAGGGTCAGGCTTCGGGGAAGGGTTAGGGTTAGTGTTCGGGCTAGGGTTAGGGTTAGGGGACGGGGAGGATTTAGGGTCCAGGTGAGGGTACGACAACGCTTTAGGGGGAGCGTACGTGTGAGGGCGCGGGTTAGTGTTAGCGTACGGGTTAGGATTAGGGGACGGGTGAGGGTCAGGCTTCGGGGAAGGGTTAGGGTTAGGGTTCGGGCTAGGGTTAGTGTTAGGGGACGGGGAGCGTTTAGGGTCCAGGTGAGGGTACGACAGCGCTTTAGGGGGAGCGTACGAGTGAGGGCGCGGGTTAGTGTTAGCGTACGGGTTAGGATTAGGGGACAGGTGAGGGTCAGGCTTCGGGGAAGGGTTAGGGTTAGTGTTCGGGCTAGGATTAGGGTTAGGGGACGGGGAGGGTTTAGGGTCCAGGTGAGGGTACGACAACGCTTTAGGGGGAGCGTACGTGTGAGGGCGCGGGTTAGTGTTAGCGTACGGGTTAGGATTAGGGGACGGGTGAGGGTCAGGCTTCGGGGAAGGGTTAGGGTTAGGGTTCGGGCTAGGGTTAGGGTTAGGGTTAGGGGACGGGGAGGGTTTAGTGTCCAGGTGAGGGTACGACAACGCTTTAGGGGGAGCGTACGTGTGAGGGCGCGGGTTAGTGTTAGCGTACGGGTTAGGATTAGGGGACGGGTGAGGGTCAGGCTTCGGGGAAGGGTTAGGGTTAGGGTTCGGGCTAGGGTTAGGGTTAGGGGACGGGGACGGTTTAGGGTCCAGGTGACGGTACGACAACGCTTTAGGGAGAGCGTACGTGTGAGGGCGTGGGTTAGTGTTAGCGTAGGGGTTAGGATTAGGGGACGGGTGAGGGTCAGGCTTCGGGGAAGGGTTAGGGTTAGGTTTTGGGCTAGGGTTAGGGTTAGGGGACGGGGAGGGTTTAGGGTCCAGGTGAGGGTACGACAACGCTTTAGGGGGAGCGTACGTGTGAGGGCGCGGGTTAGTGTTAGCGTACGGGTTAGGATTAGGGGACGGGTGAGGGTCAGGCTTCGGGGAAGGGTTAGGGTTAGGGTTCGGGCTAGGGTTAGGGTTAGGGGACGGGAAGGGTTTAGGGTCCAGGTGAGGGTACGACAACGCTTTAGGGGGAGCGTACGTGTGAGGGCGCGGGTTTGTGTTAGCGTACGGGTTAGGATTAGGGGACGGGTGAGGGTCAGGCTTCGGGGAAGGGTTAGGGTTAGGGTTCGGGCTAGGGTTAGGGTTAGGGGACGGGGAGCGTTTAGGGTCCAGGTGAGGGTACGACAGCGCTATAGGGGGTGCGTACGAGTGAGGGCGCGGGTTAGTGTTAGCGTACGGGTTAGGATTAGGGGAGGGGTGAGGGTCAGGCTTCGGGGAAGGGTTAGGGTTAGGGTTCGGGCTAGGGTTAGGGTTAGGGGACGGGGACGGTTTAGGGTCCAGGTGACGGTACGACAACGCTTTAGGGAGAATGTACGTGTGAGGGTGTGAGTTAGTGTTAGCTTTCGGGTTAGGATTAGGGGACGGGTGAGGGTCAGGCTTCGGGGAAGGGTTAGGGTTAGGGTTCGGGCTAGGGTTAGGGTTAGGGGACGGGGAGGGTTTAGGGTCCAGGTGAGGGTACGACAACGCTTTAGGGGGAGCGTACGTGTGAGGGCGCGGGTTAGTGTTAGCGTACGGGTTAGGATTAGGGGACGGGTGAGTGTCAGGCTTCGGGGAAGGGTTAGGGTTAGGGTTCGGGCAAGGGTTAGGGTTAGGGGACGGGGAGGGTTTAGGGTCCAGGTGAGGGTACGACAACGCTTTAGGGGGAGCGTACGTGTGAGGGCGCGAGTTAGTGTTAGCGTACGGGTTAGGATTAGGGGACGGGTGAGGGTCAGGCTTCGGGGAAGTGTTAGGGTTAGGGTTCGGGCTAGGGTTAGGGTTAGGGGACGGGGACGGTTTAGGGTCCAGGTGACGGTACGACAACGCTTTAGGGAGAGCGTACGTGTGAGGGCGTGGGTTAGTGTTAGCGTACGGGTTAGGATTAGGGGACGGGTGAGGGTCAGGCTTCGGGGAAGGGTTAGGGTTAGGGTTCGGGCTAGGGTTAGGGTTAGGGGACGGGGAGGGTTTAGGGTCCAGGTGAGTGTACGACAACGCTTTAAGGGGAGCGTACGTGTGAGGGCGCAGGTTAGTGTTAGCATACGGGTCAGGATTAGGGGACGGGTGAGGGTCAGGCTTCGGGGAAGGGTTAGGGTTAGGGTTCGGGCTAGGGTTAGGGTTAGGGGACGGGGAGCGTTTAGGGTCCAGGTGAGGGTACGACAGCGCTTTAGGGGGAGCGTACGAGTGAGGGCGCGGGTTAGTGTTAGCGTACGGGTTAGGATTAGGGGACAGGTGAGGGTCAGGCTTCGGGGAAGGGTTAGGGTTAGTGTTCGGGCTAGCGTTAGGGTTAGGGGACGGGGAGGATTTAGGGTCCAGGTGAGGGTACGACAGCGCTTTAGGGGGAGCGTACGAGTGAGGGCGCGGGTTAGTGTTAGCGTACGGGTTAGCATTTGGGGACGGGTGAGGGTCAGGCTTCGGGGAAGGGTTAGGGTTAGGGTTCGGGCTAGGGTTAGGGTTAGGGGACGGGGTGGATTTAGGGTCCAGGTGAGGGTACGACAACGCTTTAGGGGGAGCGTACGTGTGAGGGCGCGGGTTAGTGTTAGCGTACGGGTTAGGATTAGGGGACGGGTGAGGGTCAGGCTTCGGGGAAGGGTTAGGGTTAGGGTTCGGGCTAGGGTTAGGGTTAGGGGACGGGGACGGTTTAGGGTCCAGGTGACGGTACGACAACACTTTAGGGGGAGCGTACGTGTGAGGGCGTGGGTTAGTGTTAGCCTAGGGGTTAGGATTAGGGGACGGGTGAGGGTCAGGCTTCGGGGAAGGGTTAGGGTTAGGGTTCGGGCTAGGGTTAGGGTTAGGGGACGGGGAGGGTTTCGGGTCCAGGTGAGGGTACGACAGCGCTTTAGGGGGAGCGTACGTGTGAGGGCGCGGGTTAGTGTTAGCGTACGGGTTAGGATTAGGGGACGGGTGAGGGTCAGGCTTCGGGGAAGGGTTAGGGTTAGGGTTCGGGCTAGGGTTAGGGTTAGGGGACGGGGAGGGTTTAGGGTCCAGGTGAGGGTACAACAACGCTTTAGGGGGAGCGTACGTGTGAGGGCGCGGGTTAGTGTTAGCGTACGGGTTAGGATTAGGGGACAGGTGAGGGTCAGGCTTCGGGGAAGGGTTAGGGTTAGTGTTCGGGCTAGGGTTAGGGTTAGGGGACGGGGAGGGTTTAGGGTCCAGGTGAGGGTACGACAACGCTTTAGGGGGAGCGTACGTGTGAGGGCGCGGGTTAGTGTTAGCGTACGGGTTAGGATTAGGGGACGGGTGAGGGTCAGGCTTCGGGGAAGGGTTAGGGTTAGGGTTCGGGCTAGGGTTAGGGTTAGGGGACGGGGACGGTTTAGGGTCCAGGTGACGGTACGACAACGCTTTAGGGGGAGCGTACGTGTGAGGGCGTGGGTTAGTGTTAGCCTAGGGGTTAGGATTAGGGGACGGGTGAGGGTCAGGCTTCGGGAAGGGTTAGGGTTAGGGTTCGGGCTAGGGTTAGGGTTAGGGGATGGGGAGGGTTTAGGGTCCAGGTGAGGGTACGACAACGCTTTAGGGGGAGCGTACGTGTGAGGGCGCGGGTTAGTGTTAGCGTACGGGTTAGGATTAGGGGACGGGTGAGGGTCAGGCTTCGGGGAAGGGTTAGGGTTAGGGTTCGGGCTAGGGTTAGGGTTAGGGGACGGGGAGGGTTTAGGGTCCAGGTGAGGGTACGACAACGCTTTAGGGGGAGCGTACGTGTGAGGGCGCGGGTTAGTGTTAGCGTACGGGTTAGGATTAGGGGACGGGTGAGGGTCAGGCTTCGGGGAAGGTTTAGGGTTAGGGTTCGGGCTAGGGTTAGGGTTAGGGGACGGGGAGGGTTTAGGGTCCAGGTGAGGGTACGACAACGCTTTAGGGGGAGCGTACGTGTGAGGGCGCGGGTTTGTGTTAGCGTACGGGTTAGGATTAGGGGACGGGTGAGGGTCAGGCTTCGGGGAAGGGTTAGGGTTAGGGTTCGGGCTAGGGTTAGGGTTAGGGGACGGGGAGCGTTTAGGGTCCAGGTGAGGGTACGACAGCGCTTTAGGGGGAGCGTACGAGTCAGGGCGCGGGTTAGTGTTAGCGTACGGGTTAGGATTAGGGTACGGGTGAGGGTCAGGCTTTCGGGAAGGTTTAGGGTTAGGGTTCGGGCTAGGGTTAGGGTTAGGGGACGGGGAGGGTTTAGGGTCCAGGTGAGGGTACGACAACGCTTTAGGGGGAGCGTATGTGTGAGGGCGCGGGTTAGTGTTAGCGTACGGGTTAGGATTAGGGTACGGGTGAGGGTCAGGCTTCGGGGAAGGGTTAGGGTTAGGATTCGGGCTAGGGTTAGGTTTAGGGGACGGGGAGGGTTTAGGGTCCAGGTGAGGGTACGACAACGCTTTAGGGGGAGCGTACGTGTGAGGGCGTGGGTTAGTGTTAGCGTACGGGTTAGGATTAGGGGACGGGTGAGGGTCAGGCTTCGGGGAAGGGTTAGGATTAGGGTTCGGGCTAGGGTTAGGGTTAGGGGACGGGGACGGTTTAGGGTCCAGGTGACGGTACGACAACGCTTTAGGGAGAGCGTACGTGTGAGGGTGTGAGTTAGTGTTAGCGTACGGGTTAGGATTAGGGGACGGGTGAGGGTCAGGCTTCGGGGAAGGGTTAGGGTTAGGGTTCAGGCTAGGGTTAGGGATAGGGGACGGGGAGGGTTTAGGGTCCAGGTGAGGGTACGACAACGCTTTAGGGGGAGCGTACGTGTGAGGGCGTGGGTTAGTGTTAGCGTACGGGTTAGGATTAGGGGACGGGTGAGGGTCAGGCTTCGGGGAAGGGCTAGGGTTAGGGTTCGGGCTAGGGTTAGGGTTAGGGGATGGGGAGCGTTTAGGGTCCAGGTGAGGGTACGACAGCGCTTTAGGGTGAGCGTACGACTGAGGGCGCGGGTTAGTGTTAGCGTAAGGGTTAGGATTAGGGGACAGGTGAGGGTCAGGCTTCGGGGAAGGGTTAGGGTTAGTGTTCGGGCTAGGGTTAGGGTTAGGGGACGGGGAGGATTTAGGGTCCAGGTGAGGGTACGACAACGCTTTAGGGGGAGCGTACGTGTGAGGGCGCGGGTTAGTGTTAGCGTACGGGTTAGGATTAGGGGACGGGTGAGGGTCAGGCTTCGGGGAAGGGTTAGGGTTAGGGTTCGGGCTAGGGTTAGGGTTAGGGGACGGGGAGCGTTTAGGGTCCAGGTGAGGGTACGACAGCGCTTTAGGGGGAGCGTACGAGTGAGGGCGCGGGTTAGTGTTAGCGTACGGGTTAGGATTAGGGGACGGGTGAGGGTCAGGCTTCGGGGAAAGGTTAGGGTTAGTGTTCGGGCTAGGATTAGGGTTAGGGGACGTGGAGGGTTTAGGGTCCAGGTGAGGGTACGACAACGCTTTAGGGGGAGCGTACGTGTGAGGGCGCGGGTTAGTGTTAGCGTACGGGTTAGGATTAGGGGACGGGTGAGGGTCAGGCTTCGGGGAAGGGTTAGGGTTAGGGTTCGGGCTAGGGTTAGGGTTAGGGGACGGGGAGGGTTTAGCGTCCAGGTGAGGGTACGACAACGCTTTAGGGGGAGCGTACGTGTGACGGCGCGGGTTAGTGTTAGCGTACGGGTTAGGATTAGGGGACGGGTGAGGGTCAGGCTTCGGGGAAGGGTTAGGGTTAGGGTTCGGGCTAGGGTTAGGGTTAGGGGACGGGGAGGGTTTAGGGTCCAGGTGAGGGTACGACAACGCTTTAGGGGGAGCGTACGTGTGAGGGCGCGGGTTAGTGTTAGCGTACGGGTTAGGATTAGGGGACGGGTGAGGGTCAGGCTTCGGGGAAGGGTTAGGGTTAGGGTTCGGGCTAGAGTTAGGGTTAGGGGACGGGGACGGTTTAGGGTCCAGGTGACGGTAAGACAACGCTTTAGGGAGAGCGTACGTGTGAGGGTGTGAGTTAGTGTTAGCGTACGGGTTAGGATTAGGGGACTGGTGAGGGTCAGGCTTCGGGGAAGGGTTAGGGTTAGGGTTCGGGCTAGGGTTAGGGTTAGGGGACGGGGAGGGTTTAGGGTCCAGGTGAGGGTACGACAGCGCTTTAGGGGGAGCGTACGAGTGAGGGCGCGGGTTAGTGTTAGCGTACGGGTTAGGATTAGGGGACAGGTGAGGGTCAGGCTTCGGGGAAGGGTTAGGGTTAGTGTTCGGGCTAGGGTTAGGGTTAGGGGACGGGGAGGGTTTAGGGTCCAGGTGAAGGTACGACAACGCTGTAGGGGGAGCGTACGTGTGAGGGCGCGGGTTAGTGTTAGCGTACGGGTTAGGATTAGGGGACGGGTGAGGGTCAGGCTTCGGGGAAGGGTTAGGGTTAGGGTTCGGGCTAGGGTTAGGGTGAGGGTTAGGGGACGGGGAGGGTTTAGGGTCCAGGTGAGGGTACGACAACGCTTTAGGGGGAGCGTACGTGTGAGGGCGCGGGTTAGTGTTAGCGTACGGGTTAGGATTAGGGGACGGGTGAGGGTCAGGCTTCGGGGAAGGGTTAGGGTTAGGTTTCGGGCTAGGGTTAGGGTTAGGGGACGGGGAGGGTTTAGGGTCCAGGTGAGGGTACGACAACGCTTTAGGGGCAGCGTACGTGTGAGGGCGCGGGTTAGTGTTAGCGTACGGGTTAGGATTAGGGGACGGGTGAGGGTCAGGCTGCGGGGAAGGTTTAGGGTTAGGGTTCGGGCGAGGGTTAGGGTTAGGGGACGGCGAGGGTTTAGGGTCCAGGTGAGGGTACGACAACGCTTTAGGGGGAGCGTACGTGTGAGGGCGCGGGTTTGTGTTAGCGTACGGGTTAGGATTAGGGGACGGGTGAGGGTCAGGCTTCGGGGAAGGTTTAGGGTTAGGGTTCGGGCTAGGGTTAGGGTTAGGGGACGGGGAGCATTTAGGGTCCAGGTGAGGGTACGACAGAGCTTTAGGGGGAGCGTACGAGTGAGGGCGCGGGTTAGTGTTAGCGTACGGGTTAGGATTAGGGTACGGGTGAGGGTCAGGCTTCGGGGAAGGTTTAGGGTTAGGGTTCGGGCTAGGGTTAGGGTTAGGGGACGGGGAGGGTTTAGGGTCCAGGTGAGGGTACGACAACACTTTAGGGGGAGCGTATGTGTGAGGGCGCGGGTTAGTGTTAGCGTACGGGTTAGGATTAGGGGACGGGTGAGGGTCAGGCTTCGGGGAAGGGTTCGGGTTAGGATTCGGGCTAGGGTTAGGGTTAGGGGACGGGGAGGGTTTAGGGTCCAGGTGAGGGTACGACAACGCTTTAGGGGGAGCGTACGTGTGAGGGCGTGGGTTAGTGTTAGCGTACAGGTTAGGATTAGGGGACGGGTGAGGGTCAGGCTTCGGGGAAGGGTTAGGGTTAGGGTTCGGGCTAGGGTTAGGGTTAGGGGACGGGGACGGTTTAGGGTCCAGGTGACGGTAAGACAACGCTTTAGGGAGAGCGTACGTGTGAGGGTGTGAGTTAGTGTTAGCGTACGGGTTAGGATTAGGGGACTGGTGAGGGTCAGGCTTCGGGGAAGGGTTAGGGTTAGGGTTCGGGCTAGGGTTAGGGTTAGGGGACGGGGAGGGTTTAGGGTCCAGGTGAGGGTATGACAACGCTTTAGGGGGAGCGTACGTGTGAGGGCGCGGGTTAGTGTTAGCGTACGGGTTAGGATTAGGGGACGGGTGAGGGTCAGGCTTCGGGGAAGGGTTAGGGTTAGGGTTCGGGCTAGGGTTAGGGTTAGGGGACGGGGAGCGTTTAGGGTCCAGGTGAGGGTACGACAGCGCTTTAGGGGGAGCGTACGAGTGAGGGCGCGGGTTAGTGTTAGCGTACGGGTTAGGATTAGGGGACAGGTGAGGGTCAGGCTTCGGGGAAGGGTTAGGGTTAGAGTTCGGGCTAGGGTTAGGGTTAGGGGACGGGGAGGATTTAGGGTCCAGGTAAGGGTACGACAACGCTTTAGGGGGAGCGTACGTGTGAGGGCGCGGGTTAGTGTTAGCGTACGGGTTAGGATTAGGGGACGGGTGAGGGTCAGGCTTCGGGGAAGGGTTAGGGTTAGGGTTCGGGCTAGGGTTAGGGTTAGGGGACGGGGAGCGTTTAAGGTCCAGGTGAGGGTACGACAGCGCTTTAGGGGGAGCGTACGAGTGAGGGCGCGGGTTAGTGTTAGCGTACGGGTTAGGATTAGGGGACAGGTGAGGGTCAGGCTTCGGGGAAGGGTTAGGGTTAGTGTTCGGTCTAGGGTTAGGGTTAGGGGACGGGGAGGGTTTAGGGTCCAGGTGAGGGTACGACAACGCTTTAGGGGGAGCGTACGTGTGAGGGCGCGGGTTAGTGTTAGCGTAGGGGTTAGGATTAGGGGACGGGTGAGGGTCAGGCTTCGGTGAAGGGTTAGGGTTAGGGTTCGGGCTAGAGTTAGGGTTAGGGGACGGGGAGGGTTTAGGGTCCAGGTGAGGGTACGACAACGCTTTAGGGGGAGCGTACGTGTGAGGGCGCGGGTTAGTGTTAGCGTACGGGTTAGGATTAGGGGACGGGTGAGGGTCAGGCTTCGGGGAAGGGTTAGGGTTAGGGTTCGGGCTAGGGTTAGGGTTAGGGGACGGGGAGCGTTTAGGGTCCAGGTGAGGGTACGACAGCGCTTTAGGGGGAGCGTACGAGTGAGGGCGCGGGTTAGTGTTAGCGTACGGGTTAGGATTAGGGGACAGGTGAGGGTCAGGCTTCGGGGAAGGGTTAGGGTTAGTGTTCGAGCTAGGGTTAGGGTTAGGGGACGGGGAGGATTTAGGGTCCAGGTGAGGGTACGACAACGCTTTAGGGGGAGCGTACGTGTGAGGGCGCAGGTTAGTGTTAGCGTACGGGTTAGGATTAGGGGACGGGTGAGGGTCAGGCTTCGGGGAAGGGTTAGGGTTAGGGTTCGGGCTAGGGTTAGGGTTAGGGGACGGGGACGGTTTAGGGTCCAGGTGACGGTACGACAACGCTTTAGGGGGAGCGTACGTGTGAGGGCGCGGGTTAGTGTTAGCGTACGGGTTAGGATTAGGGGACGGGTGAGGGTCAGGCTTTGGGGAAGGGTTAGGGTTAGGGTTCGGGCTAGGGTTAGGGTTAGGGGACGGGGAGGGTTTAGGGTCCAGGTGAGGGTAAGACAACGCTTTAGGGGGAGCGTACGTGTGAGGGCGCGGGTTAGTGTTAGCGTACGGGTTAGGATTAGGGGACGGGTGAGTGTCAGGCTTCGGGGAAGGGTTAGGGTTAGGGTTCGGGCTAGGGTTAGGGTTAGGGTTAGGGGACGGGGACGGTTTAGGGTCCAGGTGAGGGTACGACAACGCTTTAGGGGGAGCGTACGTGTGAGGGCGCGGGTTAGTGTTAGCGTACGGGTTAGGATTAGGGGACGGGTGAGGGTCAGGCTTCGGGGAAGGGTTAGGATTAGGGTTCGGGATATGGTTAGGGTTAGGGGACGGGGAGGGTTTAGGGTCCAGGTGAGGGTACGACAACGCTTTAGGGGGAGCGTACGTGTGAGGGCACGGGTTTGTGTTAGCGTACGGGTTAGGATTAGGGGACGGGTGAGGGTCAGGCTTCGGGGAAGGGTTAGGGTTAGGATTCGGGCTAGGGTTAGGGTTAGGGGACGGGGACGGTTTAGGGTCCAGGTGAGGGTACGACAACGCTTTAGGGGGAGCGTACGTGTGAGGGCGCGGGTTAGTGTTAGCGTACGGGTTAGGATTAGAGGACGGGTGAGGGTGAGGCTTCGGGGAAGGGTTAGGGTTAGGGTTCGGGCTAGGGTTAGGGTTAGGGGACTGGGAGGGTTTAGGGTCCAGGTGAGGGTACGACAACGCTTTAGGGGGAGCGTACGTGTGAGGGCGCGGGTTAGTGTTAGCGTACGGGTTAGGATTAGGGGACGGGTGAGGGTCAGGCTTCGGGGAAGGTTTAGGGTTAGGGTTCGGGCTAGGGTTAGGGTTAGGGGACGGGGAGGGTTTAGGGTCCATGTGAGGGTACGACAACGCTTTAGGGGGAGCGTACGTGTGAGGGCGCGGGTTTGTGTTAGCGTACGGGTTAGGATTAGGGGACGGGTGAGGGTCAGGCTTCGGGGAAGGGTTAGGGTTAGGGTTCGGGCTAGGGTTAGGGTTAGGGGACGGGGAGCGTTTAGGGTCCAGGTGAGGGTACGACAGCGCTTTAGGGGGAGCGTACGAGTGAGGGCGCGGGTTAGTGTTAGCGTACGGGTTAGGATTAGGGGACGGGTGAGTGTCAGGCTTCGGGGAAGGGTTAGGGTTAGTGTTCGGGCTATGGTTAGGGTTAGGGGACGGGGACGGTTTAGGGTCCAGGTGAGGGTACGACAACGCTTTAGGGGGAGCGTACGTGTGAGGGCGCGGGTTAGTGTTAGCGTACGGGTTAGGATTAGGGGACGGGTGAGGGTCAGGCTTCGGGGAAGTGTTAGGGTTAGGGTTCGGGCTAGGGTTAGGGTTAGGGGACGGGGAGGGTTTAGGGTCCAGGTGAGGGTACGACAACGCTTTAGGGGGAGCGTACGTGTGAGGGCGCGGGTTAGTGTTAGCGTACGGGTTAGGATTAGGGGACGGGTGAGGGTCAGGCTTCGGGGAAGGGTTAGGGTTAGGGTTCGGGCTAGGGTTAGGGTTAGGGAACGGGGAGGGTTTAGGGTCCAGGTGAGGGTACGACAACGCTTTAGGGGGAGCGTACGTGTGAGGGCGCGGGTTTGTGTTAGCGTACGGGTTAGGATTAGGGGACGGGTGAGGGTCAGGCTTCAGGGAAGGGTTAGGGTTAGGGTTCGGGCTAGGGTTAGGGTTAGGGGACGGGGACGGTTTAGGGTCCAGGTGACGGTACGACAACGCTTTAGGGAGAGCGTACGTGTGAGGGTGTGAGTTAGTGTTAGCGTACGGGTTAGGATTAGAGGACGGGTGAGGGTCAGGCTTCGGGGAAGGGTTAGGGTTAGGGTTCGGGCTAGGGTCAGGGTTAGGGGACGGGGAGGGTTTAGGTGCCAGGTGAGGGTACGACAACGCTTTAGGAGGAGCGTACGTGTGAGGGCGCGGGTTAGTGTTAGCGTACGGGTTAGGATTAGGGGACGGGTGAGGGTCAGGCTTCGGGGAAGGGTTAGGGTTAGGGTTCGGGCTAGGGTTAGGGTTAGGGGACAGGGCGCGTTTAGGGTCCAGGTGAGGGTTCGACAGCGCTTTAGGGGGAGCGTACGAGTGAGGGCGCGGGTTAGTGTTAGCGTACGGGTTAGGATTAGGGGACAGGTGAGGGTCAGGCTTCGGGGAAGGGTTAGGGTTAGTGTTCAGGCTAGGGTTAGGGTTAGGGGACGGGGAGCGTTTAGGGTCCAGGTGAGGGTACGACAGCGCTTTAGGGGGAGCGTACGAGTGAGGGCGCGGGTTAGTGTTAGCGTACGGGTTAGGATTAGGGGACAGGTGAGGGTCAGGCTTCGGGGAAGGGTTAGCGTTAGTGTTCGGGCTAGGGTTAGGGTTAGGGAACGGGGAGGGTTTAGGGTCCAGGTGAGGGTACGACAACGCTTTAGGGGGAGCGTACGTGTGAGGGCGCGGCTTAGTGTTAGCGTACGGGTTAGGATTAGGGGACGGGTGAGCGTCAGGCTTCGGGGAAGGGTTAGGGTTAGGGTTCGGGCTAGGGTTAGGGTTAGGGTTAGGGGACGGGGAGGGTTTAGGGTCCAGGTGAGGGTACGACAACGCTTTAGGGGGAGCGTACGTGTGAGGGCGCGGGTTAGTGTTAGCGTACGGGTTAGGATTAGGGGACGGGTGAGGGTGAGGCTTCGGGGAAGGGTTAGGGATAGGGTTCGGGCTAGGGTTAGGGTTAGGGGACGGGGACGGTTTAGGGTCCAGGTGACGGTACGACAACGCTTTAGGGGGAGCGTACGTGTGAGGGCGTGGGTTAGTGTTAGCGTAGGGGTTAGGATTAGGGGACGGGTGAGGGTCAGGCTTCGGGGAAGGGTTAGGGTTAGGGTTCGGGCTAGGGTTAGGGTTATGGGACGGGGAGGGTTTAGGGTCCAGGTGAGGGTACGACAACGCTTTAGGGGGAGCGTACATGTGAGGGCGCGGGTTAGTGTTAGCGTACGGGTTAGGATTAGGGGACGGGTGAGGGTCAGGCTTCGGGGAAGGGTTAGGGTTAGGGTTCGGGCTAGGGTTAGTGTTAGGGGACGGGGAGGGTTTAGGGTCCAGGTGAGGGTACGACAACGCTTTAGGGGGAGCGTACGTGTGAGGGCGCGGGTTAGTGTTAGCGTACGGGTTACGATTAGGGGACGGGTGAGGGTCAGGCTTCGGGGAAGGTTTAGGGTTAGGGTTCGGGCTAGGGTTAGGGTTAGGGGACGGGGAGGGTTTAGGGTCCAGGTGAGGGTACGACAACGCTTTAGGGGGAGCGTACGTGTGAGGGCGCGGGTTTGTGTTAGCGTACGGGTTACGATTAGGGGACGGGTGAGGGTCAGGCTTCGGGGAAGTGTTAGGGTTAGGGTTCGGGCTAGGGTTAGGGTTAGGGGACGGGGAGCGTTTAGGGTCCAGGTGAGGGTACGACAGCGCTTTAGGGGGAGCGTACGAATGAGGGCGCGGGTTAGTGTTATCGTACGGGTTAGGATTAGGGGATGGGTGAGGGTCAGGCTTCGGGGAAGGGTTAGGGTTAGTGTTCGGGCTATGGTTAGGGTTAGGGGACGGGGAGGGTTTAGGGTCCAGGTGAGGGTACGACAACGCTTCAGGGGGAGCATACGTGTGAGGGCGCGGGTCAGTGTTAGCGTAAGGGTTAGGATTAGGGGACGGGTGAGGGTCAGGCTTCGGGGAAGGTTTAGGGTTATGGTTTGGGGTAGGGTTAGGGTTAGGGGATGGGGAGGGTTTCGGGTCCAGGTGAGGGTATGACAACGCTTTATGGGGAGCGTACGTGTGAGAGCGCAGGTTACTGTTAGCGTACGGGTTAGGATTAGGGGACGGGTGAGGGTCAGGCTTCGGGGAAGGGTTAGGGTTAGGGTTCGGGCTATGGTTAGGGTTAGGGGACGGGGAGGGTTTAGGGTCCAGGTGAGGGTACGACAACGCTTTAGGGGGAGCGTACGTGTGAGGGCGCGGGTTTGTGTTAGCGTACGGGTTAGGATTAGGGGACGGGTGAGGGTCAGGCTTCGGGGAAGGGTTAGGGTTAGGGTAAGGGCTAGGGTTAGGGTTAGGGGACGGGGAGTGTTTAGGGTCCAGGTGAGGGTACGACAACGCTTTAGGGGGAGCGTACGTGTGAGGGCGCGGGTTAGTGTTAGCGTGCGGGTTTGGATTAGGGGACGGGTGAGGGTCAGGCTTCGGGGAAGGGTTAGAGTTAGGGTTCGGGCTAGGGTTAGGGTTAGGGGACGGGGAGGGTTTAGGGTCCAGGTGAGGGTACGACAACGCTTTAGGGGGAGCGTACGTGTGAGGGCGCGGGTTAGTGTTAGCGTACGGGTTAGGATTAGGGGACGGGTGAGGGTCAGGCTTCGAGGAAGGGTTAGGGTTAGGGTTCGGGCTAGGGTTAGGGTTAGGGGACGGGGAGGGTTTAGGGTCCAGTTGAGGGTACGACAACGCTTTAGGGGGAGCGTACGTGTGAGGGCGCGGGTTAGTGTTAGCGTACGGGTTAGGATTAGGGGACGGGTGAGGGTCAGGCTTCGGGGAAGGGTTAGGGTTAGGGTTCGGGCTAGGGTTAGGGTTAAGGGACGGGGAGCGTTTAGGGTCCAGGTGAGGGTACGACAGCGCTTTAGGGGGAGAGTACGAGTGAGGGCGCGGGTTAGTGTTAGCGTACGGGTTAGGATTAGGGGACGGGTGAGGGTCAGGCTTCGG
Organism: Stenella coeruleoalba; assembly: GCF_951394435.1. NCBI lineage: Eukaryota > Metazoa > Chordata > Mammalia > Artiodactyla > Delphinidae > Stenella > Stenella coeruleoalba. The sequence continues at coordinate 24,022,089 of NC_137156.1, read as the reverse complement.
GGAAGGCTTAGGTTTAGGGTTCGGGCTAGGGTTAGGGTTAGGGTTAGGGGACGGGGAGGGTTTAGGGTCCAGGTGAGGGTACGACAACGCTTTAGGGGGAGCGTACGTGTGAGGGCGCGGGTTAGTATTAGCGTACGGGTTAGGATTAGGGGACGGGTGAGGGTCAGGCTTCGGGGAAGGGTTAGGGTTAGGGTTCGGGCTAGGGTTAGGGTTAGGGGACGGGGACGGTTTAGGGTCCAGGTGACGGTACGACAACGCTTTAGGGGGAGCGTACGTGTGAGGGCGTGGGTTAGTGTTAGCGTAGGGGTTAGGATTAGGGGACGGGTGAGGGTCAGGCTTCGGGGAAGGGTTAGGGTTAGGGTTCGGGCTAGGGTTAGGGTTAGGGGACGGGGAGGGTTTCGGGTCCAGGTGAGGGTACGACAACGCTTTAGTGGGAGCGTACGTGTGAGGGCGCGGGTTAGTGTTAGCGTACGGGTTAGGATTAGGGGACGGGTGAGGGTCAGGCTTCGGGGAAGTGTTAGGGTTAGGGTTCGGGCTAGGGTTAGGGTTAGGGGACGGGGAGGGTTTAGGGTCCAGGTGAGGGTACGACAACGCTTTAGGGGGAGCGTACGTGTGAGGGCGCGGGTTAGTGTTAGCGTACGGGTTAGGATTAGGGGACGGGTGAGGGTCAGGCTTCGGGGAAGGTTTAGGGTTAGGGTTCGGGCTAGGGTTAGGGTTAGGGGACGGGGAGGGTTTAGGGTCCAGGTGAGGGTACGACAACGCTTTAGGGGGAGCGTACGTGTGAGGGCGCGGGTTAGTGTTAGCGTACGGGTTACGATTAGGGGACGGGTGAGGGTCAGGCTTCGGGGAAGGTTTAGGGTTAGGGTTCGGGCTAGGGTTAGGGTTAGGGGACGGGGAGGGTTTAGGGTCCAGGTGAGGGTACGACAACGCTTTAGGGGGAGCGTACGTGTGAGGGCGCGGGTTTGTGTTAGCGTACGGGTTAGGATTAGGGGACGGGTGAGGGTCAGGCTTCGGGGAAGGGTTAGGGTTAGGGTTCTGGCTAGGGTTAGGGTTAGGGGACGGGGAGCGTTTAGGGTCCAGGTGAGGGTACGACAGCGCTTTAGGGGGAGCGTACGAATGAGGGCGCGGGTTAGTGTTATCGTACGGGTTAGGATTAGGGGACGGGTGAGGGTCAGGCTTCGGGGAAGGGTTAGGGTTAGGGTTCGGGCTAGGGTTAGTGTTAGGGGACGGGGAGGGTTTAGGGTCCAGGTGAGGGTACGACAACGCTTTAGGGGGAGCGTACGTGTGAGGGCGCGGGTTAGTGTTAGCGTACGGGTTACGATTAGGGGACGGGTGAGGGTCAGGCTTCGGGGAAGGTTTAGTGTTAGGGTTCGGGCTAGGGTTAGGGTTAGGGGACGGGGAGGGTTTAGGGTCCAGGTGAGGGTACGACAACACTTTAGGGGGAGCGTACGTGTGAGGGCACGGGTTTGTGTTAGCGTACGGGTTAGGATTAGGGGACGGGTGAGGGTCAGGCTTCGGGGAAGGGTTAGGGTTAGGGTTTGGGCTAGGGTTAGGGTTAGGGGACGGGGAGGGTTTAGGGTCCAGGTGAGGGTACGACAACGCTTTAGGGGGAGCGTACGTGTGAGGGCGTGGGTTAGTGTTAGCGTACGGGTTAGGATTAGGGGACGGGTGAGGGTCAGGCTTCGGGGAAGCATTAGGGTTAGGGTTCGGGCTAGGGTTAGGGTTAGGGGACGGGGAGGGTTTAGGGTTCAGGTGAGGGTACGACAACGCTTTAGGGGGAGCGTACGTGTGAGGGCGCGGGTTAGTGTTAGCGTACGGGTTAGGATTAGGGGACGGGTGAGGGTCAGGCTTCGGGGAAGGGTTAGGGTTAGGGTTCGGGCTAGGGTTAGGGTTAGGGGACGGGGAGGGTTTAGGGTCTAGGTGAGGGTACGACAACGCTTTAGGGGGAGCGTACGTTGGAGGGCGCGGGTTAGTGTTAGCGTACGGGTTAGGATTAGGGGACGGGTGAGGGTCAGGCTTCGGGGAAGGGTTAGGGTTAGGGTTCGGGCTAGGGTTAGGGTTAGGGGACGGGGAGGGTTTAGGGTCTAGGTGAGGGTACGACAGCGCTTTAGGGGGAGCGTACGAATGAGGGCGCGGGTTAGTGTTATCGTACGGGTTAGGATTAGGGGACGGGTGAGGGTCAGGCTTCGGGGAAGGGTTAGGGTTAGTGTTCGGGCTATGGTTAGGGTTAGGGGACGGGGAGGGTTTAGGGTCCAGGTGAGGGTACGACAACGCTTCAGGGGGAGCATACGTGTGAGGGCGCGGGTCAGTGTTAGCGTAAGGGTTAGGATTAGGGGACGGGTGAGGGTCAGGCTTCGGGGAAGGTTTAGGGTTATGGTTTGGGGTAGGGTTAGGGTTAGGGGATGGGGAGGGTTTCGGGTCCAGGTGAGGGTATGACAACGCTTTATGGGGAGCGTACGTGTGAGAGCGCAGGTTACTGTTAGCGTACGGGTTAGGATTAGGGGACGGGTGAGGGTCAGGCTTCGGGGAAGGGTTAGGGTTAGGGTTCGGGCTATGGTTAGGGTTAGGGGACGGGGAGGGTTTAGGGTCCAGGTGAGGGTACGACAACGCTTTAGGGGGAGCGTACGTGTGAGGGCGCGGGTTTGTGTTAGCGTACGGGTTAGGATTAGGGGACGGGTGAGGGTCAGGCTTCGGGGAAGGGTTAGGGTTAGGGTAAGGGCTAGGGTTAGGGTTAGGGGACGGGGAGTGTTTAGGGTCCAGGTGAGGGTACGACAACGCTTTAGGGGGAGCGTACGTGTGAGGGCGCGGGTTAGTGTTAGCGTGCGGGTTTGGATTAGGGGACGGGTGAGGGTCAGGCTTCGGGGAAGGGTTAGAGTTAGGGTTCGGGCTAGGGTTAGGGTTAGGGGACGGGGAGGGTTTAGGGTCCAGGTGAGGGTACGACAACGCTTTAGGGGGAGCGTACGTGTGAGGGCGCGGGTTAGTGTTAGCGTACGGGTTAGGATTAGGGGACGGGTGAGGGTCAGGCTTCGAGGAAGGGTTAGGGTTAGGGTTCGGGCTAGGGTTAGGGTTAGGGGACGGGGAGGGTTTAGGGTCCAGTTGAGGGTACGACAACGCTTTAGGGGGAGCGTACGTGTGAGGGCGCGGGTTAGTGTTAGCGTACGGGTTAGGATTAGGGGACGGGTGAGGGTCAGGCTTCGGGGAAGGGTTAGGGTTAGGGTTCGGGCTAGGGTTAGGGTTAAGGGACGGGGAGCGTTTAGGGTCCAGGTGAGGGTACGACAGCGCTTTAGGGGGAGAGTACGAGTGAGGGCGCGGGTTAGTGTTAGCGTACGGGTTAGGATTAGGGGACGGGTGAGGGTCAGGCTTCGGGGAAGGCTTAGGGTTAGGGTTCGGGCTAGGGTTAGGGTTAGGGTTAGGGGACGGGGAGGGTTTAGGGTCCAGGTGAGGGTACGACAACGCTTTAGGGGGAGCGTACGTGTGAGGGCGCGGGTTAGTATTAGCGTACGGGTTAGGATTAGGGGACGGGTGAGGGTCAGGCTTCGGGGAAGGGTTAGGGTTAGGGTTCGGGCTAGGGTTAGGGTTAGGGGACGGGGACGGTTTAGGGTCCAGGTGACGGTACGACAACGCTTTAGGGGGAGCGTACGTGTGAGGGCGTGGGTTAGTGTTAGCGTAGGGGTTAGGATTAGGGGACGGGTGAGGGTCAGGCTTCGGGGAAGGGTTAGGGTTAGGGTTCGGGCTAGGGTTAGGGTTAGGGGACGGGGAGGGTTTCGGGTCCAGGTGAGGGTACGACAACGCTTTAGTGGGAGCGTACGTGTGAGGGCGCGGGTTAGTGTTAGCGTACGGGTTAGGATTAGGGGACGGGTGAGGGTCAGGCTTCGGGGAAGTGTTAGGGTTAGGGTTCGGGCTAGGGTTAGGGTTAGGGGACGGGGAGGGTTTAGGGTCCAGGTGAGGGTACGACAACGCTTTAGGGGGAGCGTACGTGTGAGGGCGCGGGTTAGTGTTAGCGTACGGGTTAGGATTAGGGGACGGGTGAGGGTCAGGCTTCGGGGAAGGTTTAGGGTTAGGGTTCGGGCTAGGGTTAGGGTTAGGGGACGGGGAGGGTTTAGGGTCCAGGTGAGGGTACGACAACGCTTTAGGGGGAGCGTACGTGTGAGGGCGCGGGTTAGTGTTAGCGTACGGGTTACGATTAGGGGACGGGTGAGGGTCAGGCTTCGGGGAAGGTTTAGGGTTAGGGTTCGGGCTAGGGTTAGGGTTAGGGGACGGGGAGGGTTTAGGGTCCAGGTGAGGGTACGACAACGCTTTAGGGGGAGCGTACGTGTGAGGGCGCGGGTTTGTGTTAGCGTACGGGTTAGGATTAGGGGACGGGTGAGGGTCAGGCTTCGGGGAAGGGTTAGGGTTAGGGTTCTGGCTAGGGTTAGGGTTAGGGGACGGGGAGCGTTTAGGGTCCAGGTGAGGGTACGACAGCGCTTTAGGGGGAGCGTACGAATGAGGGCGCGGGTTAGTGTTATCGTACGGGTTAGGATTAGGGGACGGGTGAGGGTCAGGCTTCGGGGAAGGGTTAGGGTTAGGGTTCGGGCTAGGGTTAGTGTTAGGGGACGGGGAGGGTTTAGGGTCCAGGTGAGGGTACGACAACGCTTTAGGGGGAGCGTACGTGTGAGGGCGCGGGTTAGTGTTAGCGTACGGGTTACGATTAGGGGACGGGTGAGGGTCAGGCTTCGGGGAAGGTTTAGTGTTAGGGTTCGGGCTAGGGTTAGGGTTAGGGGACGGGGAGGGTTTAGGGTCCAGGTGAGGGTACGACAACGCTTTAGGGGGAGCGTACGTGTGAGGGCACGGGTTTGTGTTAGCGTACGGGTTAGGATTAGGGGACGGGTGAGGGTCAGGCTTCGGGGAAGGGTTAGGGTTAGGGTTTGGGCTAGGGTTAGGGTTAGGGGACGGGGAGGGTTTAGGGTCCAGGTGAGGGTACGACAACGCTTTAGGGGGAGCGTACGTGTGAGGGCGTGGGTTAGTGTTAGCGTACGGGTTAGGATTAGGGGACGGGTGAGGGTCAGGCTTCGGGGAAGCATTAGGGTTAGGGTTCGGGCTAGGGTTAGGGTTAGGGGACGGGGAGGGTTTAGGGTTCAGGTGAGGGTACGACAACGCTTTAGGGGGAGCGTACGTGTGAGGGCGCGGGTTAGTGTTAGCGTACGGGTTAGGATTAGGGGACGGGTGAGGGTCAGGCTTCGGGGAAGGGTTAGGGTTAGGGTTCGGGCTAGGGTTAGGGTTAGGGGACGGGGAGGGTTTAGGGTCTAGGTGAGGGTACGACAACGCTTTAGGGGGAGCGTACGTTGGAGGGCGCGGGTTAGTGTTAGCGTACGGGTTAGGATTAGGGGACGGGTGAGGGTCAGGCTTCGGGGAAGGGTTAGGGTTAGGGTTCGGGCTAGGGTTAGGGTTAGGGGACGGGGAGGGTTTAGGGTCTAGGTGAGGGTACGACAACGCTTTAGGGGGAGCGTACGTTGGAGGGCGCGGGTTAGTGTTAGCGTACGGGTTAGGATTAGGGGACGGGTGAGGGTCAGGCTTCGGGGAAGGGTTAGGGTTAGGGTTCGGGCTAGGGTTAGGTTTAGGGGACGGGGAGGGTTTAGGGTCCAGGTGAGGGTACGACAACGCTTTATGGGGAGCGTACGTGTGAGGGCGTGGGTTAGTGTTAGCGTACGGGTTAGGATTAGGGGACGGGTGAGGGTCAGGCTTCGGGGAAGGGTTAGGGTTAGGGTTCGGGCTAGGGTTAGGGTTAGGGGACGGGGAGGGTTTAGGGTCTAGGTGAGGGTACGACAACGCTTTAGGGGGAGCGTACGTTGGAGGGCGCGGGTTAGTGTTAGCGTACGGGTTAGGATTAGGGGACGGGTGAGGGTCAGGCTTCGGGGAAGGGTTAGGGTTAGGGTTCGGGCTAGGGTTAGGGTTAGGGGACGGGGAGGGTTTAGGGTCCAGGTGAGGGTACGACAACGCTTTAGGGGGAGCGTACGTGTGAGGGCGCGGGTTTGTGTTAGCGTACGGGTTAGGATTAGGGGATGGGTGAGGGTCAGGCTTCGGGGAAGGGTTAGGGTTAGGGTTCGGGCTAGGGTTAGGGTTAGGGGACGGGGAGGGTTTAGGGTCCAGGTGAGGGTACGACAACGCTTTAGGGGGAGCGTACGTGTGAGGGCGCGGGTTAGTGTTAGCGTACGGGTTAGGATTAGGGGACGGGTGAGCGTCAGGCTTCGGGGAAGGGTTAGGGTTTGGGTTCGGATTAGGGTTAGGGTTAGGGGACGGGGAGGGTTTAGGGTCCAGTTGAGGGTACGACAACGCTTTAGGGGGAGCGTACGTGTGAGGGTGCGGGTTAGTGTTAGCGTACGGGTTAGGATTAGGGGACGGGTGAGGGTCAGGCTTCGGGGAAGTGTTAGGGTTAGGGTTCGGGCTAGGGTTAGGGTTAGGGGACGGGGACGGTTTAGGGTCCAGTTGACGGTACGACAACGCCTTAGGGGGAGCGTACGTGTGAGGGCGTGGGTTAGTGTTAGCATACGGGTTAGGATTAGGGGACGGGTGAGGGTCAGGCTTCGGGAAAGGGTTAGGGTTAGGGTTCGGGCTAGGGTTAGGGTTAGGGGACGGGGAGGGTTTAGGGTCCAGGTGAGGGTACGACAACGCTTTAGGGGGAGCGTACGTGTGAGGGCGCAGGTTAGTGTTAGCATACGGGTTAGGATTAGGGGACGGGTTAGGGTCAGGCTTCGTGGAAGGGTTAGGTTTAGGGTTCGGGCTAGGGTTAGAGTTAGGGGATGGGGAGGGTTCAGGGTCCAGGTGAGGGTACGACAACGCTTTAGGGGGAGCGTACGTGTGAGGGCGCGGGTTAGTGTTAGCGTACGGGTTAGGATTAGGGGACGGGTGAGGGTCAGGCTTCGGGGAAGGGTTAGGGTTAGGGTTCGGGCTAGGGTTAGGGTTAGGGGATGGGGACGGTTTAGGGTCCAGGTGACGGTACAACTACGCTTTAGGGAGAGCGTACGTGTGAGGGCGTGGGTTAGTGTTAGCGTACGGGTTAGGAGTAGGGGACGGGTGAGGGTCAGGCTTCGGGGAAGGGTTAGGGTTAGGGTTCGGGCTAGGGTTAGGGTTAGGGGACGGGGAGGGTTTAGGGTCCAGGTGAGGGTACGACAACGCTTTAGGGGGAGCGTACGTGTGAGGGCGCGGGTTAGTGTTAGCGTACGGGTTAGGATTAGGAGACGGGTGAGTGTCAGGCTTCTGGGAAGGGTTAGGGTTAGGGTTCGGGCTAGGGTTAGGGTTAGGGGACGGGAAGGGTTTAGGGTCCAGGTGAGGGTACGACAACGCTTTAGGGGGAGCGTACGTGTGAGGGCGCGGGTTAGTGTTTGCGTACGGGTTAGGATTAGGGGACGGGTGAGGGTCAGGCTTCGGGGAAGGGTTAGGTTTAGGGTTCGGGCTAGGGTTAGGGTTAGGGGACGGGGAGGGTTTAGGGTCCAGGTGAGGGTACGACAACGCTTTAGGGGGAGCGTACGTGTGAGGGCGCGGGTTAGTGTTAGCGTACGGGTTAGGATTAGGGGACGGGTGAGGGTCAGGCTTCGGGGAAGGGTTAGGGTTAGGGTTCGGGCTAGGGTTAGGGTTAGGGGACGGGGAGGGTTTAGGGTCCAGGTGAGGGTACGACAACGCTTTAGGGGGAGCGTACGTGTGAGGGCGCGGGTTAGTGTTAGCGTACGGGTTAGGATTATGGGACGGGTGAGCGTCAGGCTTCGGGGAAGGGTTAGGGTTTGGGTTCGGGCTAGGGTTAGGGTTAGGGGACGGGGAGGGTTTAGGGTCCAGTTGAGGGTACGACAACGCTTTAGGGGGAGCGTACGTGTGAGGGTGCGGGTTAGTGTTAGCGTACGGGTTAGGATTAGGGGACGGGTGAGGGTCAGGCTTCGGGGAAGTGTTAGGGTTAGGGTTCGGGCTAGGGTTAGGGTTAGGGGACGGGGACGGTTTAGGGTCCAGTTGACGGTACGACAACGCTTTAGGGGGAGCGTACGTGTGAAGGCGCAGGTTAGTGTTAGCATACGGGTTAGGATTAGGGGACGGGTTAGGGTCAGGCTTCGTGGAAGGGTTAGGTTTAGGGTTCGGGCTAGGGTTAGAGTTAGGGGATGGGGAGGGTTCAGGGTCCAGGTGAGGGTACGACAACGCTTTAGGGGGAGCGTACGTGTGAGGGCGCGGGTTAGTGTTAGCGTGCGGGTTAGGATTAGGGGACGGGTGAGGGTCAGGCTTCGGGGAAGGGTTAGGGTTAGGGTTCGTTCTAGGGTTACGGTTAGGGGACGGGACGGTTTAGGGTCCAGGTGATGTTAGGACAACGGTTTACGGTGAGCGTACGTGTGAAGGCAGGGGTTAGTGTCAGCGTACGGGTTAGCATTAGGGGACGGCTGAGGGGAAGGCTTCGGGAAACGGTTAGGGTTAGGGTTCGGGCTAGGGTTAGGGTTAGGGGATGGGGACGGTTTAGGGTCCAGGTGAGGGTAGGACAACAGTTCAGGGTGAGCGTACGTGTGAGGGCACGGGTTAGTGTCAGCGTACGCGTTAGCATTAGGGGACGGGTGAGGGTAAGGCTTCGGGGAAGGGTTAGGGTTAGGGTTCGGGCTAGGGTTAGGGTTAGGGGATGGGGACGGTTTAGGGTCCAGGTGAGGGCATGACAATGGTTTAGGGTGCGCGTACGTGTGAGGGAACGGGTTAGTGTCAGCGTACGGGTTAGCATTAGGAGACGGGTGAGGGGAAGGCTTCGGGGAAGGGTTAGGGTTAGGGTTCGGGCTAGGGTTAGGGTTAGGGGACGGGGACGGCTTAGGGTCCAGGTGAGGGTAGGACAACGCTTTAGGGGGAGCGTACGTGTGAGGGCGCGGGTTAGTGTTAGCGTACGGGTTAGGATTAGGGGACGGGTGAGGGTCAGGCTTCGGGAAAGGGTTAGGGTCAGGGTTCGGGCTAGGGTTAGGGTTAGGGGACGGGGAAGGTTTAGGGTCCAGGTGAGGGTACAACAACGCTTTAGGGGGAGCGTACGTGTGAGGGCGTGGGTTAGTGTTAGTGTACGGGTTAGGATTAGTGGACGGGTGAGGGTCAGGCTTCGGGGAAGGGTTAGGGTTAGGGTTCGGGCTAGGGTTAGGGTTAGGGGACGGGGAGGGTTTAGGGTCCAGGTGAGGGTACGACAACGCTTTAGGGGGAGTGTACGTGTGAGGGTGCGGGTTAGTGTTAGCGTACGGGTTAGGATTAGGGGACGGGTGAGTGTCAGGCTTCGGGGAAGGGTTAGGGTTAGAGTTCGGGCTAGGGTTAGGGTTAGGGGACGGGGAGGGTTTAGGGTCCAGGTGAGGGTACAACAACGCTTTAGGGGGAGCGTACGTGTGAGGGCGCGGGTTACTGTTAGCGTACGGGTTAGGATTAGGGGACGGGTGAGGGTCAGGCTTCGGGGAAGGGTTGGGGTTAGGGTTCGGGCTAGGGTTAGGGTTAGGGAACGGGGAGGGTTTAGGGTCCAGGGGAGGGTACGGCAACGCTTTAGGGGGAGCGTACGTGTGAAAGTGCGGGTTAGTGTTAGCGTACGGGTTAGGATTACGGGACAGGTGAGGGTCAGGCTTCGGGGAAGGATTAGGTTTAGGGTTAGGGATAGGGTTGAGGACAGGGACGGTTTAGGGTACAGGTTAGTGTAAGACAACAGTTTTGGGTGAGCGTACGTGTGAGGGCACGGGTTAGTGTTAGCGTATGGGTTAGGATTAGGGGACAGGTTAGGGTAAGGCTTCAGTTAAGGGTTAGGGTTAGGGTTAGGGTTAGGGTTAGGGTATGGGGACGGTTTAGGGTACAGGTTAGGGTACGACAACAGTTTAGAGTGAGCTTACGTGTGAGGGCACAGGTTAGTGTTAGCGTACGGGTTAGGATTAGGGGACGGGTTAGGGTAAGGCTTCGGTTAAGGGTTAGGGTTAGGGTTAGGGTTAGGGTTAGAGTTGGGGATGGGGACGGTTTAGGGTACAGGTTAGGGTACGACAACTGTTTAGGGGGAGCGTACGTGTGAGGGCACGGTTTAGTGTTAGCGTATGGGTTAGGATTAGGGGACGGGTTAGGGTAAGGCTTCTCGTAAGTGTTAGGGTTATGGTTAGGGTTAGGGTTAGGGTTAGGGGACGGGTTAGGGTACGACAATGGTTTAGGGTGAGCATACGTGTGAGGTCACGGGTTAGTGTTAGCGTACGGTTTAGGATTCGGGGACGGGTTATGTACGTCTTCGGGTAGGAGTTAGGGTTCGTGTTAGGGTTAGGGTTAGGGGACGGCAACTTTTGGGAACAAGTTAGTGTATGACAATGGTTTAGGGTGAGCGTACGTGTTAGGGTACACGTTAGTGTTAGCATACGGGTTAGGATTAGGGGACAGGTTCGGGTAAGGCTTCGGGTAAGGTTTAGGGTTAGGGTTAGGGTTAGGGTTATGGACGGGGAAGGTTTGGGGTACAGGTTAGGGTACGACAACGATTTAGGGTGAGCGTACGTGTTAGGGTACGGGTTAGTGTTAGCGTACGGTTTAGGATTAGTGGACGGGTTAGGGTAAGGCTTCGGGTAAGGGTTAGGGTTAGTGTTAGGGTTAGTTAGGGAACGGGTACGGTTTACGGTACAGTTTAGTGTATGACAGCCGTTTAGGTTTAGCGTACATGTTAGCGTACGGGTTAGTGTTAGTGTACGGGTTAGGATTATGGTTCGGGTAAGGGTTAGGGTTTCTGTTAAGGTTAGGGTTATTGAACGGGTACGGTTTAGGGTACAGGTTAGTTTACGACAAAGGTTTAGGCTTAGCTTTCGTGTTATGGCACTGGTTCGTGTTAATGTATGCAGTAGGATTAGGTTATGGTTTAGGGTAACGTTTTGAGTAAGGATTAGGGTTACGTGTAGTGTTAAGTTTAGGGAATGGGTACGGTTTAGGGTACAGTTTCGTGTACAACAATGGTTTACAGTTAGCGTACGTGTTAGGGTACGGGTTAGTGTTGGCGTATGGGTTAGGATTAGAGTATGTTTTAGGGTAATGCTTCGGTTAATCATTAATGTAGGGTTAAGGTTAGGGTTGGGGTTAGGGAATGGGTACAGTTTTGCGTACAGGTTAGGGTACAAAACGGTTTATGGTTAGAGTACGTGTTAGGGTACAGGTTAATGTTAGTGTATGGGTTAGGATTAAGGTACGGGATTAGGGTAAGGTTTCGGGTAAGGGTTAAATTTAGGGTTAGCATTAAGGTTATGGTTAGGGAACGTGTACGGTTTAGTGTACAGTTTAATGTATGACAAAGGCTTAGTGTTAGGTTACGTGTTGGCATGGGTTGGTGTTAGTGTACGGGTTAGGATTAGGGTACGGTTCAGGGTAAGGTATAGGGTTAGTTTTAGGGAACAAGTATGGTTTAGGTTACAGGTTATTGTAAGTCAGTGCTTTAGGGTTAGGGTACGTGTTAGGGTACTGGTTAGTGGAAATGTACGGGTTACTATTAGGGTACGGGTTACTGTTAGTGTTAGTGTAAGGGAATGGGTACGGTTTAGGGTACAGTTTAGGGTACGACAACGGTTTAGTTTTAGGGTACGTGTTAGTGTATGGGTTAGTGTTAGTGTACGGATTAGGATTAGGGTATGGGTTAGGGTAAGGCTTCTTGTAAGGGTTATGGTTATGGTTAGGATTAGTGTAAGGGAACAGGTATGGTTTATGGTACAGGTTAATGTACTACAACGTGTTAGGATTAGGGTACGTGTTAGGCTACATGTTAGTGTTAGTGTACCAGTTAAGATTAGAATACGGGTTAGTGTAAGGTTTAGTGTTAGGGTTAGGTTTAGGGTTAGGTTTAGGGTTAGAATTAGAGAATGGGTATGTTTTAGGGTACAGGTTATTGTACAACAACATGTTAGGGTTAGGGTTAGGGAACGGGTATGGCTTAGGTTACAGGTTAGGGTACGACAACGGTTTAGAGATAGGATACGTGTTAGGGTATGGGTTAGTGTTAGTGTAAGGGTTAGGATTAGGGTATGGGTTAGGGTAAGTATTAGGATTAGGTATAGTGTTAGGCTTTGGGAATGGGTATGGTTTAAGGTACAGGTTAGTGTACGACAACGGTTTAGGTTTAGGGTATAGGTTAGCATTAGTGTATGGTTTAGGATTAGGGTACGGGTTAGGGTAAGGTTTAGGGTTACTGTTATTGTTAGTGTTAAAGTTAGGGTTAGGGTTAGGGAACGCATATGGTTTAGGGTATATTATAGTGTACGACAACGGGTTAGGATTTTGGTACGTGTTAAGGTACAGGTTTGTGTTAGTGTACAGGTTAGGATTAGAGTACATGTTAGGACAAAGTTTAGGGTTATGGCTATTGTTAGGGTTAGGGAATGGGTACAGTTTAGGGTACACGTTAGGGTACAACAACAGTTTAGATTTAGGGTACGTGTTAGGGTGTGGTTTAGTGTTAGTGTACAGTTTATGATTAAGGTATGGGTTAGTGTTTGGTTTAGAGTTAGTGTTAGGGTTAGGGTTAAGTTTAGGGTTAGAATTAGTGAACTGTTATAGTTTAGGGTACAGGTTAGCATATGACAACGTGTTAGAGTTAGGGTATGTGTTAGCATACGGGTTAGTGTTAGTGTATGGTTTAGGAGTACGGTACAGTTTAGGGTAAGGTTTAGGGTTAGGGTTAGGGTTAGGGAATGGCTATGTTTTAGGATACATTTTAGTGCACAACAACTCTTTAGGGTTAGGGTACGTGTTAGGATATGGTTTAGTTTTAGTGTACGTGTTAGGATTAGGGTATGGGATAGGGTAAGGTTTAGGTTTAGTGTTAGTGTTAGGTTTAAGGTTAGTTATATGGTTAGGGAACGTTTATGGTTGAGGGTACAAGTTAGGATACGACAAAGGTTGAGGGTTAGTGTAAGTGTTACAGTACAGGTTAGTTTTCGTGTACAGCTTAGAATTAGGGTACATGCTGGGTAAGCTTTAGTGTTAATGTTAGCGTTATGGTTAAAGTTAGGGTTAGGCTTAGGGAATGGGTATGATTTAGGGTACAGTTAAGGATACAACAATGGTTTAGGGTTAGGGTACGTGTTACGGTACGGGTTAGTGTTAGTGTATGGGTTAGGATTAGGGTACGGGTTAGGGTAAGTTTAAGGGTTTGGGTAAGTATTAGGGTCAGGTTTAGGGTTAGGCTTTGGGAACGGGTATGGTTTAAGGTACAGGTTAGTGTACAACAATGATTTAGGGTTAGGGTACGTATTAGGGTATGGATTAGCGTTAGTGTATGGGTCAGGAATAGGTTATGGGTTAGGGTAAGGCTTAGGGTTAGTGTTTGGGTTAGGGTTAAAGTTAGGGTTAGGGTTAGGGAATGGGTATCTTTTAACGTACAGGTTAGGGTACGACAACGTGTTAGGGTTAGGGTTGGGGTTATGGTTAGCGTTAGTGTTATGGATCAGTTATGGTTCAGGGTACAGATTAGGGTACAATAATGGTTTAAGATTATAGTACATGTTAGGGTACGGGTTACTGTTAGTGTACAGTTTCGGATAAAGATATGGGTTAGGGTAATGTTAGGGTTAGGGCTAGGGAATGGGTACGGTTTAGGGTACAGTTTAGGGTATGACCACGGGGTAGAGGTAGGCTACGTGTTAGGGCATGGGTTATCGTTAGTGTATGGGTTAGGATTAGTGTATGGTTCAGGGTAAGGTTAGTGTTAGGGTTAGGGTTACAGTTAGGTAACGGGTACGGTATAGGGTACAGGTTAGGATACAACAACAGGTTAGATTTAGGGTACGTGTTAGGGTTAGGGTTAGTGTTAGTGTATGGTTTAGGATTAGGGTATGGTTTAGGGTAAGGTTAGGGTTAGTGTTAGGGTTAAGGTTAGTGTTAGGGAACGGGTACGGTTCAGGGTACAGGTTAGGGTATGACAATGTGTTAGGGAATGTGTTAGGGTACGGGTTAGTGTTAGTGTACTTGTTAGGATTATGGTACGGTTTAGGGTAAGGTTAGGATTACGGTTAGGGTTAGTGTTAGGGTTAGAGAATGGGTACAGTTTAGGGTTCAGGTTAGGATACAACAAGTGTTAGGGTTAGGGTACGTGTTAGGCTACGGGTTAGTTTTAGTGTACCGGTGAAGATTAGAGTACAGGTTAGTGTAAGGTTTAGTGTTAGTGTTAGGGTTAGGATTAAGTTTAGGGTTAGAGTTAGAAAACGGGTATGGTTTAGGGTACAGATCAGGGTAGGACAACATGTTAGGGTTTGGGTATGTGTTACATTGTGAATTTGTTTTAGTGTACGAGTTAGGATTCTGTTATGGGTTACGGCAAGGTTTAGGGTTAGAGTTAGTTTTAGGGTTAGGATTAGGGAACAGGTATGGTTTAGGGTACAGGTTAGGGTACAACAACGTTTTAGTGTTAGGGTACGTGTTAGGGTACAGGTTAGTGATACTATACAGGTTAGGATTAGGGTATGGTTTAAGGTAAAGTTAGGGTTAAGTTTCGGTTTATGGTTAGGGAACGGGTAGGGTTTGGACTAGGATTAGCGTTAGGGTTAGAGTTTTGTTTAGGGTACACGTATGTTTTAGGGTACAGGTTATTGTACAATGACGATTTAGGGTTAGGGTATGTGTTAGGGTATGGGTTAGTGGTAGTGTACGGGTTAGGATTAAGGTATGGGTTAGTGAGGATTAGGATTAGGCTTAGGGTTAGGAAACGGGTATGTTTTAGGGTAAAGGTTAGCTTACGATAATAGTTTAGGTTTAGGGCACATGTTAGGGTATGGGTTAGTGTTAGTGTACAGGTTAGGTTTAGGGTACGGGTTCATGTAAGGTTTAGCGTTAGTGTTAGGTTTAGGCTTAGGGTAAGGGTTAGGGAACGGTATGGTTTAGGGTACAGGTAAAGGTAAAACAACGGTTTAGGATTAGGGTACGTGTAAGGGTATGGGTTATTGTTAGTGTACGGGTTAGGATTAGGGTACGGATTCGCGTAACGTTAAGGGTTAGAATTAAGTGAAGGGTTAAGTTTAGGATTAGGGTTAGGGAACGGCTACGGTTTAGGGTACATTTTAGGATACGACAACATGTTAGGGTTCAGGTACACGTTAGGGTATTGGTTAGTGTTAGTGTACTAGTTAGGATTAGTGTATGGGTTAGGGTAAGTGTTAGGGTTACGATTAGGTTTAGGGTTAGGGAACAGTATGCTTTAGGTTACAGGTTAGCGTACGACAATGGTTTCTGTTTAGGGTACATGTTAGGGTATGGGTTCGTGGTAGTGTACTGGTTAGGATTAGGGTACAGGTTAGGGTCAGACTTAGGTTTAGGGCTAGGGAAAGGGTTCGGTTTAGGGTACGCTTTAGGGTACGACAACAGGTTAGGTTTAGGGTACGTTTTAGACGATGGTTTAGTGTTAGTGTTCGGGTTAGGGTTAAGGTACGTGTTACGGTTAAGTTTAGAGTTAGTGTTACATTTAGGGTTAAATTTAGGGTTAGAGTTAGGCAACGGTTATAGTTTAAGTTACAGGTTAGGCTACGACAACATATTAGGGTTACGGTATGTGTTAGGGAATGGGTTAGTGTTAGTGTACGGTTTAGGATTAGGTTACGGGTTAGGGTAAGGGTTAGGGTTAGGGTAAGGTTTAGGTTTAGTGTTAGGGTTAGGTTTAAGATTAGTTTTATGGTTAGGGAACGTGTATGGTTGAGGGTGCAAGTTAGGATACGACAAAGGTTTAGGGTTAGGGTACGTGTTACAGTACGGGTTAGTTTTCGTGTACATCTTAGAATTAGAGTACATGCTTGGTAAGCTTTAGTGTTAGTGTTAGGGTTATGGTTAAGGTTAGGGTTAGGATTAGGGAACGGATATGATTTAGGGTACAGTTAAGGGTACGACAATGGTTTAGGGTTAGGGTACGTGTTATAGTCCGGGAAAATGTTAGTATACGGGTTAGGATTAGGGTACGGATTACGGTAAGTTTTAGGGTTTGGGTAAGTATTAGGTTTAGGTTTAGGGTTAGGCTTTGGGAACAGTTATGGTTTAAGGTACAGGTTAGTGTACGACAACGATTTAGGGTTAGGGTACCTGTTAGGGTATGGGTTAGTGTTAGTGTATGGGTTAGGATTAGGTTACGGGTTAGGGTAAGGTTTAGGGTTAGTGTTTGTGTTACAGTTAAAGTTAGGGTTACGGAATGGGTAACGATTAATGTACTGGTTGGGGTACGACAACATGTTAGGGTTAGGGTTGTGGTTATGATTAGCGTTAGTGTTATGGATCGGTTCAGGTTTAGGGTACAGAATAGGGTAAAACAACGTTTTAGCGTTAGGGTACGTGTTAGGGTATGGGTTAGTGTTCGTGTATGGGTTTGGATAAAGATACGTGTTAGGGTAAGGTTTAGGGTTAGGGTTAGGGTTAGGGAATGGGTACAGTTTAGGGTTAAGCTTAGGGTACAACAACGTGTTAGGGTTAGGGTACATGTTAGGATACGGTTTAGTGTTAGTGTATGGGTTAGGATTATGGTACGGGTTAGGGTAACTTAGGGTTAGGGTTACAGTTAGGTTTAGGGAACGGGTATAGTTTAGGGTACTGTTTTGGGTACAAAAACGTGTTAGGGTTAAGGTACATGTTAGGGTGTGGGTTAGTGTTAGTGTACGGGTTAGGGTTAGTTTACGGTTTACAGTAAGTTTTAGGGTGAGTTTTAGAGTTAGGGTTAGGGAATGGGTAGGGTTTAGGGTACAGGTTATGGTAGGACAACGGTTTAGGGTTAGGGTACGTGTTAGGTTATGAGTTAGTGTACGTGTTCGTATAAGGGTTTGGGTTAGTGTAAATTTTAGGGTTTGGGTTAGTGTTAGGGTTAGGGTGTGGGTACACTTTAGGGTTCAGGTTAGGGTACGACAACCGTGTTAGGCTTAGGGTAGTTGTTAGGGTACGGTTTAGTGTTAGTGTATGGTTTAGGATTAGGGTACGGGATAGGGTAAGGTTAGGGTTAGGGTTAGGGAATGGGTACGGTTTAGGGTACAGCTTAGGGTATGACCACAGGGTAGAGGTAGGCTACGTGTTAGGGCATGGGTTATTGTTAGTGTACACGTTAGGATTAGGGTACAGTTCAGGGTAAGGTTAGTGTTAGGGTTAGGGTTACGGTTAGGTAATGGGTATGGTTTAGGGTACAGGTTAGGATACAACAGGTTAGATTTAGGGTATGTGTTAGGGTACGGGTTAGTGTTAGTGTACGGTTTAGGATTAGGGTATGGTTTAGGGTAAGGTTAGGGTTAGTGTTAGGGTTAGGGTTAGTGTTAGGGAATGGGTATGGTTCAGGGTACAGGTTAGGGTATGACAACGGGTTAGGGAACGTGTTAGGGTATGGGTTAGTTAGTGTACTTGTTAGGATTATGGTATGGTTTAGGGTAAGGTTAGGATTAGGGTTAGGGTTAGGGTTACGGTTAGGGAACAGGTTTGGTTTAGGGTACAAGTTAGAGTACGACAATGGGTTAGATTTAGGGTACGTGTTAGGATATGGGTTAGTGTTTCAGTACTGGTTAGGATTACTGTACGTGTTAGTGTAAGGTTTAAGGTTAGGTTTAGGGTTTGGTTTAGGGAACGGGTACGGTTTATGGTACAGTTTAAGGTATAACAAAATGTAAGGGTTTGTGTACATGTTAGGTAAGGGTTAGTGTTAGTGTATGGGTTAGTATTAGGGTATAGTTTAGGGTAAGGTTAGCGTTAGGCTTAGGGTTAGGGTTACGTTTAGGGAATGTGTACGGTTTAGGGTACGGCTTAATTTACGACAACAGGTTTGATTTAGGTTACATGTTAGGGTCCTGGTTAGTGTTAGTGTATGGGTGAAGATTAGGGTATGGTTCAGGGTAAGGGATAGTGTTAGGCTTAGGGTTAGCTTTAGAGAATGGGTACAGTTTAGGGTACAGGTTAGGCTACGGCAATGGCTTAGGGTTAGGATACTTGTTAGGGTACGGGTTAGTATTAGTGTATGGGTTAGATTTAGGATATGGGTTACTGTGAGATTTAGGGTTATTGTTAGTATTCGGGTTAGGATTATGGTACAGTTTAGGGTTAGGGTTAGTGTTAGGGTTTGGTTAGGGTTAGGGTTAGGGAATGGGTACAGTTTAGGGTACAATTTAGGGTGCGACAATGGCTTAGTGTTACAGTATGTGTGTTCTGGTTAGTGTTAGTGTACGGGTTAGGATTAGGTTACGGGTTAGGGTAATTTTTAGGGTTAGTGTTAGGATTAGGGTTAGGGTTAGGGTCAGGGAATGGTTACGGTTTAGGGTACAGGTTAGCCTACGACAACAGCTTAGGGTTAGGGTATGGGTTAGTGTTAGTGTACGGGTTAGGATTAGGGTACGGTTTAATCTTAGGTTAGGGTTAGGGAACAGGTACGGTTTAGCGTACAGTTTAGGATACAACAATGGATTAGGGTTAGGGTACGTGTTAGGGTATGGGTTAGTGTTTATATATGCGTTAGGTTTAGGATAAGGGTTTGGGTAAGGTTTAAGGTTAGTGTTAGGGTTAGGGTTAGGGTAGGGTTAGGGTTAGGGAATGGGTACAGTTTAGGGTGCAGGTTAGGTTATGACAACGGTTTAGGTTTAGGGTACGTGTTAGGGTATGGGTTAGAGTTAATGTATGGCTTAGTTTTAGGGTACAGTTTAGGGTAAGGTTTAGGGTTAGGGTTAGGGCTAGTTTTAGGGAATGGGTACGGTTTAAGGTACACGTTAGAGTACAACAATGGGTTATGGTTAGAGTACATGTTAGTGTATGGATTAGTGTTAATGTATGGGTTAGGATTAGGGTACGGGTTATGGTAAGGTTTAGGGTTAGTGTTAGTGTTATGATTAGGGTTAGGGTTAGGTTATTGAATGCGTACGGTTTAGGGTACAGGTTAGGGTACGACAACATTTTATGGTTAGGGTACATGTTAGGGTGTATGTTAGTGTACAGATTAGGATTAGGGTATGGTTAGTGTAAGGGTTATGGTTAGGGTTAAGTTTATGGTTAAGGTTAGGTTTAGGGAACGGATACAGTTTAGGGTACAGGTTAGGGTACGACAACGTGGTTAATTTTAGGGTTATGATACGGGTTAGGGTTAGAGTACACTTTCGGGTATGGCTACGTTTTAGGGTTACAGTATGGGTTAGGGTTAGGGTATGGGTTACGGTATGGTTTAGGTCTAGATTTACAGCTAGGGTTCGGATACGGGATAGGGTTAGAGTACAGTTTAGGGTTTGGCTATGGTTTAGGTTTAGGCAACCTTTTAGAGTACGATTTATGCTTAGGGTTAGGGTTAGTGTATGGGTTAGGGTTAGTGTATGGGTTAGTGTTAGTGGATGGGTTAGGGTTAGGGTACAGGTTAGGGTAAGGGATACGGTTAGGTTTAGGGTTAGAATTAGGGCACATGTACGGTTTAGGGTACAGGTTCAGTAAAAGCAACTTGTTAGCATTAGGTTACGTGTTAGGTCAAGGGTTAGTTTTGCGGTACGGGTTAGGGTTAGGGTATGTTTTAGGGTACGGTTTAGGGTTAGGGTTACAGTATGGGTTACGTTTAGGTACAGTTTAGGATATGGCTACAGGTTAGTGTTAGGGTATGTGTTAGGGTTCAGGTTAGGATTAGGGTACTGTTTAGGGTAAGGGTTAGGGTTAGTTTTAGGTTTAGGGTATGCATTAGAATTAGTGTACAGAATAGGTCATGGCTGCAGGTTAGTGGTAGGTTATGGGTTAGGGTATGGGTTAGTGTTAAGTTATGGGTTAGGATTAGGGTACAGGTTAGGATACAGTTTACAGTTAGGGTACGGTTTAGGGTACGGTTTTGGGTAGAGGTTAGTGTACAGCTATGGGTTAATGTTACGGTATGGGATATGGTTAGGGTATGGTTTAGGCTTAGTGTATGGGTTAGGGTTGGGGTACGGGTTAGGTTTAGGATACAAGTTAGGGTTAGGGTTATGGTACGCTTTAGGGTTAGTGTATTTATTAATCCTCTCACCAGATATCACTTAGCACGTAAAGGAATATTATTTGGTGTCCAGCCATGGAGAGGACCTTAGACACTAGGATAAGACAAAGAACAAACACATTATAAGTAAATCACATTAGGATTTTGTTTTTAACACGTACATTAACACACTAGTGCTTAGGCAATCTAATGGAGGCAGAAGCAGTAAAGGGTAGTTTTATGGGAATATCATCACAGATTTTCTGTAGTATACACAGATTTTGACTGGTTAGAAAGTCAAGGAAGAATGCTTTTGTTCTGAAGATATAAACCCTCTTCTAAATTGGGCTGTTTTTGGAAGTTAGAAATTTTTTGTTGCTGTTGTATTGCTTTGTGTTTTCATGATTATTCTCCTTGCATCTCCTTTGCTATACCTTTGATTAGGGGAAGAGTGCCATTACTGGAAAAAAGTTTACAGAATTATTCTCAAAAACAGAAGGAAATGGTTCTCACCTAAATATTAAGAAATAATCTCTACTGGTGTACTAACAGAATTATGATTCAAGGATAATAATTCTATGAAATGTAATTAAACACACAATATATATATTTTTTTCTTTTATATTTCCATTCTTACATTTTAAAAGTACAATTATAATTCAAGTTCTTTGTAACAAGTGAAATTTAAAAAGATTATAGGAAAAAAAATATTTTACCTCTTGCCATCCTTTCCCACTAGCTGAAACGACCAGCATAATGTGTAGCTTTCTCATTTTATCCAGGTGTTCCTTACATATGGAACATCATGTTTCTCACTGTAGAAAAACAGATTTAGCTCTCACACTTTTTATAGGCTACATAACAGTCCATAGAACAGAAGTACCAAGTATTTCAGACTTAGCTTTTTGAGGGACACTCAGATTATGTTCCGTTTATTTTCTTGTTCTGCTAATTTGTTTTAACCCTAGAAAAATATTTTTTACAATACAAAAAAAAAATTATTTCGGGGTAAGGATTAGGGATTAGGCTACAGTTTAGAGTACAGGTTATGGTTAGGGTACAGGTTGGGATTAGGGTACAGGTTAGGGTTAGGGTACAGGTTAGGTTACAGGTTAGGGTATGGCTACGGGTTAGGTTTAGGGTATGCGTTAGGCTACAGGTTAGGGTTACAGTACGGGTTAGGGTACAGGTTAGTGTTAGGGTAGAGTTTAGGGTACGGCTACAGGTTAGGGTTAGGGTACCGTGTTATGGTACAGGTTAGGATTAGGGTATGGGTTAGGGTACAGGTTAGGGTTAGGGTTAGGGCTAGTGGTGTACGGTTTAGAGTACAGGTTAGGGTACAGCTACGTGTTAGGATTAGGATACGGGTTAGGGTATGGTTTAGTGTTAGGGTATGGGTTATTATTAGGGTACAGATTAGGGTACAGGTTAGGGTTAGGGTATGGGTTAGGATTAGGGTACAGTTTAGGGTATGGCTACGGTTTAGGGCTAGGGTATGGGTTATGGTACGGTTTAGTGTTAGTGTACAGGTTAGGATTAGGGTTCAGGTTAGGGTACAGTTTAGCGTTACAGTTAGGGAATGGGATAGGGTTAGGGTACAGTTTAGGGTATGGTAATGGGTTAAGGTTAGGGTACATGTTAGGGTACGGGTTAGTGTTAGTGTAAGGGTTAGTACAAGGGTACGGGTTAGGGTAAAGGATAGGGTTAGGTTTAGGGTTAGCATTAGGGCATGGGTACGGTTTAGGGAACAGGTTAGTGTTCGGCAATGGGTTAGGGTTAGGGTACATGTTATGGTGTGGGTTAGTGTTATGGTACGGGTTACGATAAGGGTATGGGTTAGGGTAGAGTTTCGGGTAAGTTTTAGAGTTAGGGTACAGTTTAGGGTACAGGTTAGGGTACAGCTATGGGTTAGGGTTAGGGTATTGGATAGAGTTAGGGTACGGGTTTGCTTTAGAGTATGGGTTAGGCTTAGTGTATGGGTTATGTTTAGGGTATAGGTTAGGGTTAGGGTAAGAGTTAGGATTACGGTTATGGTACGGTTTTGGGTTAGGTATTTATTAATCCTCTCCCACTCTCCAGATATCACTTAGCATGTAAAAGAATATTATTTGCGATCCAGCCATAGAGAGGACTTTAGACCCTGGGATAAGACAAGGAACACACACATTACAAGTAAATCACATAAGGATTTTGGTTTTTACCTGTACATTAAAACACTAGTGCTTAGGAAATCTAATGGAGACAGGAGCACTAAAGGGTAGTTTTATGGGAATAACATCACAGATTTTCTGTAGAATACACAGTTTTTCGCTGGTTAGAAAGTCAAGGATGAATGCTTTTGTTCTGAAGATATAAACCCTCTTCTAAATTGAGTTTTTATTGGAAGTTAGAAATTTTTTGTTTCTGTTGTATTGCTTTGTGTTTTCATGATTTTTCTGGTTGCATCTCCCTTGTTGAACCTTTGATTTGGGGAAGAGTGCCATTATTGGAAGTGAGTTTGCAGAATTATTCTCAAGAACAGAAGGAAATGGTTCTCACCTAAATATTAAGAAATAATCTCTATACTGGTGTACTAACAGAATTATGATTCAGGGATAATAATTCTATGAAATGTAATTAAACACACAATATATTTTTTCTTTTAAATTTCTATTGTTACTTTGAAAAGTACAATTATAATTCAAGTTCTTTGTAACAAGTGAAATTTAAAGATTAACGAAAAGACAGTATTTTACCTCTTGCCATCCTTTCCCACTCCCTGAAACGACCAGCATAATGTGTAGCTTTCTCATTTTATCCATGTGTTCCTTACATCTGGAACATCATGTTTATCACTGTAGAAAAACAGATTTATTTCTCACACATTTTTAGGCAACATAACAGTCCATAGAACAGAAGTACCAAGTATTTCAGACCTAGCTTTTTGAGGGACACTCAGGTTACTTTCTGTTTTATTTTGTTGTTCTGCTAATTTGTTTTAAGCCCAGGAAATATTTTTCTAAATACAAAAAAAATTTTAGTTAGGTGTAAGGAGTAGAGTTTAGAGTACGGGTTAGGGTTAGGGTTAGGGCACGGGATAGGGTTAGGGTACAGTTTAGGGTATGACTACAGGTTAGTGTTAGGGTACGTGTTAGAGTATGGTTTAGTGTTAGTGTACGGGTTAGGATTAGGGTACAGGTTAGTGTAATGTTTAGGTTTAGGGTTAGGGCATGGGTACAGTTTAGGGGACAAATTAGGGTGTGGCAATGGGTTAGGATTAGGGTACATGATAAGGTACAGGTTAGTGTTAGGGTAAGGGTAAGGATTAGGATACAGTTTACGGTATGGGTTAAGGTTAGGGTTACGGTACGGCTTAGGGTTAGGGTACAGTTCAGAGTATGGCTACGGTTTAGTGTTAAGGTTCGTGTTAGGGTATGGGTTAGTGTTAGGGTACAAGTTAGGATTAAGGTATGGGTTAGGGTACGGTTTAGGTTTAGGGTTAAGGTACGGGTTAGCGTTAGGGTACGGTTTAGGGTATGGCTACAGGTTCTGGGTAGAATGTGGGTTAGGGTACGGTTTAGAATTAGGGTATGGTTTAGGGTACAGTTTAGGGTTAGGGTTTCAGTTAGGGTATGGGTTAGGGTTAGGGTACAGTTTAGGGTATGGCTACGGTTTAGAGTTTGGGTTAGGGTTAGGGTACTGGTTAGGATTCGGGTACGTGGTAGGGTATGGATTAGGGTTACATTTAGGGTAAGCGTTAGGGTATGGGATAGGGTTAAGGTACAGTTTATGGTATGGCTACGGTTTAGGGTTGGGGTACGTGTTAGGGTATGGGTTAACGTTATGGTATGGGTTAGGAGTAGGGTATGGGTTAGGGTACAGTTTAGGGTTAGGGTTAGTATTAAAGTTCGGGGTCAGGCACCAGTACGGTTTAGGGTACACAGTAGGGTACAGCAATGGGTTAGTGATAGGGTATGTGTTAGTGTATGGGTTAGTGTTAGGGTACGGTTTAGGATATGGGTTAGGGTTAGTGTTAGGGTTAGTGTACGGTTTTGGGTACAGGTTAGGGTTTGGCTACAGGTTAGGGTTAGGATACGGGTTAGGGTACAGTTTAGGTTATGGCTATGGTTTAGGATTAGGGTACTGGCTAGGGTACAGGTTAGTATTTGAGTACTGTTTAGGATTAGGGTACAGGTTAGGGTACAGTTTAGGTTATGGCTATGGTCTAGGATTAGGGTACCGGCTAGGGTACAGGTTAGTGTTTGAGTACTGTTTAGGATTAGGGTACAGGTTAGGGTATGGTTTAGGGTTAGGTTTAGTGTTAGGGTTAGGGTACAGTGTGGGGTTAGGGTACAGTTTAGGGTATGGCTACTTGTTAGGGTTAGGGTACGTGTTAGGTTATGGGTTAGTGTTAGGTTATGGGTCAGGATTAGGGTTTGGGTTAGGGTACAATTTTGGGTTAGTGTTAGGGTATGTTTACAGTTTAGGGTACAGCTTAGGGTACAGCAATGGGATAGGGTACGTGTTAGGGTATGGGTTAGTTTTAGTGTATGGGTTAGGGTAAGGGTTAGGGTTAGGGTTAGGGCACGTGTATGGTTTAGGGTACAGGTTATGGTATGGCAATGGGTTAGTGTTAGCGTACATGTTAGGGTATGGGATAGTGCTAGGGTATGGTTTAGGATTAGGGTACAGTCTAGGATACAGTTTAAGGATAGGGTTATGGTAAGGGGTTAGGGTTAGGATACAGTTTAGGGTATGTCTACGGTTTAGGATTAAGGTACAGGTTAGGGTATGGGTTAGTGTTAGTGTATGGGTTAGGATTAGGGTACAGGTTAGTGTTAGGGTTAGGTTTAGGGTTAGTGTACAGTTTAGGGTACAGGTTAGTGTTTGTCTATGGGTTAGGGTTGAGATAAGATTTATGGTACACTTTAGTGTTAGGGTACAGGTTAGGATTAGGGTACAGGTTAGGGTACGAGTTAGGGTTAGGTTTAGGGCTAGGGTTCAGGTTAGGGTTAGGGTACAGTTTAGGGTATGTCTATGGTTTAGGGTTAGGTTACAGGTTAGGGTATGGGTTAGGATTAGGGTAAGGGTCATGGTATGGTTTAGGGTTAGTGTATGTGATAGGGTTAGTGTACAGTTTAGGGTATGGCTATGGGTTTGTGTTAGAGTATGTGTTAGGGTATGAGTTAGTGTTAGTGTACGGGTTAGGATTAGGGTAAGTCTTAGGGTTAGGGTTAGGTTTAGGGCACGCGTATGGTTTAGAGTACAATTTAGTGTATGGCAATGGGTTAGGGTAGGGTACGTGTTAGGATACATGGTAGTGTTAGTGTATGGGTTAGGATTAGGGTACGGTTTTGGGTATGGGTTAGGGTTAGGGTTACGGTATGGGTTAGGGTTAGGGTACAGTGTAGGGTATGGCTACGAATTAGGGGTAGGGTATGTGTTAGGGTATGGGTTAGTGTTAGTTTACAGGTTTGGATTAGGGTAAGAGTTAGGGTAAGGTTTAGTTTTAGGGTTAGGGTTAGGTCACAGTTACAGTTTAGGGTACAGTGTAGGGTACCTCAACAGGTTAGGGTTAGGGTACATGTTATGGTACAAGTTAGTGTTAGGGTACGGGTTAGGATTAGGGTATGATTTATTGTATGGGTTAGGGTTAGGTTTACAGTATGGATTAGGGTTAAGGTACAGTTTAGGGTATGGCTATGGTTTAGGGTTAGGGTACAGGTTATGGTACAGGTTATAGTAGGGTATAGGTTAGGATTAGGGTATGGGTTAGAGTTAAGGTATAGGTTAGGATTTGGGTACAGGTTAGGGTACGGTTTAGGTTTAGTTTTATGGTTAGGGTATGTGTTAGGGTTTGGGTACAGTTTAGGGTATGGCTACAGGTTAGGGATAGAGTACGGGTTAGAGTATGGGTTAGGATTAGGGTACCAGTTAGTGTACAGATTAGGGTTAGGGCTAGAGTTAGGGTACGGTTTAGGGTACAGGATAGGGTATGGCTATGGATTAGGGTTAGGGTACAGGATAGGGTTAGTGTATGGTTTAGGCTTAGGGTATGGTTTAGGCTTAGTGTATGGGTTAGGGTTAGGGTATGAGTTAGGGTTAGGTTTAGGGTCCGCTTTAGGGTTAGGGTATTAATTAAACCTTTCCCACTCTCCATATATCATTTAGCACATAAAGGAATATTATTTGGGGTCCAGCCATAGAGAGGACTTTAGACACTAGGATAAGACAAAGAGCACACATATTATAAGTAAATCACATTAAGAATTTGTTTTTAACATGTACATTAAAATGCTAGTGCTTAGGAAACCTAGTGAAGGCAGTAGCAGTAAAGGGTAGTTTAATGAGAATAACATCACAGGTTTTCTGTAGAATACATAGATTATGACTGGTTGGAAAGTCAAGCAGGAATGCTTTTGTTCTGAAGATATAAACCCTCTTCTAAATTGAGCTGTTATTAGAAGTTAGAATTTTTTTGCTGCTGTTGTATTGCTTTGTGTTTTCATGATTATTCTGCTCGCATCTCCCTTGTTAAAGCTTTGATTTGGGGAAGAGTGCCATTACTGAAAATGTGTTTACAGAATTATTCTCAAAAACAGAAGGAAATGGTTCTCACCTAAATATTAAGAAATAATCTCTATACTGGTGTACTAACAGAATTATGATTCAGGGATAATAATTCTATGAAATGTAATTAAACACACTATATATTTTTTTTAATTTCCATTGTTACTTTTTAAAAGTACAATTATAATTCAAGTTCTTTGTAACAAGTGAAATTTAAAAAGATTAATGGAAAAGAAAATATTTTACCTCTTGCCATCCTTTCCCACTAGCTGAAATGACCAGCATAATGTGTAGCTTTCTCATTTTATCCAGGTGTTCCTTACATCTGGAACATCATGTTTCTCACTGTAGAAAAACAGATTTAGCTCTCACACTTTTTGTAGGCAACATAATAATCCATAGAACAGAAGTACAAAGTATTTCAGACTTAGCTTTTTGAGGGACAATCAGGTTATTTTCTGTTTAATTTTGTTGTTCTGCAAATTTGTTTTAACCCCAGAAAAATATTTTTTAAAATACAAAAAAAAATTAAGCTAGGGGTAAGGATTAGGGTTTAGGGTACGGGTTAGGTTATGAGTTAGGGTATGGGTTAGTGTTAGGGTACAGGTTAGGGTTAGGGTATGGGTTTGGGTACAGGTTAGGGTTAGGTTTAGTTACAGGTTAGGGTACAGGTTAGGGTACGGCTATGGGTTAGGTTTAGGGTATGGGTTATGTTACTGGTTAGGGTTACGATACGGGTTAGGGTACATGTTAGGGTTAGTGTATGGGTTAGGGTACTGGTTAGTGTTAGGGTACGTGTTAGGATTAGGGTACGGGTTAGTGTCAGGGTTAGGTTTAGGGTTAGGGATAAGGTTAGTGTACAGTTTAGGGTATAGGTTAGGGTACAGCTACAGGTTAGGGTTAGGATATGGTTTAGGGTATGGTTTACTGTTAGGGTACATGTTAGGATTAGGGTTAGGGATAGGGTTAGGGTACGGGATAGGGTTAGGGTACAGTTAAGGGTATGACTATGGGTTAGGGTACGTGTTAGGGTATGGGTTAGTGTTAGTGTACGGGTTAGGATTACAGTATGGGTTAGGGTAAGGGTTAGGATAAGGCTTAGGGTTAGTATTAGGGCACAGGTACGGTTTAGGGTACAGGTTAGTGTATGACAACAGGTTAGGGTTAGGGTATGTGTTAGGTTACAGGTTAGTGTTAGGGTATGGATAAATATTAGGGTATGGTTTAGAGTACGGTTTAGGGCTAGGATTAGAGTTACAGTACAGATTAGGTTTAGCATACAGTTTAGGGTATGACTATGGATTAGGATTAAGGTATGTGTTAGGGTACCAGTTAGTGTTAGGGTATGGGTTAGAGTTAGGGTACAGGTTAGGATTAGGGTACGGATTAGGATACTAGGTAGGGTTACAGTTATGGTAAGGGGTTAGGTTTTAGGGTACAGTTTAGGGTATGGCTACGGTTTATGGTTAGTGTATGGGTTAGGGTATGGGTTAGTGTTAGTGTACGGGTTAGGATTAGGGTATGGGTTAGGGTACGGGTTAGGGTTAGGGTTAGTGTACATTTTAGGGTACAGGATAGGGTATGTCTACAGGTTAGGGTTAGTATACGGTTTAGGGTATGGTTTACTGTTAGGGTACGGTTTAGGATTAGGGTATGGGTTAGGATATGGGATAGAGTTAGGGTACAGTTGAGGGTATGACTATGGGTTAGGGTTAGGTTATGTGTTACAGTATGGGTTAGTGTTAGTGTATGGGTTAGTATTAGGGTACAGGTTAGGGTAAGGCTTAGGTTTAGGGTTAGGGCACGGCTACAGTTTAGGGTACAGGTTAGGGTATGACATGCGTTATGGATAGGGTACATGTTAGCGTATGGGTTAGTGTTAGGTTACAGTAAGGTTAGGGTACGGTTTAGGGTACAGGTTACAGTTAGGGTTATGGTACGGGTTAGGGTACAGTTTAGGGTATGGCTAGGGTTTATGGTTAAGGTACATGTTAGGTTACAGTTTAGTTTTAGGGTACGGGTTAGGATTAGGATACGTGTTAGGATATGGTTTAGGGTTAGGGTTAGTCTACGGGTTAGTGTTTGGGTACAGTTTAGGGTAAGGCTACGGGTTCGAGGTAGGGTACGGGTTAGGGTAAGGGTTAGTGTTAGGGTACGGGTTAGGATTAGGGTACAGGTTAGGGTACAGTTTAGGGTTAGGGTACAGGATAGGGTTAGGGTTAGGGTACGGGATAGGGTTAGAGTACAGTATAGGGTATGGTTATGGGTTAGGGTTAGGGTAGGTGTTAGGGTACAGTTTATTGTTAGTGTATGGGTTAGGATTAGGGTAGGGGTTAGGGTAAGGTATAGGGTTAGGTTTAGTGATAGCGTTACGGCATGGGTACAGTTTAGGGTACAGGTTAGTGTACAGCGATGGGTTAGGGTATGCTACGTGTTAGGGTATGGGTTAGTGTTACGCTACAGGTTAGGATTAGGGTACAGTTTCGGGTATGGGTTAGGGTTAGGGTTACGGTATGGTTTAGGTTTAGGGTACAGTTTAGGGCATGGCTATGATTTAGGGTTGGGTTACGTGTTAGGGTACGTGTTAGTGTTAGGGTATGGATTAGGTTTAAGGTACTGTTTAGGGTATGGTTTAGGGTTAGGGTTAGTGTTAGGGTTAGGTTACGATTTAGGGTTAGGGTACAGATTAGATTATGGCTACAGGTTAGTGGTAGGGTACGGGTTAGGGTAAGAGTAGTGTCAGGGTATGGGTTAGGATTAGGGTATGGGTTAGGGTACAGTTTAGGTTTAGGGTTAGGGTACCATTTAGGGTACAGTTTAGGGTATGGCTATGGGTTAGGTTTAGGGTACAGGATAGGGTTAGGGTACAGCTTAGGATTAGGGTGGGGGTAGGCTGGGTGTATGGGTTAGGGTTAGGTTACGGGTTAGGGTTAGGATACGAGTTAGGGTTAGGGTACGCTTTAGGGTTAGTGTATTTATTAATCCTCTCCCACTCTCCAGATATCACTTAACATGTAAAGGAATATTATTTGGGGTCCAGCCATGGAGAGGACTTTAGACACTAGGATAAGACAAAGAACACACACATTATAAGTAAATCACATTAATGTTTAACTGTACATTAAAACACTAGTGCTTAAGAAATCTAATGGAGGCAGAAGCAGTAAAAGGTAGTTTTATGGAATAACATCACAGATTTTCTGTAGAATACACAGATTTTGACTGGCTAGAAAGTCAAAGAGGAATGCTTTTGTTCTGAAGATATAAACCGTCTTCTAAATTGAGCTGTTATTTGAAGTTAGAAATTTTTTGTTGCTGTTGTATTGCTTTGTGTTTTCATGATTATGCTGCTCGCATCTCCCTTGTTAAACCTTTGATTTGCGGAAAGTGCCATTACTGGAAATGAGTGAACAGAATTATTTTCAAGAACAGAAGGATACTGTTCTCACCTAAATGTTAAGAAATATCTCTATACTGGTGTACTAACAGAATTATGATTCAGGGATACAATTCTATGAAATGTAATTAAACACAATATATATATTCTTTTCTTTTAAGTGTCCATTGTTACATTTCAAAAGTACAATTATAATTCAAGTTCTTTGTAACAAGTGAATTTTAAAAGGATTAAAGAAAAGAAAATATTTTACCACATACCATGTTCTCCCACTCCCTGAAACGACCAGCATAATGTGTAGCTTTCTCATTTTATCCAGGAGTTCATTACATCTGGAACATCATGTTTCTCACTGTAGAAAATCAAATTTAGCTCTCTCACTTTTTATAGGCTACATAACAGTCCATAGAACAGAAGTACCAAGTATTTCAGACTTAGCTTTTTGAGGGACACTCAGGTTACTTTCTGTTTTATTTTGTTGTTCTGCTAATTTGTTTTAACCCCAGAAAAATATATTTTAAAATACAAAAAAATTAAGTTAGCGGTAAGGATTAGGGTTTAGGGTATGGGAAGGGTACATGTTAGGGTTAGGGTACAGGTTAGGATTAGGGTACAGGTTAGGGATAGGATCCATGTTAGGGTATGGTTTAGGGTACAGGTTAGGGTATGGCTACGGGTTAGGGTTAGGGTATGGGTTAGTCTATGGGTTAGGGTTATGGTACGGGTTAGGATTAGGGTATGGGTTAGGGTTAGGGTACAGTTTAGGGTATGGCTATGGGTTAAGGTTAGGATACGGGTTAGGGTATGGGTTAGTGTTAGGTTACAGGTTAGGATTAGGTTTCAGGTTAGGGTATGGTTTAGAGTTAGGGTTAGGGTACGGAATAGCATTAGGGTACAGTTTAGGGTATGGCTAAAGGTTAGGGTTATGGTACATGTTAGGGTATGGGTTAGTGTTAGTGTACAGGTTAGGATTAGGGTACAGGTTAGGGTAAGGGCTAGGGTTAGGTTTAGTGTTAGGGCACCGGTAGGGTTTAGGCAACAGATTAGTGTACGGCAACTGGTGAGGGTTAGGGTACGTGTTAGGTTATGGGTTAGTGTTATGGTATGGGTTAGGATTAGGGTATGGTTTAGGGTACAAGTTAAGATTAGGGTTATGCTACTGGTTAGGGTTAGGGTACAGTTTAGGGTATGGCCACGGTTTAGGGTTACAGTACAGGTTATGGTATGAGTTAGTGTTAGGATATGGTTTAAGATTGGGGTACAGGTTATGGTTAGGTTTAGGGTTAGCTTTAGGGTTAGAGTATGGGTTACGGTTAAGGTACAGTTTAGGGTATGGCTACAGGTTAGAGGTAGGGTACAGTTTATGGTACATGTTAGTGTTAGTGTATTGGTTGGGGTATGGTTTAGGGTTAGGGTTAGGGCTAGGGTACAGTTTCGGGTATGGCTACATGTTAGGTGTAGGGTACGGGTTAGGGAATGTTAGTGTTAGGGTACAGGTTAGGATTAGGGTACAGGTCAGAGTACAGTTTAGCATTAAGGTTACAGTTAGGGAACGGGTACGGTTTAGGGTACAGGTTAAGGTACAGCTATGGGTTAGGTTTAGGGTACGGGATAGGGTTAGGGTATGGGTTAGGTTTAGGTTACGGATTAGGCTTAGTGTATCTGTATCGGTTAGGGTTAGTGTATGTGTTACTGTTAGGTTAGGAGTTAGGGTTAGGATTAGGGTACGCTTTATGGTTAGTGTATTTATTAATCCTCTCCCAATCTCCAGATATCACTTAGCATGTAAAGGAATATTATTTGGGGTCCAGCCATGGAGAGGACTTTAGACACTAGGATAAGACAAAGAACACACACATTATAAGTAAATCACACTAGGATTTTGTTTTCAACCTGTAAATTAAAACACTAGTGCTTAGGAATTCTAATGGAGGCAGAAGCATTAAAGAGTAGTTTTATGGGAATAACATCGCATATTTTCTGTATATACAGAGATTTTGACTGGTTAGAAAGTCAAGGAGGAATGCTTTTATTCTGAACGTATAAACCCACTTCTAAATTGAGTTGTTATTGGAAGTTAGAAATTTTTTTGTTGCTGTTGTATTGCTTTGTGTTTTCATCATTATTCAGCTTCGATCTCCCTTGTTGAACCTTGGATTTGGGGAAGAGTGCCATTACTGGAAATGAGTTTACAGAATTATTCTCAAGCACAGAAGAAAATTGTTCTCACCTAAATATTAAGAAACAATCTCTGTACTGGTGTACTAACAGAATTATGATTCAGGGATAATAATTCTATGAAATATAAAACCCAGATTGGAAATGCAGAAATACTATCGCCTTGTGGCCATTTCCCGCAAGAGCGGATTAAACCCACATCTAATGGTCACTTAACATTCACAAGGACTCAGGGCTGTAAAGGACACCTCTCCTCAAAAAATATCCTGGGGTAAGGAATGGCCAAAAAAATTCAAAACCGGCAAAATGTTCAAGAAGATAACATGAGGAGGTAAGTTTTACTCACTCTCTTTAAACAGAAAACGAAAATGGATAAAAGCTCAATATCAAAAATTATTAGGCTCATGCAAATCTAATCTACAAAAAGCTTTCAACCCACACCAGTCGACTGACCATCAGCAAAAAGTCTACAAACAATAAATGCTGAAGGGATTTTAGAGACCTGTGTACCCTCTAGCTGCTGGTGAGATGTGAAGTGGTAACAGCCAATAATGAGAACAGAAAGGAGTTGCGTTGAAAAGTAAAAATTGAGCTACCATTCGATGCAGCAGACCCACCGCTGGGCCTCTCGCGTGACAACACCAGAATCCCGAAGACACAGGCTGCAAAAGCTGCACTGAAGCCTTATTCACAATAGCCAAGATATGGAAGCAACCTAAATGTCCATCAACAGATGAACAGATGAAGAAAAAGTGGTCCACGTATACAATGGAATATTAGCCATGGAAAACAATGAAACACTGCTCTTTGAGGCACCATAGATGAGCCTAGAGATAATCACAGAACGTGAGGTAAGTTGGAAAGCAAAAGACAGATATCCGATGGTATCACTTATAGGTGTTACGTACGACCTGACAAAAATGGACATATTTCCACAGAGAAAGACACACAAAGACTTAAAAAACAAACCATGCATATCTAAAACCAAAGGTGGTGGAAATGGATAAATTAAGACTCGATTTACCATACCTACACAAATACAGATTAAGTACATATATCTAAAAAGACCAAGCACATGGCAAGGGAGGTCTGTGAAACATTCTGTAATCTTTTACATGGGAAAAGGATCTGTACATGAATAGATATATATGATGTACAAATAAACCAGACTGTGTACACCCAAGACAAACTGTATTCTAATCATTAACCCAATTAACACAATTAAAACAACGAACAATAATTAATAAGACATAAATTTCAGGGGCTTTTCCTGGCACATTCCATTCTAATTTACAACCTAGGAACACGCCTTCCAGAAAGACTCTGCTGCCCGAGTACCCAGATTTGGGAATGGAGAAATGCTGCCCCCTTGTGGCCTTTTCTCACAACACAAGCTTTAAACCCAGTACTAAAGGTCACTAAATATGCACAATCATTGCAGGTATGTAAATGACACCTGACCTGCTCTCAAAATAAATCCTGGGGCAAAAATTGACAACAAAATTCAAAAGAGGGCACCTTCCAAGACAATTTCCGGAGGTATATTGTACTCACACTTTTTCTATATTTTTTTTCTTAAAGCAAAGAGAAGGGTGTGGAAAGATGCTGAACATTAGGAATTATTAAAGATATGCAAATACAAATTACAAAAACCTATCACTTCACACCAGTCAGAATGGCCACGAGAAAACATTCTGCAAAAAATAAATGCTGAAGGCGTTGTGGAGAAATGGGTACCCTCGGTTCTAAGGGGGACGTGGTAAGAGCCACTAATGAAAACAAAATGGAGGTGCTTTGAAACGTTAACATTGAGCTACCAGTTAATGAAGCATACCCACTGCTGGGCCTATCACTTGAGAAAATGAGAATCAAAAGTCACAGGCTGGTAATACTGCACTCCAGCAATAATTACCATAGACAACACTTGGAAGCAACGAAAATGTCCATCAACAGAGGAATGCACAAAGAAGAAGTGGTCCATGTACACAATGGAACATTACTCCACTGAAAAACATAAATCAAATTTAAAAAACACACATAAGTAAGAAGACATAAGCTTTTGGGAGTTAATCAGGGCACATTGCACTCTAAATTATATCTGAGGAACACCACAGGCAGGAAGTTCTGTTTCCCTAGGTACCAGAGTGGGGAACGTAGAAATGCTGCCGACCTCTGGCCGATACCTGCAAAAGCAGCTTGAAAATCTGTGCTAATGGTCACTTCATATGCACAAATACCGCAGGCCTGTAAATGAAACATGCCCTCAAAATGTCTTGACGCAGGTAAAGGCCAAAAAATTTCAAAATGGGACACATGTATCAAGAAAACAATTTGAAGAAGTAAGCTGTAATAACAGTTTGAACAATAAAAGGACATGCCTGAAAGCTCAATATTAAAGGATTATGAGACACATGCAAATCCAACCACAAAGAGGTATCAGCTCACACCACTCAGAATAACCATCAGCAAGAAAACTATAAACTACAAATGCTGAAGTGGTTGTGGAGAAATGCATACCCTCAACTTTAACTGGGATGCACCCTGGAAAGGGCCACTAATGAGAACAGAATGGAGATGTCTTTAAAACGTAAACATTGACCTACCATAGGATCCAGCAGGCCCATTCCTGGACCTATAACCAAGAAGACAGAATTGGAAAGACACACACAGACAAATCTGCACTACACAGGATTACAATAGCCAAGATATGGAAGTAACCAAAAAGTCCAGCAACAGATGGGTGGAAAAAGAAGAACTGCTACAAGTAGAGATGGAATATTAGCTGGGGAAAAAATGAAACAATGCCATTTGCAGCACCATAGATGAGTCTAGAAGCAATCACGCAAGTTGTACTAAGTGAGAAAGCAAAAGACACATATCCTATGATATGACTTATAGGTGTTACCTAAAAGTGATACCAATGAAGATATTTCCACAGAGAAATCCAATCACAGATTCATTAAGCAAACTTATGCTTGACCAAATGGAAAGGTGAGAGGATTGGATATATTAGGATATTTGGGTTAACAGAGATATACAAACACACGTGAAATATAGAATCACCAAAGACCTACGGCATACCAAGAGGAGACTGCTCAACATTGTGCCATAACCCACATGGAAAAAGGATCCGAAGAAGAATAGATATATGTATATGTGTAAAAGAACCACATCTTGCACACCTAGAACAAAAAAAAACATTGTAATCAAATTGGTTGTGATAAAAAACAAAAATTAAATTAAGAAACGAACAAGCAGTAATGAGACATAACATTAAGGAGATTTCGCTGGCATTTTCCAGTCTAATTTACAACCTACAGCACAACTTCCATTAGGGCTCTGTTGCCCTAGTAACCAGATTTGGTAAGGAGAAGAGCTGCCACCTTCTGGCCATTTCACACAACAGCACTAATGCTCACCTAATATTCAAAATAATTGCAGGCCTGTAAATGACACCTGCCATCAAAAAAAATCCTAGGGTCGTAAATCGACCAGAAAATTCCAAAGACGTCAACATTTCAAGAGGACAATTACAAGAGGCATATTTGTCGCACACGTTGTCTTTTTTTATTTTTCTTTAAAATAAAAGGGAAAGGTAACATGCTCAACATCAGCAATTAATAAAGCCATGCAAATCCAGTCTACAGAAATCTTCACCTCACAGCCGTCAGAATGATTTTCAGCAAAAAGTCTACAAAGAATAAATGCTGAAGGGGTTTCAGAGAACTGTGTACCCACTAGCTGCTGGGGGGATGTAAACCCCTAACAGCCATTACTGAGAACATAATGGAGGTGCGTTTAAGGGTAAAAATTGAGCTACCGTGTGATCTCGTAAGTCCATAGATGCGCCTATCACCTGAGCAGACCACAATGAAAAAGATACAGGCTGGCAATCCTGCACTGCAGGAACATTTACCATAGCGAAGACTTGGAAGAAATCAAAATGACCATCAACAGAAAAATGTACAAGGAAGAAGTGGTCCATGTACACAATGGAATATTAGCCATGGAAAAGAATGAAACTGTGCCATTTGCACCACCATAGAAGGACCTAAAGATCATCACCCAACTTGAAGTACGAAAGACACTGAAAGACAGATATGCTATGAGGTCACTTATAGGTGTTACCTAAAAATTGATACCCACGAACTAATTTCCAAGAGAAGGAAAAGCATGGATTAAGAAAAAATTACGTTTAACCAAATGGAAAGTTGTAAGGAATGGATGAATTAGGATATGGGGGTTAACAGACAGGTACTAATACATATGAAATATATAATCACAAAATACCTATGGAATACCAAGAAAGGTCTACTCAACACTCTGTAATAACCTACACGGGAAAGGATCCAAAGCTGAATAGACAGATACATTGATATAATGAACCAGATTCTGTACACCTAGGAGAAACAAACTCTTTTTATCAAATTTGCTCTGATAATTAATAAAAGTTAAATTTAAAAAACAAACAAGAAGTAAGGAGATATAAGCTCTTGGGGTTTGTCCTGGCACATTCAACTCAAGTTTGCAGCCTACTAACACGATTTCCAGGAAGGCTCTACTGCCCAAAAACCGAGTTGGAAATGGAGAAATGCTGCCGGCTTGTGGCCGTTTCCCGCAAGAGCGGCTTTAAGCCCACAGCTAGTGGTCACTTAACATTCACAAGGACTCAGGGCTGTAAAGGACACCTGCCCTAAATATTTGTGCTGAGGTAGGGAATGGATAAAAAAATTCAAAACAGGCAAATGTTTCAAGAAGATAGTATGAAGAGGTAAGTTTGACTCACTCTCTTTACTAAAAAAAGGAAAATGGATAAAAGCTCAACCTCAGGAATTATTAGACTCATGCAAATCTAATCTACAAAAAGCTTTCAACTCACACCTGTCGACTGACGATCAGCAAAAAGTCTACAAACAATAAACACTGAAGGGGTTTTAGAGAACTGTGTACCCTCTAGCTGCTGGTGAGATGTAAAGTGGTAACAGCCAATAATGAGAAGAGAAAGGAGCTGCTTTGAAAAGTAAAAATTGAGCTACCATTCGATGCAGCAGACCCACCGCTGGGCCTCTCGCGTGACAACACCAGAATCCCGAAGACACAGGCTGCAAAAGCTGCACTGAAGCCTTATTCACAATAGCCAAGATATGGAAGCAACCTAAATGTCCATCAACAGATGAACAGATGAAGAAAAAGTGGTCCACGTATACAATGGAATATTAGCCATGGAAAACAATGAAACACTGCTCTTTGAGGCACCATAGATGAGCCTAGAGATAATCACAGAACGTGAGGTAAGTTGGAAAGCAAAAGACAGATATCCGATGGTATCACTTATAGGTGTTACGTACGACCTGACAAAAATGGACATATTTCCACAGAGAAAGACACACAAAGACTTAAAACACAAACTATGCATATCTAAAACCAAAGGTGGTGGAAATGGGTAAATTAAGATTCGATTTACCATACCTACACAAACACAGATTAAGTACATATATCTAAAAAGACCAAGCACATGGCAAGGGAGGTCTATGAAACATTCTGTAATCTTTTACATGGGAAAAGGATCTGTACATGAATAGATATATATGATGTACAAATGAACCAGATTCTGTACACCCAAGACAAACTGTATTCTAATCATTACCCCGATTAAAACAATTAGAACAACGAACAATAATTAATGAGACATAAACTTCAGGGGCTTTTCCTGGCACATTCCATTGTAATTTACAACCTAGGAACACGACTTCCAGAAAGACTCTGCTGCCCTAGTACCCAGATTTGAGAATGGAGAAATGCTGCCCCCTTGTGGCCTTTTCTCACAACACAAGCTTTAAACCCAGTACTAAAGGTCACTAAATATTCACAATCATTGCAGGTATGTAAATGACACCTGACCTGTTCTCAAAAAAAAATCCTGTGGTCAAAAATCGACCACAAAATTCAAAAGAGGGCACCCCTCCAAGACAATTTTAGGAGGTATATTGTACACACACTTTTTCTTTTTTTTTCTTAAAGCAAAGAGGAAGATGTGGAAAGATGCTGAGCATTAGGAATTATTAAAGACATGCAAATACAAATTACAAAAACCTATCAGCTCACACCAGTCAGAATTGCCACGAGAAAACATTCTGCAAAAAATAAATGCTGAAGGCTTTGTGGAGAAATGGGTACCCTCGGTTCTAAGGGGGACGTGGTAAGAACCACTAATGAAAACACAATGGAGGTGTTTTGAAACGGTAAACATTGAGCTACCAGTTAATGAAGCATACCCACTGCTGGGCCTATCACTTGAGAAAATGAGAATCAAAAGTCACAGGCTGGTGATACTGCACTCCAGCAATAATTACCATAGACATCACTTGGAAGCAACGAAAATGTCCATCAACAGAGGAATGCACAAAGAAGAAGTGGTCCATGTACACAATGGAATATTACTCCACTAAAAAATATAAATCAAATTTAAAAACAAACATAAGTAAGAGACGTAAGCTTTTGGGGGTTAATCAGGGCACATTGCACTCTAAATTATACCTGAGGAACACCACAGGCAGGAAGTTCTGTTTCCCTAGGTACCAGAGTGGGGAACGTGGAAATGCTGCCGACCTCTGGCCGATACCTGCAAAAGCAGCTTGAAAATCTGTGCTAATGGTCACTTCATATGCACAAGTACTGCAGGCCTGTAAATGAAACATGCCCTCAAAATTTCTTGACGCAGGTAAAGGCCAAAAAATTTCAAAATGGGGCACATGTTTCAAGAAAACAATTTGAAGAAGTAAGCTGTAATAACAGTTTGAACAATAAAAGGACATGCCTGAAAGCTCAATTTCAAAGGCTTATGAGACACATGCAAATCCAACCACAAAGAGGTATCAGCTCACACCACTCAGAATAACCATCAGCAAGAAAACTATAAACTACAAATGCTGAAGTGGTTGTGGAGAAATGCATACCCTCAACTTTAACTGGGACGCACCCTGGAAAGGGCCACTAATGAGAACAGAATGGAGATGCCTTTAAAAGGTAAACATTGACCTACCATATGATCCAGCAGGCCATCCCTGGACCTATAACCAAGAAGACAGAATTGGAAAGACACACGCAGACAAATCTGCACTACACAGGATTACAATAGCCAAGATATGGAAGTAACCAAAAAGTCCAGCAACAGATGGGTGGACAGAGAAGAACTGCTACAAGTAGAGATGGAATATTAGCTGGGGAAAAAATGAAACAATGCCATTTGCAGCACCATAGATGAGTCTAGAAGCAATCACGCAAGTTGTAGTAGGTGAGAAAATGAAAGACACATATCCTATGATATGACTTATAGGTGTTACCTAAAAGTTGATACCAACGAAGATATTTCCACAGAGAAATCCAATCACAGATTCATTAAGCAAACTTATGCTTGACCAAAGGGAAAGGTGTGAGGATTGGATACATTAGGATATTGGGGTGAACAGAGATATACAAACACACGTGAAATATAGAATCACCAAAGACCTACGGCATACCAAGAGGAGACTGCTCAACACTGTGCCATAACCCACATGGAAAAAGGATCCGAAGAAGAATAGATATATGTATATGTGTAAAAGAACCACATCTTGCACACCTAGAACAAAAAAAAAAAACACATTGTAATCAAATTGGTTGTGATAAAAAACAAAAATTAAATTAAGAAACGAACAAGCAGTAATGAGACATAACATTAAGGAGATTTCGCTGGCATTTTCCAGTCTAATTTACAACCTACAGCACAACTTCCATTAGGGCTCTGTTGCCCTAGTAACCAGATTTGGTAAGGAGAAGTGCTGCCACCTTCTGGCCATTTCACACAACAGCGCTAATGCTTACTTAATATTCAAAATAATTGCAGGCCTGTAAATGACACCTGCCATCAAAAAAAATCCTAGGGTCGTAAATCGACCAGAAAATTCCAAAGACGTCAACATTTCAAGAAGATAATTTCAAGAGGCATATTTGGCGAACACTTTGTCTTTTTTTATTTTTCTTTAAAATAAAAGGGAAAGGTAACATGCTCAACATCAGCAATTAATAAAGCCATGCAAATCCAGTCTACAGAAATCTTCACCTCACAGCCGTCAGAATGATTTTCAGCAAAAAGTCTACAAAGAATAAATGCTGAAGGGGTTTCAGAGAACTGTGTACCCACTAGCTGCTGGGGGGATGTAAACCCCTAACAGCCATTACTGAGAACATAATGGAGGTGCGTTTAAGGGTAAAAATTGAGCTACCATGTGATCTCGTAAGTCCATAGATGTGCCTATCACCTGAGCAGACCACAATGAGAAAGATACAGGCTGGCAATCCTGCACTGCAGGAACATTTACCATAGCGAAGACTTGGAAGAAATCAAAATGACCATCAACAGAAAAATGTACAAGGAAGAAGTGGTCCATGTACACAATGGAATATTAGCCATGGAAAAGAATGAAACTGTGCCATTTGCACCACCATAGAAGGACCTAAAGATCATCACCCAACTTGAAGTACGAAAGAAACTGAAAGACAGATATGCTATGAGGTCACTTATAGGTGTTACCTAAAAATTGATACCCACGAACTAATTTCCAAGAGAAGGAAAAGCATGGATTAAGAAAAAATTACGTTTAACCAAATGGAAAGTTGTAAGGAATGGATGAATTAGGATATGGGGGTTAACAGACAGGTACTAATACATATGAAATATATAATCACAAAATACCTATGGAATACCAAGAAAGGTCTACTCAACACTCTGTAATAACCTACACGGGAAAGGATCCAAAGCTGAATAGACAGATACATTGATATAATGAACCAGATTCTGTACACCTAGGAGAAACAAACTCTTTTTATCAAATTTGCTCTGATAATTAATAAAA
The DNA here is from genome assembly GCF_951394435.1 of Stenella coeruleoalba. NCBI lineage: Eukaryota > Metazoa > Chordata > Mammalia > Artiodactyla > Delphinidae > Stenella > Stenella coeruleoalba. The sequence goes on along the minus strand of NC_137156.1, from coordinate 23,981,192 downwards.
GTTAAATTTAAAAAACAAACAAGAAGTAAGGAGATATAAGCTCTTGGGGTTTGTCCTGGCACATTCAACTCAAGTTTGCAGCCTACTAACACGATTTCCAGGAAGGCTCTACTGCCCAAAAACCGAGTTGGAAATGGAGAAATGCTGCCGGCTTGTGGCCGTTTCCCGCAAGAGCGGCTTTAAGCCCACAGCTAGTGGTCACTTAACATTCACAAGGACTCAGGGCTGTAAAGGACACCTGCCCTAAATATTTGTGCTGAGGTAGGGAATGGATAAAAAAATTCAAAACAGGCAAATGTTTCAAGAAGATAGTATGAAGAGGTAAGTTTGACTCACTCTCTTTACTAAAAAAAGGAAAATGGATAAAAGCTCAACCTCAGGAATTATTAGACTCATGCAAATCTAATCTACAAAAAGCTTTCAACTCACACCTGTCGACTGACGAGCAGCAAAAAGTCTACAAACAATAAACACTGAAGGGGTTTTAGAGAACTGTGTACCCTCTAGCTGCTGGTGAGATGTAAAGTGGTAACAGCCAATAATGAGAAGAGAAAGGAGCTGCTTTGAAAAGTAAAAATTGAGCTACCATTCGATGCAGCAGACCCACCGCTGGGCCTCTCGCGTGACAACACCAGAATCCCGAAGACACAGGCTGCAAAAGCTGCACTGAAGCCTTATTCACAATAGCCAAGATATGGAAGCAACCTAAATGTCCATCAACAGATGAACAGATGAAGAAAAAGTGGTCCACGTATACAATGGAATATTAGCCATGGAAAACAATGAAACACTGCTCTTTGAGGCACCATAGATGAGCCTAGAGATAATCACAGAACGTGAGGTAAGTTGGAAAGCAAAAGACAGATATCCGATGGTATCACTTATAGGTGTTACGTACGACCTGACAAAAATGGACATATTTCCACAGAGAAAGACACACAAAGACTTAAAACACAAACTATGCATATCTAAAACCAAAGGTGGTGGAAATGGGTAAATTAAGATTCGATTTACCATACCTACACAAATACAGATTAAGTACATATATCTAAAAAGACCAAGCACATGGCAAGGGAGGTCTATGAAACATTCTGTAATCTTTTACATGGGAAAAGGATCTGTACATGAATAGATATATATGATGTACAAATGAACCAGATTCTGTACACCCAAGACAAACTGTATTCTAATCATTACCCCGATTAAAACAATTAGAACAACGAACAATAATTAATGAGACATAAACTTCAGGGGCTTTTCCTGGCACATTCCATTGTAATTTACAACCTAGGAACACGACTTCCAGAAAGACTCTGCTGCCCTAGTACCCAGATTTGAGAATGGAGAAATGCTGCCCCCTTGTGGCCTTTTCTCACAACACAAGCTTTAAACCCAGTACTAAAGGTCACTAAATATTCACAATCATTGCAGGTATGTAAATGACACCTGACCTGCTCTCAAAAAAAATCCTGTGGTCAAAAATCGACCACAAAATTCAAAAGAGGGCACCCCTCCAAGACAATTTTAGGAGGTATATTGTACACACACTTTTTCTTTTTTTTTTCTTAAAGCAAAGAGGAAGATGTGGAAAGATGCTGAGCATTAGGAATTATTAAAGACATGCAAATACAAATTACAAAAACCTATCAGCTCACACCAGTCAGAATTGCCACGAGAAAACATTCTGCAAAAAATAAATGCTGAAGGCGTTGTGGAGAAATGGGTATCCTCGGTTCTAAGGGGGACGTGGTAAGAACCACTAATGAAAACACAATGGAGGTGTTTTGAAACGGTAAACACTGAGCTACCAGTTAATGAAGCATACCCACTGCTGGGCCTATCACTTGAGAAAATGAGAATCAAAAGTCACAGGCTGGTAATACTGCACTCCAGAAATATTTACCATAGCCAACATTTGGAAGCAACAAAAATGTCCATCAACAGAAGAATACACAAATTAGAAGTGGTCCATGTACACAATGGAATATTACTCCACTAAAATATATAAATCAAATTTAAAAACAAACATAAGTAAGAGACGTAAGCTTTTGGGGGTTAATCAGGGCACATTGCACTCTAAATTATATCTGAGGAACACCACAGGCAGGAAGTTCTGTTTCCCTAGGTACCAGAGTGGGAACGTAGAAATGCTGCCGACCTCTGGCCGATACCTGCAAAAGCAGCCTGAAAATCTGTGCTAATGGTCACTTCATATGCACAAGTACTGCAGGCCTGTAAATGAAACATGCCCTCAAAATGTCTTGACGCAGGTAAAGGCCAAAAAATTTCAAAATGGGGCACATGTTTCAAGAAAACAATTTGAAGAAGTAAGCTGTAATAACAGTTTGAACAATAAAAGGACATGCCTGAAAGCTCAATTTCAAAGGATTATGAGACACATGCAAATCCAACCACAAAGAGGTATCAGCTCACACCACTCAGAATAACCATCAGCAAGAAAACTATAAACTACAAATGCTGAAGTGGTTGTGGAGAAATGCATACCCTCAACTTTAAGTGGGACGCACCCTGGAAAGGGCCACTAATGAGAACAGAATGGAGATGTCTTTAAAACGTAAACATTGACCTACCATATGGTCCAGCAGGCCATCCCTGGACCTATAACCAAGAAGACAGAATTGGAAAGACACACGCAGACAAATCTGCACTACACAGGATTACAATAGCCAAGATATGGAAGTAACCAAAAAGTCCAGCAACAGATGGGTGGACAGAGAAGAACTGCTACAAGTAGAGATGGAATATTAGCTGGGGAAAAAATGAAACAATGCCATTTGCAGCACCATAGATGAGTCTAGAAGCAATCACGCAAGTTGTAGTAGGTGAGAAAGCAAAAGACACATATCCTATGATATGACTTATAGGTGTTACCTAAAAGTTGATACCAACGAAGATATTTCCACAGAGAAATCCAATCACAGATTCATTAAGCAAACTTATGCTTGACCAAAGGGAAAGGTGTGAGGATTGGATACATTAGGATATTGGGGTTAACAGAGATATACAAACACACGTGAAGTATAAAATCACCAAAGACCTACGGCATACCAAGAGGAGACTGCTCAACATTGTGCCATAACCCACATGGAAAAAGGATCCGAAGAAGAATAGATATATGTATATGTGTAAAAGAACCACATCTTGCACACCTAGAACAAAAAAAAAAACACATTGTAATCAAATTGGTTGTGATAAAAAACAAAAATTAAATTAAGAAACGAACAAGCAGTAATGAGACATAACATTAAGGAGATTTCGCTGGCATTTTCCAGTCTAATTTACAACCTACAGCACAACTTCCATTAGGGCTCTGTTGCCCTAGTAACCAGATTTGGTAAGGAGAAGTGCTGCCACCTTCTGGCCATTTCACACAACAGCGCTAATGCTCACTTAATATTCAAAATAATTGCAGGCCTGTAAATGACACCTGCCATCAAAAAAAATCCTAGGGTCGTAAATCGACCAGAAAATTCCAAAGACGTCAACATTTCAAGAAGATAATTTCAAGAGGCATATTTGGCGAACACTTTGTCTTTTTTTATTTTTCTTTAAAATAAAAGGGAAAGGTAACATGCTCAACATCAGCAATTAATAAAGCCATGCAAATCCAGTCTACAGAAATCTTCACCTCACAGCCGTCAGAATGATTTTCAGCAAAAAGTCTACAAAGAATAAATGCTGAAGGGGTTTCAGAGAACTGTGTACCCACTAGCTGCTGGGGGGATGTAAACCCCTAACAGCCATTACTGAGAACATAATGGAGGTGCGTTTAAGGGTAAAAATTGAGCTACCATGTGATCTCGTAAGTCCATAGATGTGCCTATCACCTGAGCAGACCACAATGAGAAAGATACAGGCTGGCAATCCTGCACTGCAGGAACATTTACCATAGCGAAGACTTGGAAGAAATCAAAATGACCATCAACAGAAAAATGTACAAGGAAGAAGTGGTCCATGTACACAATGGAATATTAGCCATGGAAAAGAATGAAACTGTGCCATTTGCACCACCATAGAAGGACCTAAAGATCATCACCCAACTTGAAGTACGAAAGAAACTGAAAGACAGATATGCTATGAGGTCACTTATAGGTGTTACCTAAAAATTGATACCCACGAACTAATTTCCAAGAGAAGGAAAAGCATGGATTAAGAAAAAATTACGTTTAACCAAATGGAAAGTTGTAAGGAATGGATGAATTAGGATATGGGGGTTAACAGACAGGTACTAATACATATGAAATATATAATCACAAAATACCTATGGAATACCAAGAAAGGTCTACTCAACACTCTGTAATAACCTACACGGGAAAGGATCCAAAGCTGAATAGACAGATACATTGATATAATGAACCAGATTCTGTACACCTGGGAGAAACAAACTCTTTTTATCAAATTTGCTCTGATAATTAATAAAAGTTAAATTTAAAAAACAAACAAGAAGTAAGGAGATATAAGCTCTTGGGGTTTGTCCTGGCACATTCAACTCAAGTTTGCAGCCTACTAACACGATTTCCAGGAAGGCTCTACTGCCCAAAAACCGAGTTGGAAATGGAGAAATGCTGCCGGCTTGTGGCCGTTTCCCGCAAGAGCGGCTTTAAGCCCACAGCTAGTGGTCACTTAACATTCACAAGGACTCAGGGCTGTAAAGGACACCTGCCCTAAATATTTGTGCTGAGGTAGGGAATGGATAAAAAAATTCAAAACAGGCAAATGTTTCAAGAAGATAGTATGAAGAGGTAAGTTTGACTCACTCTCTTTACTAAAAAAAGGAAAATGGATAAAAGCTCAACCTCAGGAATTATTAGACTCATGCAAATCTAATCTACAAAAAGCTTTCAACTCACACCTGTCGACTGACGAGCAGCAAAAAGTCTACAAACAATAAACACTGAAGGGGTTTTAGAGAACTGTGTACCCTCTAGCTGCTGGTGAGATGTAAAGTGGTAACAGCCAATAATGAGAAGAGAAAGGAGCTGCTTTGAAAAGTAAAAATTGAGCTACCATTCGATGCAGCAGACCCACCGCTGGGCCTCTCGCGTGACAACACCAGAATCCCGAAGACACAGGCTGCAAAAGCTGCACTGAAGCCTTATTCACAATAGCCAAGATATGGAAGCAACCTAAATGTCCATCAACAGATGAACAGATGAAGAAAAAGTGGTCCACGTATACAATGGAATATTAGCCATGGAAAACAATGAAACACTGCTCTTTGAGGCACCATAGATGAGCCTAGAGATAATCACAGAACGTGAGGTAAGTTGGAAAGCAAAAGACAGATATCCGATGGTATCACTTATAGGTGTTACGTACGACCTGACAAAAATGGACATATTTCCACAGAGAAAGACACACAAAGACTTAAAACACAAACTATGCATATCTAAAACCAAAGGTGGTGGAAATGGGTAAATTAAGATTCGATTTACCATACCTACACAAATACAGATTAAGTACATATATCTAAAAAGACCAAGCACATGGCAAGGGAGGTCTATGAAACATTCTGTAATCTTTTACATGGGAAAAGGATCTGTACATGAATAGATATATATGATGTACAAATGAACCAGATTCTGTACACCCAAGACAAACTGTATTCTAATCATTACCCCGATTAAAACAATTAGAACAACGAACAATAATTAATGAGACATAAACTTCAGGGGCTTTTCCTGGCACATTCCATTGTAATTTACAACCTAGGAACACGACTTCCAGAAAGACTCTGCTGCCCTAGTACCCAGATTTGAGAATGGAGAAATGCTGCCCCCTTGTGGCCTTTTCTCACAACACAAGCTTTAAACCCAGTACTAAAGGTCACTAAATATTCACAATCATTGCAGGTATGTAAATGACACCTGACCTGCTCTCAAAAAAAATCCTGTGGTCAAAAATCGACCACAAAATTCAAAAGAGGGCACCCCTCCAAGACAATTTTAGGAGGTATATTGTACACACACTTTTTCTTTTTTTTTTCTTAAAGCAAAGAGGAAGATGTGGAAAGATGCTGAGCATTAGGAATTATTAAAGACATGCAAATACAAATTACAAAAACCTATCAGCTCACACCAGTCAGAATTGCCACGAGAAAACATTCTGCAAAAAATAAATGCTGAAGGCGTTGTGGAGAAATGGGTATCCTCGGTTCTAAGGGGGACGTGGTAAGAACCACTAATGAAAACACAATGGAGGTGTTTTGAAACGGTAAACACTGAGCTACCAGTTAATGAAGCATACCCACTGCTGGGCCTATCACTTGAGAAAATGAGAATCAAAAGTCACAGGCTGGTAATACTGCACTCCAGAAATATTTACCATAGCCAACATTTGGAAGCAACAAAAATGTCCATCAACAGAAGAATACACAAATTAGAAGTGGTCCATGTACACAATGGAATATTACTCCACTAAAATATATAAATCAAATTTAAAAACAAACATAAGTAAGAGACGTAAGCTTTTGGGGGTTAATCAGGGCACATTGCACTCTAAATTATATCTGAGGAACACCACAGGCAGGAAGTTCTGTTTCCCTAGGTACCAGAGTGGGAACATAGAAATGCTGCCGACCTCTGGCCGATACCTGCAAAAGCAGCCTGAAAATCTGTGCTAATGGTCACTTCATATGCACAAGTACTGCAGGCCTGTAAATGAAACATGCCCTCAAAATGTCTTGACGCAGGTAAAGGCCAAAAAATTTCAAAATGGGGCACATGTTTCAAGAAAACAATTTGAAGAAGTAAGCTGTAATAACAGTTTGAACAATAAAATGACATGCCTGAAAGCTCAATTTCAAAGGATTATGAGACACATGCAAATCCAACCACAAAGAGGTATCAGCTCACACCACTCAGAATAACCATCAGCAAGAAAACTATAAACTACAAATGCTGAAGTGGTTGTGGAGAAATGCATACCCTCAACTTTAACTGGGATGCACCCTGGAAAGGGCCACTAATGAGAACAGAATGGAGATGTCTTTAAAACGTAAACATTGACCTACCATAGGATCCAGCAGGCCCATCCCTGGACCTATAACCAAGAAGACAGAATTGGAAAGACACACACAGACAAATCTGCACTACACAGGATTACAATAGCCAAGATATGGAAGTAACCAAAAAGTCCAGCAACAGATGGGTGGAAAAAGAAGAACTGCTACAAGTAGAGATGGAATATTAGCTGGGGAAAAAATGAAACAATGCCATTTGCAGCACCATAGATGAGTCTAGAAGCAATCACGCAAGTTGTACTAAGTGAGAAAGCAAAAGACACATATCCTATGATATGACTTATAGGTGTTACCTAAAAGTGATACCAATGAAGATATTTCCACAGAGAAATCCAATCACAGATTCATTAAGCAAACTTATGCTTGACCAAATGGAAAGGTGAGAGGATTGGATATATTAGGATATTTGGGTTAACAGAGATATACAAACACACGTGAAATATAGAATCACCAAAGACCTACGGCATACCAAGAGGAGACTGCTCAACACTGTGCCATAACCCACATGGAAAAAGGATCCGAAGAAGAATAGATATATGTATATGTGTAAAAGAACCACATCTTGCACACGTAGAACAAAAAAAAACATTGTAATCAAATTGGTTGTGATAAAAAAATTAAATTTAAAAACGTACAAGAAGTAATGAGACATAATCTTAAGGAGTTTTCCCTGGCATTTTCCGTTCTAATTTACAACCTACAGCACAACTTCCCTTATGGCTCTGTTGCCCTAGTAACCAGATTTGGTAAGGAGAAGTGCTGCCGCCTTCTGGCCGTTTCACACAACAGCGCTAATGCTCACTTAATATTCAAAATAATTGCAGGCCTGTACATGACACCTGCCATCAAAAAAAATCCTGGGGTCGTAAATCGACCAGAAAATTCCAAAGACGTCAACATTTCAAGAGGACAATTTCAAGAGGCATATTTTGCGCACATTTTGTCTTTTCTTTTCTTTTTTTCTTTAAAATAAAAGGGAGGGGGGCTGCTGGGAAGATGGCGGAAGAGTAAGACGCGGAGATCCCCTTCCTCCCCACAGATACACCAGAAATACATCTACACGTGGAACAACTCCTACAGAACACCTACTGAATGCTGGCAGAAGACCTCAGACCTCCCAAAAGGCAAGAAACTCCCCACGTACCTGGGTAGGGCAAAAGAAAAAAAGAAAAAACAGAGACAAAAGAATAGGGACGGCACCTGCACCAGTGGGAGGCAGCTGTGAAGGAGGAAAAGTTTCCACACACTAGGAAGCCCCTTCGCGGGCGGAGACTGCGGAGGCGGAGGGGGGAGCTTCGGAGCCGCGGAGGAGAGCACAGCAACAGGGGTGCGGAGGGCAAAGCGAGGAGATTCCCACACAGAGGATCGGTGCCGAACAGCACTCACCAGCCCGAGAGGCTCGTCTGCTCACCCGCCGGGGCGGGCGGGGCTGCGTGCTGAGGCTCGGGCTTCGGTCGGAGCGCAGGGAGAGGACTGGGGTTGGCGGCTTGAACATAACCTGAAGGGGTTAGTGCACCACGGCTAGCCAGGAGGGAGTCCGGGGAAAAGTCTGGACCTGCCAAAGAGGCAAGAGACTTTTTCTTCTCTCTTTGTTTCCTGGTGCGCGAGGAGAGGCGTTCAAGAGCGCTGCTTAAAGGAACTCCAGAGACGGGCGCGAGCCGCGGTTAAAAGCGCGAACCCCAGAGACGGACGCGAGCCGCGGCTAAAAGCGCGGACCACAGAGACGGGCGGGAGACGCTAAGGCTGCTGCTGCCGCCACCAAGGGGCCTGTGTGCGAGCACAGGTCACTCTCCACACCCCTCTTCCGGGGAGCCTGTGCAGCCCGCCACTGCCAGGTTCCCGGGATCCAAGGACAACTTCCCCGGGAGAACGCACGGCGCACCTCAGGCTCGTGCAACGTCACGCCGGCCTCTGCCGCCGCAGGCCCGCCCCGCACGCCGTGCCCCTCCCTCCCCCCCGACCCCCGGCCTGAGCCTGCGACCTACACGCAGAGGCGGGGCCAAATCCAAAGCTGAGCCCCGGGAGCTGTGAGAACAAAGAAGAGAAAGGGAAATCTCTCCCAGCTGCCGCAGAAGCAGCGGATTAAAGCTCCACAATCAACTTGATATACCCTGCATCTGTGGAATACATGAATAGACAACGAATCATCCCCAATTGAGGAGGTGGACTTTTAGAGCAAAATCTATTATTTTTTTCCCTTTTCCTCTTCTTGTGAATGTGTGTGTGTATGCTTCTGTGTGAGATCTTGTCTGTATAGCTTTGCTTCCACCATTTGTCCTAGGGTTCTATCCGTCCATTGTTTTTTTTTTTTAAATTTTTTTTCTTAATAATTAATTCTAATAACTTTACCTTCTTTCTTTCTGTCTTTCTTTCTTTCTTTCTTTCTTTCTTTCTTTCTTTCTTTCTTTCCTTCCTTCCTTCCTTCTTTCATTCCTTCCTTCCTTCCCTCCTTTAGACAACGAATCATCCCAAATTGAAGAGGTGGACTTTGAGAGCAAGATTTATGATTTTTCCCCCTTACCTCTTTTTGTGAATGTGTATGCTTCTGTGTAAGATTTTGTCTGTATAGCTTTGCTTCCACCATTTGTCCTAAGGTTCTATCCGTCCCTTTTTTTTTTCTAAATAATTATTTTTTAATTCAATAACTTTATTATACTTTATTTTATTTTACTGTATCTTCTTTCTTTCTGTCTTTTTTCCTTCCTTCCCTCCTTCCTTCCTTCCTTCCTCCCTCCCTCCCTCCTTTCTTTCCTTCTTGCCTTCTTTCCTTCTTTTCTTCTTTCTTTCTTTCTTCCTTCCTTCCTTCCTTCTTTCCTTCCTTCCTTCCCTCCTTTCTTTCTTTCTTTCTTTCTTTCTTCCTACTTCTACTAATTCTCTCTACTTTTTCTCCCTTTTATTCTGAGCCGTGTGGATGAAAGGCTCCTGGTGCTCCAGCCAGGAGTCAGGGCTCTGCCTCTGAGGTGGGAGAGCCAATTTCAGGACACTGGTCAACAAGAGACCTCCCAGCTCCACATAATATCAAATGGCGAAAATCTCCCAGAGACCTCCATCTTAACACCAGCACCCAGCACCACTCAACGACCAGCAAGCTACAGTGCTGGACAACCTATGCCAAACAACTAGCAAAACAGGAACACAAACCCACCCATTAGCAGACAGGCTGCCTAAAATAATAATAAGTCCACAGACACCCCCAAAACACACCACCAGACGTGGACCTGCCCACTAGAGAAACAAGATCCAGCCTCATCCACCAAAACACAGGCACTAGTCCCCTCCACCAGGAAGCCTACACAACCCACTGAACCAACCTTAGCCACTGGAGACAGACATCAAAAACAACAGGAACTACGAACCTGCAGCCTGCAAAAAGGAGACCCCAAACACAGTAAGATAAGCAAAATGAGAAGACAGAAAAACACACAGCAGATGAAGGAGCAAGATAAAAATGCACCAGACCTAACAAATGAAGAGGAAATAGGCAGTCTACCTGAAAAAGAATTCAGAATAATGATAGTAAAGATGATCCAAAATCTTGGAAATAGAATGGACAAAATGCAAGAAACATTTAACAAGGACCTAGAAGAAATAAAGATGAAACAAGCAATGATGAATAACACAATAAATGAAATTTAAAATACTCTAGATGGGATCTATAGCAGAATAACTGAGGCAGAAGAACGGATAAGTGACCTGGAAGATAAAATAGTGGAAATAACTAATGCAGAGCAGAATAAAGAAAAAAGAATGAAAAGAACTGAGGACAGTCTCAGAGACCTCTGGGACAACATTAAACGCACCAACATTCGAATTATAGGGGTTCCAGAAGAATAAGAGAAAAAGAAAGGGACTGAGAAAATATTTGAAGAGATTATAGTTGAAAACTTCCCTAATATGGGAAAGGAAATAGTTAATCAAGTCCAGGAAGCACAGAGAGTCCCATACAGGATAAATCCAAGGAGAAATATGCCAAGACACATATTAATCAAACTGTCAAAAATTAAATACAAAGAAAACATATTAAAAGCAGCAAGGGAAAAACAACAAATAACACGCAAGGGAATCCCCATAAGGATAACTGCTGACCTCTCAGCAGAAACTCTGCAAGCCAGAAGGGTGTGGCAGGACATACTGAAAGTGATGAAGGAGAAAAACCTGCAACCAAGATTACTCTACCCAGCAAGGATCTCATTCAGATTTGATGGAGAAATTAAAACCTTTACAGACAAGCAAAAGCTGAGAGAGTTCAGCACCACCAAACCAGCTTTACAACAAATGCTAAAGGAACTTCTCTAGACAAGAAACACAAGAGAAGGAAAAGACCTACAATAACGAACCCAAAACAATTAAGAAAATGGAAATAGGAACATACATATCGATAATTACCTTAAATGTAAATGGACTAAATGCTCCCACCAAAAGACACAGATTGGCTGAATGGATACAAAAACAAGACCCATATATATGCTGTCTACAAGAGACCCACTTTAGACCTAGAGACACATACAGACTGAAAGTAAGGGGATGGAAAAAGATATTCCATGCAAATGGAAACCAAAAGAAAGCTGGAGTAGCAATTCTCATATCAGACAAAATAGACTTTAAATAAAGACTATTAGAAGAGAGAAAGGACACTACATAATGATCAAGGGATCGATCCAAGAAGAAGGTATAACAATTGTAAATATTTATGCACCCAACATAGGAGCACCTCAATACATAAGGCAAATACTAACAGACATAAAGGGAAATTGACAGTAACACATTCATAGTAGGGGACTTTAACACCCCACTTTCACCAATGGACAGATCATCCAAAATGAAAATAAATAAGGAAACACAAGCTTTAAATGATACATTAAACAAGATGGACTTAATTGATATTTATAGGACACTCCATCCAAAAACAACAGAATACACATTTTTCTCAAGTGCTCTTGGAACATTCTCCAGGATAGCTCATATCTTGGGTCACAAATCAAGCCTTGGTAAATTTAAGAAAATTGAAATTTTATCAAGTATCTTTTCCGACAAAAACGCCATGAGACTAGATATCAATTACAGGAAAAGATCTGTAAAAAATACAAACACATGAAGGCTAAACAATACACTACTTAATGACGAAGTGATCACTGAAGAAATCAAAGAGGAAATTTAAAAATACCTAGAAACAAATGACAATGGAGACACAATGACCCAAAACCTATGGGATGCAGCAAAAGCAGCTCTAAGAGGGAAGTTTATAGCAATAAAAGCCCACCTTAAGAAGCAGGAAACATCTCGAATAAACAATCTAACCTTGCACCTCAAGCAATTAGAGAAAGAAAAACAAAAAAAAACCCAAAGTTAGCAGAAGGAAAGAAATCATAAAAATCAGATCAGAAATAAATGAAAAAGGAATGAAGGAAACAATAGCAAAGATCAATAAAACTAAAAGCTGGTTCTTTGAGAAGATAAACAAAATAGATAAACCATTAGCCAGACTTATCAAGAAAAAAAGGGAGAAGACTCAAATCAATAGAATTAGAAATGAAAAAGGAGAAGTAACAACTGACACTGCAGAAATAAAAAAGATCATGAGAGATTACTACAAGCAACTCTATGCCAATAAAATGGACAATCTGGAAGAAATGGACAAATTCTTAGAAACGCACAACCTGCCAAGACTGAATCAGGAAGAAATAGAAAATATGAACAGACCAATCACAAGCACTGAAATTGAAACTGTGATTAAAAATCTTCCAACAAACAAAAGCCCAGGACCAGATGGCTTCACAGGCGAATTCTATCAAACATTTAGAGAAGAGCTATCACCTATCCTTCTCAAACTCTTCCAAAATATAGCAGAGGGAGGAACACTCCCCAACTCATTCTACGAGGCCACCATCACCCTGATACCAAAACCAGACAAGGATGTCACAAAGAAAGAAAACTACAGGCCAATATCACTGATGAACATAGATGCAAAAACCCTCAACAAAATACTAGCAAACAGAATCCAACAGCACATTAAAAGGATTATACACCATGATCAAGTGGGGTTTATTCCAGGAATGCAAGGATTTTTCAATATATGCAAATCTATCAATGTGATAAACCATATTAACAAATTGAAGGAGAAAAACCATATGATCATCTCAATAGATGCAGAGAAAGCTTTTGAAAAAATTCAACACCCATTTATGATAAAAACCCTGAAGAAAGTAGGCAAAGAGGGAACTTTCCTCAACATAATAAAGGCCATATATGACAAGCCCACAGCCAACATCATCCTCAATGGTGAAAAATTGAAAGCATTTCCACTAAGATCAGGAACAAGAAAAAGTTGCCCACTCTCACCACTCTTTTTCAACATAGTCTTGGAAGTTTTAGCCACAGCAATCAGAGAAGAAAAGGAAATAAAAGGAATCCAAATCGGAAAGGAAGAAGTAAAGCGGTCACTGTTTGCAGATGACATGATCCTATACATAGAGAATCCTAAAGATGCTACCAGAAAACTACTAGAGCTAATCAATGAATTTGGTAAAGTAGCAGGATACAAAATTAATGCACAGAAATCTCTGGCATTCCTATACACTAAGGATGAAAAATCTGAAAGTGAAATCAAGAAAACACTCCCATTTACCATTGCAACAAAAAGAATAAAATACCTAGGAATAAACCTACCTAAGGAGACAAAAGACCTGTATGCAGAAAATTATAAGACACTGATGAAAGAAATTAAAGATGATACAAATAGATGGAGAGATATACCATGTTCTTGGATTGGAAGAATCAACATTGTGAAAATGACTATACTACCCAAAGCAATCTACAGATTCAATGCAATCCCTATGAAACTACCACTGGCATTTTTCACAGAACTAGAACAAAAAATTTCACAATTTGTATGGAAACACAAAAGACCCTGAATAGCCAAAGCAATCTTGAGAACGAAAAATGGAGCTGGAGGAATCAGGCTTCCTGACTTCAGACTATACTACAAAGCTACAGTAATCAAGACAGTATGGTACTGGCACAGAAACAGAAATATAGATCAATGGAACAGGATAGAAAGCCCAGAGATAAACCCACGCACATATGGTCACCTTATCTTTGACAAAGGAGGCAGAAATGTACAGTGGAGAAAGGACAGCCTATTCAATAAGTGGTTCTGGGAAAACTGGACAGCTACATGTAAAAGTATGAGATTAGATCACTCCCTAACACCATACACAAAAATAAGCTCAAAATGGATTAAAGACCTAAATTTAAGGCCAGAAACTATCAAACTCTTAGAGGAAAACATAGGCAGAACACTCTATGACATAAATCACAGCAAGGTCCTTTTTGACCCACCTCCTAGAGAAATGGAAATAAAAACAAAAGTAAACAAATGGGACCTAATGAAACTTAAAAGCTTTTGCGCAGCAAAGGAAACCATAAAGAAGACCAAAAGACAACCCTCAGAATGGGAGAAAATATTTGCAAATGAAGCAACTGACAAAGGATTAATCTCCAAAATTTATAAGCAGCTCATGCAGCTTAATAACAAAAAAACAAACAACCCAATCCAAAAATGGGCAGAAGACCTAAATAGACATTTCTCCAAAGAAGATATACAGAGTGCCAACAAACACATGAAAGAATGCTCAACATCACTAATCATTAGAGAAATGCAAATCAAAACTACAATGAGATATCATCTCACACCGGTCAGAATGGCCATCATCAAAAAATCTAGAAACAATAAATGCTGGAGAGGGTGTGGAGAAAAGGGAACCCTCTTACACTGTTGGTGGGAATGTAAATTGATACAGCCACTGTGGAGAACAGTATGGAGGTTCCTTAAAAAGCTACAAATAGAACTACCATATGACCCAGCAATCCCACTACTGGGCATATACCCTGAGAAAACCATAATTCAAAAAGAGTCATGTACCAAAATGTTCATTGCAGCTCTATTTACAATAGCCCAGAGATGGAAACAACCTAAGTGTCCATCATCGGATGAATGGATAAAGAAGATGTGGCACATATATACAATGGAATATTACTCAGCCATAAAAAGAGACGAAATTGAGCTATTTGTAATGAGGTGGATAGACCTAGAGTCTGTCATACAGAGTGAAGTAAGTCAGAAAGAGAGAGACAAATACCGTATGCTAACACATATATATGGAATTTAAGAAAAAAAAATGTCATGGAAAACCTAGGGGTGAAACAGGAATAAAGACACAGACTTACTAGAGAATGGACTTGAGGCTATGGGGAGCGGGAAGGGTAAACGGTGACAAAGCGATAAAGAGGCATGGACATATATACACTATCAAACGTAAGGTAGATAGCTAGTGGGAAGCAGCCGCATAGCACAGGGAGATCAGCTCGGTGCTTTGTGACCGCCTGGAGGGGTGGGATAGGGAGGGTGGGAGGGAGGGAGACGCAAGCGGGAAGAGATATGGGAATATATGTATATATATAACTGATTCATTTTGTTGTGAAGCTGAAACTAACATACCATTGTAAAGCAATTATACTCCAATAAAAAAAAAAAACCTTTAAAAATATCTGTGTCTTTCAATCTAATACATATAGGAATTTAGAATACGGTAAATGTGACATTTCAAAAGATCAGGTAAAGAGTGTGCTAGTCAATGAACAACACTGCGGCAATTGCCTATAGTTAAGGGAAAAAATAAAGCTAACTATTTAAACTTATGGATAAAAATAAAATGCTATATACGGCTAAATGTAAAAAAACAAATAAAAAACTATGAACTTGAAAGGACTTTCAAAAGAAAAGGAAAAAAAAGCACAAAATCATAAACCCATGAAGAAAAAAAAGGTAAACAAAACTTTAAACTTCTTTATGACAAAAGAAACCATAAACAATATTGAAAAATACATTTGAAAACCAATGTGAGGCTGGGAGAAAATATTACAACTATATAACAGTTTAATATCTGGTATATATGAATAGGTACTAGAAATCAATGAGAAAAAAAAGAAAGAAAGAAAATCAGGTAAGAGGGGGATTTCTGACCAGAAGATTCTCTAGAATTGATTCATAAACTAACCTACTAGAATGACAGGTGTAGCTTGCCATCCAACTTTATTTAAAACGACACAGAAAAAAAACTGAAATAGACTAGTTAATATAACAGATGCAAGGAAATCTGGAATGGCTTCTCTCTCTATATAAGATAGCAGTACATTTTATTTGGTGCAATTACAGAGGAATGACCTTCAGTTTCTTCACAAGCTAGCTCTTATTTTTGTAATCTCCTCTCAAAGCTCACTCTGGCCTTATATATTCTTTGAAGTCAGAGTATTTAGAAAATAAGGAAGTTGAAATCCTACATCCAAGATTGAAAGGACTCTGCCCTACCTTTACTCAGAGACCAATTATACATTAACTAAACTACTATTATACTGTTTTTTAGTGGCATATAACACATTTTTGGGTAAGGCACCACAGTATCTTTATAATAATGAAGATAGTGATATGGATCAAAGGCCACTCAATTAATTGTGGTTGAAACTCTTAACGAGAAGAACAGAGTTCAAAATATTTATTTAGATAGGAAGTGGCTAGTTTGATAAGAACTCCTTGAACAATACACTCCCTCCCACCTCACCTTGATTTGATGGCTCAACAGGAGCTGACAGATAAGGGGTAGAAGGCATGGACAGCCTAGGACCCCCTAGATGTCAGCTTTGGACCGTGTTTCTTAATTCTGGGTTGCACAGCATAATCACTTGAGAATGTATTTTAAATTACTGATTCATAGCCCTAACTTCTCTTCCTTCCTTCCACCCCAAGAAATTTCTATTTGATTAGTCTGAGGTGGGACCTGGGTGATGGTACTTTTTACAAAGCTCTAAGCTGACTCTGATGGGTAGCTAGAGTTGAGATCTGTTGATCTAGAAATAGGGTTAATATTTCAAACCAGTTGAGAAGCCAAATGGACTCTGACACACACTTGATTGTGCATATCACTCAGCATATGTATTTCTCAGCAATAAAAATAAAGCTTGATACAAGGCTGTTTCGCTGGCCAAAAACAAGAAGATTTTTGTATCTTTACTGAGCATGGTTTAAGATTAATTATATACTTCTTGATGACTGTGGAATGGAAGAATTGTGCAGTTCTTTCCCTAACCTCATTCCCTCTACCTGTCTTCTCATTCCACCCAATGTGGACAAGAGATGCTATGAAATAGCCCAATTCAAGAACATGCAGATGGCTAACAGACACCTGAAAAGATGTCCAACATTGCTTATCATTAGAGAAATGCAAATCAAAACAACTGAGAGATATCACCTCACACCTACTAGAATGGATATCATCAAAAAGTCAAATATTGGCAAGGATGTGAAAAAAAGGGAACCCTTGTGCACTGTTGGTGGGAATGTAAATTGGTGCAGCCACTATGAAAAACCGTATGGAGGTTCTTCAAAAAACTAAAAATAGGGGAATTCCCTGGTGGTCCACTGGTTAGGACACGGCGCTTTCACTGACATGGGCCTGGAGTTCGGGAAACTAAGATCCTGCAAGCCGAGGGGTGTGACCAAAAAAACAAAACCAAAAACAAACAAACAAACCAAAAACAACTAAAAATAGAACTACCATATGACCCAGAAATTCCACTCCTGGGTATATATCTGAAGAAAACAAAGACACTGATTTGAAAAGAAATATGCACCCAAATGTTCATAGCAGCATTATTTACAATAGCCAAGATATAAAAGCAACTTAAATGTCCATCAACAGATGAATGAAAAAGAATATTTGGTATATATATATGTGTGTGTGTGTGTGTGTGTGTGTGTGTGTGTGTGTGTGTGTGTGTGTAATGAAGTATTACTCAACCATAAAAAATAATGAAATTCTGACGTTTGCAACAACATGGATGGACCTAGAGAGAATTATGCTTAGTGAAATAAGTCAGACAGATAAAGAAAAATACTCTGTTATCACTTATATGTGGAATCTAAAAATAAAGCAAATGACTGTGTATAACAAAACAGAAACAGACTCACAGGTATAGAAAACAAACTAGTGGTTACCAATGGGGAGAGGGAAGGGGACAGACAAGATAGGGGTTTGGAATTAAGAGGCACAAAATACAGTGTAAAAACTAGATAAGAAACAAGGACATATTACACAGCACAGGGAATATAGCCATTGTTTTGATCTAACTTTTTTTTAACATCTTTATTGGAGTATAATTGCTTTACAATGGTGTGTTAGTTTCTGCTGTATAACAAAGTGAAGCAGCTATACATACACATACATCCCCATATCTCCTCCCTCTTGTGTCTCCCTCCCACCCTCCCTATCCCACCCCTCCAGGTGGACACAAAGCACTGAGTTGATCTACCTGTGTTATGCGGCTGCTTCCCACTAGCTATCTATTTTACATTTGGTAGTGTATATACGTCCATGCCACTCTCTCACTTCATCCCAGCTTACCCTTCCCACTTCCCGGGTCCTCAAGTCTATTCTCTACATCTGCGTCTTTATTCCTGTCCTGCCCCTAGGTTCTTCATAACCATATTTGTTTTTTTAGATTCCATATAACCATATGTGTTAGCATACGGTTTTTGTTTTTCTCTTTCTGAATTACTTCACTCTGTATGACAGTCTCTAGGTCCATCCACTTCACTACAAATAACTCAATTCCTTTTCTTTTTATGGCTGAGTAATATTCCATTGTATATATGTGCCACACCTTCTTTATCCATTCATCTGTCAATGGACACTTAGCTTGCTTCCATGTCCTGGCTATTGTAAATAGAGCTGCAATGAACATTATGGTACATGACTCTTTTTGAATTATGGTTTTCTCAAGGTATATGCCCTGTAATGGGATTGCTGGGTCATATGGTAGTTCTATTTTTAGTTTTTTGAGGAACCTCCATACTGTTCTCCATAGTGGCTGTATCAATTTACATTCCCACCAACACTGCAAGAGGGTGCCCTTTTCTCCACACCCTCTCCAGTATTTATTGTTTGTAGATGTTTTGATGATGGCCATTCTGACCAGTGTGAGGTGATACCTCACTGTAGTTTTGATTTGCATTTCTCTAATGATTAGTGATGTTAAGCAGCTTTTCATATGCTTCTTGGCCATCTGTATGTCTTCTTTGGAGAAATGTCTATTTAGGTCTTCCACCCATTTTTGGATTCGGTTGTTTGTGTTTTTGATATTGAGCTGCATGAGCTGCTTGTATATTTTGGAGATTACTCCTTTGTCAGTTGCTTCATTTGCAAATATTTTCTCCCACTCTGAGGGTTGTCTTTTCATCTTGTTTATGGTTTCCTTTGCTGTGCAAAAGCTTTGAAGTTTCATTAGGTCTCATTTGTTTATTTTTGTTTTTATTTCCATTTCTCTAGGAGGTGGGTCAAAAAGAATCTTGCTGTGATTTATGTCATGGAGTTTTCTGCCTATGTTTTCCTCTAAGAATTTTATAGTGTCTGGCCTTACATTTAGGTCTTTAATTCATTTTGAGTTTATTTTTGTGTATGGTGTTAGGGAGTGTTCTAATTTCATTCTTTTACATGTAGCTGTCCAGTTTTCCCAGCACCACTTATTGAAGAGGCTGTCTTTTCTCCGTGGTATATTCTTGCCTCCTTTATCAAAGATAAGTTGACCATAGGTGCATGAGTTTACCTCTGGGCTTTCTATCCTGTTCCATTGATCTATATTTCTGTTTTTGTGCCAGTACCAAACTGTCTTGATTACTGTAGCTTTGTAGTATAGTCTGAAGTCAGGGAGTCTGATTCTTCCGGCTCCTTTTTTCTTTCTCAAGATTGCTTTTGCTATTCAGGGTCTTTCATGTTTCCATACAAATTGTGAAATTTTTTGTTCTATTTCTGTGAAAAATGCCATTGGCAGTTTGATAGGGATTGCACTGAATCTGTACATTGCTTTGGCTAGTATAGTCATTTTCACAATATTGATTCTTCCAATCCAAGAACGTAGTATATCTCTCCGTCTATTTGTATCATCTTATTTTCTTTCATCAGTGTCTTATAGTTTTCTGCATACAGGTCTTTTGTCTCCTTAGGTAGGTTTATTCCTAGGTATTTTATTCATTTTGTTGAAATGGTAAATGGGAGTGTTTCTGGAATTTCTCTTTTAGATTTTTCATCATTAGTGTATAGGAATGCAAGAGGTTTATGTGCATTAATTTTGTATCCTGCTACTTTACCAAATTCATTGATTAGCTCTAGTAGTTTTCTGGTAGCATCTTTAGGATTCTCTATGTATAGTATCATGTCATTTGCAAACAGTGACAGTTCTGCCTCTTCTTTTCCAATTTGGATTCCTTTTATTTCTTTTTCTTCTCTGATTGCTATGATAGCCATTGTTTTGTAATAATTTTAAATGGAGTATAATCTATACAAATATTGAATCACTAAATTGTACACCTGAAACTAATATAATATTGTAAATTAACTGCACTTCAATTTTAAAAAAAAAGGAGAACAACAGTGGAAACAATAGGGACTGCCTCTCTTAGGATTACCTCTGATCTTTCTATAAAGTTGGGAAAATAAGAACACACAACCTCCTTTCATAAAGCTAGAAAGGTAAGAATTTTTGAAGAGGGTAATTCTCCAGTAAGTCACTTCAAGCTAAGAAAGATTGAGGCAGGTAGCATAGATAAGTTATGCTTTAGTTTTTGGGTGAACATTCTTGGAATTTAGCACTGATGACAATCTTTCTGGTCAAATTTTTCCTCCCCATCAACAGATTATGTAAGACCTTTAGGGAAAAGAGGAGAAATTCCCTTTCTTTTTCCAGTGTTGTCAAAAGACTTAAAACACTTTCCATTCTTTGGATTATTCATTTACATGTAAAATTTGTGAAATAGCACACAGGATTGTCCTGTCCAAAATTACCCTAAGTGTTTGTAAAAAGTACCATCATAGACTAATCAGATAGAAATTTCTTGGGAGAGGGGAGGGGGAAGGGAGGAAAAGAACAGGGCTATGAATCAGTAATTTAAAAATAATCTTATTGGGAGATTGGGATTGACATATGCACACTCCTATATATAACATAACTAATAAGGACCTAATGTATAGCACAGGGAACTCTACTCAATACTCTATAATGACCTATATGGGAAAAGAATCTAAAAGAGAGTGGATATATGTATATGTATAACTGATTCACTTCGCTGTATAGCAGAAACTAAAAAACACTGTAAATCAACTATACTCCAATAAAACTTAAAAAAAAATTAGTCTCAAGTGATTATACTGTGCACCCAGGATTAAGAAGCACAGGCCTAGGCTGCCATCTCCATGCCTCTTACCCCTTGTCTATCAGCTCCTGCTGAGCCCTCAAGACAGGGTGAGGTGATAGAAAATGCATTGTTCAAGGACCCTCTTATCCAACCAGCCAACAATTTATATCCAACAGAATTTATATCAAGAAAAGAACATTTCTAAAGAAAAATCTCCTCTCCCCCAGAAATCCATTATATGACCTTGATATGTTTTATTTTGTAAATATGAAGTAACATTCATGGATTCCAGGAAGAGAGCAGGAAAAAGCAAGAGAAATACAGTGAGAGAGAGAGAGAAGAGAGGTTTTAACTTCTAATTAGACACAGTCCACTCAACATGACACCGAGAAAGTGTAAAAAAGATCATTAAATATGATCACAGGGGCTTCCCTGGTGGCGCAGTGGTTGAGAGTCCGCCTGCCGAGTTCGTGCCCCGGTCCGGGAAGATCCCACATGCCGCGGAGCGGCTGGCCCGTGAGCCATGGCCGCTGAGCCTGCGCGTCCGGAGCCTGTGCTCCGCGACGGGAGAGGCCACAACAGTGAGAGGCCCGCGTACCGCAAAAAAAAAAAAAAGATCACAACTACTCATTTTTAACTTCCTTTAAAACAGAGGGAAGCAAGCATGGATCACAGGAAAACAGAAAAGAGAGAAACAGAATAGCAACAGTAGATGAATCATTTTTTATTCATCCTTCATTAATTAGAAAGTCTTTACTGAAAACGATTATTTTCAAATTACTGTATTAAAAAAATGCACTGTAAAATTCACTAAAGTTGCGCGCGAGCTCGGCGTCCCAGCGGCGAGGTCGGCCGAACGCGGAAGGGGTGGAGGGAGCCCGCGGCGACGGCGGCGGCGGCTACAGCCGTGAAACGGCGGAGACCGTGGCGGGCACCCGGCGGCTGATCACCAAGCCGCAGAACCTGAACGACGCCTGCGGGCCTCCCAGCAGCTTCCTCGAGATCGATGTGAGCAACCCTTAGACAGTGCGGGTAGGCCAGGGCCGGTTCACCACCTACGAAAGCAGGGTCAAGACAAATCTGCCTATTTTCAAGCTGAAGGAATCTGCCGTTAGAAGAAGATACAGTGACTTTGAGTAGCTGCGAAGTGAATTAGAAAGAGAGATCAAGGTTGTAGTTCCCCCAGTCCCTGGGAAAGCATTTTTGCGTCAACTTTCTTTTAGAAGAGATGATGGAGTATTTGTTGACAATTTTATTGAAGAAAGGAAGCAAGGACTGGAGCAGTTTATGGACAAGGTCGCTGGTCATCCTTTGGCACAGAATGAACGTTGTCTTCATATGTTTTTACAGGATGAAATTATAGATACAAGTAATGCTCCATCAAAAATAAGACATGCCTGAAATTTGGCAAGAAGGGGCAAAAAAACTTTCCATGACTATTAATGATTCATACGCACCAGTGAAGAAGTTTTAACTTTAGTATGCTGCACAAAAACTGGTGTAATATGCCTTCAGTATACTAACATAATGCTCAGTTCTGTTCTGTTTTGGCAGTTGACAAGAAGTTAATTTGCTTTAGTGAAAAAAATCCCTCATTCCAGCCTTTCCATATAAATAGCCCTTTCTTGCTGTTTTAATATGGTACACACTGTAGTTTCACAAACCTGTTACTCCAGTATAACCTGCAGTGTCCTAACTAAAATTACTCATTTGGTCTTCACCTGCAGTTTTTGTGTCATGTTTGCTTCTCGGATCTGAGTAATAGAATTTTTCTCTTATCCCCTTTTTAATAGGTGGTGTCACGACCTAATTTATGTGTGGAAGCTAGTACACATTGGTTTCCAGTACCCTACACGTAAGATACACACTTGTGTGCAGAAGGTATCTCCCTTCAGGCTTGTAATCCCCTTCACATGGAAGATCAATGAGGAAAATCTTTATATTCTGTATAAAAACAAAATCAAATTTATATACTAAAATCATTTGTCTAAAAATTTAGGTTGTTTTCAAATAAAAATAAAAATGCATTTCTGATACACAAAAATAAAATTCACTGAAGTTAAAATACAGGCATATCTGGTTTTATTGTGCTTTGCTTTATTGTGTTTCTCAGACAATGCTTTTTTCTACAAATTAAAGGTTTGTGGCAATCCTGCATACAGTAAGTCTATCAGTGCCATTTTCCCAACAGCATTTGCTTATTTAGTGTCTCTGTGACACATTTTGATAATTCTTGCAATATTTCAAACTTAACTATATTTGTTATGGTGATCTGTGATCAGTGATCTTTGATGTTACTATTGAAAAAAGACTAAGATTTGCTGAAGGTCAGATGATGGTTAGCATATTTTAGCAATAAAATATTTTTAAATTAAGGTATGCACATTTTTGAGATATAATCCTATTTCGTACTTAATAGACTACAGTATAGTGCAACTTTTAATGCACTGGGAAACCAAAAAATCAGTATGACTAGCTTTATTGCAATAATCACTTTATTGAGGTGTCTGGAATTGAACCCACAGTATGTCTGAGGTATGCCTATAGTGACAAGAACACTAGGGAAAATATCGATATTAATAAACGATTATATCCGATACGATAAACATATAATTCTATTAAAAATACAAATATTTTGTGAGATATTACTATGTGACATCACTATGTGTTTTGCTGCCCTTTGTACTAATCTGTCCCCCAAACAAGATTGTGATTGACCTGAAAGAAAAGTAAGGACTTGAATTCTGGAGCTTCAATATCTTACCTGACGCAAGTAGAAGTCTCAAAAGGCAATGGAGTTAGCCAGATGTGAAAACAGAGTAAGGATGTAAAATACCAGATCGTCTATTGTACAGTTTATTGGAGGTTCTCACTAGAGCAGTAAACAAAGAAAAATAGTAATATTGCAAATTAACTCATTTAAAAACTGGATTAATTCATGTTCTATACAGGCACTATAGGTACAGAGCAGGGAAGAAAGTAGGTACCAATTCCCACCTTTAAGGAGTTTACATTCTTGTGAAGGGAGATAATAAACATTAAAAAAGTTAAATACAGAGTGTATTAAACGGTGATAAATACTGAGGAGAAGATAAAGTAGCAAAGGTAGATAACGGTTGCATGAGGGTGGCAACATTAGACTGTTTGTCCAGGGAGAGTCCCACTGGAAAGGAGAATAAAGACCTGAGAGAGTCGTGGGAATATCTGGAGGAAGAGTATTCCAGGTGGAGGAAAGAGTAAGCAGGAAACAAAAGCAGCTTGGAGTATTCATGGAGCAACAAGGAGACTGGTCTGATTAGAGCAGGTGATCAAATGAGTGTGAGATGAGGTCAGAGATGGAGTCTCAGGGACTCCACTGAAGAACCCAGTGGACCAACGTAAGGATTAGAGATGCAAGGAGAACCCATGGCAGAGTCTAGGTCCAACATAGCAGAAAGGGTTCAGAAGGTCACACAATCTGAGGAGCAAAGCGCCTAGGACTGAATTTGGGCAGCTGAAGAAAACGCTTGAGGCAAGGACACTGGTATCAGTGGATAAAGTTTTGAGAAAAAAAGAAGAGGAACCTATTCTGTAACAATCCTGGCTTAGTTTTATTGGTCTGTATAAATTATCAAGTGAACATAAAATTTCTTCCTCTTTCAGCAATAGATACGCTAGCTCAGGTTGATTTGCATGAAGAGAAATATAAAAAAAAGAAATCTAACCTCCCATTTATCAATTGATTTTCTGTGTATAAGCAATTATTTGTGCATTTATTCAAGTGAGCAAATGAACAACTGCAACTAAAGTATTGCTTTATAATCCTGTAAGGTCCAGAGTCCAGAGTCTCCTCCTGTTTCTGATTAATTCCATACTGCACCTAGCTACAGAGCTCAGGAGCCAGAAACCTGATTTGCATGACTGAAAATTCTCTCTGACCCAAGGATATTGCCTTGGGTGGTATAATCTCTTCCCCCTGTGTTTGTAGAGGGGACACAAAAACATTTCAAAATCCTGCCAACACAACTCAGAACCAAGTTGAGAATTTTCTATGGGCCACAAGTGACAGTCGTGAAACAATTTCCTGCCAAAGATGCTTACTTATCCAATAGAGCACTGCAGAAGATTTCCTATGACTAATGAAAATCATGAGGGTGAGTTTTATTTTTAAATATTGCTGTTATTGTTTGTGCTTGTCTCTGTGTGTGTGTGTGTGTGTGTGTGTGTGTAGGAGAGACAGAGACAGAGAGACAGAGAGACTAGGTCTAGTGCTTCTAAGAGAAGTATTTGAGTCACAAAGATAGAGCAGACCTGAGGGTACAAGACATAAGACTTAGATCTTTTACTCTCTCAAGTCTGATCCACCTGACTGCCACACATCCTTTTCTATATGTCATAAGAACATTACTTATTTCAAAAATATAACCAGAAATTAGCAATTAATAAGTGTGCTATTTGCATTCTAAAGTCATGAAAAATTACCTTATAGGATTGAAAACCAATACTCTTATACTGGCCACTCTTTGTAATAATGAAATAAAAGCTTCTTTTAAGGAACGTGTTGCTGTGGAATTCCAAGATGCTTTTAATATTCATGGTAAATACATTTTAATGTGCAGTAATTGGGCATTTTAGGAGTAGAGATCCAACCTATAGTGGCTAATATTCTGATTCATAGTAAATCCTGAAAAAAACTGATGTATAATGAGACTGTGGGTAAGTAATTAACCTTCTCTGTTTGGAAAAATAAACAAGGACAACTCATGGACAGATAGAGAGTGGAAAATGTTATTTCTGGCCATCAGTGGGGTATTATTCAAATTATCCTAACATAAGATTTATATATTGCTCTAAAAAATTTTTATGCAAGAATGTGGTATTGGACTACTTTGATGTTAACTTTAAACATTTAAGTGTTTTGCAATATTTAATGAACTCCTTTTTGTCACTGTTATTTTTTCAGTAGAATGGTTGGATTGTACAGGTAAATTTCCCCTGTGTTTTCTTCTTTTTTTTTTTTTTTTTTCTTTTGCGGTACGCGGACCTCTCACTGTTGTGGCCTCTCCCGTTGTGGCCTCTCCCGTTGTGGAGCACAGGCTCCGGACGCGCAGGCTTAGCAGCCATGGCTCACGGGCCCAGCCGCTCTGCGGCATGTGGGATCTTCCCGGACCAGGGCACGAACCCGCGTCCCCTGCATCGACAGGCGGACTCTCAACCACTGCGCCACCAGGGAAGCCCTCCCCTGTGTTTTCTTATGTACAAGACCATATTATTACATGAGCATTTTTTTTTTGCTATTATTGACTATCTATTTAGAATCTAAAATTATGCAAATATAACAGGAAAGGAAATGCAGTTTATGTTCTCTTCCTCAATGATGTTTATATATCACTTTTGAAATTTAACACAATTTTTCTCGTTGCCTTATTATGATTTTATATATATGTCATACACATAATAATATGCTTAATTTCAAAGCAATATTCCATAGTGGAAAAATATGAGGACCAAAAAGTGACAGAAAATGAGAGTCATATGGGCAGGAGTAGATGCAGGAAACGATGTTGTTATAAAAGGACAAATCAATTTGAATGGAGTGGAAGATATTCAGATTGTAGAAAATTGAAGAACATTGAAAAGTGAGCAGCTGATTTAGCGATGTCACTGCTGTTGACCATTGCCAGTGAATTTACAGTGTAATATTAGGAGAAAAAGTGTAATTATACATGACAGAAAAGACAAAGGCAGGTGGTCTGGCAATTTTTTGAGGAAGAAGGTTGGATGCAAGAACAAAGATACCAACGGATGATATGACAATTTATCTAGGAGAGCTGGACCAAACTTTCTGCTCAAACAGTACTAATAGTAATTATGTAAATAAATCCAATTCTCACAGGCATTTCTCAGGCATTTGGCTGAGAAATAAGTAGAAAATTGTTGGTCTCTAGCAAGAAGAAAAATGATAATATAAACAGGAAGTGAGAATATAACTGAGTCATGTTATAGCCAGTTTAATAAAGTAAAGATGGCTACATCTTGGTTACTTAAATTCTTGGAATTCTTGGAATTTGTCTCAATTACTTAAATAATTATTTTTAAAAAACAACAATTAAAAAAAAACAACAATTAAATAATCTGAATGACATGAGACCATATTATCTTCAAATGCATTTTCTGAAAAAAATTTAAACATGTAGAATTTACATTCAGAATGAATGAGTTTTTTCTGTAATTTTTAAAGGCTACATTCCATTTACAGTTATTACAAAACATTGGCACAGGAAAAATATATTTCCTGTGTTGTATAATGCATCCTAGCAACCTGTCTTACACTCAGTAGTTTGTACCTCCCGCTCCCCCACCCCTATATTGCCCCTCCCTCCTTTAAAATTGTTTATAAAAAAAGAATGAATGAGTTTTTTCATACAGGCTTTCAAAGTAAAGATCAGATTCAAAGATGAAAAAGGATTTTCCCTGTTTATTGCTCATTTCTCAGATTCTTGCTTTTTGTCATAAAATTTGATTCTCTTCGATGTGATTGTCACCACATAGTGACGCATTTACCTCACCAAATAAAATTTCGTATTTCATCTTTTATATATTATTTTAAAGTACTGACACGTACTCAAATTTTAATTTCCAGGAAATCAATTGGAAAAGATAGATGAGTTCTTTTATTACTCTTTATTCAAAATTGTGTTGGATTTTTAGTCAAATTTAAATCTTCAGGTAACTCATCTCCTAACCTCTATTAGTCTGCAGTTAGATATTTTAAATATAGAATTGAAACACACATAAATGAAATATTTAAGTGTATCATTTTTTACTGTGTCTCTTTTTTTTTTGAAGTATAGTTGATTTACAATATATTAGTTTCAAGTGTACAATTTATTGATTTGATGGGGGGTTTTTTGGGTTTTTTGTTTTTTATTTTGTGTGTGTGTGTGTGTGTGTGTTTTGGCGGTACGCGGGCCTCTCACTGTTGTGGCCTCTCCCGTTGCGAAGCACAGGCTCCGGACGTGCGGGCTCAGCGGCCATGGCTCACGGGCCCAGCCGCTCCGCGGCATGTGGGATCTTCCCGGACCAGGGCATGAACCCGTGTCCCCTGCATCGGCAGGCGGACTCTCAACCACTGCGCCACCAGGGAAGCCCATAATGTTATAACTTTTGCTTCAACCATCAAATGTATTCCAGAAAACTCAAAAGGAAAAGGAAAATCTATCATATTTGTCCATATTTGTTCTCCTTCCTTTGTTCTGTCTTCCTTACTGATGTTCCAAGATTCCTTGTTTTATCATTCCCTTTCAATTTCAAGACTTTATTTAGCCATTCCTTTAGGACAGGTCTGCTGGCAAGAAATTCCCTAAGTTAACCTTAATCTGAAAATGTCTTTACTTCCCTTTCATTCCTAAAGTGTGTTTTCACTGAGTAGAGAATTCTGATTGAGTTTTTTTTTTTCAGCACTTTAAAAATATTCTGCCACTTCCTCTGATTTCTGTGGTTTCTGATTAGAAATCTATTATAATTCAAATAGTTTTTCCCATAAAGGTAAAGAATCATTCCTCTACCTTCAAGATTTTTTTCTCATTAATTTTCAGAAGTTGGATTATGATGTGTCTCGGCATGGATTTATTCAGGTTTATCCTATTTGTGGTTTGCTCAGCTTATTGAACATATAAGTTAATGTGCTTTGTCAAATTTGGGAAATTTTCAGCTATCATTTCTTCAAATACTTTTTCAGCTCCACAGTCTTTCTCCTCTCCTGGGCCCCCAATGACATGTACATTAGATCTTTTGTTATAGCTCCACAGGACCCTGAGTCTTTATTCATTTATTTCAGTCTCTTTGTTGTTCAGATTGGATAATTAGTATAGTACTATCTTCAAGTTCACCGACTAATTCTTCTGTCATCTCTATTCTCTCCTAAGCCTATTCAGTGAGTATTTTATTTTGGACATTGTATTTTCTTAAATTTCTATTTTGTTCTCCTTTCTATTTGTTTACTGAGACTTTCTGTGTTTTCTGATTTGTTAAAAGTGTGTTCATAATTGCTTATTTTTATGATGACCACCATAAAATCCTTGACAGGTGATTCAAATATCTTTGTCATTTTGATGTTGATGTGTATTGATTGTCTTTTTTTTTTTTTTTTTGCGGTACGTGGGCCTCTCACTGCTGTGGCCTCTCCCGTTGCGGAGCACAGGCTCCGGACGCGCAGGCTCAGCGGCCATGGCCCACGGGTGCAGCCGCTCAGCGGCATGCGGGATCCTCCCAGACCGGGGCACGAACCCGCGTCCCCCGTATCGGCAGGCAGACTCCCAACCACTGCGCCACCAGGGAAGCCCTGATTGTCTTTTTTTTAATTTGAGATGATATTTTCTTGGTTCTCCCAGGTATGAATTGTGATTTTCTATTGTATCCTGGACATTTTGGGTCTTATGTTACGAGACTATGGATTTTATTTCCATCATCTGTTTTATCAAGGCTCAAATGGCACCAAATGTATGAGAAAAAGAAGATATCTCATATTGCTAAGTGAAGGTGGAACTACAGATCCCCCACTCAGCATTAACACTGTGGAAGGAGAGAGGCACTTTGTTACTGCTGTGTAGGGCTCTGGTCCTCTGCTGACACAACCTCACCTGGTAGAGTGAGGGCCACCTCATTACTGTTCTCTGTGTGATCTCCGTTGACTTGGTGGCAAGGCAGCGGGACTGGTCTCACTGCTGCTGGATGGGAATGAAAGTTCCAGCTCTCCTCTTTGCCTTCACTGACAACAGCCAGGACGAGAAGGGGTACCTTGTTAGCTGAGTGAAGGTGAACCTCTAGGCTCCTCAGTCTTTGCTGAATAGCGGGAGTGGGGCTACAGTTTTCTCTGTGGTGTTTGGTTGGAGTAGGGGAGTTATTGTCTAAAAGTTTTCATTTTGTTAGATTGCCTATTCCTGGTCCTGTGATCACAAAGGACAGGCTTTCCTTGGGGATTAGTTTATCTTCGCCCATTGGCATTTCTGGGTTGTTGGCTTCTCCAGCACCCAGCCAGGGATATATTAAGGAAAAAGAAAAAAAAAAAAAAAAAAACGGAGAACTCGCTACGTGTCATTTTTGACACCTTTCAGAGTCTTCTTGTATTTGTTTTATATATATATATATATATATATATATATATATATATATGTACAGTTTTAGGCTTCAGTTATTATGAGGAATAGGAAAAAGTGTGTCTATTCCATTTTGTCCCGGAACTAGGTAATCCCTTGGTTTCTTAATTGACTGATAATATTGTTTCTAATGTCTTCAACCATTTGAACAAACATTCTCACCAAACAATTAATAGACTTGAGTTTATTTTCTCTGGACACATTTCTTTGGCTTCTTCAATCAAACACAATTTATCTCACTCACCTTTGGTTGATGGTGTCTCTTACTTGACTAAAACCTGAGTTATTAAAAATTTTTTTGGTTGCAGCGTGATTTTTCCTTTTATATTTCCATGAAAAAATTTTTTCTATAATGAGATTTTAAATTTTATAATTTTTACCACAGTTGCTTTACAATAATTTGAAAATATTATAATGAATGCTAGTCTGGTAATGCCAGTGTATATTGTTAACCTTTAGCAAAGCTACAGTATCTTTGCATAATAAATACATAACTCAATAATAAAATAATCCACACCCTAATGTGCCTTAAAATGTTTTATTCAAAGTCTACTTTTTTTCTCCTTTACTTGTTTTGACATGATTATGGTTCCCTGGTAATAAAACAAAGATATAAAATAAAGTGTTGCAGTGCTGTGACAGTCCAGCCACTCAAAATGATGCGGAGTTATAACTGTGTCACTGCACTTCGTCTTGATGCAACTACTCATCTCTGTTACTGTAGTGAAAAGGCAGCTATAGACCATATGTATATGAATAAGCATAGCTGAGTTCAGTGGACAGCAAAATTTGAATTTTTTATTTTTGTGTCACAAATACTATTCTTTTCATTTTTCCAATGATATAAAAATGTAAGATCCATTCTGAAATCACAAGCCTTCCAAAAATGTATGTCAGACTTGAGTTGGCCAATCCCTGCCCTAGATCACGTTTAGCTTCATAGGATACAGCAAAGTGATGAGGGCATATCTGGAATCTGGCAGAGATCCCCTCATTTACTGTGAAGTGTCCACACTCAGTAACCCTTCACAACCCATGGGAGAAGCACTTCTCTAACCCCTGGTCTACAATGAGATATTCAATCCCACACTGTTTTCTGAGTGGCTGCTGCAATCCACCCCTGTGATACTTAGAAGTAATGAGATCCCTCAAGTCTATCTATGAAGATTGAAACTTGGTCATAGACCTACAGGTTACTTGAAGTATAGAATAAAACTTCTATTGTAGAAACAGCAGTAAGATTGAGCTGAATGGTAATATGAAAATTCTCTGGCATAACTTTTTCAGAATCTCACCCCAAAGTAGATGACGTAGACACTTTCCCTGCAACTCACCTTCTCTGCCTCTTAGTGGTGTTCTTTATTATCAATGTATCCCGGGAGGAATATCGCAAAAATGGTAAGTTACTAAATATTTAAATAATTAAAGTCATGACATCTTAAGAGAACTGTCCACTACTCTGACAGACTTTGACATGGTTCCTGAGTGGTGATGATAACAGAGAGGAGCAGAGTATGAACTTCCCATTATAAAAGCAGAATTGGAGCCAAGAGATGTGGCAGTCTCATTCCATTGTTTACTTGTTGCTTTTGATGGGAGCTCATTCATTTAGTTCTGGACAACACAGTTTAAGAGAGTTTGACAAACTGCAAGTCATCAAGTGTACCATTCCCCCAAATTGCAAAGCTTCTAAAAACATTTCTTTTAAATTAACAGAATAAATAAATAAATAGTTGAAATTTCTCAACTATTTTGATAACCCTTCATTGAGAGTAGATTCTCTCAGTCTCTGTTTCTCCCTCTCTCTCTCTCTCTCTTCAGAGTTATCTCAACTGTTAGCATAAGAAATAACTGCTTGAAGTTGTAAAGAGTCATATTTGAGCTCTATATATAAGGAAATATTTTAATGGTGAGACCTTTTTCATTATTTAATATACCTGAAAAAAAGGTCATGAGTTGACTAACCACTGATACCACTTAATTGAAATCTTAATGGTCATACACAGGAATTGTTTTTCTTATATTAAAGAGTAGATTTCTAAATCAGATGGAGGATTGAATTATAATATATTTTATCGTAAAGAATGTGCAAGTGTAAAGAAGAAATCCTATATTCTCAAGCAAGATTTGTAGGGTGATGTTAAGAAAAATTTTACCACAGAGTTTTCACAATTTTTTTAAGTTGCTGTAAGAAAAAAATTATTATCTCCTTAGAAAAATAAAATGTGCAATATTTTACAAATTCAAAAATCCTGAATATGCAGAAATTTTCAAAGATACACACTGGGATTTTTTTCAGTATAGATTCCTAGATGGCATTAGGAATCAATGAGTATTAATGAATGAAATCCCACAAAAATATTTTATTCTAAAAACAAACACACTGAATTTAAATAAATGTTCTTAAGTAAAATCAAGACAAAATTTTTTAAAACTCAATTTAAATGAACACAGTCAACGCAACAGAAAAATGGTTATTGGCACAATACAGGAAGCAAAATTTGAACAAATATCTTTTAAAATTCCTAATAATAGATTAAAGCAATCCATATAGTATTAGAATCTACTTCAAAGGATAGAGCCACACAATCCAACTGAAGGAATTCAAACATCATAGCTATGGAAGGGCTAATTGCAAATATTTCACTGAGGACTATTACAGAACAGGCAACAGGAAAGCTACCGTTCTACTCTCTTAGGCTGATAAAAGAGATGGATATGGAAACACTAAAATCCTCCAATGGGGTTTTGACCTGGGTCCAGATTTGTGACAGCAGCAGTGGCAACAGCAACAGAAGTGACATCAGTGGCTGTAGCTGTGGGAAAGAGGAGGAGGTTCTCATTTGTGCAGTGAGAGGGCCTGCAATGGAGGCAAGCTTGCCCATCTGTCCCCAGAGCCTATTCCTGTGACATCTGCATAAATATTAACTCTCTGTTCTGAGTGTTGGAAGAGAAACAAATATTCATAGTAACTTTATTTGTATTAGCAGAAAATTGGACACAAAGCAAATACCTTTCAATAGATGAAAGGTTAAATAAACTGTTGTACATCCATACAGTGGAATACTATTCAGCAGTAAAGTAGAGCAGACTATTGATTCATACAGCAAACCTTTTGGACTTACACTGTTCTTTGTGAAAAAAAAGTCTATTTCAAAAGATTATATATTACGTCATTCTATTTGAATAACATTTGAAAAATTACATAACTATAAAGATGGAGTGTAGATTAGTGGTTGACAGGGTACAAGAGCTGAACAGGGTTGTGGAGTAGGAATATAAAGAGATTGTATGAGATATTTTCTTTGTGTTATGGAATATTTCTGTATCTTTATTGTGGTGCTAGTAACTTGACACTGTATAGGGTGGAACATTACATAAACACAGACGTACATACACACCCAGACACACATACACATCAGTGCATGGCAAAACGGTGAAACCTGAATGCTACATGTTGTATAGTTAATAATATTGTACCCATGTTAATGTATTGGCTTTGATATTTTGCTATAGTTATAAAGATGTTATCTATCATTAGTGGAATATGGATAAAGGACACACAGGGCTTTATATGTAAAAAAAAAAGGCAGGAA
Organism: Stenella coeruleoalba; assembly: GCF_951394435.1. NCBI lineage: Eukaryota > Metazoa > Chordata > Mammalia > Artiodactyla > Delphinidae > Stenella > Stenella coeruleoalba. The sequence continues at coordinate 23,947,175 of NC_137156.1, read as the reverse complement.
AAGAAGGCTATGATTGCCATGCTGTATCAGGTAAAGTAGAAGAAACTAGAAATGAAAGAAAAATAAATTCACAACAGAGAAAAAGAAACTAAAAAACCCAGCCAAATCAAAATTTTAGAGCTGAAAAATATATCTGAAATGCAAATATTACTCAATTGACACAATAGCAGAATGTAGATGACGAAATAAAAAGACCAGAAACTGTAAGACAAATCTATAGAATTTTTTTTATGTGAAGAATAAAAAGGAAAATATACTTAAACAATGAAGAGAGCTGTGGAGAAACTATAAGGTAATACCAATAGTTCTAACACAAAAATCATGAGATTCCCAGAGGAGAGAGCAAGATTGAGGCATAAAATATACCTTGAAAAGAATGTCAAAAATTTCTCAAACTTGGTGATGATTTACACTTAAGGTTACAAAATGCTTGGCAACATACAAGAAGAATAAACTTCAAGAATAGCTACATGCCTAGATGCATCACAGTCATAATTCTTGAAAACCAAAGGTAAAGAAATAACTCCTGAAAGTTTCTAAAGGAAAACAGCAGAGAAGAAATGATTTAAGATCAGGTGGTTTCACATCAGAAATCATAGGAGTAAGAATACAGTGCATCAATAGCATTCAAATGCTGAATGAGAAGACTGTCAACCCAGTAGTCTATATATCCAGTGAAAATAGACTTCCTTCAGTGATAAAGACAAAATTAAGACAATCATGCACGAAAGGAAGGAAAGTCAAGGAATTTATCAGAATATTTGTTTAATAAGAAACTGTAAAGGAATTTCTGCAAGCTTAAGGGAAATGACACCAGAGGGAGTAATAGAGAGGAAAGGAAGGACATGGTGGATAGAAATAAGATGAAGAGTTTGTCTATTTCAGTTTTCATTCTGAAAATTAAAAATTTCTTCTATTTTTTTTAGAAGACATGAAGAAAGAGAAAGGTATTTTATCTTCATCTATGTACAAAGGATTTGATTAATTAATAACCTAATCAATTTAAACTTCTTAATTCATTTGTAAATTGTATCAATTTATTGGAAACAAATAAATTTATCTAATCTGTTTATTCAGAGAAAGGAAGGAAGGAAAAGGAGAATTTATCTCCACCCAAGTGGAAAATACATACCTGAAGAAAAACTCAGACTTGGATTGTATAAAAGCAATGTTTAGTACCTTGGCATTATGTAAAATAGAGTTTTGTCCATACAAGAATTAATATTTGATCCTCTGTAATTTTATTTATGAATTACTTCAGTTATTTTAATCAATATTTGTCTTACTTGTTTTGCAGAGAAAATGAAAGAAAATGGTGAGTTTCAAATTTTGATCCACTTACAAAGATATCGTTGCAGCAAACCCAGTTTTAGACAATAGTAAGGAAAAGGTTCCAGTATCTTCACATTGTATAAGGAAAAACTTCCCCCTGGTATACCAATCTATTTGAAACTCTGTTCTATTTGCAATTTGCTTCAATTTAATCTGTAATAAGTTTGTTCCTATTTGTTTTTCCAAATTGTCAAAATTTTTGTCTAATTTTTTTTTTCAGAGACAATGAAGGAAGAAAATAAGCCAGAGCAAGGTAGGCCTTTTATCTTCACATAAATATAAATTATGTAGCTAAAGCAATGTCAGCCCTTGTCTCTATGAGAGTAACTCTATGGGTATTTTGGCATTTTGTTAGAACCAAGGGCTTTGTTCATGAGTAAATGAATTGATTAGACCCTCTGTTATTTCATTTGTAGATTTCTTCTACTGATTTATTTTTTAGTTCTATTGAGGTAAAATTTATATAACATTAAATTAACAATTTTGAAGTGTACACTTCAGTGGCATTTGGTACATTCACAATATTGAGTAACTATCACTTCCATCTAGTTCCAAAATAATTTTATCACCCTAAAAGTAAATTCCATACTCGTTAAGAAGTCACTTCTCATTCCCCTGCTCCTTAGTCTCTGGCAACCACTGGTCTGCTTTCTGTCTCTGTGATCTCATATGCATGGGATTATACAATATGCCCCCTTTTCTGTCTGCCTTCTTTCACTTACATAAAGTTTTTGAGGTTCAGTCATGTTGTAACGTGTACTCGTACTTCATCCATTTTTAAGGCTGAGTAAAAGTTCGTTGTATGGGTATACCACATTTTGCTTATCCATAAGTTGTTGATGGGCATTTGGGCTTTTTATACCTTTTGATTATTGTGAATGGTGTTGCTTTGGATATTTCTATACATGTATTTGCTTGAATGTCTGTTTTCAAGAATTGGGGGTTTATATACTTAGCAATTGCTGGGTTATATGGTGTACAATTTTTTTACTTTTTGAGAATCTGCTAAACTATTTCCCATAGAGATGGCACCATTTTACATTACAATCAGCAATGTATTAGAGTTCCAGTTTCTCTCCAATCTCAATAACACTTGTTATTTTTCAATATTTAAAATTATAGCCATACTAGTGCCTGTAAAGTGGGATCTCATTGTGGTTTTGATTTGCATTCCCCTAAGGACAAAAGAAGTTGAGCATCTTTTCATATGCTAATTGGCATTCCTTGGAGAAACATCTATTCAAATTCTCTGCCATTTTTAAACTGGGTTCTTTTTCTTTTTGTCATTGAGCAGTAAGAGCTTTTTTCCTACATATATTTCTGATACTGGGCCCTTAAAATATATAATTTGCAGATATTTTCTCCCATTCTGTACCTTGTCTCTTCACTTTTTCGTCTTTTGATGCACAGAAGTTTTCAATTTTTTTATTAAGTCCAATTTCTCTGTTGTTTTTTCTTTTGTTGCTTGTGCACTGGTGTCATTTCTAAGAATCCATTCTCAAACCCAAGGTCATGAAAATGTAACTTTATGTTTTCTTTTTAGAGTTTTATAGTTTTAAGCTCTTGTATTTAAGTCTGATTCATTTTGAGTACATATTATGAATGTAGTAGAACATAAAACAGTGAATAAGAGAGTGAATTAATTACATGAATTAATAGTCAGAGGTTTTTCATGATGTTAAATGACTAATTGGATTTTCAAATAATGTGGTTGAAATTAAAAAAAAATATGTAGTATACTCTGTTTAACTTTTTGAGGGTCAGCCAAACTCTTTCCATAGTCTTGCTACGTATTACACAGTATTACATAGCACTGCATAGTATCAGGATTTGAGAGTGCTGCTGTACTCTAACGCTTCGTTCTTCTATTGTAAATTTCTTTCTCTAAAAACAAAATACACAGGCAAATGCATGCCCCATTTTTTCTCTTTTATCACATATTAAGTTAAATTAAAAGAAAATAAATTATTTATGAATCATTGGAGTAGATTGGTTAAAAATAACTAACAATTATATGCTTAAAACTTTCTACCGGAGAGACCTGGTAATGGGAGAATTATATTATAATGAAAGTCAAAGCAAATAATAACAAAGAGAATGAGAGAGGGGCCATATGCAGATGAAACAGTTTTACATTTTATAGAAAATAGAAAATGGGTATTATTAGTACATAGCAGAGCAACAGTGATCATAAAACAGAAGAGGAGGCCTACCCTCCTGTATAAACCTTTAACGATTTCCAGACATATCAATGTCAAAGGCAATGAAGAATTAGAGTGCATCATGGAGTTGAAAATAGGGTGTACATGGAAACAACTTTTATGAATTTTCCCAGTATGAATTTTACTGCCATATACTCAATAATCTAGGAACTTGCTCATCACACAAACAAAAGACAACTAATACTTCATCTTTATAAAAATTGAATTTCTCTAAAGAAAAAAAATTCTTAACTATTTGCTACTTAGAAGGGCTCCAAAATAATGGCTGGCTCTACCTCTTATGATCCTAAGGAGGAATTCACCTTTTATAGAGCTATTTCCAGAGACAAAGGATGTCCAGTTTGCTTTTAAATGGCCTTACTTTTAAATATGAATTCATTACTAAGCCTCACCCATCATTTGACATGTTGTTCAACAAAGAGGATGAAAAGCTTTTTTTTTTTTTTTTTTTTTTTTTTTTTTTTTTTTGCGGTACCCGGGCCTCTCACTGTTGCGGCCTCTCCCGTTGCGGAGCACAGGCTCCGGACGCGCAGGCCCAGCGGCCATGGCTCACGGGCCCAGCCGCTCCGCGGCATGTGGGATCTTCCCGGACCGGGGCACGAACCCGTGTCCCCTGCATCGGCAGGCGGACTCTCAACCACTGCACCACCAGGGAAGCCCTGAAAAGCTAATTTTAAAAATGATGTTGAGGACTTCCCTGGTGGCGCAGTGGTTGGGAATCCACCTGACAATGCAGCGGACATAGATTCAAGCCCTGGTCTGGGACGATCCCACATGCCGTGGAGCAACTAAGCTCTGCGCCACAACTACTGAGCCTGTGCTCTAGAGCCCGCGAGCCACAACTACTGAAGCCTGCACACCTAGAGTCCGTGCTCTGCAATAAGAGAAGCCACTGCAATGAGAAGCCCGCACACCGCAACGAAGAGTAGCACTTGCTTGCCGCAACTAGAGAAAGCCCGCGTGCAGCAATGAAGACCCAACGCAGCCAGAAATAAAATGTAAATAAATAAATGTTTAAAAAATGATGCTGAGCTGCCCAGAGATAATACAGAGAACAGATTATTTTATTGGATAAAATAGTTAATTTTGATGTCAGACAGACTTTGGATAAGGTTCTGACTCTGAAATAAGCAACTGTGGGGAGCTCAGCAAGTAATGTATCCTTGCTGTAACCTCAGTTTACACTTCTGCGTAAGTTTAATAACTTTCCCGGAGCACTTTTGATGATCAAATGTAATGCTACTTCTAAAGCATGTATCACAGAGTCTAGTATGGGGAAAGCACTCAATGAATGTCAATGGTAATTGTCATGATGGTGGTGATGATGGTGATGATAACAATGATGTTATTAAGTCTTAATAAGGACTTTAGGAAATCATTTTGTGGGATTTTAAGTTCAGTCATGATAAATTAAAAATTCTTTATCTACTTTACCACTTGGCAAAGAGCAATGTTGACCCCTATATATTTTACAGTAAAACACCCAGAAAATAAATGTTTTTTTCCCTCTAAAGTGGCTAACCTATTTTATATATAGAATAGGTGAAGAGATTTTTGGGAAGATTTTGTGTTTGTTTTGTTTCTGTTTCATAGTGATTTTTATATTACTCTTTTTTATTTTTCAGATCAAATTAAGAAAGAAAACGGTAAATTTAATGATTTTTTACAAAATATGATCATATTAGCTGTTTCATAAGAATTCTTATATTACTCTTTTTATTTTTTCAGATCAACTTAGGAAAGAAAACGGTAAACTCTTTTTTTAATTTATTTTGGGCTGTGTTAGGTCTTCGTTGCTGTGCATGGGCTTTCTCTAGTTGTGGCAAGGGGGGCTACTCTTCACTGTGGTGCACTGACTTCTCATTGCAGTGGCTTCTTTTGTTGCAGAGCATGGGCTCTAGGTGCGTGAGCTTCAGTAGCTGTGGCACGCAGGCTCAGTAGCTGTGGCACACGGGCTTAGTTACTCCGCGGCATGTGGTATCCCCCCCAACCAGGGCTTGAACCCGTGTCCCCTGCATTGGCAGGCAAATTCTTAACCACTGCACCACCAGGGAAGCCCAGAAAATGGTAAACTTTAATGACAATTTATAAGATGTGATCTTTCTATAGTGATTTTTCTTGCTTCCTCCCTTTTCCGTTCCTCCTACCTCCTCTGTGTAATTTTCTCTTTCGTGATTTTTATTCATCCTTACTGTATTACAACTTCCGTTACCTGTTTCTCTCTTTGTTCTTCTCTTGTCAGTTAACTTGCTTTTCCCATCATTCTTCTCTTTATCTAATGTATTATTTTTTGATTTTCTCCATGCCAACAATAACTCCTTGTCATGGCTCTGAGGTGAGCAAAATGTTAATGAGAATATATCTGAAAGAGCTCTTGTGGTGCTTACTGTGCCCACAGTCTGATTCTAAGAAAAATTCAAAAGCTCTTCTATGCAGGACACTTTTTAAAAAGTACAGTCGATTGTTCCTTGTAGAGAACGCCACTGTTTTCTACCTTGTGACTGAAGCCTCAACTGGCTGCCCCAGGGGTGGAGATTTAGGGCATAGTGTTACAGAGTCTTCGTTTTGCATTTAAACAGACCTGGTTTCAAATCATTGATCTGTCCATTTACCAACAGAAACTTCTTCATGTTATTGACCCCTTTGATTCTCAGATCTTTCTGTTTTGAACAGAGGAGCACTACTTCACAATTATTTTGCTAGTATTAATTACATAAAGCCTTTAGCAAATATTTAAGTCACTGGAAAATTGCATAAGTTGTAGCTTGTATTGCATGACAACATTGCAGGTGATGATAATCATGACTCTCAGTATTCTAAATTAGATTAGAAAGAATACTTCATGGAGGAATTTGATAATTTCCCTCTTGAATTTTAACTGTAAAATTGTCTATATTAACACATAATATGTTTTCTTTCTTTTTTTTTGAAATGTGTTGGAGAAAACAGTATATCATCCTTCCAAGTGAGTTTAATTTTTCTTTTCTCTGTAACATTAAAATGAAGTTTTTACTTTTGTTTTTCAGAAAAATTGCAAAAGGAAATTGGTAATTGTATTCTAATAGTTAACTATTTGCAAGATTATGTCCTCCTCTGGTGATCCCTTGCTTCTCTTCATTCTTTCCCCTTAACTCCTTATTTTAGGTATCTCTTGCATTTCCCTTTTGCCTCTGTATATTGCAGCTATCATGTTAGGAATAATTTACCTGCTTACCTTGATTAAGTCCTTAAAATCATGTGATTCAACTTTATTTTATCCATGAAAATAATTTCAGAAGGGAGCAATGGCTTGACTAATGATAGAAATGATTATGATAAACTCCTCAGAAGAATGCATGTCTTTTTTTTCTGTATCTTCATCTCTTTGGGAGTCCCCATCTTACATGTGCATCTCCTTTCAGATGAGAGGAAAGCTCAATTTAGGAATGGTAAGTAACTCAGAAGTTCTTTCATGGAATCAAATTCCACAAATAATAAGACACCTACCCTTTTCTAAACCTCCTTCCCAGAAAAAGTCAGGAGTAATATACCATTGCATGTGCTCATTGTGTAGAAACATAAATGGAAGAGAATCTGTAAAAGTGCGTTAACTCATTTTCTTTCTTAGAGTATCTTTTTTACTGAGATGGAAAAGAAAAACAATGTAATTGTTTTGATGGATATTTCCCAAGCTTTCCTTCCTTTCTCTTCACTTCCCTCACCACTCTTTTCTTTCCTGTTTCAGTCTTTGCCTCACCTTTTCAATTCCTTATTCTTTCACCTCTGTTTTTCCTAATTCCTTACCTTTCTCCTTTCCTCCTTGCATTCCTTCCATTTCGTCCATTATTCTTTCTTTCCGTCTTCATTTCTCAAACTATCCACCTTTCTTTCCATCATTTCTTTATTTTCTATGTTCCCTTTTTCCCTTTTCTTCCTTCTCTTGCTTGTAGCTTGATTTTTCTTCTAACTTTACCTTTTTTCTGTACATATACACAAACCCAACCATTTTCAAATTAAAGGGATGGTCACACTATGGTGAGGAAGGAAAGGGACAGAGAGATAAATAAGTAACCGAATACTTAGAGAATGCCAGTGATGAGAGAGGAAAAGATATGAGAAGGACCAGGGAAGGGTAATAACATTTGCTCATTTTGTTCACTTGCAGGCTGGCAGAAGACATCATTGTACCCCGGTGAGTACATTGGCCTGAAGATGATTCTAAGACATATAATTAAGCTCCTAAATTCTATGAAACATCATGCTAACTACCACATGATGGAGAAAAATATAGAAAGCACAACTTGTGGTCCATAGCAAACATGGCAAAAAATGATCATTTTTAAAGTATTTTTCTTCTCATCTCTTTCTCACCTCCATCTCACAAGACACAAGTTAATTAAAGCAGATTCCAAGAAATGAAAGCAGAGTATAATTTTCTCTTCTGTGATTTTTATTTATTCTTACTATATTACAACATCAGTACTCCTTGCATAACTCAAGGTTATGAATTTTTTTCTCTAATTTTTCTACTGAAAATTTTATATTTTTAGCTGTTACCTTTAGGTCTATAACACATTTTGAGTTAATTGTTTTGTGTGCGTTAAGGGAAAGATCTAAATATGTCTTTTTGTATGTGGATATCCAATTGTGTTAGCACCAACTCTTGAAAAGAGTGTACTTTTCCTCATTGAATTGCATTGGACCCTTTTGAAAAAAATCAATTGATCATAAACTGAATTCTGGACTCAAATTTCTGTTCTGTTGCTCTAATTTAGTTTACTCTTCTCTTTTTTAGTCCTTTCAGGGAGAAGCTTAGGCTGTTGGTTTAAGATAATACTCCTTTTCTACTTCAGACATTTAAAGCTCTAAATTTCCCTCTAGGCACTACTTTTAGCTGCATCCAATAAAGTTTGGTAGGTAGTGTTTTCATTTTTATTCAATTCAAAATATTTTCAAAATTTTCTTTTGATTTCCTTTTTGATCCACAGATTATTTATAAATATATTGACTAATATCCAAATGTGGTTTATATCTAAAATTTGCTTCTGTTTTTTATTCCTAATTTAATTTTATTGTAACAAGAGATCATCCTTTTACGGGCATTCTTTTATTAATCATTTGAAATATTTTTTCATGAATGAGTGAGTCCCAATTTGATGTGTGCCTTTGTTACTTTCCATGTAAAGTGATTATTTCTGACAATTTTTCCAGTCTTAATTGTTGCTTTCGGTGAGAGGATTTGCTGAGCTATTTACTCAGCCATTCCAGAAGAACTCTTCGTGTTATTTTTGACATTTTTCTCCAAACTTAGTAGGCTTCTCAACATTTCCTGACAGTTTCATGTGTTAATAATTATACCCAAAATACAACTTTAGACATATTTGTCAATCTCATTTTTTTCTTATATGTTTCCCTTTATGATTGCGCACTTGAAGCTACCCGGTAAAACTGAAAAAAGTCCATCATCTTGATTTTTGCTCATTCTTGATTTTCCTACAACACTTTGTTCAATGCACTATTCCCTTGAGCTGAGTGCACTTTTAATTTCATCTCTTATTTTAGCTGGCCTACAAAAGTGATTGCCATACTTGTTCTGTAAAGGCCAAGATTGTAAATACTTTAAGGTTGGTGGGTTATATGGTCTCTGTCACAGTTACTCAACTGTGCCCGTTTAGCACAAAAGCAGCCACAGGTAATACATAAAGAGTTAGCATCACTGTGCAACAATAAAACTGTATTTACACAAACATGGGGTGGGCTGGATTTGGCTCCTGGACCATAATTTGTTGACTCTTGGTCTAGAAAAAATCACCTTTTAAACTTGAAAATTTACACATTTGGGGAGTTTTTCGTTTATTTTGATTTATCTTTGAAAAAAAGGTGAATAATTCTTTTTTAAATGAATAGTTTTTTTTAAATAGGATGTCAATAACAGATCCAAGAATACTCTCTTTCAAATTAACTCCTGTAGTCCTGTTTAGGGCACAAGATATGTTTCCTAAATGATCATAGGAAACAGTTTTAGCAACTGTTTTGTCTCTTCTTATCATGGATGTCTCTACATGCAGTCAGTTTTATCTGTTTTGTCACTTCTATTGCCTAAGCATTAAACCAAGACCACATGCTTTTTAAGTGTTGGTTATGATATTTTGCTTTCATTTTACAATGTTGCCGAAATACCAGCTTCCCTGTGCACCGAGGCGGAACAGAAATACGGAAACAGGGATTTTGGAGGAAGAGAGAGATGGCTTTATTTTTCTTCCAGGCAGCAGGAAAGACACAACAGGCTAGCGCCTCAAGAACTGTGCCCCCCCACTCCTTGGGAATCAGGGAAGATGTTATATGTGGGGCTCGAAGTCCAGGGTATATGATAAGGATCAAAGTAGTGAAGGTCTTGCCTTCTTCCTTTCCTTTGCATTATTTCAAAACAGTCATAGCTGGTGTCAGGCCGCTCGGTAATTGGGGTCCTGCAGTCTGGTAATTGTGTCCCTTTGCCTCTGGTTTATCGTTCAGTGACCTTGTTTCTGAAATGCAAAAACTATAGGGGGTGATTTGTTACGAGGGGTGTACAGAATGTAAGTGCTGGGACCTAATAAGCTTAGGAGTAAGGGGCACGGGTTGTAATTCACACAGAGCTAGGGGTGATAGGTACAGAATGTAAATTACATAGTGTCAGGAAGTGAGGTTAGCTTTGTCAAGTACAAATCTAGTTAGTACAAATTAGTGACAGTTAAAGTAAACCAAGGAGTGATTAACTCTTTCAGGCCAGGTTACGTTTCTTTAGCCTGTTTGCTGTTCCCTTTATTTTCCTTGTTATCAGGGGAGGGAAAACTTCATTTCTACTTTTGCTGCAAGAACAACAGCACTTTCTGCGTTGAGCAGTGTAATTAACTTTGATTTTTACAAAAATCAATTCCCACATCTCTGTGGTTTAACCACACATACAAATTTTATGAATATACCTGGGTCAGTGGCTCTCCTGGGCAACTCTCTTCAAAATAGTAACTCTGAGAACAAGTTTTTTTTCCCAGTCTTCTATATTCTCAATTTTAAGGGCCTTTTAGTTCTGGAATTGGGTGGGAAAGTGTTACAGTGAGAAGAAGAACAAAAAAAATCACATGAACAATTTTCTTGTCAAGCCTACAACTGATATGGTTCCCTGCTGAGCACATTTTATCAGTCGCAACTCAGTCACATAGTCTCACCTAAATGCAGTGAAGGTGGTGAGAGGCAGACATGTAATTTTGCTATTTGCTTAAGAAGAGGGTAACTGTGAGTTGGGAATGCCTATAGTCTGCACCACATAAAGTATAAGCTAGAGGAAGTAATTCTTATCAGAATATTTAATAAGAAAAGCAGTGGAAACTTTAGTTCAAGCAAAAGTTATAGAATAAATTTGGATCCTTAGCAAAAGAAGTATCAAATAGAAAAAATTACCTCTTGGGGCACAGCGGTTGGGAATCCGCCTGCCAATGCAGGGGACACGGTTTCAAGCCCTGGTCCGGGAAGATCTCACATGCCGCAGAGCAACTAAGCCCGTGCGCCACAACTACTGAGGCTGTGCTCTAGAGCCTGCAAGCCATAACTACTGAGCCCGTGAGCCACAACTACCGAAGCCCATGCGCCTACAGCCCATGCTCCGCAACAAGAGAAGCCCCTGCTCACCACAACTAGACAAAGCCCGCGCACAACAACGAAGACCCAACATAGCCAAAAATAAATAAATAAATAAAAGAATAAATAAATTTTAAAACAAAAGAAAGAAAGAAAATTACCTCTTGTACCAGGAAGTTCAGGCACTAGGTCTGATAATACATATTTCTTTTCTTTTCAGACTGGAGGAAAGAATTGTTCCAGGCTGGTGAGTCCATTCCCTGATGGCCGAAGAGGGACTCTACTCCTGACTCTCAGGATCAGTCTCAGGATTTGTAGATGAAAGAGTCCACGTGGGAGTACATGCATGTCCCACAAGCTCAAAGATATCTCAGGCTAATACAAATAGTTTCTCGGCTTCCAGGATCCCTGTTCTTCAGAGATTAAAAGGGTTATTGTCTTTGCAGTGAATATTACTCTGGATCCAGCCACAGCACATCCTTCCCTCACCTTGTCAGAAGGGAACAGATGTGTAACCTGGGGAGTGAAGTCTCAAGATCTACCTGAGGACCCACAGAGATTTTATTCCCTTCCCTGTGTGCTGGGTCATCAGGTCTTCACCTCCAGGAAGTGCTACTGGGAAGTAGAAGTCGGAGACCATGGAGCCTGGGACCTGGGAATTTGTAGGCCTCATGTAATGAGGAAGGGGAGGATTTGCATCACACCTGAGAATGGTTTCTGGGCCATCAGGTTTTATAAGGGTGAGTACTGGGCACTCACCTCTCCAGAAACGCAACTTACTCTAAAGGAGCACCCTGCCAGGGTGTGTATTTTCCTAGAATATGAGGAGGGGCGTATCTCATTTTATAATATGATAGATAAATCCCATATTCACACCTTGTCTCAAGGCTCCTTTGATGGGCCCTTAAAGCCTTTTTTCAGGCTTTGGTCCAGTGATTCAGGGCATTTGACCATCTGTCCAGTGCCTGAAGCAGCACAGAATCCCCTGTACTAGGAGTATCATATAAGCTGCAGGTCAGTGTGGTTTGAAGCTTCTGATCATGACATGACTTCTAGACCAGAAGCAAATTATTTTTTCTTATCCATTTTTATGGTTGTCCCTATCCTTTTATATTCTTCATAAACAGCTCCCCCAAAGCATGGTGCAGGGTAAAAAACTGTGTTGCTTATGGTATGTGTAATGAAAACACTATTTTATATATATATATATATATATATATGCTCATATAATATAATCATATTATCACTGTAAATATACGTAAGAAACTAGTGCATGTGATTGCCCATACAGTATTGTAATTTCTTTAAGATTACAAATTTAAAATGACAAAGGTAGAAATAAGGGAAGAATACCTTTTATTTTATACTCTTTTGTATCTGATAAAGGGAAAATTTATAAATGGAATGGAATATTTATAAATGGAATATTTCTTGCCATATCAATAAACAAAGGATGTCATAGTCATCAAGGATTGCAGCCCTCCAACATGAGCTGGTGAGCTCTGAGGAAACTCAGCGTTGAAAAGAATACCTGCAATCTAGCAGCTGTCAGACTGCAGCCACTCCCTGAGGTGAACCTGAGGAAACTCAGGGTGTGAAAATACAAGATACTGGCCCCAGACAGCTGAGGTGCACATCAAAGGAGCGATTTCAGTGAGCCCAGACTCATCTATGTACGCATCTTCCCATACATAGAAAAGAGCTAAATTCCTTAATTTGAGATATCTGGTTTTCTTTAATTAACAATAATCTTTTGACGTTCCCGACTACCTGCCCTTTGTTGCAAAACTCCTGTATATCCTGGCTCCCCAAGAAGATGTGGTACATTTATACAATAGAATATTACTCAGCCATAAAAAGGAATGAAATTGGATCATTTGTTGAGACGTGGATGGATCTAGAGACTGTCATACAGAGTGAAGTAAGTCAGAAAGAGAAAAAAAATATCGTACGTTAACGTATATATGTGGAATCTAGAAAAATGGTACAGATGAACCAGTTTGCAAGGCAGCAAATAGAGACACAGATGTACAGCACAAACGTATGGACACCAAGGGGGAAAGCGGTGGGGGGGGGATGAATTGTGAGATTGGGATTGACATATATACACCAATACGTATAAAATAGATTAATAAGAACCTGTGTATTAAAAAATAAAATAAAATTCAAAAATAAATAAATAAAATGTAATTTGGAAATTATTTGCCAATCAATTTACCTCCTCTTTTAATGAAAAACAAAAGCAATATCTTGGGCCACATGACACCTCAGGTGACTAGAAGTTAAATAGAAATGCAGTTCTGTAGTTCAAGAAAGAGATTGAACAGGAGATGTAGATATGGAGTCATGAATATGCGGGTGAGAGCTGATTTCTAAGGCATAGATGGGAAATAATATTTAGGAGGAAAAGAGAAGAGAATCTAGGACTGAATCCTAGGAAACAAACATTTTAAAAGCCAGTGTAAGGAGCGTCTGCAAGGAAAAACAAATGATTGAGACAGATAAGTGGAAGGGTTTGACATTGCAAAAGCCAACAAGGAGAAAGTGACAAGGAGAACGCTGTGATCAGGAAAGTCCCATTCCTCAGCTAGATGAGTTATTTCATTCATATTTGTTTGGTTGTATGTTTACATATTTATTTATATGCTACCTTATTCTAAACAACAATTTTGAACAGCTCTTTAAAAATTTTTTCAAAACAACAATACAATACTAAAGAAATGAAATTAAGAAAAACGAAAAACGAGAATTAAAATGTAAAATAAAATCAAGAGAGTTTATATCCAAAATGCACAATTATTAGAAATATATAAGCCACAAATGGACCTTAACTTCTAGCAGTGAATACAAGGAGGGAAACATGATCAATTATATTCATTCAACAAATATTTAATAAGCAGCCATGATATAAAAGGCATTGAAATCCCAGGCTTTGGGCATCCATATCCCTTACGGGACTTATACTCTGGAAGAGACTTGGGCATCAATCAAGTAATTAGGACTAACTAGAAACTGAAATAACTGCTCCAAAGTTAAGGAAAGGAATGCTGTGAGACCGAATAATGAATGCATCCCATTTAGACTGGAGAGAGAGCCTGAGGATCAGCTGAATAAGTAGCAATGAACCAGAGAAGGAGTTCAGAGGAGACAGTAAGATGAAAAAATAAATTTGTTTCTCCATAGCAATGCCACTAGTATGTAGCCCCATCTTACACAAAGAGTTTGGTTCTCAGGAAGGTAAAACTTACGCATGGTCACAATAACCCTTGAAAATCCTTTATATTACTCATCAAGTACAGCTACATGGCTAGGTTTGGACTACCCTATGCATAAAGTAAACATGTGAATGTATAATTTCATAATAATGAACATAATATGATAAACAGGGTTGCAGTAAGTGAAAAAATGCATTTTAAACATCGAAATCACACTCAGTGCTTAAACAGGCCCAAACGGTGAGATACCCTGGGGAACAGGGGTCTCATTAGCAAACAAGAGTTAACATCTCCCTTTTCACATTCAAACAAGGTTGACGTGTCCTGAGTCAAGTGAAATAGTTTTCCATTTACATTGCTGCCTTGTTCTGCTTGGTTCTTTTTTCTTTCCTCTTGCAGAAAATTCATAGTTGAACTTCTTTGCATTCCTATGATATTCAACCATTGTTTCCAAACTCTGAGGCCAGAGAAACCCTAGGGGTTCCTCAGAAAGAGGACATACCAGTTAATAGGTTGAGAAAGGTACCTTTAAAAATCCCTACACTAGGGCTTCCCTGGTGGCACAGTGTTTGAGAGTACCCCTGGCGATGCAGGGGACGCGGGTTCGTGCCCCGGTCCGGGAAGATCCCACATGCCGCGGGGCGGCTGGGCCCGTGAGCCATGGCCGCTGAGCCTGCGCATCCGGAGCCTGTGCTCCGCAACGGGAGAGGCCACAACAGTGAGAGGCCTGTGTACAGCAAATTAAAAAAAAAAAAAAAATCCCTACACTAAGCCCAGCCATAAGTCCAGTCAGGTCATCCTTTATGACATTCCCTGGTGTGGACCAGGGCAAATGCCAAAAGCCAGGTCAGAGAAGCAATCTCCAGACAGGATGAGAGGAAGTGGACCAGGGACCTGGCTTTCTACTAACCTGGCTGGGTCAGATGCAAGTGTATAGAGGACCAGATAAGTGTGTGCCCTTCAGCACAGCGCTCCTCTCAGAGGAGCTTTTGTAAAGTACTGAGTGGCAGTATTCCCAGTCACTCCCAGATGTGAGATTCATGTCTCTGGTGGTACCTGAGAGGATGATTTTAGCTGACACATGGGTGTTAATCTTGATCAGCACAGGATTATTACAGTATCCCATCACCTCCATGGGAAAAGCCATGTGGTATGGAAAATTAGAGGAAGAAAAAGAGAGAAAGAAAAGAGGAAACAAGGTGGGACTCCATGGAATTGAAAGATAAGCCAGGGAACTACCCCAGTGCGGAGGAAGAGATGTCCAGTCTGAGCCTAACCTGAGAGAGAGAGTTTTTCCCCACAGAGCTTTGTGTGGTGGGAGGACACGCAGGGGGTCTCAATAAGGGGAAGCAGAAGTCATTTGGGGATGTGGCCTCATGCGGAAACACCCTGACCTTCCTTCTGCGGACTCCTCCCCCTCTGACTAAAGAACTCTGCACTCCATCACATACAGTCTTCACTGAGACCACACAGTGTCAGACAGGTGAGTGTAGAAGGTGAGAGGCAACAATCAAATCAAATAGAGAGAATGAGGCAATGGAAATGCCAGCCGAGGACTCTTTGATTAAATGGATGCTGGACAGTACTCAGCTGTGGATGAGCAAGCTAATAAAATGGGGGAAGGGGGAACTTCCCTAGTGAAGCAGTGGTTAAGAATCCGCCTGCCAATGCAGGGGACACAGGTTCGAGCCCTGGTCCGGGAATATCCCACATGCCGCAGAGCAACTAAGCCTGTGCACCACAACTACTGAGCCTGCGCTCTAGAGCCAGCAAGCCACGACTACTGAGCCTGCGTGCCACAACTACGGAAGCCCACGCGGCCTAGAGCCCATGCTCCGCAACAAGAGAAGCCACCGCAATGAGAAGCCTGTGCATCGCAACAAAAAGTAGCTCCCATTCGCCTCAACTAGAGAAAGCCCGCGCGCAGCAATGAAGACCCAACGCTGCCAAAAACAAATAAATAAACTTATCAAAAAAAATTAGCCACGAAAATAACCCTTTCTGTTTAATTAAATGTTTTCCTAAACAACATAATAAAAGACACAGAAAAGTACTTTGCAACTTTGACCAATATAACTTCAAAAAAACTGATAACAAAATTATACATCTACATAACATTTATATCAGTCAATTCTGACAAAGCACTACCATACTGATGAACTTAATCATTCTTTCTGGAAATACTTAGGCAGCTGGTCCCCTTGTTTAAAAAGATTACTCCTCTGTTGTGTGGATAATTCATATCACATGAACATCTTCCTTTTCTCTCTATTGCAAAGGAAATATGCCCATAGCTTATCCAAAAGTAATATAGTGTCATAAAGGTATAAGATAAATGGAAGAGGGGATAAATATAACAGGAAATATATTACCATAAAGAATACTTAAAATCCACATGAGGACCCCAAAGAGTACATTTGTGTGACTTCAGTGTTGGGGTAACCATTATAATGAATCTGTCAATGCCTCAACTACTCTTTCCCACGCCCTGGGGGCAGGGCAGGGCCCTCCTCTAAGCCACACTACAGTTGAGATGTTTATATCAGAGTCCAGTCAGGAGACAAAAACCACATCAGTCATTTGAAAGGGGAAAATTGAGATGAAGAACTATTAACTACCAAAAGGTAGTTAGCTTATAAAGAAGGGAAAGAAAGCTCTAAGGAATACAGAAATAGCAGATATGGGGAAAACACACTACCTCTAGGGCTGAGGCAGACCCTGCACCTTTGGCCACTCAGCTTCCACACACACCATTTTATACACAATTGAACTTCCACGTAACAGCACCACAGCTCTGCCTTCTCACCGATCAAGACAAAGCTAGCCTTGCAGGGGAAGGCGTTCTCACCCTTTCTCCCAAACGAGGAGACAGACAGACCCAGACATTGGATCCACACTGCTCCTCAAATGTAATCACGATACCTTTGACTCTTCTGCTCCCTGAAGACTGTATTACAAACATAACCTCCAACAACTTGAATAAAAGCACAAGGGTAAGAAGAAGAAAGAGGAAGAAAATGGATAATAAATAGAAATCAACACACACACACACACATACACATGACAAGAAAGAGAAAACATGCAAAGCTATTAAAGTCCTCTTTCTGTAATTGATCACAGGGTAGATCAGTATCCATGACTGCCTTCTTCCACTTCCTACCCTCTGTCTTCTCACCCCAGAACCACAGGTCAGATTCTCTACCGGGTCGAGTGACCACAACTTCATTCCCAAAGGTCTGGCTCCTTAATAGTCCCGTTTCCTTTCGTTTGCTGTGGTTTTCCATTAACCTTTACCATTGGACTTGGAAGTACTGAGAGGCAATACATGGATTACCGGCTCCATGCTCATGGTCAAAGCTTTCTACAATTCACCCTGCCCCTGAAAATTCTCTTCTTCATTTACATCTTAATTTGGATATCAATTCTTTTATTTCCATCTGCTATTGACAGAAATGAAAAACCCAGATCCTTCTCCTTAATTCCTTAAATGAACACAACACACGTTTTTCACAGGTAACAGAAATTTACTGAGGTTTGGAAAAATGGGTGTGTTTCATCCATCACAGAATATGAAATACATAAAATACTAGACTTCTTAGAAGTCCATCTGCCACCCATTTCCCTGGAAATTTTTGGATGACCACATTTTCTGGCTTAATAGTAAAGATCCCCCAAAACAGATCTGGGGACCAACCATCAGTCTCTGGGTTCTTCTGCACAAACTCAAATTGGATACAGCAAACACCACTTTATTCTGCAGAGTAATTCAATCTATCACATCCAAACAGTATAAAACCCTCATGAAATATTTTTCATTACCGAAAGAAAAACAACTTCCCAGAGTAAAATTCAGGCTACCCCGAAACGCGCTCAGAGTCAGCTTTTATAATCTGCTCCCTGAGCACAAGGCAAGAACTGATGGTTCTCATAACCTTACACCCAGGAGTCTGCCTCCACAGCAACAGGGCAAGACTCCCAGCCATCCAGGACTCACCGCAGAGGCCTCTGTAACATGGGGTCTGCAGCTCCATGAAGACCCACAGCGAGGGGCCCAGGACAGTGACGAGCCCTATGGGGACACAGCCTCTGGTTTGCAGGGGAGTAATGGAGTCTCAGCCACTGGGGCAGCATTAGCAGCAGAGCCTGAGCTGAACCCCTCCCCTGGGAGGCTCACAGGCTCCTCCAGAAAAGAACTGTTATGGGGCACAGGGTGCCCCTCAGACCATCCCTCCTTGGAACAGATGGTCAGGGACACATCTCCTGACCTGATCATGAAATATGGAAAGATGGTCCCAAAGAAGGAAACCCGAGGGAAGGAGAAAATGTGGGAGCCATCAGTCATGTTGTAGAAGGAGACATCCCCTTCTTCATGGTCCAGGAACACCCCTACCCTGTGGGGAACCTGTCTGGGGGATAGCTGAGTCAGAGGTACAGTACGGGCACAATATCTACTTTCATACTTCCCCACAACCCAGAACCCCTTATCTGGGGATTCTGCATACCAGCCGTTCCTGTCCACATCTTCCCTACAGACCCCCAGAGCCCACTCGCTTCGGTCTCCATCCCTGATCTCCACCTCCCAGTAACAGCACCCTGATGTGATGCTCTCAAAGCCCAATACGCTGCAGGTGTCTTCTGAGCTCCCATTGGTGTCCTTCCAGGCCACAGTCGTGTTTTCATGAGAGACGACAAGGTTTGAATGGGCAGATCCTGGATCCAGAGTGACAGGCCCTGCAGAGAAAGTTGCCTATCATGCAAGGCCTTCCCCTGCCCCATAATAAGAGCGCACAACCACCCCCGAAGCTGGACTCTCAGCTGCATGGGGAGAAGGCTAAGCCCCCCTAGATTAGAAACTTGTGACTCAAGTTCACAGCCTTCCAAACAGGAAAAGGATCCACAAGACTAATTTCAGAGTTACATATGTCACAGGGCCCTGAGGACCAGCCTGGACTTCAAAGACTGAAAAATATCTATTTAGCATCCAATATCTGTCACACCCACCAGCCCCACCTACGTGACTATCAGCACCACAACGCCCCCCCACCACTGATGGTGCCCGGATCCACATCACCACTGAGAACTGAAGGAGAGGCCACGCGGGCAGCAGGAGAAACATCCAGAAAGAACACGAAGTCACTCACAGGCCTGGAACTTCTCCTTCCGCCAGTCTACAAGAGAACCACACGTTTCATATCAGGGGTTTGCAGAGACTACATATCAGGGTCAGTGCTTAGTCTTTGGAAGCATACTGATGTGAGAGGTATAAAGGAAAATGTTTTGGAAACTTTCAACTGATGCATGTATTTCTTTTCTCTCTCTCTCTCTCTCTCTCTCTCTCTCTCTCTCTCTCTCTCTCTCACACACACACACACACACACACACACATACACAACCATCATGCTTCAGCCTCCCTTGAAGGCTAAGCCATAGAACTTAATACTGAAGGATTGAGAGGCCTGATATCAATTTGAACATAAATTGATATTTCACCAGATTTCACTATAAAATGAAGCTTTCTGAAGTCCCTAGCCACTCATCCATCCTGAAAACTAGGTTTTCTGGAGAAAGAATTGGGGATATCAAAATTTCCAAGGCTTTCATGTAATTATAAAGAATTAATCGAGGGGCTTCCCTGGTGGCACAGTGGTTAAGAACCCGCCTGCCAATGCAGGGGACACAGGTTCGAGCCCTGGTCCAGGAAGATCCCACATGCCGTGAAGCAACTAAGCCTGTGCACCACAACTACTGAGCCTGCGCTCTAGAACCCGCGAGTCACAACTACTGAGCCCACGAGTCACAACTACTGAGCCCACGTTCCACAACTAACAAAGCCCGTGCACCTAGAGCCTGTGCTCCGCAACAAGAGAAGGCACCGCAATGAGAAGCCCGTGCACCAAAAGGAAGAGTAGCACCTGCTCACTGCAGCTAAAGCCTGCACACAGAGACCAAGAACCAACACAACCAAAAATAAATTAATTACTTTAAAAAAAAAAGTTAATTGAGCTACAGTAGAAACTAACACAACATTGTAAAACAACTATACCCCAATAAAAATAAAAAACAAAAAACAGAGCTTATGACATGGAATGTCAAGTTTCCCTCTAGAATGTTGTACTTAATTATTTCCTTTCATCAGTTATAAAACTACCTTTTCATCCCATCTTTTGATAGGTAGTGAAGATATATATTTGTTCATGTGTTTATTGATTTGGAATTTCTTCTTTTATGAATTGCATGTTTGTGCCAGTTCCAGTGGAGGGGGGGGTAATTTTATACTGATTTACACTAGGTCTTTCTCTATTTAGCATTTTAAGCCTTTGTATGTCACATCCAGGGCAAGTATTCTTCCTTTTTGCCATTTTTGTTTGTTTGTATTTTGTTGTTGTATTATGGTGTTTTGATGAGGGAAGTATTTTATTTTTATGAAGTAAAATATGGCATAATTTTTTAAAAAAAGAATTAATTGAGCTGAACGTGCAGGTTACCTCTAAGCCAGCAGTAGAGAGAATACAACTTGGCTTAACTGAACTGGAAAGTTGACTATAAACCATTAGTGGAGAGAATTCGGGATACAGCATCAGAGAAATCTTGCCCAGTTAGGAGGCAACGGAAAGGTTTCAAGGAAGGGAGACAGATGTTCAAAGTGAGAAAGACACACATTCAGTAAGAGGAAAGACACTAACGAATTCTCTTCCCCCTTTTCGCAGGGTTAGTGAAGCAAAAACACCCCTATATGTGAGGGAGAACCCAAAATACTGGAACTAGTCATCTGCTTCCCCCTCTAGTTGCCCAGAGAGGTTGTAAGCTTCCAGGAGAACCTCAGTGAGAGGCCCCCAAAGATGTCCATGTTCTAAACCCCAAAATGTGTAAATATGTTGTGGTAAAGGGAACTTTATGGATGTATTAAGAACCTTGGGATGGGGTTAAGGGTAGGCGGGAAACAAGTGCCTAAATAGCTAGACAGGACCTGCCGCTCCTCAGCTGACCCCAGACCAAGAATCTTAAGGACCAGGTCAGGCTAGTCCCCCCAGGATGATGGCCTGATATGACTAAGGGAGAGCAGAGGGATCCCTTCCTCCACTGACCCAAGGCCACATAATCTCTTCCAACCTCCATACTCCCTTTTGGGAAGAAGAAAGGAAGCTCGCCGCCAACCAAACCAGAACCTATATGAGTCATGGGACCCTGAAATGTCTGCACTGGGAGAGCTGTTGCCTCCAACAGGGTGAAGACTCGGGAACAAGATCAGAACATTTGTAGAAGTGTGTAAATGACATTTCCGTGCACATTGGGGGTGCAAATTTGTGACTACCATCCCCACGTAATACAGGTTCATGCAGAAATTGGCATTTCCGTCTCTGTTCATTTGATTGATGGAAATAAGATCACAAAAACTGGCCTGACCCATGTGACCCTTTGAGAAAAAAAATGAACTTTAACTTACTTGTTCTTCACCAAGACACTAGTTGACACCCAGCTATAAATGTCTGTATCACGAGTGATAGAGATTAACAAGAAGAAGGGGGAGGAGGAGAAAAGAGAGTTGGCATTTAATTGTGAGACTCCACAATGTATCGAGTGTGATGCTATTCTTCACTTAATTTCCACAGCAAATCATTAAATTACAAATTGTTTTGCCAGTTTTATGAATAAAAAGAGATCAAACATTTGATCACCTCACACTATGAACCTGCCAATACGAAAATGTTGATTCTAGTGTAATGGGATTTGTCCTTACAAAATAGAAGGGTTTACAAGATATACATTAACGCACATGCTCTTTAATCTAGCAGGTAAGGGGAGATGGTAAAAGAGGACGATCTGATCCTCCTGTTTAACATATAAATCCCAGGGAGAATCGGTAAGAATCCCTAAGACGAGATCCTCAGTCCTCATGCTTCCTTCACCCCTTGGTTTACCCCTCTCTGTCTCTCATGATCTATACTCCTGACTGTAAACAAAAACATTCCAAGCAGGGAAAGGGCGTGTTACACAGGCTTTGAGGGTATAGATCTTTAACTCACCCCAAAGCTAAAGGGTCCTTGGGACAACCTTACATTGCACTAGGATGCCCCATACCACACTCCTGCCCTGACCACTACGGGAAGATTGCGATGGTCTCATTATCAGAGGCAAACTCAACTAGAGGGTTACCTCAAAATGGCTTAAAAATAAATGTGTCTTGACTGAAATTTCTCAAAGTGGTATCAAGGAGTTGATTACACTTCGTGCACCCAAATAACTTGCACATCCTCTGTGTGCTCCCCAACTCAAACCACCATGGTTGTGCCTTGTGGTCTCTCTTCCACCACTACAGGCAACCCCAATCTCTATAAGACAAATCTCAGACACACAACTTCCTCCTCATCTCCTCCTCTCTTCCTCTTTCTGGTCTTGTCTTCCTTGATTTGCTCCACACCCATTCTCTGGGAAAGAATCGTGACTCCTCTATGTTTCTTCACACATTGCCCCTAATAAACCTAACCAGGAATGAGCCTATCAGTGAACACAGAGTTCTCCGAAAAGGAGACATAATGGTTGTTCCTTTTTGTTCCTATTACACAAACATATACACAGGATTTTTCATATAATTTCAGATCTTTCACAGACCCTCACCCCAGGAGTCCATCAACATCCCAGAAGTTCTGGACCCCAGATCCAGAACACCTGCTCTAGAGCAACTCATTCCTCAGCAACCAAGGAGGCTTGGAGGAAGAAACTGAGCCTGGACAGGGAGTCAGAGGAAGCAGAGAGAAGACCAGTATCCCAGAGGACCAGGAAGAAGCGGGAAAACCAAAACTAGAGCCAAAAGGGGTAGGAATTTTGGAGCAAGAGGGATCAAGAACCAAGGGCCCCCTTGGGAAGACCTGAGTCCTAAGCAGGCAAGCATGATCTCTGAAATCTTCCAGAGGTGAGCGATTCGTGATCCACACGGTGGTTCCCTGCTGCTGTCCCTCCTCACAACTGACCTCTCCATGGTCACTGCACCAGTGAGCAGTTCCAGCTGGGCCAGGTGTTTGGGGAGGGCGTTGCTAACCCTGACAGCGCCCTGCAGCAGAGGACAGGCCGGAATGAAGGCAGATCTGTGTTCCAAGGAGGAGTCCCTGCGGTCTCTGGATAGAGGCTACAGAAGTGACAAGGAGACCAGGGACACCAACCGCACCCTCATGTGTCCCCTGATGGAGAAGAGGGAAGAGTCCAGGTTGGGGAGGGGAGGCTACAGGAACTCAGAGCCACTTACCTGCATACAGCTGGGCCTTCCTCCAGGCTGAAAGGGAACACACCCTGGTGAGACCTCAGCCAGAACGAGCCTGCTCGCTGTGAATCCCCTGGCCCGTGCCTCCCCTCTGCTCTGCAGGTGAGACTAACTACGGTCGTGGAGAGGCTGGAGGGGAGGTGACCCCCTGCTATGTGCAGACAGCAGGTGTTGTGGGAATTTCCCTGGACCACAGGTCAGGAGCCCTGCATTACAGGCTGGCTTACACCACTGTCCCACTGCTCCTGTGTGATGTTTGGCAAGTCACTTAGCTGTTCTGTGCCTCAAAAATTCTTATTCTACTTACATTGACTTTTGCCACTAAGGATCAAAATGTTTCCTACTATGTGTGAAAACATTTTAGGGAAACAATATAAATTATTCAATAATTGTAAGAAAGCATCATCATATTCAGTTTTTTTCTGGCAAAGGTATATTTGGGAAATAACTTGAAATGCGAACTATTTAAGAACAGGAATGTGAGCTGAGTTCTGGGGTAAAAGTGGCTAATGTTTTTCAGATGAAATATTTCTAGAGGTAAACATCACTATTCTGGGGCATTGACAGCCCTTCCCATCACATTCCCATGCATGGTCAGCCCAGCTATGCCCCCATAACTTTTTGATCATCACCCAAAGAAACTAGGGGGAACAGACCCTCTTTGGATGCTGTTTTGGGGTGGAGACAGGAGGTCACACTCCTAAACTGAATCACCTCGCTGATCTGGATAGCTCCTTTAATGCAATCTCAGAGCACATGACTTTTGCTTCCAGGTACTGTCTGAAAACCAGGGGCATTCAAGGCTAGAAAACTATCAATATGGTGGGTCAGTCAAGGCTGGAATAAGACACAGGGTGCATGATGGACCCTGGGGTCACCGTCACACCCAGGCTCCCAAGCACTGGGTGGGAATCAGCGGCCCGGATCTGGGAGAGCCCTTGCAGCTGGGTTCTGCCTCCCAGCAGCCTCCACTTCCGCCCCAGGGAGGGGGTCCACACGGCTGTGTCTGGACAGAAGCAAGGAGCGGGATGCCTTGTCACAGGAGCACAGGAAACCCAAGGACATCAGGAGAGTCACTCACCAGCCAGGTAAGCGGATTTCCTCCAGCCTGAAAGGCAACACACAGGAAGCAGGTGAAATAAGAAGCAGAATGTCTCCTCTGACGGGGATGCAGAGAGCTCGGGGGAAAAGCAGAACTTACCGAGTTCTGTCCGGAGTTCATCTGAAAGAGAGTGCAGAAGAAGCATGAGCTCCCATCCCTAAGAAAAAGCATCCACAAAATACCACCTCTCTGTGTGTAACCTGGAGGAGGTTCTAACCCCAGACCCATCGGGGCCTCCCTGGCTCCAGCCATCCACCCTGGGTCTCCCCAGCCACCTGCCCTGGGCCCGGATTTCCCTGGAGCCCTGCACTCAGGAAGGCTCTGTGGTCGGTCATCCATCTCAGTGCGGCTGCCATGCTCTCCAGCCCTGGCCACTGTCCTGCCTTACCTGTGTCCTTCAGCACCTCCTCCTTCGTCTGCCAGTCCTGCTCCTTCTCCAGGCGCAGATTCTCCTTTTCTTGCATCACCAGCAACTTCCCGAAATGTTCTCTCCAGGTGTAATATCCAGCCCCAAGGAGCAGGGCCATCAGCACAGTCAGGCTCACTAAGAAAGCCAGCTTCCAGGGAGAGGCCTGGGGAAAGAAGGGCTCTGCGGCCCGGGCAGAGGCCCCGTCAGGGCCACCACCAAGACACCCAAGCCCAGGACACTCAAGAACGCCCGGCCCGCTCCCCCAGCCCCGCGGGATGCAGGGAGCAGCGCTGACCTGGGATGAAAATGGCCATGGCCTTCTCCTGGTCCAGGACAGTGTTGAGGACGGAGCAGGTCACGTTCCCTGCAGAGCTGTCTCTCACCACCAGAGCCACTTCCACGCTGAACAGCCCTTCAGCGTCCTGGCTGTGGGCCTCGGAGAACGCCGGGAACTTCTCTCCGCTGAGGTCTCTCCACTGCACCTGGGGCTTCGGGAACCACCCTGAGGCCGTGCACACCACACGGACCCCATCCTCCTCGGGCCCTGTGATGCGCACCTGAGGGGCAGAGCCCACACCTGTGGGAGGCAAGATGTAGAGCCCAGGGGGGCCGCCTGGGTCCTGGGGACCCCAGCAGTGCCTACGTGCGCACAACTCCAGTGGGAGCCTTGCAATCTGGGGCTCTGGGGGAGGCTGTTCCCTGCAGGGAGAAAGGCAGCCGCTCTGCCACGGGGAACACAAGGAAGGGGTGTGGGGACCTCCGGGGGCTCAGAGCGCTGGGGCTCTTCTCCCCAGTCATGCAGGTGCAAGGGCTGACACCCAGTGGAAACAGGAGGAATGTGGTCCCAGGTCCCAGCCTTATCCTCGACTCTCCTCACCTCACACACTCTCCCAGGGCATCGGCTTCCACACCCACTGCCTCTCTTTGAAAATCACCACCAAAATTAGATCAGATGACAACCCTATCCCCTGAACTCCCCTTCCATACATCCACATCCAATGGGTTATTTCCACCAGGACTCCTCACATACACGTCAAACTTAAAATTCCAGAACTGAATACGTGATTTTGCCCCATCTGTGATACACTGATTGTAAAAGATTCCCAAATCGTCACTCCCTCTTTATATCCAGCTGGCCCTCAGCCACACACTTTCTGATGCCTTCACACTCTGCCTCTGGGCCGGGTCAGGTGACTCAACTAGCCAGTGAGAGACTAGGCCATGTGACCCAAGCAGAGGTTCTAACATCCTCGTGCCATTGGGCTACCCTCTGCCACAGGGAGGCCATGTTTGGTCTGGTGCAGCCTTTTCAGCTGAAGCTTTCCTAGATCAACCAACACCCAGTTGAAAAAACCCAGCA
Organism: Stenella coeruleoalba; assembly: GCF_951394435.1. Classification (NCBI taxonomy): domain Eukaryota; kingdom Metazoa; phylum Chordata; class Mammalia; order Artiodactyla; family Delphinidae; genus Stenella; species Stenella coeruleoalba. The sequence goes on along the minus strand of NC_137156.1, from coordinate 23,920,686 downwards.
AAGGTCCTTATGGTGGCCTCCTCAGCCGACTGTAAGGACAGATAAGAATTAAAATTAAGAGGCGTCATTCTCTGCATTGAAAATAAAGGAAGAAATTCCCCTCCCATCCTTTTTCTTAGAACACTTGCTTTAGAAAAACTGTAATTGTAGGTATTTTCTCCCCACTTCCTTTTTTTTTTTTGTCGATTTTTAATTTTTTGGCTACACGCCACACGGCACGTGGGATCCTAGTTCACCGACCCAGGATCGAACCCGCAGCCCATCCATTTGAAGGGCGGAGTCCTAACCTCTGGACCGCCAGGGAAGTCACCCCCTCCACTTTGAAATGTATATAAATCCTTTTTGAAAACTAGATAGGCCTCTTGCCAGCTTTGGAAACCACGAATGCCTTTCTCTAGGACCTGGAAACCATCTCTTTGAAATATAAATGTTAAGGGAGACAGCACCCAACTTTCGCCTTCCCTGTGGAAGGGTAAGAGGCAGACTCCAAGCTGTACAACCACCTTCTGTCATAAAGGCATAAGAATTTGTTTTTCCTCTGGATAAAGCCAGTTAGCTAACATAGTCACCTCAATTACCAGGAAAATTGAGGGTGAATTATGTGACAGATGGTGCTATCAAGTCCTCTGACCTGAGGATTAGTTACTGTTTACCTTGAAAACATGTATGTAATGGGTCGTATCTGCTTGACTTTATGAAAGGGGGAACTTTCTCTCTGTCTTTGCGATCTCTTAGTAGATTGCCTGTGATGTGTATCACACTCTGGTTTAATGCCCATTCAGTAATAAAACTGTATTCTTTCTCTACTAACTTTGTGAAGACAATTTCTGGTTTGGGAGATTTTGTTTTTAATTGTATTTCCCCAACACCACCAAAGATGTATAAATAATCCCAGGTAAGATTAGTCAAATACAGTCCAGATTCGCTGTACTCCCTCCATGCCTGAATTAAATACATGGTCATTGTTATACGCCACTGTGATTTTTGTGGCTGTTTGTTACACAGCATTATCATGGCAACAGATGACACATGTAAAACAAAGAATGTTGCCCACCACGCAATTCTACAAGGATCAAGTCATTAGCACTGTAGCCACTCACTGACAGTACACCGCGAAAGGAATTCAGGACCAAAAAATAGGATAAGGCACTCTGTACTTTGGAAAAACAAGCCCCTTAGATAGTTAGAGATATCTCAGGGAAAAAAAATTTAATGAACCCAGGTTCTTGCATCTTCCCATACATAGAAAAGCACTAAAACCTATTGATCTAGTATTTATGGATTGCCTCTAGAATATAAACTCCACAGAGCAGGCAGCATTGTTTGGTTCACTGATGTATCCCAGGTGCCCAAAATAGGATGTGGCACAGAGTAGGCTTTCGATACATTTGCACTGAATAACGGAATGAGTGGGTGAGCCTCCTGTTCATCTGTAAAATGAGGGGCTGATTCACATGGTCCCTGAAGTTCCTCCCAACTCCAGTATTCCAGGTCAAAAACATAACTCAAGTCACCAACCTGCCACCTTCAGCTCCAAACTCGCCTCTTCGTAGAAGCCTCCCTTTCTGAAGAAGCAGGTGTACAGCCCATTGTCTGAAACCTGGACCCTCTGGATGCGTACGGCAGCCTGCCCCTGGGCAAGGAAGTCGCTCACCAGCGAGGTCCGCCCTGCGTAACGAGCCATCTGCCCCTCATTCTGCTCGACTCGGTTTTGATAGATGAACACGGCTTCTGAAGACTTGGAGCGGAACCACCTCAGCTCCATGTCTTCTGCACTTATGGGTGGGAACAAATGACACGGCAGCTCGGTGTCTCCGCCCAGCACTGCCACGATGGGATCCAAGGGGCCGGTCACGAAGAACCCCACTGTGGACACAGACATAGGAGTGAGAAAGGAAGAGAGACACAGAGTGAGGGCAGGAAACACACACAGTCTGGTGGGAAGGCCCGGGCAGGCTGGGGACAGGTGTTGGATAACATGAGCCATCATGACCTGAGGGATTGAGCTGTGATGATTCTGAATCTCCGCAAGACATCCTGATCACAATTTTATGACCCAGAAGTGATGTCACAGAGAATCCTTCATCCATCTGTACTGCTGTTTTCACACTCTTTCATGGAAAACTCTAAGTCAGTGGTTGGCAATCTTCAGCATGCAGCAAAATCAGCAAGAGGGCTTATAAAACACAGTGCTGCCCCCTCACCCCCGCCCTGAGCTTCTGATTCAGTGGGTCTGGGTGGGCCCAAGGATCTGCATTTCTAAAGAATTCCCCGAGGGCTTCCCTGGTGGCGCAGTGGTTGGGAGTCCGCCTGGCGATGCAGGGGACACGGGTTCGTGCCCTGGTCCGGGAAGATCCCACATGCTGCGGAGTGGCTGGACCAGTGAGCCATGGCCGCTGAGCCTGCGCGTCCGGAGCCTGTGCTCCGCAACGGGAGAGGCAAAAAAAAAAAAAAAAAAAGAATTCCCCGAGATGCTGAAACTTATGTTCCAGGGACCTTACTTTGAGAACGATAGCTCTATCCTGGCCCCTCTTGGGCAGGACTGAACCCTGACGAAAGAGAATACCTGTGGCCTAGGACAGAACTCCTTGATCACTCAGCCACACCCAGAAACATCCCCACTGCCTCCCCTAACTTAATTATTTGTGCTCATGACTTTCTCCTCAACTGAACTACAAGTGCACTAAAAACTAGACGCAAATGCTATTTTCATTAAAAACCTGCCTTTACTCTCGTCGCCCACAGGAACCCATATTCACCCCACCGATATCTTCTCAGAGACATTGGCCTTCTGAGGCGTTGTGGATGGGCCACGACATGACCCTTCTGCAGCACAGCCCCGCTGGATCCCCAAAGAACCACTTCTCACTCCTGAGCTGCTCAGACTTGGTCTGAGTCACCCTTGTCCCTCACCTGGAGGATGACAGTAGACTCCCTCCCTGTGTCTTCCTCTCCCCAGTCCTGTGTCTGCGACTCTTCAACCTGGAAACCATATCCTTACTCTGCTCATGCAGCCTTGCCATGGCTTCTCGTCACCACCACCCCCCCCGCGCCTGTGGACCACAGGCCCGGTGGGGATGACCCCCAGGGCCTCTCTGACCCCAACTCCTGCATCTCTCCCTCTCGCTCACACTGTTCCAGCCAACACTTCCTCCACAGTCCCTTGAACATCCCAGGCACACGGGCAGCTTTTCACTGGCTGTTCTTTCCTGCAGAAACCATCCTTCCAAGGGACCCCTCACAGGCTCACACCCTCCTCCAGGTCTTTGCTCTCATCTCCTTGTCTTCACTGACCACCTCACTGAACACGCTGCTGCCCGCTTCCCACCTCCACACCCCTGACTCCCCCCCACCCCAGCACACGGCTTCACTGCCCCCCTCTTCTCATCTCTCTTTTTTTTTTTTTTTGGTTTAGTTTTGGCTGCGTTGGGTCTTTGTTGCTGAGCACAGGCTTTCTCTAGTTGCGGCGAGCGGGGGCTACTCTTCATTGATGTGCACGGGCTTCTCATTGTGGTGGCTTCTCTTGCTGCGGAGGACGGGCTCTAGGCGCAGGGGCTTCAGTAGTTATGACTCGCGGGCTCCAGAGCGCAGGCTCAGTATTTGCGGTGCACAGGCCGAGTTGCTCCACGGCATGTGGGATCTTCCCGGACCAGGGATTAAACCCGTGTCCCCTGCATTGGCAGGCGGGTTCTTAACCACTGCGCCACCAGGGAAATCCTCTTCTCATCTCTTTTAACAAACTGACTAATATAGCTGTTTCTTGCATTTATTATTCATGGCCTCCTGCTAGAGTGTAAGCTCTAAAAAGACAGGGATTCTCTCTATTTTATTCAAGTATAGTACCTAACACGTAGTCGACACCTTATAAATATATATAGAATGAAGTGAAGTAATGGATGAATAAGAACTTCAATACCAATAAAGCTGGGAAACAAAAGTTAAGTGGAGGGCTTCCCTGGTGGCGCAGTGGTTGAGAGTCCGCCTGCCGATGCAGGGGACGGGGGTTCGTGCCCCGGTCCGGGAGGATCCCACGTGCGGCGGAGCGGCTGGGCCTGTGAGCCATGGCCACTGAGCCTGAGCGTCCGGAGCCTGTGCCCCGCAATGGGGGAGGCCACAGCAGTGAGGGACCGGTGTGCCACCCCCCAAAAAAAAAGTTAACTGGAAAAGTATGGTCATATTTTTGACAGTTGATGTTTTAAAACATCATAAGTTCATAACTGAACAAATGTCGAGGTCCTTTATCCTTATTTTATGGTTTAGAGACTCTTGTTAAATATTTAATAACAATTACTGGTTGGGGAAGCATCATGATTTTTCTAGAGAAGGGACTCCTCAAATAGCAACCCACTCCTGACGGTTGGTGGAGTTGAACCAGCCCAGCTCCCGGGGATCCACTCACCCACGAGGACACAGGACGAGGGGTGGGGCACACTCACCTGCGGACCCCCCGGTGGGCAGCTGGATGAGAAGGAGCAGGGAGGTGAGGGGGCAGAGCGCACAGCAGCTGGAGAGATCTCCCATGGCGTCAGCTGGGGACACAGGGCAGGAGGCAGGGCCGGCCCGGAGCTCTGGGGCCCCAGAGGGGAGGCAGGGCTCAGGGCCAGCAACAGTCCCCCCAGGAGCAGAGCCCCCTGCTTGATCACTACGCTGGTGAGGTGGTGGCCTCCCACAACCCTGACACCAAGAAAGCCCTGGGTCTGGAGCTTCCCACCCCTGTAGCAAGCCTCTGTGGGGCTAGACAACCACTAGCTTTGCTTGGGAAAAACACAGTCCTTCCCTTCCCACCCCAATGGCACCTGCAGCGCAACCCACTCTGCCCAGAAAACCAGGTGCTTCCTTTCTCAGCACCAGGGGCCCTGTGGTGGAAACGTCCTCCATCTCCCCATTATTCACAACCACCGGTGATGCCCCGGGACAGAGACCCAGACTCAGGCCCCTCACCACGAAGGACAGGCCAGTTCTCACTTGGTGTCCTTCTGTGGCCCCCCAGAGTGACCAGGAATCACTGAGAAGCCCCAGAGACACACTACGTCCTCCTCAAGGAGACTGTGGGTCCGTCACAGGTACCCTGTGCTGCCTCTGTTGCTTGTTTAGTTGACCTGAACTTCAATCCCACCCAGCCCTTTCCTGAGAGGGACCAAGGACATGGCCCTGCACCCCGGTGCCCAGCCAATCCCCACTGACAGGTTAATCCTCACCCTCACTGCCTCTGAAGAAGATTTCTGCATTGGGGTAGAAGATCCCAGTGGAAACAGAGCAGCCGAGGAGATAAATGAGTCCTGGTCCGAGAAATGACTTAGTGTTCAGGGTGGGGGACGAGGCAGCCTCGGGTCCTGGGAAGGACAGATTCTTAGGGCCGACTGCTGAGTCCCCGAAAGCTGGGGCACTGTCTGTGTGACGACCTTAACCAAGTTTCTCAACCTTCTCTTCCTGTTTCCTCATCTACAAAATGTGCATGTTAACAGCATCTAGAGCCCAAAGTTTTCATGAGAATCCCAGGAATTTACATTTCTAGAGTCACTACATGTAATTAGAACGGGGCCTATTACTACTAAGTGCCAGAGATACGACATTAAAATGAAGGAAGGAAGGTACACCCCTCACCGCAGTTGTCCTGGGTCTTCCTAGAACCACACCGTCATCCAGCGCCACCCACCCCTGCCCCCAGCCCCACCTCCTTCTCATCCTCTTCCTCACAGCCAGCTGCTCCCTGCTTTCTCTTCTTGGCCCACAGGTGTCTTCGAAACCAACCTACCTGCTTGGAAAGGCTGGGGCTTCTGAAGCGTCTCTCAACTCAGCAGCGTGAGAAGGTTCAGGGACCCCAGCAGACCCCAAATCTGCCCTCAAAATTTGCACCTGAAGTTAGTCACTCTGAGCCCCAAACCCTAATTCCAGATCGAAACCTGAGTTCCTCACGTCTGAGGGGCAGGCGGCTCCCAGCAGAGTGGAGAAGCAGCAGAGCCTGGCCCAGGGGTGTCCCCGCTGAAACGGGGACCATGGGGACCCCGCTGAAACGATCCCGGACAGCTGAGTCCACCTTTCTCTGGTTCCTTCCACTATTTGAAAGTGAAACTTGGAAAAAGCAATCCCAGCAGACTCTGCCCTGTCCTCTGGACAGTCACCCAGCGATCACAAAGGAAACAGCATGATCAGAGCAGCAAAAGAGAGTAGATACAAGTAAGCTGAAACCACCCTGAGCGGGACAGATAGACTCACAGACTCGGTAACCGTAATTTGGACAAGTGCTGCGCTCCGGGTTGGCGCCTAACCTCGGCAGTGGGGACTGTGTGTGTGGCACAGCCAAGGGTACTAGCTGGCCCCCTGCCTGGTCTGTGTGCCCCAGGGGCTCACTGCTGAGACGATCAATGTCAGCCGGTAAACTGCACCGGAACACAGCCCCCAGTGTGGCTGTTTTCTCTTCTTCCCCAACAGATGACCCAGGAGCTCCCCACAACCTGGCAGCCTCAGGAGCTTCCACAACCAGCTCCAGGACCCTGGCCCTGCCCATGCTGAATGGACAGTGCCCTAAGGCTTGTTCAGGCTTTATATCACCCGTGGCCTGGGTACAGCCATTCAGACCCCTCCCTGACAGGCTGCAGTGAACACCAGGAAAGGCTGGTCTCCAAAGAAAAACCAGGGAGACTGGCAGTTCCTCTCCTGCCGCTCCCTCACCTGCAGTTTGCTTACTGAGTAAAGGGCACCTGTGTTCCCCCAGTTTTCTCTGCCAGAAACTTGAGAGGCATTCTTCATACCCCACTCTCCCACCCAGTCTACTTCCAAAAAGTTCAAGATTTTTCACAAATTCACGTCAACGGCCAGCACCGACTTCCAAGCCACCCTCATTTCTCAGCTGCCTCAAGCAGTGGTCTCCTCGTGGGTCTCCCCACCCCCACCCCACCTCCAGCCTCGCCTCCTCCAGTTCATTTGCCTTCCAAGGTCATGATCCTCTCACATCGTCTCTTGTCAACTCTCTGGCTCACCCCTCAAGGGACCTCCCCGCTTAACCTCTCCTCTGTGGCTCCCAGGCCTCCAACGTCCTCTCTGACCTCATCCCCTGGTTCTCCCAGGTGCTCCCTTACTGGCCTCAGGTGAGATCCTCCAGTTCCCCGAGCCTTCCCAGCCGAGGACCTCCTCACCAGCCACTGGATGCTCCTGCCCGCCCCCTCCTCCCCCAACCTCCTCACGTCCAGCTCTCACCTAAAATGACCTTGCTCGGGGGACCCTTTGCTGACTTCCCGAACCCCATTGTGGGCCCCACACACATGCTTCTGGGGTTTCGGTTGCACCCTGTCTCCTCCACAGCCCTGACCTGTGCTCAGGTGAGGAATGTCTGGGGGATCCAGGAGAGGAGCCACTGTGTGTCCTGTTCAGCTGTCCAGCACGTAGTAAACACTCAATAAACATTACTTGAGCTCATTTTCAGGAGTCTCTTCAGCAGCGCATGGGCTACTCAGCCTCGCCCATTTTCAGAAAACATTTTAGTCCACAGAAACACAAAGACCGTTAACCCTGAAAGTCAGCCCCTGGACAGATGCAAGAGCCACACCATCTGCCCCTCTTTTTTCTTATCTACCCCAGAAATAAACGCATCACTGAGTACAGCCCTGGCCAGAACCATCAGCTTCAACCACTTCTGATGCTTCCTCAAGCCTGCCCAACGTGGGGGGTTCACAGTAAAGTGACTTTCCTAGTGTCTCTCACACCTCACTTCTGCCTGGCGGTTGTCATTATTATCCTCATTCTACAGTCGAGGAAATCAAATCTCAGACTGACAACCACACACCCAGCAAATCTCTCTCAACCTGCGTTCACTCTGGGTTGTTCTGAACGGCCTGTTATATTTACCTTCATGGAACAAGGACTGACCGACCCGCTGATGCCTGGGATGCTTGGTTTCTGCCCGAAGTCTGGCATGACCTATTACCCAGAATTCTGGATATACCCAAACACAGCCCCCTTTGTCATCCCACAAAATCCCATCTTTACTAATATCTACTTACACTCGGGAGTATTTGGAAAATCCACATTAACACAAAAGTACTTAATTAGATGAGAACAAATATTAGCCTCCGGGTCTGCCTAAACTTCAGCCCCCACTACCTCCACCAATCCTTTCCCCACAAGGAGATTTTTCAAGGCCTGAGAAACATTAGAGGAATTTTATGAAAACTAAATTTGACTGAATACCTACTAAGTGCCAGGAACTGAGTCACACAAATCGAATTTACGCCACATCATTTTCACACATGCACACAGACATGAAGTAAGATAAGAGCCCTGCCACTGAGGACACTTAGTCCAGGCCCCTCACAGAGGACGGAGGGCTAGAGATGCAGGGAGGCTGCCCCACCCACCACCTCCAGCCCTCAAACCCCGCCCAGCTGAGCCCCCTGCTCCACACACAACTCCACAGGAAGCAGGAGCAAAAAGGGACCTTGGACTCCGTAATGCCACAAGATGATCTGGCCGGAAAGCTTATCTCACCCTGAATGCCAGCCCTTTGATTCCATACTGGGAGGGGAAGAGCAGCAGGGATGACAAAGTACAGGGAAGATTTTCTGGAAGCACACTGGAAGGACACTGGAACACACTGGCAAGATGGATATCAAACAACATACTTCACTGCCCTCTCCCAGACATCAGGGTCATGTTCCAGCCGCTTTAACGAGAAAGGCTGCTCCCTAGCCACAGATGATTTTTCTTTCTCAAGGTATAAATTATCCTAATGCTAGTGGGTTAATAGTTTACTTTCTTCTGTAACAGCCACATAGCACCTCTTATCTTTAATTCGCTTCAAGTGCTTTCCAAAGAGTTTCAGATAAACACCTAAGCCATAAAGCAATGGTGATGTAAAATGAACTGTGATTCTTAAAATGTTACAGTGCATAAATCACAGCAAGATCTTTTTCAACCCACTGCCTAGAGTAATGAAAATAAAAACAAAAATAAACAAATGGGACCTAATGAAACTTAAAAGCTTTTGCACAGCAAAGGAAACCATAAACAAGATGAAAAGACAGCCCTCAGAATGGGAGAAACTATTTACAAATGAAGCAACTGACAAGGGATTGATCTCCAAAATTTACAAGCAGCTCATGCAGCTCAATAACAAAAAAACAAACAACCCAATCAAAAAATGGGTGGAAGACCTAAATAGACATTTCTCTAAAGAAGACATACAGATGGCCAAGAAGCACATGAAAAGCTGCTCAACGTCACTAATTATTAGAGAAATGCAGATCAAAACTACAATGAGGGGGCTTCCCTGGTGGCTCAGTGATTGAAAGTCGGCCTGCCGATGCAGGGGACACGGGTTCGTGCCCCAGTCCGGGAGGATCCCACATGCCGTGGAGCGGCTGGGCCCGTGAGCCATGGCCGCTGAGCCTGCGCGTCCGGAGCCTGTGCTCCGCAACGGAAGAGGCCACAACAGTGAGAGGCCCGTGTACCGCAAAAAAAAAAAAGAACTACAATGAGGTATCACCTCACACTGCTCAGAATGGCCATCATCAAAAAATCTACAAACAATAAATGCTGGAGAGGGTGTGGAGAAAAGGCAACCCTCTTACACGGTTGGTGGAAATGTAAATTGGTACAGCCACTATGGAGAACAGTATGGAGGTTCCTTAAAAAACTAAAAATAGAATTACTGTATGATCCAGCAATCCCACTCCTAGGCACATATCTGGAGGAAAACATAATCCGAAAGGATACATGTACCCCAATGTTCATTGCAGCACTATTTACAATAGCCAAGACATGGAAGCAACCTAAGTGTCCATCAACAGACGAATGGATAAAGAAGATGTGGTACATGTATACAATGGAATATTACTCAGCCATAAAAAGGAATGAAATAGTGCCATTTGCAGAGACGTGGATGGACCTAGAGATTGTCATACAGAGTGAAGTAAGTCAGAAAGAGAAAAACAAATATCGTATAATATCACTTATATGTAGAATCTAGAAAAATGGTAGAGATGAACTTATTTGCAAAGCAGAAATAGAGTCACAGATGTAGAGAACAAATTTATAGTTACCAAGAAAGGAAGTCGGGGTGAGATGACCTGGGAGATGGGGACTGACATATATACACTACTATGTTCAAAATAGATAACTAATGAGAACCTACTGTATAGCACAGGGAACTCTACTCATTGCTCTGTGGTGACCTAAATGGGAAGGAAGTCTAAAAAGGAGTGGATATATGTATACAGATGACTGATTCACTTTGCTGTACAGCAAGAAACTAACACAACATGGTAAAGTAAATATGCTCCAATAAAAATTAATTTAAAAATGTCATAGTGGATGGAAAGAATTAATCCCCTTTTTTCTTAAACATGCAATCTGGTACAGCTTATTTTACTTGACACTGTTAAGTTGAAGTGTTCACTGGATTAATTTACACTGTAGGAAAAGTTTAAACAACTCCTTTGATACTTATTTTTTTAAAAAATAGGAGCGCGCACACACACACACACACACACACACACACACACACACACACCAGGCAATGATTTTATTTCAACATTAAAGTGTTTCCCTCCTTCTCTAACAACGATGGCCCTGGCTGGTGGGCTAAGCTCTGCCCTGGAAGCCTGCTGAGCAGAGCCCCAAGGGCACAATTGGGGCCATGACCTTCCTCTGAACCTGCACTTCTGCCCCTCTGCTGAGGAAGGACAGCCCCTCCCAGAATAGGCTGTCATCTCCAAAACTGAAATATCCAACCAAAGGTGGCTCACAGACTTCCTTAGGCCCCTTACTCATTCCCAAGAGTGGGTGCTGCCCGGGTCCACCCAGAGGTTGGCTGCAGAACCCACCTGGACCATAGCACCTACCCCACCACCCTCTGAGTAGACAATCTACTCTGCTTCCAAAGTCTGAGATTCCTGGGGACATGAAGACGCATCACTCCTGCCCGAGCCCTGAGATGTATAAAGGTAAAGGAGGGAGACTGGGGAGAAAGACATTCTTATGGAAAATGTAATAAATTTTATTACATTAATGAATAAACAAAAGATAATAAGAGATTAATAGGAAAGGAAACACAAAGATAGTATAAGAAAGGAAAGAGGAAGGAAGGAAGGAAGGAAGGAAGGAAAGAAGGAAGGGAGGGAAGGAGGGAGGGAGGGAGGGAAGGAGGGAGGAAGGGGAAAGAAGGAAGGGGTAGGATCCCCCTGGCATTCAGCCCTGGCACATCTGGGACAGGACACCTGAATGAACACATCTGCCCAGAGTGTCTCAAGCACGTTCCCTAGTCACTGAGATGTCAGTGAATTTTGCAGAGAAAGTTACTGTACTGCCCACATGGGTGACCCACTCAGCAACCTGGGAAGTACTTACTCAGTCTCTCAATCCCATAGGTCAGGCCCACCCACAGTCAAGAGTTAATCAGGCAAGTCTTGCTCGGAGGGATTTGAGCGCCAACGTACAGGAAAGGCCTGGAGTTCTGGCGCTTTGGCCTCTGTCCCTGAGAGAATCAGAGGAGAGAGACCTGGGCAGTAAAGGCAGGAGAGGCCCTGACCAACCCTCAGAGGCCGATTCCAACAGCCCCCAGGATGCCCGCCCTGTTCCTTCATGTCAGGAGACTTGTCTCCACAGGCTGAGCTGCAGGCTGAAGCCCTGAGGCTGGGCCCTGCTCTCTAATGAGTGTCACCAGCTACTCAGGCACACTGTTCACCCAGTTCCATTTTACTCTGAACGTTACATACTTTATTATAATCCTCAGAGGAAAGTTTAACTTTCCTCATTTTACAGCTGGGAAATAGAGGTTCAACAATATGAGGGGACCTGGCCAGGATCAGACCTTTGTGTGTCAAATCCACAGGCTCCACCCCACCCCCCAAAAAAGCTCAGCTGAGCTCTAACCAGGGGCCACCAGGTAGGGGTGAACCAGCCCCAGGGGTGCTCCAGGGATCTGGGGGCAGGAGGGGAGGCAGAAGAAATATTCGAAGTTCTGTTATAAATGCTTTAGTTTTATCTCTTTCCATGTGTTACTTGTGTTTGTTTTTATAATCTGTACAACATTTGTGTGTATTTGATAGCTGCATGTTCAAAATATATTACCAGAAGGAGCGGGTGATCCAAAGAGGTTGGAGACCCAAGCTCCAAACTTCCAGTCCAGAAATCCTCTCTAAAGCAGCAGGTGTCAGAGAGGGAAGCAGCAGAACCACCTGCAGCAGCTGCCTGGGAGGCAGCCCAGGAAGAGGGTGCTACCTGGGTGGGAGGAGCCCAGGGTCCAAGAGAAGCGTTGCCCTGCTGGGTCAGCCCAGATTCCACCGGGTTCTGCTGCCCCCTTGTGGCCAGCAGGGTGGACTGGCAGAGCGCTTCCCGGGTGGAGACACTGAGGGAAGGAATGGAGAAGCAGACAAGGAATCTTAGAAAAGTGGACCGGGACACAGGAAACCAGACACAAAAGACTGCACGCTACAGGATCCCTGATATACGAAGTTAAAGCACAGGCAAATGCGTCTGTGGTGGCAGAAGTCAGATGGGTTCCCTGCCTTGCTAAAGGGTAGTTAGGACAGGAAGGGACACCAGGGAGTGTCCTGGGGTGGGGGCACTTAATTCAAATATTTACTGACTTACTGAAGAGTTAGCTCTTATTCATTTTATCTATTATTTTTATTTTATTTATTTATTTTTTATAAAATAGTGTTCGTTTTAAGAACAAAACTGAATTCCCACAGGACAGTGCTGGGACAACGACAGCATCTCCATCCAACCCAGTCCCCACTCACTCGTCTATCCCACGACGCTCCCCAATCGCATTGCTCCCTGAAGCCTGAGAAGGTGAGGATCTCCCCCTTCATGGACCCCTCCTCACTAACCTGCGTGTGCACGCGCGCGCGCGCGCGCGCGCGCGCACACACACACACGTACATCCTGACTTTGCAAAAGGCCCAGCCTTGGCTCTGCCATTTCCCCCAAATCAAAAGCTTTCCTCCTCCACCTGCCCCCCCCCTTCACCTCTCCTGGCATCCGTACTAAAAGGCTATAGGACACACTCCCTACACTCACTGGTTCAGTGGGCATTTATTGACAGCACCTCGGGAAGAAAAAGGAAGTCTCTTGCTTCAGGCAGCCTCACAGCCTGGATGCATGACAGAACAGAAGAAGTGGAGAAAATCACAAAACATGGGACCCCTCAGGTACACCAAAGATAAAACACAGCTAAGGGAGGCCCTGGGCCGTCAGTTTCAGCTCTGGCTCCCCTGGGGAAATTCCGAATTCCTGGAACGAAGCTGAAAATGGCTGGTGGGAGCCTGACCTCTCTGGGGAGACGTCTTCCTTGCTGAGAAGGCATTGACTCAGAGAGCTGGAACCAGGGCTTCAAAGGTAGAGGGAGGAGTTGAAGGCTGAATCCCAGGAGGCTGGAAGATGAGGGTGAAGCTGGAGACTCCACCCTCCAGCTTGTGCTGAGGAAGAGCACAGTCCCGAGCGAGGGGGGAGGGATCTCCCCACCGCCCCTCACCCAGCGCCCCCAGCCCATGAGAAACTCAGCTCTCGTCCAGCCCCTGCGAGGACTGGGTGAAGGGAACAGCAGGGGATTCTGAGGCACTGGGCAGCCTTTACCCCCACACACACACACACACACCAGACCTGAGGGGACAAGGGGAGGACCCCAACACTGACAGGGAAGGAATGTGAGAGAAGCACCCCATCCTCTCTCCTTCCACAGCAGGTCTCCCCCTCGTGCCTCCCACTAGCCAAACCCGATGAGCCGCCGCCAGCAAGTCCCCCTCCCAGTGATCAATCCAAGGAGGTCAGTCTCCCAGGTTACAAAGCAGGGTAGGGAAAAGTGAGAAAGGATTGGGGCGGGGGGGGGGGGGGGGGGGGGTGGGGTGCAGATGGAGAGTAACACAACAAAGGACAAAGGGGCCTGGGGGAGGGGGTAACATGAGAATTGCCACCCTGATGTCTCTACCACAAGCACCTTCCCAGGTGACCCACCTATTGCTTCTGCCAGAAGACAACCCTCCCCCCACAAAGATATGGACATACTCCTTTCCCCAAATAGCTGACTCCAGTGAACTCCCAGGCTCTTCCCCATTTCTCTCTGCAGGTGTCCCTCTGTCGCCTGAGGACTTCCCTGCCCCACCTGCCTGCTCAGGGAAGCCCAGTGCCTCAGCCTCCTGCTATCAGGTGTCAGGTAGGAGACCCAAAGGGGTACTAGAAAATTCTAGTTCACATCCAGAGGTTCAAGTGGTCCACTGCCCCTGGTCACCATTTCCCACTCTATCCCTTCCCTCCTCCGAGGTGATACCTTCTCCTTGGCTAAAAATACAGAAGAGCAGGCTGCCTCGCCCCAAGGCGACCTACCCTTCCCCAGCCTTGGTCTTTCCCGTTTGCTTCCCTCACTGCAGGGTGAGGGTCCCGTGTCACCCTGGAGCTGCACCCAGCACAGGTACGCAGTTCCTCTCCCAGGGGCCAGGCTCCGCCACTGCTTCTGAAGAGCCACACTTCCACCTCCCGGCAGGAAGGGGTCAGCCTGCTTCTCCCTTCCCACAACCAAGACTTGGACATACGGGTCTTCCCTGGTGGCGCAGTGGTTGAGAGTCCGCCTGCCGATGCAGGGGACACGGGTTCGTGCCCCGGTCCGGGAGGATCCCACATGCAGCAGAGCGGCTGGGCCTGTGAGCCATGGCCACTGAGCCTGCACGTCCGGAGCCTGCGCTCCGCAACGGGAGAGGCCACAACAGTGAGAGGCCCACATACTGCAAAAAAAAAGATAAAAACAATATAATTAACTCTTCATACCCAGATTCTAGAATTTTCAACTTTGTCACTTTTGCTTTATCCATCCCTCTTTTTTCCCTGAAGTATTTTAAAGCAAATCATGGTCATTTTGTCTTATTACCCCCACAAACTTCAGTGTACTATTCTAAAAAATAGTAAATTTTCTGACATAATCACAATGTCCAGATCACAGCATTAACAGTAACTCCTGTGTCATCTTATTCCCAGTTCATTGAAGAAACTGCCTTTTCCCCATTGTATGTTCTTGCCTCCTTTGTCATAGGTTAATTGATCACATAAGCATAGGTTTATTTCTTGTGTCTCTATGCTGTTCCATTGATCTGTGTGTCTGTTTTTGTGCCAGTACCATTATGTTTTGATTACTGTAACTTTGTCATATAGTCTGAAATCAAGGATTATGGTGCCTCCAGCTTGTTCTTCCTTCTTGAGATTGTTTTGAATATTCAGTATCTTTTGTGTCTCTCTACAACTTTTAGAATTATTTTTTCTAGTTCTGTGAAAAATGCCATTGGTATTTTGATAGTGATTGCAATCTGTAGATTGCCTTGGGAGTATGGTCATTTTAACAACATTAAATCTTCCAATCCATGAGAACAGTGTATCTTTCCATTTATTTGTGTCATCTTCAATTTCTTGTCATCAGTGTCTTATAGTTTTCTGTGTACAGGTCTTTTACCCCCTTAGGTAGGTTTATTCCCTGTTGGTGAGCTGGGACTTTTACCTGGGACTTTCAGCTCTCCATCACAATGTCACTGGAAACCAAATGGAAGCAGTAATAATGTGTTTCACACTCTCCCAGTCAATGTGTGTTAGAAGAGGCCTAGCAGGTAGCCCGAACTCCCAACCCTATCCAGCACTAACAAGATGTCAACAGAAGCCAAGTGAGGAAACTGGGCTTCTACCTCCACCTGACAACAATGAGGCAGCACCCTCTTTCCCCCACTGGCACAGCATCAGAGGATATCCGTTAAAATAGATTTAGATAAAATCAAGAGTCTCATCACGTAATACCCAAAATGTCTAGGATACAATAGAAAAGCACTTATACCAAGAACCAGGAAAATCTCAAATTGAATAAGAAAAGACACTCAACAGACACCAACACTCAAGACGACCTAAATGTTGGAATATATGATATATATTTACAACAGACAAGTATTTCAAAGTAAATATTAAAAATGCTGCAACAAGCAAGGACAACCTCTTTTTTTTAATATTTATTTATTTATATATTTACTTGGCTACATCAGGTCTTAGTTACGGCATGCAGGATCTTCGTCGTGGCATGTGAGATCTTTAGTTGTGGCATGTGGAATCTTTTTAGTTGCAGCATGCAGGATCTTTAGTTGAGGCATGCAAACTCTTAGTTGCAGCATGTAGGATCTAGTTCCCTGACCAGTGATCAAACCCGGGCCCCCTGCATTGGGAGCGTGGAGTCTTAGCCACTGGACCACCAGGGAAGTCCCTAGGAAAAACTTTCTTGAAACAGATGAAAAAATTAATAGTCTTAGCAAAGAAATAGAAGTTATAAAGAAGAACCAAACAGAAACTTTAGAACTTAAAAATACGATAATCAAAATTTAAAACTCAATGGATTGGCGTAACAGGAAAGTGGAGAAGACAGAGGAAAGATTCAGTGAATTTAAAGGTAGGTGAACAGAAATTACCCAATCTTGGCAACTGAGAAAAAATAGACTAAAAAATGAGCAGAGGTTCAGAGATTTATGGGACTGTAACCCATTTTTAAATTGTCATTATTGAGTTATAAGAGTTCTTTTTTAATTTAATTTTTATTTATTTACTTTTGGCTGCATTGGGTCTTCGTTGCTGCGTGTGGGCTTTCTATAGTTGTGGAGAGTGGGGCCTACTCTTCGTTGAGGTGTGCGGGTCTCTCATTGCTGTGGTTTCTCTTGTTGCAGAGCATGGGCTCTAGGTGCGCGGGCTTCAGTAGTTGTGGCACACGGTCTCAGTAGTTGTGGTTCATGGACTGGAGAGCACAGGCTCAGTAGTTGTGGTGCACAGGCTTAATTGCTCCATGGTATGTGGGATCTTCCCGGACCAGGGCTCAAACCCATGTCCCCTGTATTGGCAGGCAGACTCCTAACCACTGCACCACCAGGGAAGTCCCAAGTTATAAGAGTTCTTTATATATTCTGGATACAAGTCCTTTATCTGCTATATGATTTTCAAATATTTGCTCTCATTCTGTTGCTTGTCTTTTCACCTTCTTGAGGTGCCATTTGGAGAGCAAATGTTTTTAATTTTGATGAAGTCCAATTTATTTTGTTGCTTGTGCATTTAGTGTCATATGTAAGAAATCATTGTCTGACCCAAGATCTTAGGCAGAGATAAGGCACGAAGTGGGCTCTGCACCTTCCTGACATTGTCCTTAAACTCAGTTTCTGCCCACCACCCTCTGGATTCCCCTGCTACCTAACCACTCCTTCTCTGTCTCCATTACCATTTCCTCTTCTTTCTCTCAAGTCACAGCCTAGTGCCCCAGCCTACTTTTCCACAAAAGGTGTGAGGTCAGGAAGATGGCGACCCTGATTCTCAGGGTTGGTGAGAGTAAGGGCATGTGCAGACACTACTACCAAGAATATAAAGTCCTGCACTGCTTTCTGGAGAATGACACTTAGGTACCAAAAGCTTTAAAAATAAGTCTATCCTCACTTGGAGCCTCCTTCTGCAGGGAAGAGAATCAGTCTGGAATTTACTAACATTGTTTTGCTTTCACTGAAGTTTTTGATGCCTACTCTCTATTTACAACCAGACAGAAAAAGATTCCCTTTAAAACCTAAGTTTAAAAATGGGCGGAATTCCCTGGTGGTCCAGTTGTTAGAACTCGGTGCTTTCACTGCCGAGGGTCCAGGTTCAATCCCTGGTCAGGGAATTAAGATCCCACAAGCTGCTCAGCAAAGCCAAAAAAAAAAAAAAAGGGAGTAGACTGTTTAAATATATAAAACATATTATAGTACTTGTGGTGTGCAGGTATGGTGTGGGTGGTCACAAATGACTGTAGTTTTAGAAAGATGTAACTAGTGCTAGACACTGTGTATTTAACTACAGTGAATGTTTAAAATATGTCGTATTGGAAAATGGAGGAGACTTACAAGTAGATATATGTCCTAATTCTTCTCAAAGCCAAAAAAAAATTTTAAGTCTATCCTTTGACCCTTTGGCTCAGTATTCTCTTCTAGGAATTTAGCCTAAGGAAATAACTAGACAACCACTCAAGTATGTAAGTTCAAGAATATTTATTGCAAAAAAAAAAGAATATTTATTGCAGCATAGTTTCTCATATTTTTAAAGATTGAGAGCCACCTAAGTGCCACCCCACAATGGGAAACTGGTTTCAGTGAACTAGAGTTCACCAAACAGTGGAATACTAGGCAACCATTAAGAATGAAGTTAGCTCCAACTTCCCTGGTGGTGCAGTGGTTAAGAGTCTGCCTGCCAATGCAGGGGACACGGGTTCGAGTCCTGATCCAGGAAGATCTCACATGCCGCGGAGCAACTAAGCCCATGGGCCACAATTACTGAGCCTGTGCTCTAGAGCCCACAAGCCACAACTACTGAAGCCCGCACGCCTAGAGCCCGTGCTCCACAACAAGAGATGCCACCACAATGAGAAACCCACGCACCACAACAAAGAGTAACCCCCACTTGGCCCGTACGTGGCAACGAAGACCCAATGCAGCCAAAAATAAAATAATTAATTAATTTAAAAAAAAAAAAAAGAATGATGTTGGCTCACGTGTCCCCTGGTGTGTTGCAGTGAGGACACAACATCACTTCTGTGGTATTCCTGGTCAGAAATGCATAAACTGAAGAAACAGCAGACATACCTAAATTTAGGGACAGTCTGCAAAGTAACTGAACTGTATCCTTCAAAAGTATCAATATAATGAAAGACAAAATCTAAGGAACTGTATCCTTTTATTTTATTAAAATAAAGGAGACTGAGAAGACATGACAAATAAGTGCAATGCATAATCCTAGATTAGATTCTGGACCAAGAAAAAAAAAGCTTTATAAAGGACATTATGAGGCAATTGGCAAATTTTGAACATGGACTGTAGATTAGCTAATAGTATTGTATCACTCTAAGTTTCCTGATTTTGATAGCTGTACTGTGGTTATGTAAAAGAAGGTTCTTGGGACTTCCCTGGTGCTGCAGTGGTTAAGAATTCACCTGCTAACGCAGGGGACACGAGTTCGAGCCCTGGTCCAGGAAGATCCCACTTGCCTCAGAGCAACGAAGCCCGTGCGCCACAACTACTGAGCCTGCGCGCCTAGAGCTCATGCTCCGCAACAAGAGAAGCCACCACAATGAGAAGTCCACGCACTGCAAGGAGGAGAAAGTCCCGCTTGCCGCAACTAGAGGAAGCTCGCGTGCAGCAACGAAGACCCAACGCAGGCAAAAATAATTAATTAATAAACCTTCTTTAGAAAAAATAAAATCTCTAGAAAAAAACAAAAAGAAGGTTCCTGTTCTTAAGAAATTCACACCGATGTATTTATGAGGAAAGGGATATACTGTGTGCAACTTACTCTCAAATGGTTCAGAAAAAAATACTAACGTGTATTTAGAAAAATAATGATAAAGCAAATGTGGTCGAATGATATCAATTGGTGAATCTGAGTGAAGAATATCCTGGAATAATTTTTAGTATTCTTGCCTCCTTTCTGTGAGTTTTAAATTATTTCAAAATAAAAAGTTAGTAATTTAAAAAAATTGTGCTGGCAAAGTATACTTATCGGCGTGGAAAGGCACTCAGGGTGCACCAATGCTGGGGCTGTGCACAGCTGCTGCTGCCACCTCTAACCACCCTGGACTCTCAGTTCTCTGAGCTACTGGAGGAACTGGGTGTGTGGCTGACCCCAAAGCTGTCCTGGGTTGACTCAAGAAGGTTGAACGAGTCAGGGCCCTGCATTCTCTTTTCTGATTTTATTTACTCCAATTTTTAATTCAGTGACTGGCATTCCTTGCATCCCAGGGACCTCTGCGGTGGAGGGAGGGAGACATGGGAGGAGGGAAACCCACACAAATGCAGTGTTCGCTATGGATAATCCAGACTGCAAAATTTAGTGGAGACAATGTTCATTTATCATTGATGACGATCTTACACGTTCCCCTCCAAAAGAAGGCCTACAGTTCCCCCCAAACCAGCCCAGCATCTTCTCCATTTCCCAGAAGGAGAAATCTAACAGCCCAGCAAGGGCCAAGGGTAGACCCAGAAGTCCCCTGTGTTCCTTCTGCCAAGATGAGTGGGTGGAAGCGTGCAGATTCTCTGAGAAACATCTGTACTGACCTCGCAAAACAAGCATCCTCTCCAGACAAAGGGAATAGGAGATCTCTCATCACCCCACACCTCTGTTTCCAGGTCCTGACCCCACCCCGCCCCCAGGGCATAGGGCAGCCACCTTGCAGTTCCCACCTCTAGAAAGGGGAGACCACAACAACAACAGAAGGACTGGGACTGCTCCCGGGGGCCCCGTTCCCCCTTCTATCACTTGCACTCCAGCCACACTGTCCTTCCTCGCCACCTCCCCAGGGGTTGTCAGGGACAGAAGGCCCCTCCCTCATCCCCCTCAATGTTCCTCCACTCTGCCCCCCCCATCACTAGGGTGTCCAGGACATTGTGTGACTCAGGAAACAGCTCAGACGTGAGGTTCGCAGCAGGCCGAAGAGGAGGAAGAAGGGGCCGTGGGAGCAGAGTGGGTGGTTATTGCCTCAGTGAGGGCTCTGAGGGTCCCACTGGAAGAGGCAGGGGGGATCTGGGCTTGGGCAGGGGCTCTGGAATGCAGCCCCCTTCACTGCTGCTGCCGCTGCTGCTGCTGCTGTGCCGGTCAGTCGTCCAGACCAGAGGTGAGGCGTGGGGTGGGAGAAGTGAGGGGACCCACCTTCCTTAGGAGGATGTCCAGTGGGCTGGGGACAGAGGGTCAATCTGCATGCTTTGAGGCGACACTGGATGGAGAAGATTCTCACGCCCCAAATGGGGCTGCCGGCAGGGAGAGACAACTCTGCCCCTGCAGCGACACAGACCCAGGCTATGGGCCCTGTGCCAGGGGTGGTGACGGTAGGGGGGATGGGCGAGAAGGTGCCCACCCCCAGGGAGAACCAAGTTGGCCCTGGAACTGGGGGACAGCGTGCTCTTACAGTCACGTTTAGGAAGAAGAGAGGGAAAAGAGGGACCACCTGCTAGGGGAAGAGATGAGAGGGAACGGGAGATGGAGACATGGGAAGGTCAAGGGCCCACAAAGTCCCTTTCCTGGTCCAGCTGTCCCCACCCCCCCATGGCTCAATGCTGGGCCCTTCCGGGAGGAAATCCCTTCAATGTTTCAGCCATTCACCTCCCAGGAGTCCCCTCAGCGCCCCCCTCCTTATTCCTGTTGTCTTGCTTCCGAGGGATGGAGCCTGAAGCTAGACTTGGGAGGCCAGAGAATAAACAGGAAAGGAGGGGTGGGGATTAGTAACTGAGAGGCCTGGGATCTGGGGGGCTGGGAGTGAGCACCACGTGGGGGTTAGGAACAAGAGTATCCAGGCAATGGTGGGGTTCAGAGCACCTGTGCGGGGCTGCTGCAGGCAGGTCCCTCCGGGGCATCCAGGGGAGGAAAAGTGGAGCGTAATGCTACCTGCTCCCATCTCATCCTCATCTCCATCTCTAGGGCTGCAGTGCAGGAGTTTCCCAGAACCCTGTGCCAATGGAGGCACCTGCCTGAGCCTATCTCAGGGGCAAGGGACCTGCCAGTGAGTGTACCTTGTGGGAGTGGGAGACTGGGAAGGGGAGTAGAGGAGGGGACGGGGAGAAATGGGAAGGAAGGAGAAAGGGAGGAGGTGAAGCAGATGAAGGGAGACAAATGAAAGCAAAGGAGGGAGGGAGGAGAGAAAGCAGAGGGCCAGGAAGTAAGCTCTCCTGTCTCCTCCCCTGCCCAGGTGTGCCCCTGGCTTCCTGGGTGAGACATGCCAGTTTCCGGACCCCTGCCAGGGTGCCCAGCTCTGCCGGAATGGAGGCAGCTGTCAAGCCCTGCTTCCCACCCTTCCCAGCCCCCCCAGCCCTCCCTCTCCCTCGGCCCCCAGCTTCTTCTGCGCCTGCCCCTCTGGCTTCACTGGTGAGAGGTGCCAGGCCCAGCTCAAGGACCCCTGTTCTTCCTTCTGTTCCAAAATGGGCCGCTGCCACGTCCAGGCCTCGGGCCGCCCACAGTGCTCCTGCATGCCGGGATGGACAGGTGAGCACTGATGGGGGCGGCGAGGAAGGGGGACAGGCAGGGGCAACGGGCTGGGCTGTGGGGTAGGAAAGATGGAAATAGAGCCTGAGAGACTGCGAGCCCTTTGAGGAGAGAGGCCGAGAGAATCAACAAGCCAATTCTTGGTGAACCATTTACCCAAGATTGACATTCACCGACAGGATAGTACCGATTGCGAAGATGTTGAGGTGTTTCCAAGCCAGCTGGTAAATAGCTACCGCCTCAGCCCGCTTCGCACACCAACCTGACCCCTCTCCCAGCCCCTCAACCTCCCCTCGGTCCACTAGCTAGAGGCTTAATGCCTGGCACAGCAGGGGACTTCCAGGACTCTGCATTCTGAGCACCTGAATGGCTTCTATTCTGAGTGGCGGGAGCCCACACTGTCACCCGGGAAGACTGCAGTGGTGGGCGGTGTGACGGGACGTGGGTGCAGCCCTGGAGCGAGAGAGCAGGACACACGATGGGCAGGGTGTGCTACCATGAGGAAGTGGTCAGGGGTGCCTGGACAGAGCTGCGAGGCCCTGGACGGAAAGGTTCCACAACACCTCACCAGGATGGGGAGGGCTGGACCAGGCAGCAAAGGCCACGAGGTCAGAGAGCGCTTGGGATGTGGGTGCATCCAGGAGGGGGTGGACTGGAGACAAAGATTCTCAAACTTAGGTAGGCATAGCAGTCACCTGGAAAGCCTTAAAAAGACCGATGCCCTGTCCCAGAGAGCCTGCCCTGGTGCACCTGGGGTGGGCCCAGGACATGGAGATGTCTTAACTGACGAGGAAATTCTGAGGCAACGGGGCCTGAGACCGGGTGTGAGAGACCAGCGTATGTGACAAGAAGGATGGTCAGTGGCAACTTGCCACGCCTTGTACTTCAGAGTAGGGGCTCCGGGCGGCCCCCTCCTCGGGTCTATTGCCAGCTCTGCCACTGACTAGATACGTGACCTTGCATGAGATATTTAAGCTGTCTGGGTCCTCGGTGGTCAGCCAACGTCCACACTTCATAAGGTTGTTGTTGGGAAGAAAGGGGGCGATGCTCAGGAAGTGCTTACTTAGCTCAGTACCAGCGCCACCGCCGCCAGCGCCACCATTCCCACTGGTGCACACGGCTGTGAAGTGAGTCTCTTTATCGTTATCCGGACCATTACACCCACCTGAAGATCAGGAAATCAGGATAAGAGAGGCAAGATGACTGCCCGAGGGCACACAGCTGGCGGGGGGGGGGGGGGGGGGGTGGGCAAGGCAAAGGGCTAAGTCTCCTGCTTGCAGAGGCTGCATGCTTTCTAATTCGCCACCAAGGTCACCACTAAAGGAACCCTCCGTCCCAGATTTTCCCAAGCAGGGCTGATTCACAATACTCCCACCAAGAGCTACATGTTCAATTTTCAGCTTGAAAAATGTGGTCACTCCAGATATAACCCTCCCAAAGAATGGTAAAAGTGAGGGTGATGGAATAGGGCAGAGAGGGTATGGGAGGGAAGGGAAGAAAATATGGAAATTCGACACAGAGATAATCCAGAGTGAGAGCTGGGTCATCTCAGAGGAGCTGGAATTTGTGCAGTGCTAGGAAAATGCCCCCCCGTCCTCTGCCTCAGGTGAGCACTGCCAGCTCCGGGACTTCTGCTCAGCCAACCCCTGCGTCAACGGAGGGGTGTGCCTGGCCACATACCCCCAGATCCAGTGCCGCTGCCCACCTGGCTTCGAGGGCCATGCCTGCGAACGCGATGTCAACGAGTGTTTCCTGGACCCAGGACCCTGCCCCAAGGGCACCTCCTGCCATAACACCCTGGGGTCCTTCCAGTGCCTCTGCCCTGCTGGGTGGGGGGGTCCACGCTGTGAGCTCCGGCCAGGACCCTGCCCCCCCAGGGGCTGTCCCAGTGGGGGCACCTGTCAAGTGGTTCCAGGGAGAGACTCCACCTTCCACCTCTGCCTGTGTCTCCCAGGTGCGTCCTCGCAGGGGTCTTCCTGCAGCCCCTCTCTCTGGGCACGGAGGTTGTCTCCCATGGGTCCCCTTCCCTCAGCTGATCGCATGACCCTGTCAGGTTTCACAGGCCCAAGCTGTGAGGTGAATCCAGATGACTGTGTCGGGCACCAGTGTCAGAACGGGGGCACCTGTCAGGATGGGCTGGGCACCTACACGTGCCTCTGCCCAGAGGCCTGGGCAGGTGAGTCGTTTCGGCCAAGCTGATAGCACCAGTGGCCCAGTGGAGCCCTTCTCCCCACTCCTCACAGGGCCCCCAGCTCCAGCACCTGTCCCCTTCCCCCTGGCAGGCTGGGATTGCTCTGAAGATGTGGACGAATGTGAGGCTCAGGGTCCCCCTCGCTGCAGAAACGGGGGTACCTGCCAGAACTCAGCTGGCGGCTTCCATTGTGTGTGTGTGAGCGGCTGGGGGGGCACGGGCTGCGAGGAGAACCTGGACGACTGTGTTGCCGCCACCTGTGCCCCAGGTTCCACCTGCATCGACCGTGTGGGCTCCTTCTCCTGCCTCTGCCCACCTGGCCGCACAGGTGTGACACGGGGTACAGGGAGGCGGGAGGTGGAGATGGTACGTGACAGAAGCACCAGGAGGGCCGCTGGGAGCTTCAAGCGGCCTCTGAGAGCCTCGCCTCCACCCTGCCCTCCAGGCCTCCTGTGCCACATGGAGGACATGTGTCTGAGCCAGCCGTGCCACCGGGAAGCCCAGTGCAACACCAACCCCCTGAGGGGCTCCACATTCTGCGTGTGTCAGCCTGGCTACACGGGGCCCACTTGCCACCAGGACCTGGACGAGTGTCAGATGGGTGAGGCACCTCCACATGAGACCCTCTCTGAGCCCCCAGACAGCCTCTGCACTGAGGAGGGAAACAGGCCAATTGTTTTCCAAATTAAAAATATAAACATCTTGGGGATTCCCTGGCGGTCCAGTGGTTAGGACCTCGCACTTTCACTGCCAAGGGCCTGGGTTCGATCCCTGGTTGGGAAACTAAGATCCCGCAAGCCACACGGTGGCCACGTAAATAAGTAAACATCTCTTTTTCCTGAATTTGCCCATTTTTGGCATCTCTGCCTTACACGGTCTTCTCACCAATCCTCAGCCCTCGAGGCCCCATTTAGTCCTCCTCCATTTTAAAGCCACAATCCCTTTCCCCACTTTGATCTCATCAGCCACAAACAGGGTCCCCACACCTTCCCTGCCACTCTGGCCTCCTCGCCCTTCCACCGCTGACCCCTGCGGACCCCCGGATCTTCTCTCCTCCTAGCCCAGCAAGGCCCCAGTCCCTGTGAACACGGCGGCTCCTGCCTCAACACGCCCGGCTCCTTTGACTGCCTCTGTCCCCCTGGCTACACGGGATCCCGCTGCGAGGCCGATCACAATGAGTGCCTGTCGCAGCCCTGCCACCCTGGCAGCACCTGCCTGGACTTGCTCGCCACCTTCCAGTGCCTCTGCCCACCAGGTACCAGCTGAGTGGGCCCTCAAGTAGAGGAGACGGGAGACTAATCCCGAACCCACTGGACGTGACCCCTGTAGGGCACAGATAGCCTCAGGCCGGTCGGGGTCAGACAGCAAAGAATGCTTCTCCTCCTCTCCTCACCCCCCAGATGAAAACTCTGGGAAACTGACGGGCCCTGGGAGAAGGACTGCCACAGATGGTAGTGAGGCTGTGCACTGCCCAACTCTGCATTCATTTCATAGACACCGCAGGGTACACAAACTGGTCCACTGTACACAGAGGCCCATCAAGGGAGAGCAGAGCAGCAGTGAATAAACTTTTCATGCTGCAGCCTCTGCTTATGCCAACCCAGAATGCTCATCCTAATCACAGAACCTCTTCCCTGTAGAGATTGAAAGCAAACCTTTAAAATCCCAAAGGGTCGGGCTTCCCTGGTGGCGCAGTGGTTGAGAGTCCGCCTGCCGATGCAGCGGACATGGGTTCATTCCCCGGTGTGGGAAGATCCCACATACCGCGGAGTGGCTAGGCCTGTGAGCCATGGCCGCTGAGCCTGCGCGTCCGGAGCCTGTGCTCCGCAACGGGAGAGGCCACAACAGTGAGAGGCCCGCGTACCACAAAGAAAAAAATCCCAAAGGGTCTGTGTGCTTGAATTTGGCACAACAGGAAAAGAATGCTGCAAGGCTGCACCTACCTACAAGTTAGTTTTAAGGGGGGTAAACATCTCCCCAGGGAGACAGTGAGAGAGCCAATATCAAGGAGCTGGATAAAACCAGGAAAATAACAGCTTACTTTGTGCCTGAGCGTCTTACATGCATTATCTAATCTTTACAATAACCCTATGAAGTCAGCATTGTTACTATGCCCATTTTATAAATGAAACTGAGGCACAGAGAGGTTAAGTGACTTGTTGAAGGTTGCCCAGCTAGTAAGTGGCAGAGCCAGGATTCAACCCCAGAGCTTTGATAGTTTTACCCACTATACTACACAGCTTTCCTAAGCTGAGAAGCATCCAAAGAAAAATGCTGAGAAAACGATCCACTAATCCAAGGGACAAGGTTGTAGATCTCAAGGAGCTTCAGAGGCAGGTTCCCCAGGCAAGAAGAGGGAGGCAGCCGAGGTCCAGCTTCAGTTCAGGGTGAGACAGTGGAGACCGGGAGGAGGTCGAAGAAGCAGGACAGGTATGGCAGTGACACAGGTCCCCAGACGCCCTTCAAATCCCCACCTTGGGGATGCCTGGTCTCCCTGGCACAGAGGTCTGCCCAGGTAGAACAAGAGGAGTGAACCACCTCCAAGCAGATGCCCATTTGTCACATTGGTACCTCGAGGACCTCCAGGCTGATCAGTCCTCCCGGGTGAGCCCTGCCTTCTCTGCACAGAGGAATGGCCCCAAAAGGCACTTCCCCAGAGCCCTCCCACATGTCCCGGCAGGTGCCCTGCTCCCTGAGCTTTCACACCTGAGGGGGGTAGAGCCAAACACAGCAGAGTAGCAGGGCCTCGGGTTCATCTCTCCAACCCACGCGCAGACGGCCCCCTGGGAGAGGCTGCCTGCTGGGGCACAGGGCAGGTCAGGGACAGGGCTGGTTCTAGAACCCAGGCCTCCTGGACAGAAGGGGTGAGCAGCTAAGGCAAGGCTGACCTGGCTGAGCCTCGCCCTTGACCCCTCCTCAGGCTTAGAAGGGCGGCTCTGTGAGGTAGAGACAGACGAGTGCGCCTCTGCCCCTTGCCTGAACCAGGCTGACTGCCACGACCTGCTCAATGGCTTCCGGTGCGTCTGCCGGCCCGGTGAGTGCAGATTCCACTCCACGGTTCCAGCCTAGCAATCGCCCGTGGCCTCTTGAAGCTCTCTCGGGCCAGACCGAGGAGCGCCCCATTTCTCCAACTCCTTCTCTCTCTCCAAACTCTCTTCTGTTACGTCCTCCAAATCTTCCCCTGCTTACTCACCCACCCTCATCTCTGTCCTGCCAAGTCACCCAAATATCCCTCCTCTCCAGCCCTCCTGCAGAGTCCTCTGTACTCTCCCCCTGCATGCCGGGGGTCCCCGGCTGGTCTTGGCACTGTTCGCCACGGATGCAGGGAAAGTCGCCCCAGGCCTTCCTTCTCCAGCTTCACGGGACATCCCTCTATTCCCTGTTATGATAATAACTGATGTTTATTGAATATTTACTCTAAGCCAGGCACTTGGCTATGTACTTGTCAGGCATTATCTCATTTAATTCTCTCAGTGGTACCATGAGTAGTTTATATTATCATTTCCCTTTTACGGGGGAATAAAGTGGAGCCTAGAGAGGTTGGGTAGCTTGCCCAAAGTCACACGGCTGGCAGGTGGCTGTTTCACCTTTATGCATCACCCTCCTGTCATCTCCACCTGTCCCAGGTGTCTTCTCTGGAAGTCCTCCAGGTTCACCTTTCCTAGCAAGGGAAAGGGCCAGGACCTGTATTTATTCTTTTGATAAAATGTATTTTCAGCATTAGTACACATATCCAGTTATGCCTTATTTATATAAAGACTAAAGTTACCAAGTTATGCTCTATTTCGTCCTGAAATCCAAATCACTATTTGAGAAGCTCCCATATTGGTGCCTTCATTATATAATGACACATTTAGACGAAACCCCAAACCAAACCATTTGAAACAAGATTCTCTCCCTTGCAATTTGTAGCAATGTTATTGCTGTATTTGTAAAGAGAAGGCTAAATACCAGTGTTAACTCCTAATTTCTTGTTTGAATCCATGAAATCATGCCTGTAAAGCTCAAACATTTGTAACAAACTCCCTCATAAATCTAGAGAAAGTCAAGAAGAGAAAAAAAAAAAAAAGACCTTGGTCATCTCTCCCCTCTCACTCCCAACCCCACCAGGATTCACTGGCCCCCGGTGTGAGGAGGACATCGACGAGTGCAGAAGCTCTCCCTGCGCCAACGGTGGGCAGTGCCAGGACCAGCCTGGATCCTTCCATTGCAAGTGTCTCCCAGGTAAACTGGGGCTCAAACTCTGGAGGTGAGAGTGAGGGCAGGCACAGACTTCCGTGCAGGTCCCTGACCCTCCTGCTGTGCCATAGGCTTTGAAGGCCCACGCTGTCAGGCGGAGGTGGACGAGTGTCTGAGTGGCCCATGCCCCACTGGAGCCAGCTGCCTTGACCTCCCAGGAGCTTTCCTTTGCCTCTGCCCATCTGGCTTTACAGGTCAGCAGGGGAGGCATTGGAAAGAACTGGAGGGGTATTTGGGGTAACTGGAGTCCATTTGGGGTACAGTAGAGGTCACTGATGGGTATTTGAGCATTGGGATGTGAGAACAGAATGCGAATGGAATCCCTTAAATTTATGCAGTGCAAAACCTGCACAACCGTACAGGAGCTGAGGGTGAGTGTTACTGTAGGACCCACATCAGGCCCAACATGAGTGGCATGACGGGGGAACAGGAGCAGAGGATGAGGTTCAAAGGCAAGCCATTCATCTGCTTATTTAGCAAACATTTATTAAGTGTCTACTACGCCAGACACAGACACTAAGTTGAGCAAGAGTTGCTATCCTCAAGTGGATTTAAATCTACTGTAGAGAGACCAACAAGGTGATTATGGCCCAGAGACATGCTCTGAGAGAGGAATGCACAGGATCCTATAGGAACACAAAGGACTGGCCAACCCAGACTAGAGATGAGAAAAGATGGCTGAACGGAGTCTTAAAGACTGAGTAGGAGTTTGTCAAGACAGAATGCTAGGCAGCGCGTTTTAACTGCAGATAACAGCATGTGCAAAGGCACGGAGGGAAGAAAAGCACACCCTGCTTAAGGGAGTGTAGGACATCCAGAGCTTAGGCTACAATGGGGCGAAGGTCAGAAACGTAGCAATTGTAGGAAGGCCATGGCATGCAGGACCCCATGTGGCATTCTGAAGAAGTTGGTATCCTAGGCATTAGGGAGCCACTGAAGGACAGGTCCATGAAGAGTGAGCAAGTCACGCATAAGAAGCGGCCTTTGGCCCCATCAAGGACAGGGAGGGACTCTGTTTTCTCTCTGACCAATCTCCCCACCCCAGGTCATCTCTGTGAAATTCCCCTGTGTGCCCCCAACCTGTGCCAGCCCAAGCAAAGATGCCAGGATCCGGAGGAAGAGGCCCACTGCCTCTGCCCCAGTGGAAGCCCTGGCTGTGCCCCAGCTGAAGACAACTGCACCTGCCACCATGGGCACTGCCAGAGGTAACATCTTCCAGGCCCTCCCCATTCATAGTCTCCTCTGGGTCCTCCTCAGCTAAGGCAGGAGAAAAGAGCCAGTGAGGGGTGAGTCTGTAGGAAATGACCAATGGGGAATGGGAAGAAGATGGCAAAGTTCTGAGATCACAACCAATGAGAGGGTTTGACTGGTGAGTGTTATCCAATGAGGGGAGAGTTCATAAATAAAGAGGGAAACAGAGGACTAGGGAGGTCAAAGCAGAAAGAAGAGTATTAAATCCCAGGACCAATTCATCTCATCATTCATTAGACAAATATTTATTGAGCATCTACTATGTGTGGATACATTTCCAGGCATTGGGGGAGCAACACAGAACAAAAGAGACAAGGTATTTACTCTCATGGAGCTTTGGTTCTAATGAGGAAAGACAGACAATAAACAAGTTATAGAAGGGATGGATGAATAGATAGATAGATAGATAGATAGATAGATAGATAGATAGACAGATAGATAGATCTAGTTGGAGAAAATGAGTGGGGCAGGTAGGGCAGAAGGGGGACAATGCTGAGAGCAAAGACGCTGAGAAAGGGGCCAGAGTCCCAGGACCAAAAAAGAAGAAGTCATAGGGGTCTGACCAACGGGGAGGGGAGAAGAGAAAACCCCCCTTTCTTTTTATGACCAGATCCTCGTGTGTGTGTGATGTGGGTTGGACAGGACCGGAGTGTGACACAGAGCTGGGGGGTTGCGTCTCCACACCCTGTGCCCACGGAGGGACCTGCCACCCCCAACCCTTTGGCTTCAACTGCACCTGCCCCACAGGTTACACAGGTGAGGTGCTCCCTAAACCGTGTATACCCTGGGCTGACCACCATCTAAATCAAGGGCAAGGCCAGTGGAGACATGTGTCCAAAGGGCTCTGGGTCTCAGTCACCACCAAGAAGAACTGGGCAGGGGCTGGGACTTCCCTGGTTGCCCAGTGGTTAAGACTCCACACTTCCACTGCAGGGCGTGCAGGTTCCCTCCCTGGTCAGGGAACTCAGATCCCACGTGCCCCACGGGGTGACGTAAGAGGTGGTGAGAAAAGAAAAGAAGTTGGGGGATGGGGGTGAGGAAGGGAAGGAAAGGGAAGAGCAGGAAAAGAAGAGAAAAGGAGGTTTCCCTTTCTCAGACCCCACCTGCTTCCCTCAGGGCCCACTTGCAGCGAGGAGGTGACAGCTTGTCACTCAGGGCCCTGTCTCAACGGTGGTTCCTGTAGCCCCAGCCCTGGGGGCTACTCCTGCACCTGCCCTCTGAGCCACACCGGGCTCCGCTGCCAGACCAGCATTGACCACTGTGCCTCTGGTGAGTGCCCAACATGCCCTGGGTCTGGGCCACAGGAGGATGGAGAAACTGGTCAGGGTATGTTTGTACCACATTTAAAAAAAAATTAACTGGACACAGTGAGCCGTTGTTTGGGTGGGGAAGTTGCGGGGGGCGGGGGGGTGCCCCGTGTGTGGTGTGACTGAGGCCACAGGCCAGGTTACAGGCAAGGAACCCAACCCCTCACAGCCTCCTCTCTCCAGCACCGTGCCTCAATGGGGGCACCTGTGTGAACAGGCCCAGCACCTACTCCTGCCTCTGCACCACGGGCTTCCAGGGCCCACGCTGCGAGGGAAGGATCCGTCCCAGCTGTGCGGACAGGTGAGCAGGGCACAGAGACCCCTGGAGGGAGGGAGGGAGGGAGGGAGCCCTCACCACCCTTCCTCTCCATCTCCTCTGGGGCGCCATGCTGCCTCTCATCCCACGTCCCACATCCTTTCACTCTGCCTTCCCTCCTACTTTCCCATCTCCCCAGTGGTTGCCTGCCACCACATCACACACTCCCTCCCCTTGCTGCCTTGGCCTTCCTCCTACTGTGCCCTCTCTCTTTCTTATCCAGCCCCTGTAGGAACAGGGCAACCTGCCAAGACGGCCCTCAGGGTCCCCGCTGCCTCTGTCCCCCTGGCTACACAGGAGGCAGCTGCCAGGTGAGGGGCACTGAGCCAGGTGTGCTGAGGAGGGAGGGGCAGGAGAGCTCTAGTGAGAGGGCCTCGGGTATTAAAAGGTGACAGCAGGGAAGCTTAGGAGGGGTATCCACGTGAAAGGAGGTGTGGAAGTCTAGGAGTTGAGGTCTAACTTGAGATTTGTATGGTTCACTGAAAGGATTTCTGATCCCAGCGACTGTTCTGGGATGTGGGTATCCAAGGAATCCAGGGAGGGTGACCTAGTCCCAGACCATTCAGGAGGGAGTTTTCAGGGTAAGGGATTTTGAGACACTGGCAGGGGACCATCTCTAGGCCTGGGAACCTGGTGTTCTTTCCTGCCTCACGCTCCCTCCTAACCCTCAGACGCTGATCGACTCATGCGCTCAGAAGCCCTGTCCACACAATTCCCACTGCCTCCAGACTGGGCCCTCCTTCCAGTGCCTGTGCCTCCAGGGATGGACTGGGCCTCTCTGCAACCTACCGCTGTCCTCCTGCCAGAAGGCTGCTCTGAGCCAAGGTACTGACCCAGGAAAGACTATGGGGCAGATGAAGAGCAAAAGAGTGTCCTCCTCTACCCCACCCCTAAGGACATCCACACACAGCATTTGGACAAACAGTGGACCAAGAGTCAAAGCAACACAGACAACCAGTTATTGATGCTGCAGCTCAACACCCAGGACAGTCTAACACAACTCAACTCCTAGCACCACGTTCAACACAATACAAGCAACACCACCCAGCCCAATCAACCAGACTCCAGTTTAACACAATCACCAGGGACATAACCCAGTGATCCAGCGTGGAACAACTCAGCACTGTCTTTACCATCATAACTCAACTAGAGTGAACCACATTTAACCAGCTACACTCAACACACTTCGCCATGCCCCACTCACTTGGATGTTATGCCAACCTCTGGGGAAAAGAATACCATTCTTGTTCAAATAAGTTTTGTTATGAGAAGCACTTAGGAAAGAGACCATTGTGAGGTTAGGGGATGGCTGATGGGAATCACTGTGAGAGAACATCAGAGGATGCAAAACCCAGGGGATGGACTCAGACCATTAGTTAAGCCACTTCAGGTGTCCCCACCTGAAGTTTCTCTTGAGTTCTTTCTTGCTTGAGACATTTAAAGCCAAGAATATAGTTGCTTATAATGCCCTGATAAGCCAAAGAAGAGATATTTCTCTCCATTCTGACAAAACAGGCAGGAGGAGGAACTTGATTTTTTTTTTTAAGTTGGGGTATAGTTGATTTACAATGTTGTGTTAGTTTCAGGTGTACAGCAAAGTGAATCAGTTATACATATACATATATCCACTCTTTTTTAGATTCTTTTCCCGTATAGGCCATTACAGAATATTGAGTAGAGCTCCCTATGCTATACAATAGGTCCTTATTAGTTATTGATTTTTTAAAATTAATTAATTTATTTATTATTTACTTTTGGGTGCATTGAGTCTTTGTTGCTGCACGCAGGCTTTCTCTAGTTGCGGTGCGCGGGCTTCTCATTGTGGTGGCTTCCCTTGTTGTGGACTACGGGCTCTAGGCGCGCGGGCTTCAGTAGTTGTGGCACGTGGGCTTCCGTAGTTGTGGCACGCGGGCTCAGTAATTGTGGCTTGTGGGCTCTAGAGTGCAGGCTCCGCAATTGCGGCCCACAGGCTTAGTGGCTCCATGGCATGTGGGGTCTTCCCGGACCAGGGCTCGAACCCGTGTCCCCTGCACTGGCAGGCGGATTCTTAACCACTGTGCCACCAGGGAAGCCCTAGTTATCTATTTTATATAGAGTAGTGTTTATATGTCAGTCCCAGTCTCCCAGTTTATCCCTCCCCGACTTACCCCCTCATAAGCATAAGTTTGTCTTCTACATCTGTAAATCTATTTCCATTTTGTAGATAAGTTCATTTGTACCCTTTTCTTTACATTCCACATATAAGCAATATCACACGATATTTGTCTTTCTCTGTCTGACTTACTTCACTCAGTATGACAATCTCTAGGTCCATCCATGTCGGGAACTTGATGCTTTAATCTCTTCAGGGTCAAGAGTTACTGACTCCTCAGGCCCCGAGTGGCCTCCACCCACCCCAGGAATGTCAGTGGCCCCTCCATGGACCTCTCTGCTCATTGCCTGGAGCCCCTGAGCATCCTTCCACCCCACCTAGCTTTATCGATCCCTGTGTGTCTCTCTTCCCAGGCACAGAAGTCTCTTCCGTGTGCCAGAATGGAGGCATCTGCATCGACAGCGGCCCCTCCCATTTCTGCCACTGTCCCCCTGGATTCCAAGGCAGTATATGCCAGGAGAGGGTGAACCCCTGTGAGTCCAGGCCCTGCCAGCACGGGGCCACCTGCATGGCCCAACCTAATGGTTATTTCTGCCAGGTGAGAGGGTCTAGAGGAGGTGGGGGAAGACAAATTTGGGCTGGATGTGGGAAACAGCAGTCATGGGGCAGAAAGGGGAGGGGGAGAGGGCATCTTCTTTTCATTCACCCCACACATCCAACCAACCACCAAGTCAGGTTATTTTACCTCCTGAATATTTCTCAACTCTGTCCTTGCCCCTTCACCCTCATCCCACTGCCTTAGTCCAGAGTTTCGTTGCATTCCGCCCGGACGCCTGCATCAGCCTCCTAAGTGTCACCCCTGCCCCCACACTTGTCCTCCTAAAGGTTCGGCCTCTACTCCACCACTAGGGTGCTCCGTTGAAAATATTAAGCTGGCCTGTCACTCTCCTGCTTAAAACCCTTCAGTGGCTGCCCACCTCTTTCGCAGTGAAGTCCCAAGCCCGGCAGGACCCAGCCCTGCCTGCCTCTCAGGCCTCACCTCTCTCCGCCAACCCCTAACCCTGCTCCAGCAACACAAACCTGCAGCTGACTTCCCTACACCCCAGACCGGCTCTCTGGGGGCTTTCCTCACCCCTCTTCCACTGGATGGTGCCCAGGAGGCGTCTGCCTCAGGGGAATGTCCCTAACTTCTCTCCAGACTGGGTCAGGGCCTTACCTTGGTGGTTCAGGTCACTGAGCAGGACGGGAAGGCAAAGCTGGGACTCAAGTCCAAGCAGCCTGATCCCTGTACTCACAAACACGAGACTGGATAGAAGGCATGATCCTTTAACCGCCCTCTTTCTTTAACTTTTTTTTTTTGTGTGTGGTACGCGGGCCTCTCACTGTTGTGGCCTCTCCCGTTGCGGAGCACAGGCTCCGGACGCGCAGGCTCAGCGGCCACGGCGCACGGGCCCAGCCGCTCCGCGGCATGTGGGATCTTCCCGGACCGGGGCACGAACCCGCGTCCCCTGCATCGGCAGGCGGACTCCCAACCACTGCGCCACCAGGGAAGCCCTTTCTTTAACTTTTAAATTTTATTTTTTAACTTTTTATTACGAGCGTTTTCAAACATACACAAAAGCAGCGTACTGATCAGTAGTGAACCCCCGTGTACCCAGTACTCAGCTCTATTTCCTCTTTCATGAAACTCCTTCCTCCAGAAATTTCCAAGCACGACTCTCGTCTGTTTCTTCCGGCTCTCTGGCCATTCCTCGGATGCTTTGTGAATCCCTTTTCCTCCATTTTTCTGAAGTCTTCCTGGTACTCCATTCTTGCATACTCTCCTTCCTCCTGCAAGAACTTGGCACATGATACAGACCTCATCAATGACTCTTCTCTCACTAGCAAAATGATATGAGATAATCAGAAAATGGTTAAGGTCATCAGTTATGGAGTCATAGACGCATTGAATCCCAGCTCTGCCACCTACCAACTGTGTGGCTTGTGCAAGTCACTCATCTTTCAAGGAATCAGTTTCCTTTTCTGCAAAGTGAGACTCAAATGAGATGATCCATATAGAGGGTTGTTAGGAGGGTTTTATGAGGTTATGTATATAAATTATGCAATCAGTGCTAGCTGTCTCTCCTCTGGTTGACTGAGAATTTCATAGACGCAGGGATGAGTTCTAATTTTCTCTATATTCCTAGAGCCTGAAAAGGTGCCTGGCACAAAACAAAGCAGGCGTTCAATAAATGGTTATAAATTAATTAAGCATGAGCGAACCCAGTGGGTGTGTGGCTGGGGGAAGAAGGATTTTTCAAAATCGGAGCTATATCTATTGGCAATGAATCAAAGAGATTGTTTGGGACTGGGAAGTGGTTAAGTTGCGTATTATCAAATAATTGTGTATCACGTGGAGCTGAGGTACAAGGGTTAAGCTACACGTGGCTGTGATGGACGGTGAGCTGAGTGATGCTCTGAGTTGGAAGGTGGGGTGCTGGCAAACTACCTGGAGCTGGGTCCCCCAGAGTGCCAGGATGGGCTCATTTACTGGTTCCCTGTCTGACCCCCTTTGCCTACAAGTGTACACCAGGCTACAGTGGACAGAACTGCTCAAAGGAACCTGACGCTTGTCAATCCCAGCCCTGTCACAACCATGGAACGTGCACCCCCAAACCTGGAGGCTTCCACTGTGCCTGCCCTCCAGGCTTTGTGGGGCTGCGCTGTGAGGGGGACGTGGATGAATGTCTGGACCAGCCCTGTAACCCCACAGGCACTGCAGCCTGCCACTCTCTGGCCAATGCCTTCTACTGCCAGTGTCTGCCTGGACACACAGGTAAGGTCCGAGAGAGGGGGTATGAGCATTTCTGGGCACAGCTGAATTGACCATGGAAACCCAGACAATCCCCACCCATGAGGCAGCCTAGTCACCTGGTCCATCCCCCTGCCTCTAAACCCCACACCAGAGAACATGCCCACCACCCCTTTGCCTGTGCGGCTAGTGCTGGGCTGTCTCCCAGGAATGAGCCAGCAAGGAGGCAGCGACTGAAACAGAGTGTTATGTTTAACCCCACCCCTGCCACAGGCCAGTGGTGTGAAGTGGAGCTAGACCCCTGCCAGAGCCAGCCCTGCTCCCACGGAGGGTCTTGTGAGGCCACAGCAGGACCACCCCCAGGATTCACCTGCCACTGCCCCCAGGTGAGAGACCACAAAGCTGCTTTCTCTGTTGCCCCCAACACTGACGTAAGGTGAGAATGCCTGAGCCGGGAACCTGGGGGAGCACTGGAGTGGCAACTATTGGAGAAAGCCATCTCATGTCCACAGTGGTAAGTGGTTCTCAGCAGCAGTCGTGGGGAAAGGCAGGATCAGGTGGTAGCATGAATGGAACTTTCAGAAACCACGGGCACTGCCTAAGGGAAGGTCCCCAAGGCCAGCTGGGTGAGCTTGGATAAGTTCTTTTAACTCCGTGTGTGTATTTGTTTATAGACCTCAGATGCATAAAAGTGGGTTCATCTTAAGCCTTGGTTCATGATACACTAACATACAAACTAACATTAGTTTAGGTACTGCCTTCTTTTAATTATCCTTACAAGATAACACCCATGAACCTAAAACAAGAATTACAATATTAATAATAACTTCCATGTACTTATGTCCTCCTGTATCCTGTTCCCCTTCCAGAGGAAGAGAAAGTACATAATCCTATCTCTAAGGATCAAGATAATATAGTATTAGTTCAATTACTATTACTCTGTTAACAGTTTCGTCTTCCAGGACTCACATCATGATGACAGTTCACCCATGTTTTGTTTTGTTTTGTTTTGTTTTTAAATTGGTGTATAGCTGAGTTACAATGCTGTGTTAGCTTCAGGTATACAGCAAAGTGATTCAGTTATACATGTACATAGATTCATTCTTTCACCCACGTTCTTGCGAACAGCTGTGTTTCATCCATTCTCCCCACTATGCAATATGTCACTGTGTGAAAAAAAAAGGGGGGGGGACATGGTTTCCACTACTGTAAAATGATGAATTTGATGTTCTCTGAGGCCCCTTCCAGATATGAGAATCTAGGACCCTCTGAGTTATCTTAATGCAGGGGTTAGCTTAAGGGGAGGTGGGGTGAATACTACAAGGTCCTTCCCCCAATCTCTCTCCTCCTCTCCGCAGGGTGTTGAAGGCCCCACCTGCAGCCACAGAGCCCCCTCCTGCGGTCTCCATCACTGCCACCACGGTGGCCTGTGTCTGCCCTCCCACAAGCCTGGATTCCCACCCCGCTGTGCCTGCCTCAATGGCTATGGGGGCCCTGACTGCCTGACCCCACCCGTCCCTCCAGGCTGTGGCCCTCCTTCTCCATGCCTACACAATGGCAGCTGCTCAGAGACCCCTGGGCTGGGGGGCCCAGGCTTTCGATGCTCCTGCCCTCCCAGCTCTCCAGGGCCCCGGTGTCAGAGGCCTGGAGCAAAGGGATGTGAGGGCAGAAGTGGAGATGGGGCCTGCGACGCTGGCTGCAGCGGCCCAGGAGGAAATTGGGATGGTGGGGACTGCTCCCTGGGGGTCCCAGACCCCTGGAAGGGCTGCCCCTCCCATTCTCGGTGCTGGCTTCTCTTCCGGGATGGGCAGTGCCATCCACAGTGTGACTCTGAAGAGTGTTTGTTTGACGGCTATGACTGTGAGACTCCTCCAGCCTGCACGTGAGTCTGAAACCCTGAAGGGCTGGGCGGGGGCAGGGTGAGGGTAGAAGGAAGGACATAGATATCTCTTGAGTTACAGCATGACCACAGCCTCAAGCTTCAGGGAGTTTCCACCCTAATAACCATTGCTAATTAGGGGTATAAGACGCTAGACTCCAACCCAGAGGAATGGGGCAGCATGAATATTTAATGTGGGGACCAAGAAAGAGGGCGCTGCCTCTTTCAGAGCTACCCTCTGAGAGCTGTGGGATCTCTGGCCTCAAGCTTCTCTAAGCCCTGTTGCCATGGAGTATCTCCCCTAGCAACCAGCATCCCTGAGGGAAAAGGGCTTCACTTCAGGGAGACAGGAGTTTGGGAGGGTAGAGAGTGGGGACAGTGTTAGGAAACAAAGGTGTCAGTAGACATTAGGGTGTCTGGACTACCTACCATTCGGGGTCTAAGCCCATTACTCCAGAGCTGCCCCCACTTAGCAACCAGAGCCCTAGAGGCTGTGGAGTATCAGGAATCCTCTCTGGGATGAGGAAGTCAGGTTTCTTTGGGGGTCCTGAGTCCCCGTCTCCTCAACCCACAGTCCAGCCTATGACCAGTACTGCCGTGATCACTTCCACAATGGACACTGTGAGAAGGGCTGCAACACTGCAGAATGTGGCTGGGATGGGGGCGACTGCAGGCCCGAAGACGGGGATTCGGAGTGGGGGCCCTCCCTGGCCCTGCTGGTGGTGCTGAGCCCCTCAACCCTGGACCAGCAGCTGCTTGCCCTGGCCCGGGTGCTGTCCCTGACTCTGAGGGTAGGGCTTTGGGTAAGGAAAGATAGGGATGGCAGGAACATGGTGTACCCCTATCCTGGAGCCCAGGCCGAAGAGGAGCTAGGAGGAGCCCCAGACCCCTCTCACCATGAGAGAGCAACCCCTCAAACACAGCCTACAGGCAAGGAGACGGACTCCCTCAGCACTGGGTAAGAAGGCTGGGAGGCGGGGAAGAGGGGGCAGACATTAGTTTTTAACCAGCAGAGGGAAGGGAAGCAGGGACCAACCGAGGGGTCTCTGAGGTGCCTTCCCCGCAGGTTTGTGGTGGTGATGGATGTGGACTTGTCCCGCTGTGGCCCCGACCATCCTGCATCCCGCTGTCCCTGGGACCCTGGGCTCCTGCTCCGCTTCCTTGCTGCGATGGCCGCAGTGGGGGCCCTGGAGCCCCTACTGCCAGGACCCCTGCTGGCTGCCCACCCTCGTGCAGGCACCGGTAGGTGGCCCCGTCATTTCCCCTGACTTTGCTCCCAGGCCAGCTTTCACGCCAGCAACCAGCAATGAAGTCAAATGAAACAGAAGCACTGGAACCCCAAATGTTCTTTGTGGAGACTTACCTTTGTTAACGTTCTTCTCCAGCTAGATCTCCTCATGGCCCATTTGCTCTGCAATCTCCTTTACTTCCCTCAGTACTTTATTCTAACCTCTATCACAGACCGCCCACAAACCTTGGGTTCTGGTCTATTCTACTAAGCCGAGAGTATCCAACCATCCCCGTATCAACGGTTCATAGCACATGAGAGAATAATAGCTCTTATATACCACTTACTACGTGCCAGGCCTTGCTCTAAGCATTTTACAGTATTAACTTATTTAATCCTCCCAACGACCCCTATGAGGCAAGTACTGTTATTATTCCCATTTTACAGTTGAGGAAACTGAGGCAAAAAGAGGTTACTGCACTTGTCCAAAGGTCTCACCAGAGTACCCAGCCTCACCAGGAATGGCCTCTTTTTCTGACTGTGTCTCTTCCACCAGAGCCCCCCGCCAACCAGCTTCCCTGGCCTGTACTGTGCTCGCCGGTGGCCGGGGTGCTTCTCCTGGCCCTCGGGGCTCTTCTCGTCCTCCAACTCATCCGCCGGAAGCGCCGAGAGCATGGGGCCCTCTGGCTGCCCCCTGGGTTCACTCGAAGGTCTCAGACTCAGCCAGTTCCCCGCCGACGCCGGCCCCCGCTGGGCGAGGACAGCATCGGCCTCAAGTGAGAGTGAGAAAGAACTGGGGCTCAGGGAGGGGACTCTTTCCTGTGGAGATATTTATGATCAGAAGCAATAAGAGATGCTATGCAGAAGTTGAAGACACGGGAAGGGGAGAGGGGTGGGAAGACTGCTGGAAATCTTAGGGACCCTGAAGGTCCTCTACCCACCCATCCCCTTCCAGGGCACTGAAACCAGAGGCAGAAGTTGATGAGGATGGAGTTGTGATGTGCTCGGGCCCCAAGGAAGGAGAAGAGGCGGACCAGGTGAAAGCACTGGGGCAGGAATGGTCCTAAAGTGACGGAGGGGTTGAAGGGACAAGTCAACCTTCCTTCACTGATCCTTGCTTGTCCTGATCCCCAAGGCTGAAGAAATGGCCTCACCCTCCAAGTGCCAGCTCTGGCCTCTGAGTAGTGACTGTCAGGAGCTCCCCCAGGCAGCCATGCTGACTCCTCCCCAGGATTCTGAGATGGATGTCCCTGATGTGGACACCCGTGGACCTGGTATGTGAGCCACCCCAGACCAAGAAAATGAAAACTCCCTTTGACCCTTTTAGAATCAGAAAGTCCTCTGATATCAGAACTGGAGAAACTAATATTAGAGTGAGTGCTTCCAACAGCCATTCTCAAAGTGTGGTCCCAGGACAGAAGAATCAGCATCACCAGGGAAATTGTTAGAAATATAAATTCTCAGGTTCCACTCCAGAGCTACTGATTCAGAAATTCAAAATATTGGGGAATCTGTGTTTTAACAAGCCCTGCAGGTGAGTCTGATCCAGGACTCAAGTTTGAGAATCACGGCCCTAGAATGTTAGAGTATTAAGGCCTGATGCTTCCTTTTACAGATGAGGAAACCAAAGCCCAGAGAAAAACAAAGTAGAAAGTCACTTGACTAAAGCCACACAAAATCAAGAACCCAAGCTGGGCTTCCTGACACCTCAAGCTGTGATTCTCCCTGAGCCTCCATGTTCTCCCCCTTCCCCAGTTGTCTCCCATTCTTCATGTCTCTCACCCACAGATGGGGTGACACCCCTGATGTCAGCAGTCTGCTGTGGGGGAGTGGAGCCCAGGACCTATCAGGAGACATGGCTGGGAAGCCCTGAGCCCTGGGAACCTCTGCTGGGTGGAGGGGCCTGTCCCCAGGTTCACACCGTGGGCACTGGGGAGACTCCCCTGCACCTGGCTGCTCGATTCTCCCGGCCAACCGCTGCCCGCCGCCTCCTTGAGGCAGGAGCCAACCCCAACCAGCCAGACCGGGCAGGGCGCACCCCGCTTCACACCGCTGTGGCCGCTGATGCTCGGGAGGTTTGCCAGGTCAGTGCACACTGGGGCTGCTAAAGGAAACGGGGCAAACTTGCAAGTAAGGCTGGGCAATAGCATCCTCTGGGTCTGGGAGAGAGGAAGGTGATGTGAGACTGGGGACTGAAAGAGAAACAAGAACAGATGGATGAATATGGATTCGGAGGTGCTTAACAGTGTGAGGGACCTTAGCTAGCAGTTCAGATATACCAAGGGTCACTGGCCCTCTCTGCCGCCCCACCCCCACCCCGCCCCAGCTCTTACTCCGCAGCAGACAGACTGCAATAGATGCGCGGACAGAGGATGGGACCACAGCCCTGATGCTGGCCGCCAGGCTAGCTGTTGAGGACCTGGTTGAAGAACTGATTGCAGCCCAAGCAGATGTGGGGGCCAGAGATAAATGGGGTATGGATCTGGGGAAGTTGATGTTGTGCTATCAAGAAGTTGAGCAAATGGGGTGTGAGATAAGATGCAAAAAAGGGGGGTTAGCAGAGGGACCAACTGGAAACTGGGGCATTCCCTCCCACCCTGCTGTCAAGGTGGTAAATCTGCACAGTACGGTGGCAGTAGGCAGCAGGTGAGTCTTCCCTCATCATCCTCAAACACACACACACACACACACACACACACACACACACACACACACACACACACACACACACACACTACCCTAGTCCACTGGGAACTAGGATGGCGGAAGAGTGAGAAGGGAGGGGGTCTCGTGGGAGGGACGTGGTCTGCCGGTCCCATTGACCCCAGAACAATGCCCCATTGTCCCTCCCGCGCGCCGGTGACGTCACTGGGGCAACGCTTCCTGCAAGCCGGCGGTCACCCGGGCAACGCTTCCGCCTTTGAGGGACCCGGCGGGCTGAATAGCCCTTCCCCCAAGTCCAGAATCCGTGGGAAACAGGAACCCAGGCGTCGGGCCCCCAGCCTCGGGGTAACAACCTCTCACGTGGTGCCCTAGGAAAAACCGCGCTGCACTGGGCCGCCGCCGTGAACAACGCCCGGGCCGCCCGCTCCCTTCTCCAGGCCGGAGCCGATAAAGACGCACTGGACGGCAGGGTTAGACCGGGTAGCGGGCCCCCAACAATTAAGCTGACGCGGGAGAGGTGCAAAGCGCCGGAACTCCGAAAAACCTGAAGGGGGAGGGACCACCAGTCAAGTAGGAGGGCCAGTCCTGTGGGCGCGGCCTTCCCTGACCGCCCCCGCTGGCTGTTTCCTCCCGGGCAGGAGCAGACGCCGCTGTTCCTGGCGGCCCGAGAAGGAGCCATGGAGGTAGCCCAGCTGCTGCTGGGGCTGGGAGCCGCCCGAGGGCTGCGGGACCAAGCCGGGCTAGCGCCCGGGGACATCGCACGCCAGCGCAACCACTGGGATCTGCTGACGCTGCTGGAAGGGGCGGGACCACCGGAAGCTCGTCACAAAGCGACGCCAGGCCGCGGCGCCGGCGCCTTGCAGCGCGCGCGGACTGCATCAGGAAGCGTGCCCCCGCGTGGGGGCGGGGCTCAGCCGCGCTGCCGGACGCTGTCAGCCGGAGCCTATCCTCAAGCCCGGACTTTGTCCGTAGACTTGGCCGCCCATGGGGGCGGGGCCTATTCGCACTGCCGAAGCCTATCGAAAGGAGCAGGAGAAGGCCCGCCCCTCCGCGGCCGTAGGTTTTCTGCAGGCATGCGCGGGCCTCCGTCCAACCCTGCAATAGTGCGAGGAAGATCCGGGGTCGCGGCCGGGAGCGGGGGTGTGGCCTCAGCTGTTGACTGGCCCTGCGATTGGGTGGCTCTAGGAGCCTGCGGCCCCGCCTCCAACACTCCAATCCCGCCTCCTTGCCTCACTCCGTCCCCTGAGCGGGGATCCCCTCAAGTTGCATGGGGTCCTCCAGCCCACCAAGTAATACCCTTAAATGCGGGAGGCGAGGGTGAGAAATAAAAGGCTGCATGTCAGGGAGGGATTCTAAAAGTGAGTACTCGTTAAATGGCAAGCAGTATGGAAGGCCTCCAGATTTTAAGGTCCTTGAGCCTCAAAAGTGAGGGGTCATGAGTGTAGTGTCTCTCCCAAAATGGTGTATGCCACATCGTCTTCCACGTGGAGAAACTGCAGCCCTGGAAAGAGGGTTCGGGGTGCTGGGATGAAGCAGGCCCAGCCTCTCTCACAGAAAATAAGGATGAGGTGTTAACAGGAGGATGGAGTGGAATGGGAGAAGTACCCCTGAACCAAGAACTGCAGACAGATAGAATGTAAGATGTTCTTTCCTGTATACTGTTTCCAAAGGGAGCCTCTATCGCCTGTAACCCCCACTACCCACAAACGGCTGACAGATATTTATTGAGCACCTCCTGTGTGCCAGGCACTGTGTAGGCACAGAAGGCAGGGCCAAGGGTCACTCCAGCTGATGACTCCTTGCATTCTCCCCACCTCACCCCACCCCCAAACAAACCATTGCAGGGATGAAGTGCCACTCTTCTAGCCACCACTATAGCTAAAACTCCAAATCTGTCACCCCATAATAAAGCTGATTTGAAGTGTTACCGTCTTTTGGAGGGGTTGGGGAATGGAAAAAACACGAAGTTGACTGCAGAGTGTTTTCAGAATTTTGTGCCCTAGGTTCAACATTTGGATGGAAGCTTTGAGTATAGTTTTAAGAGCAGGAATGAGTAGATTTGGGGTCCTATGATAATTTAGGGTATCATCTAAAGGCAAGAGTCTCTAGTAGCCCGATGAGAAACCACACACACACACTAAACCATGCATACCCTTTGTCCCTCTTCCAAGGGCATTCTTTTATAGCCACTTGGGAGATTCCTGAGCCCTCACGTGGAGGGAGATGGAGAGAGCACCTCAAACTTTAACCACCATTCAGCCATATGGTTATACCTCTTTCATGGCGATAGACCTGAGACACGGAGACATGAAGCATATTGAAAACGAATAATAACTACCATTTATGAGCATTCACTATGTGCCAAATGCTTTATCACATTTGATCCTCATACCAACGCTATTTAAAAAAACCTCCATTTTACTCCTTCAGAAACTGAGGCACAGAGATTGTATTTGCCCAAGATTGCAAAGCACTAAGTGGCAGAACCTGACCTCTTCATCGTATTTCATGCTCAGTCACTCAGCTAACATGACAGGCTGCCATTTAGAGGTCACAAATGTC
Source organism: Stenella coeruleoalba (assembly GCF_951394435.1). Taxonomy (NCBI): domain Eukaryota; kingdom Metazoa; phylum Chordata; class Mammalia; order Artiodactyla; family Delphinidae; genus Stenella; species Stenella coeruleoalba. The sequence goes on along the minus strand of NC_137156.1, from coordinate 23,876,173 downwards.
TCTGTCCTGTTCCCACCCTGGTGCCAGCCAGCCTGACCAGCATTGATCAAAGACCAGGGCAGGCTGTGGTCCCCTCTCCCTTTTCCGTTTCATGACGAAAGGAAAGCTTCCCCTGCACCTCTTACGTTTGGTGCATATTTTGTGCCCTAAGTAGACTCTAAGCACGTATAGGGCAATGATAACTATTTAACACATATTTGTTAGACAGTGCTAGGGGTATATGTATGTTTGAGGGCCTGACATCCTTGGATCTGAGTCCTCTGCTTCCCACTGGAAACATGCCCCTCCCCGACCCAATAAGTCTGAGGGAAGCTGGGAAGCAGGGGGCAGGTCCTTCTTAGGGAAGGTACCTGGGGTAAGGAGTGGGGGGGGTGGGGGGATTCTGAGGAGTGAAACCACTTCCTCTGTAGCTAGTTCCTGTGTTGACAGAACTGAAGGGGAGGAGGGGGGTGGAGGGAACAGAGCAGGAGGTTAGGGGGTTCCTGAGGCTCTGGAGATGAGAAAGCCAAAAGTCCTTCCCCCTCTGAACCCCCATCCCTACTGCAGCTGGAGGAGTTTTTCCAGTCTCTGTGCTCCCCCGGGGCGAGAGAGGTCAAACAAGCCGTTGGGTGGGAAAAGAGAACTGGAGGAAGTTGACAGGGATGGGCGGGGCCCGGGGGGGTGCTGACCAGGAACCCAGCTTCCTGCTCAGTACCCAGGCATCCAGCCCCCGGCTCACCCCCACCCCTTTCAGCCCCTACTCCCCTCAGGAACTCAGGGTTCCGGCCCTCCTCCCAAATCCCAGCTACCCCTCCCTTATCGGTTTCTCCCCTCCAGGGGATGGAGGCTGAGAGACCCCAGGAAGAAGAGGATGGCGAGCAGGTGAGCTGGCACCGGGTTGGGGAGGCTGGCATTGGGAGAGAGGGAGGTGAGAGGACCTGAGGCAGAGACTGAGTAATGGTGGACTCAAGGGACTTGGACAGGCTTGGGCACAGAGGCAGGAACAGAGACGCAGAGAGAGGAAATGGGCTGCTGGCCTAGCCCTCTGCCCACCCCACCCCCACTTGACTGGAACGGATGTCTCTCAGCATCAGGGCCCCCAACAGGATGAGCATGGCTGGCCCACTGTGAACACCAGCAATCGGCCTTGGCGATCTGCTCCTCCGTCCCCTCCTCCTCCAGGGTCCCGCCACACAGGTACCCCCACCCACCCAAGGAGCTCCCTGACTCTGGTGCCCACATCCTTCCTGATCCCATGACCAAGGCCCAATCCATCATGGGCTCTCTCCCCACCTCCTCCGGACTCCCCATCATACCCCCTTAGCTCTGACCCCCCATACACACACACCCACCACTGCTGTCTGCCAATTCTCTGGGTGTCTGAGCCCTCCCCCTCCTCTCCCCAGCCCTGGGGCCCCGCTCGGCCTCCCTGCTCTCCCTGCAGACTGAGCTCCTTCTGGACCTGGTGGCTGAGGCCCAGTCCCGCCGCCTAGAAGAGCAAAGGGCCACCTTCCATCCCCCCCAGAACCGTCCAAGCCTAGGCCAAGCCCCGCCCCGGCCTCTTGAGGACAGAGAACAGCTCTACAGCACCATCCTCAGTCACCAGGTGAGACACCCATCCCCTCTCCACCAGGAGGCAAGACCCAGGCTTCTTGGTCTCTTGGCCCTTGTACTCTTTGGGGGTCCTACCTCTCCTTCTCCTCAGGCATCTGCCCCCCTGCCCCGCCAGGTCCTACTCCCCCTACCCCCATCACAGGTATCCTCACACCAGCCCCTCACACCAGCTCTGGCTCCTTTCAAGCCCTGCTCCTCTTAGAACCTCACCAACAACCTCCCCTCCCTCCACTCCTCCAGAGCCAGCGGATGGAAGCCCAGCGGTCAGAGCCTCCCTTACCCCCAGGGGGACAGGAGCTCCTGGAGTTGCTGCTGAGAGTTCAGGGTGGGGGTCGAATGGAGGAGCAAAGGTCCCAGCCCCCCCCACACACCTGCTGAGACTTGAGCCCCACCAGCCCCTCTGCACTCCTGCGGCTCAAAAGCTGGGCAGCCCACTGCATGCCCTCAACCCTGCCAGGCAGGGGCACCAGAGACTGGAAGACCCAGCAGAAATCTCAGTATTCATCGCCCTCATCCACCTTTCCTGGGAACTGGAGCGGGTGAAATCCTCAAACCCTGGGAATAGTCAAGGTAGGATGGACATTGAACTCCCTCCATGACCAAGTATGTAGGAGCTTGAGGCCATGAGAGGATCCCAGCCACAGTGGGACACCTCACCCTCTCCTCTGATCTCAGGGAGTGGCTGGGAGTCTTGGTCCTGAACTGTGGGGACACCCCCCGTAGTCAAGCCACCAGGCAGGATCTGAGGTGCTCATTTCCCAGAGGAAAGGCAAATCTCCCAAGGTTTTCACCTGAGAGACAGTTCCACCCTCCTTCTCAGTAAGAAGAAAGGAAGAGAGGGCACAGCAAAGACATAAAGACTGTTCTCCCACCTCCATCACCAGCACACCCAGCCCCTGGACTGAGGGGCCTACAGGCTGTGAATGGACATTTAGCCCTGCCCACCCTCCCTTCCCACTGCTGTTCTAAGCTGTCTGATGTTTGGTTATATGAATAAATGTAATTCCCCTCTGGACTGAAGACTGGTGTTTCGGGTGGCGGGGTGGAGGGTAGGAGGGTGAGGCCGGAGGCCACCACTCTCCCCAGGCTGGCCAGAGGCCAGCTTCCCTCCCTGGCTGGTTAATTACTGGCTCATTAAGCAGCGGCTGGAGACCTCCCTAATTATCCCCCCAGCCCCCCCTCTCCTGGTTTTAATTAAGTAGAACAGGGAGGGGAGTCATTAGGATAAGAAATATGAACTAAGCTGTCTGTGAACCCAGGCATTCCAGCGGCCAGAGTCCTCATCAGTTAGATCCCGGATTCAGAACTCAGGTGCAAGGCCCCCCAGCCTCCAACACGCCCCCTCTTCAAGGCCACAGAAGTCCAGCCCCTGGGACCTTCCCTTATTTTCCCACGGGCTAGTCTCCTCCCCTCGTCCCCTCTCCCCTCCTCCACTCGTCTCCGTTCCTACGTTTCTGTGTCTCTCTCCGCCCCCAGCTCCTCCCTGTTCCTCCTCTCTTCTCCCCTCCTCTTCCTCCCCGGCTCCCCTCCCCCAGCCTCCCTCCCTCGCTCCCCCCCTCTTCTCTCCTCCCTCCTCCCTCTCTCTCACACACACCCCCGCTTGGGCCTCCTCTCTCTCTCTCTCTCTCTCTCTCTCTCTCTCTCTCTCTCTCTCTCTCTCTCCCCCTCTCTCTCTCTCTCTCCTCTCTCTCTCTCCTCTCTCTCTCTCTCTCTCTCTCTCTCTCTCTCTCTCTCTCTCTCTCTCTCTCTCTCTCTCCTCTCCGGCTCCATTTTCTCCGCCGCCGGGGGCCGGGGTCTCCCGTGGGGGGCCCAGACGGTACCCCAGGTCTCCCTTCAGGGCCGGGGTGAACCCCCGGGAGAGCCGGGAAGGGGGGGAGACGGGCGGGGGTTGGGGCGGAGGGAGCAGCGGCCCCAGCGAGTTTGGGGGGGAAGTAACCAGGCGCGGGGGGGGAGGGGCGGAGCAGGGAGGGGGCCTCAGGGCCCCCCCCCAACTATGGACGAGCGGCTGCTGGGGCCGCCCCCTCCAGGCGGGGGCCGGGGGGGCCTTGGATTGGTGGGTGGGGAGCCTGGGGGCCCTGGCGAACCTCCCGGTGGTGGAGACCCCGGTGGGAGTAGCGGGGGGGTCCCGGGAGGCCGAGGGAAGCAAGACATCGGGGACATTCTGCAGCAGATAATGACCATCACCGACCAGAGCCTGGACGAGGCCCAGGCCAAGTGAGTGCCCCCAACCCGGTCCCCACACAGACCCAGCAGAAGCCCCATTCACAAGCTCTGAATCTTCTGGGAGCCCCCCAACTCCAGGACCCTCCCCAGGATACTACAGCTCTTCTCTCCTCCCCTTACTCCCGGGAGCCCCAAGATAAGTGATCCCTCTCAAACCTTCCCTCACCCCCAGTCCCTGAAACCTTCAAAAAGGGGAGCGCTAGGTGGTCTCACTCCCACCCCACCCCGGTCTGTCACTGACCCCCGCCTACACACACACACACACACACACACACACACTCACTCACTCACTCACTCCCCTGGAACATCTTTCCACCTCCAGAGCCCTCTTCTGGCTCCCACACTAAGAAACAGCTATGCTGTCTTCTCCCCTAACTCTCCAGCCCACCCTCATCCTAGGGGCCTCCACACCCCTTTCCAGGGCTGTGACCCTTTCTCTCCATGCATGGCCCAGCCTCCAAGGGCCCTCACTCACCCTTTGCCCCTGCTCAGCTGACACTAGGAGCATCAGAGCCCCCAGCCTGCTCGGTCCCAGGACCCTTCACACACCTCTATACTGAGCTACCCACTTTAGCTCAGCACCCCTAGCCCCCTCTGGCACCTCAAACTCTGACTCTTCTCCCCAGCCTCCCGTCTCCGCTGAAATTTACCCAATCTCTCATTTCTGCAGCCATTCCCCAAATCCCCTCTGTACGCTTCTAGACCATCTCCCACAACCTCCACCCAGCCACGGTGCCTTTAGCCTGCTGCACCTTCCCTCTGTCCAGCCAAAGCCAAGCAGCTTCCCCACGTCTCCACACTGGGAGCTGAGCTCTTCCCAAGAACCTCCCAACTCCATTCGGCCTCCAACCCTGCTTTCTCCCACCACAGATTTACCACCACCTCCCTTATTCCCAGGCTCCCCTCTCTTAGCCTCATGGGTGTGTCGCTTTGTGGTTGTCTTTCCCACTCCCCCATTTCTGTAGCCTCTCAACTTTTCTCTCCCATTGCTCCCAAGGAAACACGCCCTAAACTGCCACCGAATGAAGCCTGCTCTCTTTAGCGTCCTGTGTGAAATCAAGGAGAAAACTGGTACGTGGGTCACCCCTTCTGATTCCTCAACTCTGGGGACAGAACCCTGTTCACTATAGAACTGGGGCTACGAGTTTGACAACTTGGGGCCCTGAGGAAAGTGTGGGTCAGGAAGATTGCTAAGGGGGCGCCTGGGAGGGAACCCAGGCCTGGAGGCTTGGGTCTCCAGGAGGCACCAGGAGGGCTGAGAGCTGGGTGTGGGGTCCCTGGGTCCCTAAGTCCACCCGCCTGCATGCTAGGCCTCAGCATTCGAAGCTCCCAAGAGGAGGAGCCTGTGGACCCACAGCTGATGCGCTTGGACAACATGCTTCTGGCAGAGGGTGTGGCCGGGCCTGAGAAAGGGGGTGGCTCAGCCGCAGCAGCTGCGGCCGCCGCAGCCTCCGGAGGCGGCGTGTCCCCTGACAACTCCATCGAACACTCGGACTATCGCAGCAAACTTGCCCAGATCCGCCACATTTACCACTCGGAGCTGGAGAAGTATGAGCAGGTGAGGAGAGGAAGCTGGAGTGGGTGGAGGGAGAGGCCCTTAGGGGGAATCCCAAGGCCAAGGGGCCCCTCCTCACCAGGCCACGGGCCCCCCTGCAGGCGTGTAACGAGTTCACAACCCACGTCATGAACCTGCTGAGGGAGCAGAGCCGCACGCGGCCCGTGGCGCCCAAGGAGATGGAGCGCATGGTGGGCATCATTCACCGGAAGTTCAGCGCCATCCAGATGCAGCTGAAGCAGAGCACCTGCGAGGCCGTCATGATCCTGCGCTCCCGCTTCCTGGACGCCAGGTGCGGCCTGGGGCCCCAGGCCAGCCCCCAGCCCCCAGCCCCTGCACGTCCTTCTCCAAGCCTCTGGGCCACCAGGTTGTGCAATACAGCACCGTATACCCCGTGACAGTGGTGCTCTCTGGAGTTGATCAACGTGGTGGCCCTGCCGGGACACCAGCATCCTCCTCACCACCCCCTCTCTCCTGTAGACTCTCCTGTAGACTCACTCTCCCTCTCTTCTGTAGACGGAAACGCCGTAACTTCAGCAAACAGGCCACTGAGGTCCTGAATGAGTATTTCTACTCCCACCTGAGTAACCCATACCCTAGTGAGGAGGCAAAGGAGGAGCTCGCCAAGAAGTGCGGGATCACCGTCTCTCAGGTACTGGGGAGGCGTGGGGAGGGGCTTTGGGGGCACAGCGCTCTCCAATCCTGTTGACTAAGGTGTTTACAGAGGGACAGGTTCCCACCTGACCCTCCTTTCTGCCCCACACCCCACAGGTCTCCAACTGGTTTGGCAACAAGCGGATTCGCTATAAGAAAAATATTGGAAAGTTCCAAGAGGAGGCAAACATCTATGCCGTCAAGACCGCTGTGTCAGTCACCCAGGGAGGCCACAGCCGCACCAGCTCCCCGACGCCCCCTTCCTCCGCAGGTGGATCCCGCTGCCACCCTGGCTGGCTGTTGCTGCGCGCTTCCTGCTTTTGTTCCAACTTCCTATCTAGGCAGGATCATAGCAGAGAGGGGGCCTTCTGGGGTGAGAGGGACCAAGCTGAGATGGGGTGGGGATATCGGGGCAGAGGCCACTCTAGTGAAGCTGCTTCTGCCTTTCCTCCAGCAAGTGGCCAGGGGAGGCTCAGGAACAGCCTGCTTCTGAGTGTTGCAGTGTTGTTTGGTAGAGAATTTGCGTACGGTGGCCCAACCCCCAGAGAGCTAGTTCAGGGGGCTTTTTGAAAACTCAGAGCTGTGATGAGCCTCCCATCTGCCATCACAGGCTCTGTTACACTCTTCCCTCATTCCCCCTCTGCTCCCCCAAGGCTCTGGCGGCTCTTTCAATCTCTCAGGATCCGGTGACATGTTTCTGGGGATGCCCGGGCTCAACGGAGATTCCTACTCTGCCTCCCAGGTCAGGTGGTCCATCTCGCCTTGAGTAGGGCTTTCCCAAACTCAGTTTCCCTACTTTAGGATATGAGACTTCTTTTCCTTTGAGGCTTCTCACTGTGTCCTATCCTCCTTTGTTGCCTGCAGGTGGAATCACTCCGACACTCGATGGGGCCAGGGGGCTACGGGGATAACCTCGGGGGAGGCCAGATGTATAGCCCTCGGGAAATGAGGGTGAGTACCTGAAGCCCCTCTCTCCACCTCTCACCAGGATGGGAGGGCCTTTTCCCTGGCAGCGCTGTCCCCTGTGCTGGGTTTCCTAAAGCCTTACCCCAACTGTCTGCCTCTTTTTCCAGGCAAACGGTGGCTGGCAGGAGGCTGTGACCCCGTCCTCAGTGACATCCCCGACAGAGGGACCAGGGAGCGTTCATTCTGACACTTCCAACTGATCTCGCCCCTCAGGGCCACAGGGGTTGGGGCTCACAAGGCACCTCTTGAAGAGGACGCAGGCATCCAGAGGACAAAACCCAGACAAAGGAGAAGCACAAGATAGAGAAGGGCAAACGGGGGTCATCCCCTCCCTGGCCAGACTCCCTCAGTGCTGGGGGTGCTGACTACATGGCAGGGAAGATGGGGCCTCTTAAGGGGAGAGTGGGGTCTGTCTCCCCCTTTTTCCCCTTTTTCATTCTTTTTTTCTCCCCCTTTTTCTCTCACATAGAAACACACGCACCCAGAATCCTATTTTTCAGAGTTTTCCTCTCCTCCTCTCTCATACACGCACGTACAACTATTCTCTCTCTCTCCCTCTCTCTCTCTCTCTCTCTCTCTCTCTCTCTCTCTCTCTCTGGGCTCCCCCACTCTCCTTCCCTCACCCCACTTAGCTGCTTTGGGATCTGTGGAGATGCCAGCCCTGCCCAGCCAGAGATGCCAAAAATGGGGACATGACTTCTGGACAGAGGACATGGGCCACGCCCCCTGTGCCTCCCCACCCCCCTGCCACCCCAGACGGCTTTATTACCTCATACGCAGCTCATCTTAAACCAATAGAATCGCTCGGTGGACGGGAGTGTCTGACTCAGATATCTACCTCGGAGGGAGTTTCTGCTACTTTAGGGAATTGTTGACTGGGCTTTGGGGTTGAACTTTTTTTTAAAGGAAAGAAAAATTAACCCTGGGATCCATCTGTATTTTTTTTAATTTTTATTTCGGGGATTTTTGGTGGTTGTGGTGGTTCTTAATTTTTAATTTAGTTTGGGGAAGTAGATGTTTTTATAAATATGCTGATTTTTTTTTTTTCATTTCTTGCTTTCCCACATTAGGGGTGATAGCCAAAGGGGTCATGATAAGAAAAAGGGGAACAAATAGAACTGGTGAAGAGGCCTGCCTGCCTCCACTCCTGTTCATCAGAAGTACGTTTAGCAGGGCACCAAGCCTGCCCCCTGAAATCACTTAGGTGTTCTCCTTTGCTTCCAGGGCCACCGAGGTGTTCTTTGCTCGTGCAGGCAGCTTTCTGCTGCATTTGGTGTGGAAGCAGTCAGGGCTTGCTCTGCCAGCCTGTTCCCCACCACCCTTGGGCAGGGCTAGACTCGGTAATTTTGAGCAAATGTCACCTTCCCCTGTGAGTGACACATCTAAAATCTTTCTTTTAAACCACTATTTGCAGATTGGAGGGGGAAGGATGGGGAGGGGGGTTATTGCCAAATATGTTAAATATGGGTTGGGGTGTTTGTGTATGTATCTCCCTCAGTTTCCCCAGAAACGAGGTATCTTTTTTTTTTTTTTCTCAGTCCAAAATCGAGAGGGTGGGGAGAGAGAGGAGGGAGGCTGCAAAAAGCCAGGTATGAGGGAAGGTAAAATGACCACTGTCCCACCCTCGGCCCTGAACCCTACTATCTGAACCCCTCAGATATCCTCAGGATTTCACAAGACTGTCAGTAGGGAACCCCTCCCGTCAAAGATCTAGGCAGGACTGGGAGGCAGGTCGGGAGTGTGATGGGTGGGGGCGGGAGGCATGGGCCTGGGGCAGTTCTCTCCTCACTTGTAAACTTGTAGTTTCACAGAAAAAAAAACAAAAAACGCAGTTTTAAATAAAGAAGTTTCTTTTTTCCCTGGGTTTAGTTGAGAATTCTTTTCAAAAACATGAGAACTTTTTTTCTCTCATAAAGCCCCAAACAGGATTTTCCCCTGAGTTCCCCGGCCTTGACCTCACCACCCAGGCCCCAGGTTTCACCCCTGCCTCCTCTCCATGGGAAACAGCCAGACCTGAACCCTGTTGCCTAGCAACCTCGCCTAGTCGTCCAGTAGCCCTGGGTGGTCTGGTGCAATAGGTTGGGGGTCCTGAGGGGATGAAGAGACCCTAGGAGATGCACTCCCCACCCCCATGGATGTGGCTGTACCCAGAGGCTGGCAGTGCCCAGGGGTGGGGTGACAGCTGTTTCTCCCAGTACCTGAAGGACTCTTGTCTGAGAGAGGCATGAATTCCTAGCATTCCCTGTGACGGGACAAGACGGGGGAGATGGGGGCAGGGGAGAGGGTACAAGCCCCACCTAGGGTGGTGGCCACAGCAGCAAGGGGCAGACAGAGCCAGGAGCCTGGGAAGGAAGCAGGATGGCAGCAGGGGCAGCAGCTGGAGCCTGGGTGCTGGTCCTCAGTCTGTGGGGTGAGCCCTGCCCCCCCACCCCCACACCAATCCTCCCCGCAGAAAGCACTCTGCCCCTGTCCCCGAAACTCCCCACAGCTTTCCAGGAACCTGGGTACTGCTTTTCAATCTCCTTCATCCGCCCTGTTATAGTTTTATTAGCTCCCATCTCCCTTCCTGCCCTTCCATTGTGGTGCTGTCTCCCAGGGGCAGTAGTAGGGGATCAAAACATCACAGCCAGGATCGGGAAGCCACTGGTGCTGAACTGTAAGGGGGCCCCCAAGAAACCACCCCAGCAGCTGGAATGGAAACTGGTAAGTGGGGCTCCTGTCTCCCCACTTCCGGAGAGACCAATGACGATTCGCATCTCCTCCTCCCCACCTCCCTACCTCCCTACCTCATGAGCCCTTTCCCAAACGGCTTGCACTGTTGAGGCCCCTCTCCTCTGTCCCCAGAACACAGGCCGGACAGAAGCTTGGAAGGTCCTATCTCCCCAGGGAGGCCCCTGGGATAGCGTGGCTCGTGTCCTCCCCAACGGCTCCCTCCTCCTGCCGGCTGTTGGGATCCAGGATGAGGGGAGTTTCCGGTGCCGGGCAATGAGCCGGAATGGAAAGGAGACCAAGTCCAACTACCGAGTCCGAGTCTATCGTAAGGGTTCCAGGGCCTTGTTCACAGCCCACCTCTCATCTAAGGAAAAGCCTTCTACCCCAGCCCTTGACTCCCGGGCCCTGGCATGTGAGAACTTGACTTCAGCTGCCCCCATTCCCACAGCTGGGGTGTATCTTCAAAGCTGCAGCCTCTGATTGGAATTTTCCCTCCTTCAGAGATTCCTGGGAAGCCAGAAATTGTTGATCCTGCCTCTGAACTCATGGCTGGTGTCCCCGATAAGGTAGAAGAAAAGGCGAGATGTGGAAAGGGGTCCTGAGAATGGGAGGGGAGTGTAGCTGTGTGTGTGCATTCTCTTATTTTCAAAGACGATGAGGTCACTTTTTCCCCAGGTGGGAACATGTGTGTCCAAGGGGGGCTACCCTGAAGGGACTCTTAGCTGGCACTTGGATGGGAAAACCCTGATACCTGATGGCAAAGGTGAGTCCCAGCGTCTCCCCTCCTAGCTGCCTTCCTTCTGATCGCTCTCCCATACCCACCCTGGAATGTCTTGCCTTGTCCTCCCCTCACCATAGGAGTGTCTGTGAAGGAAGAGACCAAGAGACACCCTGAGACAGGGCTTTTCACACTCCGTTCGGAGCTGATGGTGACCCCAGCCCGGGGAGGAGCTCCCCACCCCACCTTCTCCTGTAGCTTCAGCCCTGGCCTTCCCCGGCGCCGAGCCCTGCACACGGCCCCCATCCAGCTCAGGGTCTGGGGTGAGCACAGAACTGGGGAGGGCCCCAACTTGGGTGAGCACCTGTCGGAAGGTATGACCCTCAGGAAGGAGAGGGTTAAGCCCATGGCCACTGGGACCACAGACAGGTGTAACTCTCAACCTCATGTCCCTCCCCACCCCCAGAGCCTGTGCCACTGGAGGAAGTCCTGTTGGTGGTGGAGCCAGAAGGTGGAGCAGTAGCTCCTGGTGGTACCGTGACCTTGACCTGTGAAGCCCCTGCCCAGCCCCCTCCTCAAATCCACTGGATCAAGGATGTGAGTGACCTGGAGAGGGGGCTGGCAGGTAGCGAGATACGTCATTGGCAACTAGGAGGGCAGGGGCTTCATGGAGAGCAAGGCAGGCGAGGAGGTACAAGGGTGTCTGATAATGTGGAGGCAAAGACAGCAGTATGGGATGTGTTGGCAGGGGTTTTAAGAGTCTCCTGTCGGGGCTTCCCTGGTGGCGCAGTGGTTGAGAGTCCGCCTGCCGATGCAGGGGACACGGGTTCGTGCCCCGGTCCGGGAAGATCCCACGTGCCGCGGAGCGGCTGGGCCCATGAGCCATGGCCGCTGAGCCTGCGCGTCCGGAGCCTGTGCTCCGCAACAGGAGAGGCCGCAGCGGTGAGAGGCCCGCGTACCGCAAAAAAAAAAAAAAAAGTCTCCTGTCCCCTTTTCCCCACCAGGGCATGCCCCTGCCCCTTCCCACCAGCTCCGTGCTGCTCCTCCCTGAGGTAGGGCCTGAGGACCAGGGAACCTACAGTTGTGTGGCCACCCATCCCAGCCATGGGCCCCAGGAGAGCCATGCTGTCAGCGTCAGCATCATCGGTGAGGAGACCTCTCTCCAAATCCCAGGGACCCTGGGGGCGGCTGAGGGACAGTGCAGGTTCCAATTCCCTACCCTATGCTAACACTGTCCCCGAGAGCCACCCCATGCTTCCCTCAGTGCAGCCACACCCAGGCCTTCTCTGCCCCACACAACCCAAGAGAAGAGCCCCGCCTGTCCCCTCTCCCCTCTAAACTGAAGAAAGGGAAAGGCTCCGCCGGGGCTCCCATTAGCCTTCTCCCAAACTGAAGCCTTCCCTTCTGACTTTGTTTTCCAGAAACAGGCGAGGAGGGGCCAACCGCAGGTGAGGGGTTGGATAAAGTCAGAGAGAAGCAGACAGACCTCAGCATGACTGAGGGGATGGGCAACAAGAAAGGAACTGTGAGGGCTGTGCCCTCAGTTCTCCCCGTCTCCCTACAGGCTCTGTGGAAGGGCCGGAGCTGGGAACTCTAGCCCTGGCCCTGGGGATCCTGGGAGGCCTGGGGACAGCCGCCCTGCTCATTGGGGTCATCATGTGGCAAAGGCGGCAACGCAGAGGAGAGGAGAGGTGAGTGGAGGAAGCCAGACACCTCCAACTAAGGGCTTCCAGGCAGCAAGGAGGGGTGTGGGGAGAGAAATGACGGAGTGCTGGGAACCATGTGCAGAATTCTCCCCAATCCTCCTCCCCAGGAAGGTTCCAGAAAACCAGGAGGAGGAAGAGGAGGAGCGCACGGAGCTGAATCAGCCCGAGGGGCCTGAGGCAGCAGAAAGCAGTGCAGGAGGGCCTTGAGAAGCCCACAGCCAGACCCCATCCATCAGCTCCCTTTTTTTTTCCCACCCTCTTTCTGGCCCCAGACCAGTTCTCCCCTGTATAATCTCTACCCCACCTCCCCAAACTTTCTTCCACAACCAGAGCCTCTCACAAACAGTGATGAGTAAACACCTGACACATTTGCTCTTGTGTATGTGTGATGCCCTCACCCCCTGCACCCTTGAGAGCCCTGAAGGAGAGGGTCTCACCCCCACGCTTCACCACACCACACCGACATCTACTGAAGTTGGAGAGAAATGCTCCTGTCTTGGAAGGAAGGAGGGATGGACAAAGGTGGGCAGAGTTCCCGTGAATACATCTCAACTTGTTTATTGAATTTGTAATAAAGGAGGTAGTGAGGGGAAGGAAGCACTTACGAGTCAGGACCCACATTAGACACCGGGGAGAGAAAAATTAAATTAAATCAACAAGGGGAATATGGGGGAGAGTCAGAGGGAGCCTTGCCCACCTTTCAACATCAAATCAAGAAATGGGGGGGAAAGCAAAGGATCAGGAGAGAGGGGAGACAGACCTCGTCTTCAGTCCGTCCTCCTCTCCCAGAGCTGGGAGTTACGATGCGACTGAGCGAGCAGTTCAGAGCAAAGGTTCTCCCATTCCATGCACAGGTGTCACTCCTCCCCACACCCTCCTGGAAAGTGGCCAGGGTTGCCCTTAGCCAACAAAAATGGAGGGCTTACAGGGGAGGGTCCGGGAGTAAGGAAGGGTCAGCAGGGACCCCCAATACTGATTTTCCTCTGGCTGGAGGTGGGCAGGAAGGAGACACAGCTCAAATACTGAGCAGCCAGAAAAAGAAGAAGACGGCGAGAAACAGGAAGAGGGAGTCCTGCCAGCTGGAGGCCGGGTGACCCTGTCCTAGATCCACACCTGTGGAAGAGAGGAAAGCTGTGGAAGAAACATCCACTCTAGGCTGGAAGCGGGGCTGAGGAGATTCAGGGGGCTCGCTGGTAGGAGCTGAGGGAAGGCTCTTACCTGTACCCCGACGGAATGGCTCGTGGGTATTGAAGACAGTGGTGAAAAAGCCAAAGGGAAAAGCGCCAACACCAAATGAGAAGTGAAAGCCCCCAGTATCGCCAAATGGCTGGAATCCCTAGGGAGACGAAGAAAGTCAGTGGGGAACGGGGCAAGTCTCTGGCAAGGAAGGAATACAATCAGACAAGACTCACCCCTCTGCTCTCTGGAGCAGGTCGCTGGCCCTGGGGGCGGGGTGGGGTTTTCAATCTGAGGAAGAGGAGAGGGCCTATCAGCAGGAAGTAGTCCCTCCTCTTCCACACCCCACTCCCCAAGCAGAACCTTCCACCTTCCCTCAGCATCACCTCCCCTCTCTCACCTGGGATCCCGGGGCTTCTGGCTCCCTCGCCCATAAAGGGGGACAACCTTTTCTCTGCTGATCCCAGCTTTACACACTGGGCACTCTTGCCGCTCTGGCCGTGCCTCCAGCCACTGGGGGAAAAAAATGTAGTGGTTTCCAGTACACAGAAGGGTCTTCCAGCTCCTCAGACCTCCCCATCTCCCTCTTCATCTCCTCTGCGTACGCACCTGATGGAGACAGGGCCAACTGGAAGGGGAACGAGAAAGGTCAAACCAGTTACACAAAAGAGAGACACAGACCCCACCTCAGGGTCCCATCTTTCCCCCTCTTACCAGGTGTTACCTGCTATTTCTTTTCATATTTTCCACAACCCCTACCATACTAGCCAACTTGGCCTTGCTGCTTCTCTGATCTTCCAACACCTAAAGCTACATCCATCCTCAACATACTCAACCCTCTTCTCTCTTCTCTCCCCCAGCAAACACACACACACACACACACACACAAATCCTCACCCCTTCCTTCTCTGCTTTTCGACTTAATTTCCAGTCCTGTTCAACCACCCATTTCCAGGTCTCCTCTTTCAGCCCCAGCCCTACCCTTGCCCCCATCACTCCCAGACCAAACCCCCTTTACCAGCACCTTCTCCCGCTACTCCTTTTCCTCTCTCCTATGCCCAACAAAGTCCCTGTTTCCACAACTCCTTAACCTTTGGGGGCTGCCCCTCCACAGTGCCCTTGTCCCCAAGTTTCCCATACCACCCCTTGCCATATCTCACCTGCATGTGATCCCACCTTCCCTAGATGTCCCCCTACTCAACTGATGCGTGCCTCCCCTAACCTTTGAGTCTAATCCGATCCCACCTGTACAGCTAAGACCCCTCCCTTCCCTGGGGTAAGGTGGCTCGCGTCTCGCCTGCACAGATGTGCAGTGCCCACCCCCTGCGCCCCACTTCCTCTTAACGCACCTCTTAACACAACTAGGTTGGCTCCTAGTTGCTGTGACTTTCCTTTCCACAGTTCTCCTCTGTACAGACGTGACCCTCTCGCCCACACATACCCCAAAACACGTAAGAACCCCCCTCAAGCCTCATCTATGAGAATGTGCCCTCCGATTATTTGTATGACTGTATGGTCCCCCCCGGCCCCAGCCTCCCCAGTATAAATTTGAGCCCCACTCCTTTTCGCACCCCTCTCAGATTCTCACCAGTACAGGTGGCCACACACACTGACCACAGCTTCCCGAGCAGTCTCCAGACATATATTACATTCGAAGGTCGCGCCCGCCCCGCCCCGCTCGCGGTTTGGCCCTTCGGGGCCCCCGTCCTCCTCCTCCGCTGCTGCCATGGCCGGTACTGTTTTGCCCCCCGCGTGCCCCTTAATCCCCCGAAACACACATACAGACGCCGCAACAAACGAGAAACCGCCTCCTGCCCACGATCTTTTGGCAGGCTTCAAGGTTTTCTAATCACTATTGGTCTCAGTGCCTGCCAATCATACAGAATCGAAAGAAAGGACTGGTCCAAAGGGCGGGGGAGGAAAGAGGTTTACGCGGTCCCGCCCTTGCACGATGACTATTGGCTAAAACAGTCACGGTCAGTTTGCAGTGCCATGGGATTGGTAAATATTCCATACGTCCTGTCGCCCCGGCCAGGGAGGGCTTTATTCGTCTGAGTAGTTGCCAGTCATAACCAAAGGCCAGAAGCAATTGGCTCAAGGCTACTTAGACCTCGCCCACTACAAGCCCCTGTCTTCCTTTTACTTCCTCTTTCAGAGAACGTCCGGATTCCTTTGGACTTTGGAGCGTATAGCTCCAAAGCAACTAATTGGCTAGAACTCGACGGAAAATGGAGGCCAGGTAAAGCGCGCGTGCGCAGTAGGAGGAGGGAAGGGGTGGGCCAATCCTATGAGAGTTGAGCTTTCTCTGGTCCCACCCCTTCACCGCTATATTGTCGCCATGGTGACTGCTCTACAATTGGCGGGATTTGGGGTTCAAAAGCCTTGTCTTGGCCTCATCCGGGTCCTCCGACTGCGGTCTCTCTCGACTGATTGGGCCGTTTTTTTCGCCCCTGATTGGCCGAGGTCGGAAAAGACGGCGAAGAGCTTGGAAAAGAGGACAAATGCTAGGGTCGCAGGGTTCAAAATGGCTCCGGCTTCCTTCGGTGACGTAAAGAGCAGAACTTGGGTCCGCCCCTCCCTCTTAGTGAAGAAGGGAGCAGAACTGGGATTAGCCCGACGTTTGGATGGTGCGAGCATCGATCTGCGGCGCTGGTGTTAACATCTCCCTCGGCTGGACGACTCAGCCCGCCCCTCTTTAGGTGATTTACAGAATCACCATTTACAGAAATGAAGTAAAGGCCCATCCCCTTTTTAATGTGACACAGAGTAGAACAGAGTTGCCCTAGACACCGTTTTAAACCTTAAGAGCCGAAAAGGTCTAGCTCCACCCCTTTGTGAGTGGGTGAAGCGGCCAGATCCACCCCCTTTTAGGCGACCCGCGGCGGAAAGGGGTTAGGCCCGCCCCTTCCTTCTTGAACTGTGCCCCGCAGAACTGGGGTCTTCCTCCTGGGCTGGACCCCTGGGACTTGGGCAAGCTGCTTCAGAGTTTGGGCCTTTCGTACGAGTTTGGGCCTTTTCTACAGTCACTGGCCCTCACTGTGGCTCAAGGAGCAGAACTAGGTAACAGTCCTCCCATTACCAGTGTTCTTTACATCTTGTTCCTCAGGGCGTGTAAACTCTTTCAGGGCAAAGGTATCTAGCGGGGGTGGAGGCCAGACACAAGCTGAGGGTTCTTCAACAACATCCTGATAAAAGGTCCCACGTGACTCAGTGAGGAACGGTGAGAAGTTAGGAGCTGCCTACGGCAGGGGAGGTTAGTGTTCGGGAAGCGTGTAGAGGTTTAGGGAAAAACCCTATTGAGAGGCAGAAGTGGAGACCAAGAAGGGAGGAGTGATGGAATGATCCTGATAAGGGGATGATGGGAGTATGGGGGAGAGGGCAGCAGGGGCTGGAGAGAGAGCTAGGCACATACTACAAAATTAAGGAGGCATGCTTATCCCAGAGGAATCAGCATTCTTCCTCACTTATTTTTTCAAGAAAGCAACCCTAATGCCCAGTTTCCACTGGAAGAAGAGTACATTTTTTCTACGTTGAGGAGAGGGGTAGTCTCAGCTTGGGTGAGTAAGGAGACTGATAAGAAGGAAGGAACTAGAAAAGAAAAGGTACTGAGGTTAAAGTACATCACAGAAGGAAACGGGCAGGGAGAGGGCCTGAGAGTGTCCCTTCTCTCCAAAGACCAGGAAGGGGTGGGGGGTGGGAGGAGGTCAGTGGAGGAGGGAGCTGGACTGCTGGGAGATAGTGGCAGGGACAAAGGGCAGAAACCAGACAAGAGGGCTGGAGGGTGAGGTGGGGTGAGATGGAGTCCTGGAGAGAAAAAGAAGAGAGGTGAAGAACTCAGAGCTTGGCATATAGTAGGTGCTTGATAAATATTTGGACTTGAATGGGGGGACAGGAAGAGGGAGATGGAAAAGGGTTGGAGTTGGAGGGAATAAGCAGCAGATGTGGGAGTTAAGGAGAAAAAAAGAAACAAGTTGACAATAAGAGGAGAGCTGATGGAGAATGAGAAGGAACGGGCCAAGGAAGGAATACAGCACCAAGGGACACGCAAGCCATGTGTGCTGAAAGGAAGTTGGAGAAAAGAAGGTGCAGCTGGAGCCAGAAAAGGCCAGAGAGACCGAGACGGAGCCCAGCTGAGCTCTCGTAGGGTGGAGCTAGCAAGAGGAGACTGAAAGATGTGGGGAGGAGATGCCTGGGTCCCCGGGAGGCGATTGGCAAAACAGGGCGCCCATCACCGCCCCCTACTTCCTGGCCAGCCCCGGAAACTAGCGGGCGTGGGGAGGGGTGGTGGGGGATAGCGGCAGCGGCAGCCCCAGCCCTCAGAGAGACAGCAGGAAGGGAGGGAGGGAGGGAGGGAGCTGGGGGGACAACCCCCCACCATTCGTACCGCTATGGGCCCAGCCTCCCACTCTCACCTCCCCTCCATCGGCCGGGGCTAGGACACCCCCAAATCCTGTCGCCCCCTTGGCACCGACACCCCGACTGAGGCAGAGACACAGCCACCCGCCACCACCGCTGCCGCAGCCTGGCTGGGGAGGGGGCCAGCCCCCCAGGCCCCCCACCCCACTGAGGTGGGGGCAGGAAAGGGATGGGAGGAGGAGGGAGGAGGGAGCTAAAAGGGATGTGGAGGAGGGGAAGGGGAAAGATTGGGTCTGGGAGGGTGGGCAGGGGAGAGGCTTGGTGGGAAAAGGATACGGGCCGACTTGGGAGAGGGTTGCTGGGGAAAGGAGAGGGGGCCTGAGAGGGAGGAAGGATGGAAGAGACACGAGGGAGGAGAGGTGGAGACCTTGTGAACTTGAGATGGGGGTGTGGACAGGGAATCTTGGAGAGGAAAGCCCCAACACCTTCCCCAGTTCCTTTTCTTGCCCTTTGGCCCCACGTGACCCTTGCGGGGTAGTGGCAGGCAGAAGGCAGTTTAGTGCCCTCCTTTCCCCAGCAGAATTTGCTTCCTAGGGATGCCCTGAGACACCTGTTTCTCTCAAGGCACGGGACCTCTTGTTTCTCAGTGGCCTCCATGCTGTGTTCGACCCTTACTGACATACAGATGCCTGTGGGGGACCATGTTTTCTACATTGAGTGGGTGTGCCTTTGATGTGGTTTATGGCTTGTGTGTGGCTAGTTTGTCCTGTGCTCTCCATGGGTTGTGGAGAAATGATGTGTTATCTTCCATCAGAATTGCCTGTTCTCATATCTTACGTCCGTGTCTCATGTCCAGTCTTGACGTGTTCACATGTGTGTGTTTTCATCTGTTGCATCTGTTATGTGGTTCCATGTTTCTTGCACGTCTTATGTTTACTTTAGCATGTACAGATCGTGCCTTATTTTGTGTGGACTCGCAGGTTCTGTGCATAGTCCCGCCATATGCAGTCGTCTTCGTGTGTGGGATCTCGTGGCTTAGCTGCTAGCGCACACTCATGTTGTGATCGTATTGGCCTGTTTATTGCATGTGTTTTCCCAGTCCCAATTCACACCGCACACACGTGTGCCCCTTCGCATAATGTGCTGATGTGACACGTCCACAGCTTGTGTGCTTCTGGTTACATATACTATTTATTTCATAATTTTATTGCCAATATATTTTGTGAGCTGTATGCTCATTAACTCACTTGGCACTCCATCGTGCTTATAAATCCTCGGACATCCCTGCTCTGGAGAGAGTCACTTAATGTCACATATTAGAGGAAAAGGTAACTGGGCCTCCGTGTCCCTAAAGAACCATCCCCATGCGCCTGACCTTGCTGACCCCGCTGGCCTGTGTCTCTTCATACACGTTACATCCGGTGCCTGTGAACAGTCCGTGTCCATGGAGCTCGATGCATAGCACAGCGTCAGCTCTGCCATGTACATTATCTGTCCCCCGCTCTTTGCACTGTTGGCATGTATTTGATGACAGCGGCATCTTTCCCCTGTGGCATGTTAATCCCCTTTCTGTATGTTTCTCTTGTGTGCAAGATTGTATGTGCCATCTTGTCTAGATTGCTGTCACTCTGCCTTCACCGTGACCCTGTATTGTGCATTTTTATCCAGAGTAGGTTACTGTTAGCCTGGTGTGCTCATTGCTTTCTTGGTGGCTTTTCTTTTCATAGTTAATAGTCCTCAAGAGGGTAGCTATCTGATTGGTGTTCAGAACTGTTGTCTCAATAATTATGGCTATGTGGGTATGTACACAGCCTTATAATCTGTTCAGCAAATGTTTATTGAGCATCTTCCCTGCTTCCTTCTGTCCTGGGCATTGGGAATAAGAAAATCTCTGTCCTCAAGCTGCTTACACGTTAGGGAGGGAAACAAAGATAACCTCAAGTGGTTACACCCTGTCTAGTGTCAAGATGAGTGGTTCTCAAACTTATGTGCACATCAGACTCACCTGGATGGCTTGTTTAAAATAGTATACAGATGCATGGGCCCAACGGCCTAAATTTCTGATTCAGTAATCTGGGGTGAGGTCCAAGGATTTATTTTTCTGCACTTGGAGAATCAGTGATCAAGGTAAAAGTGTAATGAAAACACAGGCCTGGAGGGGTTCAGGAAGACCTCCAAAAAGTGACACTGAACTGTATAAGGCAAGTGAAGAGGCAGAAGAACATTCCAGCCAAAGGGAACAGCGTGTTCATGGCACAGAAGCGTGAAAGATAATGGTGTGTCTGAGGAACTGAAGTAAGTCAGTTTGACTAGAGCGAAAAGGCTCTTGTAGGGATGTGGCCAAAGGTGTAAGCAGAAGTCAACTTGTCAAGAAGGGCCTTTGGGCAAGAGAGATGCTCAAATTTGTGCCACAGAAACATCTGTGGTTGCCATGTGGAAGATGGATTGAAGGGGAAGAGTTAGGAGCCTGTTGCAAATAGTCCAGGGGAGAAGCGCTTGTTCCAACTTGCGGGGGCAGTAGGATGAAGCAACTCAGAAAGCCTATTGTCCTAGAGCTGGCAGAGTCCCATTTCCTCTATCACCTGTTACCTTCACCCTTGGCAATGGACTTACCTTGGAGCACAGCCCTTCTGTCATTGGAAGCGCGTGCCTTTGGCCTTGATACAAGTGACAGATATTTGCCTGAACACCATTTGTGTGAATTGTGACCCTGCCCCAAACCGTGGGGCAGAGTGGAGGAAGGAGGAAGAGCCTCTTCCTCCTGAACGCTTTCCTCTCCCAGGGCAGGTGGTGTAATGACCCTTTTACTCTCTGCCCTCCTTTTTTCGCTTGGTGAAGCCTTACACACTGCATGTCTGACCACATTGCCTGCAGTGTTGCTGGGAGGGAGGGAAGTGGGTGGTGGGATTTGTTTGCCTGTTTGTGGAAGCAGGATTAATAGATATAGGTATGTCCATGGGTTTATCTGGGAACAGGGAGCCTGCCTGGGTGGAGAGGGGTTTTAATGGGTATGAATTTACCATCCTTTATCGGTCATGGGTGTGATTGTAAGTTTGCGTATGTGTGTGAACAGGTCAGTCTTTGTATGGCTGTGTGTGTCTGAGTTTGCGTTAGTGACAAGAGCCTTTATTCTTGCCAGTCAGCCCCGGAGAATGTCTGTGTTTTGTCATTTTCCACTGTATCTGCTGCGTGCTATGTGTGCATTTGTGTGTATACATACAGGCAGCAGCATAACCAAGTGGTTAGGAGCACAAGCTGCTTAGCTTGAAGCTGGGAAGTGCCTCTTAGGAGTCATATCACCTCAGGTAAGTTTTTTAACCTTTCTGGGTGTGTCTCCTTTAAAATGTAAATCGGGTGTTTCATATTTAAGGACTTAACATAGTATATAGACCAGCCCTGTCCAACAGAACTATAATGCAAGCCACATATGTAATTTTTAATTTTCTGGTAGCTACATAAAAAAGGTAAAAGTAGCAGGGTGAAATTAATTTTAGTGTATTGAACCCAGTATGTCCAAAAGGTTATAATTTCACAATGTAATCAATATAAAAGATTATTAATGGGATAGTTTACATTCTGTTTTTCCTTCAAAGTCTTTGAAATCTGATGTGTATTTTATATCTCTAAGCACCCCTCAGTGCAGGCTAGGCCACATTTCACGTGCTCAGTTGCCATATGTGGCTGGTGGCTACCATATTGGACAGCAGAGGGATAGACCATTATAAGATCCTTACCAGCTACAAGCGTTAGCTATCATTAATGTCCTGTTGTTGTCTTGTGTCTGTGAGTTGTGGATGTCCATATCTTGTGTCTCATGTCTGAATGTATCTGGATCCTTCAGGGAGAGGGGTGGGAGAGCAGTCCTGAGCTCCCATCCCCACCGCCCCCATCCCAGAGAGGCTTTCTGGACAGGTTTTAACGGGAGCCCTGGCCCCCAGAGCCCCCCCAGACCCTGCCTTCTGCACCTTGCCCGCCCCGTCCCCAATCCAGGAACCAGGCCCACTAGTTCTGTCCTTTGCCCCGTCCCCTGCAGGTGACCAGAATGGAGCTGTGGCCAGGGGTGTGGCCTCTACTGCTGCTGCTCTCCCTGCTGCTGCCCACTCTGTGGTTCTGCAGCCCCAGTGCCAAGTACTTCTTCAAGATGGCCTTCTACAATGGCTGGATCCTCTTCCTGGCTGTGCTCGCCATCCCTGTGTGTGCCGTGCGAGGACGCAACGTCGAGAACATGAAGTGAGGGGCAAGGGGTTTTGGGTGATGAGGGAACCTTAGGGTCAGAAGCAAGCAGGGGCTGGGGAGGGCACTGAGTGTGTAGGAGACACTGAGCGAGCCCAGGGACAAGGAAGCGGAGAAGACTGCAAAGATGCCCAGGAAGACGGGGGGCCGGGGAGGGGGGCTGGGGCCTGCAGGTGGACGGCAGCAGGTCCCGCGGGAACCCCTTGCCTTGTGGAACCTCCACAGGATCTTGCGTCTGATGCTGCTCCACATCAAATACCTGTACGGGATCCGAGTGGAGGTGCGAGGGGCTCACCACTTCCCTCCTTCACAGCCCTACGTTGTTGTCTCCAACCACCAGAGCTCCCTCGACCTGCTTGGTGAGCAGCCTCCCCTAGCCACGCCCATCCTCCTGCAGCCCTCCCTGGGATCCCCTCCCTCACCTGGGGCGTTGCCCCCTTGCTCCCCCTGCAGGCCTCTGCCTGGGGTAGAGCTGCCCTCATAAGCAAGATAATACACCTTTAGTCACCTTTTCTTACTTTCTGGGGCTTCCCCCACCCCTCACCCCCAGGTCTGCCTCTTCCTTTAGTTCTAGTCCCTGGGTGATGACCTGGGTGAGGTATCCTCACCCCACCCCCACCTCTGCCCTAGGGATGATGGAGGTACTGCCAGGCCGCTGTGTGCCCATTGCCAAGCGCGAGCTACTGTGGGCCGGCTCTGCCGGGCTGGCCTGCTGGCTGGCGGGAGTCATCTTCATTGACCGGAAGCGCACTGGGGATGCCATCAGTGTCATGTCTGAGGTCGCCCAGACCCTGCTCACACAGGATGTGAGTCACCCCGGGGGAATGGGGGTTATGGAGTAGAATAGTTGTAAATAAACTGATGTGCAGGGCCACCAGGCCTCACAAGTCCCATTACAGCATCACAGCCATTTTCTGATCCCTCCATATGTGTGTCTTCCTTGACTCTCTTTCTTTCCCAGGTACGGGTCTGGGTTTTTCCTGAGGGCACGAGAAACCACAATGGCTCCATGCTGCCCTTCAAACGTGGCGCCTTCCACCTCGCAGTGCAGGCCCAGGTGATTACTCCTTCCGGTCCACTACTGCCCCTCAAGCCCCCACCATCCCTTCCTCTCTCGGCAGAGGCTGGTCCTGGGCACCTCAGAAGGGAGCCGTGGGCTGATGGCTTTTCCTCTCCCTCAGGTTCCCATTGTTCCCATAGTCATGTCCTCCTATCAAGACTTCTACTGCAAGAAGGAGCGCCGCTTCACTTCAGGTGAGGGCTCTGTGCAGATCTGGGGTTCGGGGGTGGCCAGAAGGGCCATGGGAGAGGCTAGAGGGAGATCCCCGTGGGGCAGGAGCTTCAGTCAGCGTCAGCACTGAGATGTCCACAGGATTATCTAAAGTGACCCCACATCAGCCAATAAGTATTTATTAAGCACCCCTATACCCTGCTAGATGGGTAACACTTGGTCCCTCCAAGAGAGGCCATTACTGTCTAGCCGGAAAGATAAAGCCTGTGTGCGCAGTTACAGCATTCGGCGGTGAACACTAAACCCAGACAGTGGGGCCGGCAGGGTGCTGAGGTGCCTGGACTGGGGCTGGGGAAGGCTTTGCGAGGGAGGGCCTCAGAGAACAGGTGGCAGCTGGTAAGCTGAGGGGGAGTTGTCCACGGCAGAGAACTGAAAGGTTGAGCAGGGAACTAAGCATCAGGAGAGCTCGGAAGCCAGGCGCCACCTGTGGGCAGAGTCCCGGTACACAGGCCATGATGGTGCTCACCCCCCTCCCAGGGCGATGTCAGGTACGGGTGCTGCCCCCAGTGCCCACAGAAGGGCTGACACCAGATGACGTCCCAGCTCTGGCCGACACAGTCCGACACTCCATGCTCACCGTTTTCCGGGAAATCTCCACTGATGGCAGGGGTGGTGGTGACTATCTGAAGAAGCCTGGAGGGGTGGGCGAGGCCCAGCTCTGAGCTCCCTTCCCATCTACCCCCACCCCCCACCGCCGTCTCCACACCTACCAGCCCAGTGGGCCCGAAGCTGGGCCAAGCCCTGTTCCTCATTTCCCCTCTCCCCACCTGTTCTCTTCTTTGGAATCTTCAACTTCTGAAGTGAATGTGGTTGCAGAACCGCTCCCTGCCCCCTTCCCAGCACCGCCCCCCAACAGACTCTTGCCTAGGTGCGGCCTCCACTCTGAACCCCACCTTCCGTGCCATCCTGTCTGTGGGACAGTTGCCTCCCCCTCATCTTCAGTGGTTCAGCCTACACAAGGGTAGGAACACTCCATTCTGTCCCCAGTGGACCCTCTTCCTTTGTGGTCTTCTCTACCTCTCCACCCCACATTGGCCAGTGGATTCATCCATTCTGTGGAACAATTTCTCACTCCCATGTCCACGGATTCAGTGGACTCATCCATTTGTGAGGACGACTCCTCACGCTGTGGCTGGAAGCTGATGCCTGGAATACTTCTCCCAGGCTCATCCTGGAAACATTCCTCAGCACCTTCTCCCTCCTTCCCGTGGAGCCTCCTGTCAGTGGGGGCTGGACTCTGTCACTCAGAGGTCTCATCCCTGCCCTTGTCCAAGTGCCCAGGGTTGAGCACACTCTTGGATGCCACATTTCTGCTTCCCCTCATCCCCTGGGTATAGTTGTTCAGTGGTCCTGGCCCCACCAAGCCCCCTACAGCCCTGCTGTACCATTCTAACCAGACACAAGGGGAAGAGGCAGACATCAGGTGCTGCACTCACTTCACCCTGGGGAGTTGGGGAAAGGAACTGAACCCTGGCTGGAGGGGATGGGAGGGCTTTTAATTTATTTCTCTTTCTTTTGAGGCTTCCCCTCTCTGAGCCAGTTTTCATTTCCTCCCTGTGGCATTAGCCACTCCCTGCCTCCCACCCCAGACCTGTGCTCACAACCACGGAGGTGGGCTGGGAGCAAAAGGAGAGGGTGGGACCCAGTTTTGCGTGGTTGATTTTTATTAATTATCTGGATAACAGCAAGAAACCGAGAATAAAGATTGAGAGAGATCTGGGCACTTTCTGGCTGCGTTTGTTAAGGAGTTAAAAAAGCAGTTCTCCTCCAGGCCCCTGCCCCAGCCGGAAGACTCGGGCAGGCCAAGACAACCCGCCTTCCTCCTTTCTTCAGCTTTCCAAAGTTTCCATTGTTCATTGCTCCTTAGTGGCAGATAGCCTTATCTGCAGCTCCCCAGCCGGCCCATCCCAGAGGATTAGTGGGTCCAGTTTCTGTATAAATTAGTGGGGCAGGGGCTCTGCAGGGGCTCCTTAGCTCCGCCGATTGAGGCCTGGGCCCAGGCTGTTGTCCTCGCAGGAGCCTGGTTAATGACAAGGAGACAGGCAGACACATTGACTGTGGACTTCTTGGATGCCTGGAGTGGGCCCTGGACACTGAAGGATTGACAGTCTCGCTCACCAATAAGTGGAACCACCAAGTTGGAGACAGACCAGGAGAAGGGGTGGTAAAGTGCGGGAATCTGGGGAAGGTATGGGGTGAGTGAGTGGAGGAGAAGAGATTTTGGACAAGAGAAAACTGAGTTGGGAAAAGGTGTCTGGAAGAGCTGGGGGCAGCTGTTGGGAGATGGGGGTCCCCACAGAGAGGGGCATGGGGACTCACAGGCACCTAGCCTCTCCTCCAGCAGCAGAACCTGGTCACTGAGAGACTCAATCCTGTCGCCTCGGCCCCACAGCTCTGCCACCTGTTCGGGCTGCAGCTCTTCTGGGGGCATGGGCAGCACTGCTCGGACCCAGGCTCCAGCCTGACTGGCCCACTACAAAGGAAGAGACACCTCAGGGTGTTGGGGGTGGGGTCTGCGACCCAGACTTGGCCCCAGGCATCTCCACTCACCTGCTCCAGCCGCTCCAGGCGCCCTCGCAGCTCGCGAATCTCCCGCCTCAGGGCACGCTCATCGTGTCCAGCCTCCCGAACTGGGACAAAGGAGCGAGCCGAGAGTGACCACTGCCCCGGCCCCGCCTCTGGTCCGGCCCTCCGCGTGCCCCACGCACCCACCCACTCACCGGCCACGCTGAGGATGCTGGCACTGGTTGGGGGCTCTGGGGCCCCTTCTCCGCAAGTGCGCCCGTCCGGGCCCAGCACCAGGCCCTGGGGGCAGCCACAGGTGAAGCTGCCTGCTGTATTGAGGCATCCGTGCGAGCAGAGAGTGACGCCAGCCCTGCATTCATCCACGTCTAGTTACCGGAAAGAGGAGGGGGCTGAGGGGGGCGGGGCGGAGGTGGGCACCACAGCGGGTAGGGAAGTTCTGGCGTCACCCCGAGGGAGGGCGAGGCAACTCACCCACGTGACAGTGCTTCCCACCCCAGCCCGGGGCGCACTCGCACTGGTCCGGCCGGACGCAGACGCCTCCGTTCTGGCAGGGCTTGGCGCAGATGGCTGCGGGCGCAGGAAGCGGGGTTCAGAACCGAGCGGAAGGCCTGGCTCTCCAGCCCGGCCGGGCGCACCTCCCCCGAGGCCTGGGAAGACCCAGCCTCACCTTCGTCACAGGTGAGCGCCCCGGGATGCCGCTTTTTCCAGCCCTGGCAGCACACGGCGTGGGTCTGCTGCACCTCCCTCCTTACCTCCCGCCAAGCCACATGGTACGTGGTCCTGGAACACAGCGCCGGGCTCTGGACATTGGCATATGGGTCCTGGCCCCGGTTCTGGGGGTTCGTTCCTCTTGAGAGACCCCAGAGCCCAGGCTCCCCACCCCTCACCTGTAGGTGCTGCAGACACGCCTTCCAGAGCAGAGAGTCAAGTAGGGCTTATACACGGGTTGGCTGTAGGACTCGTTGTAACGGAGTGGGACCACCAGCGTCTGCTTGGAGCAGACCCCCTGACTGCACCCATGCGGGGGAAAGCGAGAGGCATTGAGTGGGCCAGGCCCTGGGGAGCCAGGAGCCCCACTTCCCTTCAGGCTCCACTGAGGCCCCACCCTCCCTAAAAATGACAGCCTCCCCCCCCATTCTGAACTTTGTTTTGCCACCTGTGAAACCCCAGCCCCAGCAGGTTTCATGAAGACCTCACCCCTGGCCCTGCCCCCTCTGTTATCACCTCTCTTTGAGGGATCCACCCTTGGCCCCCTCGCCTGTCATCAGTAGCAGGAGGAATGAGAGTCCGCCTAAGACAGTGCACAGCTCAGCCCTGGACCCCATGTTTCTCCTTGACTTCAGACTCTGCCAGCTGCAGGCAAGAAGAGGTTAATGGAGGTCCTTCCCCTCTCCTGTTAACTTCTCCAGTTCCAACCCTTCCAAGAGCAGTCTGCTGGTACCCTTTAAGTGGGGCAGGACACTCATTTGCACGCTTGCACTAGCCACCAGGATTGTCTACACCCGCAGTTACATTTAACTAACACCCCCCTTCCTTTAGCACATCATGGTCCATGCAGCACCATACAAGCTCACAGCCCGACACACTCCTTCCACCTCCCCTCATGACCCTCCTGTCTCTGACGTGCCGTCTTCCATCCTAATCCTCCTACCTTCAAAATATCAGATATGCACCATTACACCCCTTTACACCTTGTACACACCCACACACCTGGAAACCCCACCTTAAACACATTCCTGCTACCCTCACGCACCCACACCACCACATACACCCTGGACCCACTCCCCTCACTCAGACAACACACCCAACTCACACTCAACTCTAAGACTCTGAGTGACCCCCAGTCTTTCCCCATTGACGTTCTCTCCCCACCTGTCTTTCCCCCTCTCCTGGAGACTTCAGGCCACCAGCCTCAGAAGCAGCAGCTCAGACTGGTGGGCGGGCTGCGCGGGCTGCAAAGGAGAGGAGGGGCGGGCCAGACAGAGCCCTCCCATTTCTGCCCCCTCCCACAAGCCTCCTCCACAGCTGGAGCTTGGTCAGTTCAGTGGGGTCCAGATCCCACTCCCTTCACCCCCCCCAGCCAAGCAAAGGGCCCCTCAGAAGTCTCTTCTCAACCCTATGAGGCCCCTTATTTTTGGAACTCCCCCAAATCAGCAGAGACTACTAGCTTTAAACACCAGCAGCACCCCTGGCCCTTGCCCTCCATCCTTCAACCCAACACAGACTAGGGAAGAACTGAGGGGCAGGAAAAGTCAGAGCTGGCAGAGAACAAAGTGGGGTCAAGTCATGGGAGAAAAGGCAAGAGCAGATGAGAAAAGAAAGAAGGGTGCGGTGGGGACTGCCCAGGGCGGTAAAGGGAAAATTGCCCCCATTTCTTGATGACATTTGTTAGGGCCTGGTGGGGGGTATGCAAAGTTGAGTCAGCCACCGCCCCCCATGCCAGAGCAGACAGGGCCTTATTGTCTCCACCAAGATTCCTTCTTTCAGGAAGAGGAGGCTCATTGTCCAGCCCCTCACCCAGCTCTGGCCTACAAAGGTCAAAAAGGGGCACAACAAATGCCTACCCTGACCCTTAGCCCCCTCGTCTAGCCTGGGGGCTGGCTGGCGCATTCCACCCATGAGGCTGGGGCCCAAACCACTAGAGCCCTGGGCTCAGCCCCCCAATCACAGGCTGGGACAGGAAGAGAATTGTCCTCAGCAGGAAAGAACCCGCAGAGAATCAGGAACCCACACAGAATGGGCATTGAGAGAGCGGAAACACCAAGGGGGTCCCACCCCAGACCAGGCATCCGGGCACCCGGGCCTCAGGCTCTCCATCCCCACCCTCCCTGGGGAGCCAGGTCTCCCTCACCTGGAAATGAGTCAAGCCAAACTGAGTAAATGGAACTTTATTTCCATAAATACAGGGGTAACACCCATTCAAGGGTAGCTAAAAGAGGGGCTGGAGCCTCAAAGAAACTGGGCTCCCCAAGGGCACCCCAATACTGAACATAGGGACTGGGGGATCCCCAAACCTGAGATGGGCCTCACGGGCCACAGATATTCCCCAACACTGACACTTCAAGAATGGAAATGTCCCCATAGGGGAGCCTCAGAACCCCACTCTCATGGGTGGTCCTTCCTGGGGGTTGGGAGGGCTCACAACAGGGGAGTTCAGACGAACAGGGAACATGGGGAAAACAGAAGCTAAAAATGTCCTGAGTGGCCTGGAAGGAGACCCCTGTGGTGGGCAGGAGCTGGATTCTGCGCCTCCGGCCAGAGTCAAGGAGCAGCCACGAGTAAACCTGGCTTCTCACTTCCCAAGCTTGGCCTTAAGAGGGTGGGGGAGCTTGCAGCGAGCCCCAAACGAGAGGACACGAGATGGCGGAAACCAGGATTTGCCTTTCACAGAAGAGCGGAGGAAGGGGCCCTGGGAGCCCTGGTTGGTGGGAGAGCGATGAGGTGGTCACGGGCACACCAAGGCCTGACATCCAAGGCTACCACTTGGTCTCTGGGCTGGGGAGTTCCTGAGGGATCCCTCAGGAGAGCCAAGGTTCAATGCAGGTCTCATAAAGGGTACGGTTGGAGTGCCAGGCCGTGTGGGAGATCCCAGCCATTGGACACCTCACTATGGCCCCCCGAGCCAGGAGAGTCTTCAACCCAAAAGAATCCCGCAGATAAACCTTCAAGGTGGGCAAAGGGGCATGGAAGAAAGACATAGGGAGGACAAAGTAAGTTCCTGCTGGTGTCCCAGACCCCCTCCCCACAGGGTGAACCTTTCAACTCCCATGTCAGTGGCAGAGAGAGCCACAGACAGCTGGGACAGTGCGTGCAGAAAGGGAAGGTAATTCCAACGAACTCACCAGTTGCTCCTCCATCTCCAAGACCGTCTCATTTGCATCATAGAAACCAAAGAAGCTACAAAAAGATTGGGGGGTAAGGGGGAGGTTATCAGGAGAGCTGGAGAAAATCAAGGTGGGCTAGGGTCCTTCAGGAACTCATGGCCTGTTGAGGACACAAGCAGCAAGGAGGACACTCAAAATACCAATATTTAACTGGGTATCATGTACCTCATGAGGTGATGCACTGAGGGTACAGCATCACTTCTGCAGAATTCCCATCAAAAATGCACAATCTGAATCTAATCATGAGGAAATAGCCAACAAATCCAAACTGAGGGACATTCTATAAAACAGCTGGCTCATACGCTTCAAAAATATCAACGTCGTGTACAAAGACCAAGAAAGTATTCCAGATTAAAAGGGACTAAAGAGACATGACAACTAAATGCAACACAGGATCCTGGGTTGGATCTTGCACTGGATTTTTTTCTATAAGGACAATTGGGAAAATTTGAATAAGGTCTACAGAGTACTGTATCAATGTTAATTTCCTGATTTTGATCATTATTGTGGATATGTAAAAGAATGTCCTGTACATAGAAAATAGACACTGACATACTGAAGTTTTCAAGGGTGAAGAGATATCATGCAACCTGCTCTCAAATGGTTCACACACATACTCCGTACATATATATATATATGTGTATATATATATATAGAGAGAGAGAGAGAGGGAGGGAGAGAGAGGATGCTAAGGTAAACTCGGTAAGATGTTAACATTTGGGAAACCTAGGTGAAGAGTATACAAGATTGCTTTGTACTACTTTGGTAATTTCTTGAGTATGAAATTATTTCAAAATAAAAAGTTCTTAAATTTTTTTTAGTTAAGAATATTTAACTGGCATGGGCACTGAGTGGACACAGGCCATAAATAACTGAACAAATGCCAGCATGGGCTATGGGAGCAAAGAGGAGAGGCTACTACCCTAGTTTTAGAGCATCAACAAAGGCTTCCCAGCGATTACCCTGGACTAAGGAAGGCTGTCCCAGGCAAATGCAACAGCAAGAGCAGCACAGAGGTAAGGCACAGCTGGGTGCGGGGGGTGCTGGGTTGGAGGCCTGGAGGCCTTGTTGAAGGGCTGGAAAGCAGTAGGGGCACAAAGACCTGGATTTTAAACTCCAGCTCTGCCACACACTCCCACTGTGTGTGGTTGATCATGTTGCTTATATTCTTGGCCCTGTATAAGAATACCTCCTTTATAGAGAGGAAGCAAAACATTGTGGTTGGGCTTCCCTGGTGGCGCAGTGGTTGGGAGTCCGCCTGCCGATGCAGGGGACACGAGTTCGTGCCCCGGTCCGGGAAGATCCCACATGCCGCGGAGCGGCTGGGCCCGTGAGCCATGGCCGCTGAGCCTGCACGTCCGGAGCCTGTGCTCCGCAATGGGAGAGGCCACAGCAGTGAGAGGCCCGCATACCAGAAAAAAAAAAAAAAAAGAAAGAAGAAAACATTGTCCTTAAGTCAGACAGCCTGACTTCACCACTTAACTAACTCTAGGAATGTAGGCAGGTTATTTAATCTCTTTGTACTTAAGTTTCCTTATATGTCAAAAGAGGATAGTAGTAATTACCCTATAGGGTTGTTGTGAGAATTAAATGAGCTTTATTTGAAAAGTACTTGGAATAATGCTTTGGGACATAAAAGGTGCTATATAACCTTGAGCCATTCTTACCTTCACAGGATTGTTTGAAATGAGATAAAAAAATAAATCCCACCTCTAACTATTAGAAGGCATGTCACTCATTCACTTAAAACCTTCCAACGTGTTCCTCTCACTCAGAATTTTCAAAAAGCAAGGGCCATGGTTGCCAGGGGTCAGGGAGGGGCAGGGATGAGGGAGTTACCGTTCTTTAAAGGGTATGGGGTTGCAATTTGGGAAGGAAAAAAAGGTTCTGGAGATAAATAGTGGTGATGCTTACACAAGAATGTGAATGGACTTGACGCCACCGAACTATACACTTAAAAATGGTAACATTTTATGTTGTGTATATTTCAGGAAAAAAGGGGGGGTGCTTACTGTGCCCCACAAAGGCTCTCTGTAACTGGCTCCCTGCTACCTCTTTCACCTCCTCTCCCACCCTCTCCATAGCTCCCTGCACTCTAGCCACATGGGCCTCCTTATTCCTCAGACCTGCCCCAGGGCCTTCGCAGGTGCTACTCCTGTCCCCTGGGTTGTTCTTCCCCCAGTTTGATGCACAACTCTTTCCCTCACTTCCTTCAGTCTCTGCTCAAATGGCAACTCTTCCAGAAGGACTTCTCTGGCCACCAGCTAATATAGGCCGTGGCCATCCTCTAATCCCTTCCCCTGCCTTATTTTATCACCACTTCATATAGATTTACATTTATTATCTGTCTCCCCCACAAGAATGTAAGCTACGTAACACCATGGACTTCTCTTTCATTTACTACTGCAGCCCCAGGACCCAGAACAGTGCCTAGGCACACAGAGTATTTGTTGAGTGACTAAGGTAGATCAGGTGACATTTCAGATCACTCATGATGATCAAAGGCAGGCACAGAGTGCCGTGAAGCCATGGATTTTCCTGAGGAATAGGATAGAGGGGATGAGCTGGAGGCTATTACAGTAGTCCAGGTAAGTAAAAGCGGTGGTAGGAAATGTGATTACATGGCATGTGGAACCATACACAGGCACCAATGTCATATTCCTGGTTTGGATACTGTGCTATAGTTACATAGGATGCAGCCATTGAGGGGAGCTTGGTGATGGATACACAGGACCTCTCTAAACTATCTTTGCAGCTTCCTACGAATCTGTAAATATTTCAAAGTTACAAGTTTTTACAAAGGGGGGTTGGTAGGGATGGAGAGCAAGCAGACTCTACCTAGTAGAGTCAGCAGGGCTTAGTGACTGGCTGCGTATAAGAGGCTAGGAGATGACTCCCAGGTTTTGGTCTTGGGTGACAAGATGAGTGGAGGGTAGGGGTATTACCCAGCGGAAGCAGCAGGCCAGTTTTAGAAATGAGATAAAGATTGGTGGGGGCTGGAGTGTCCTTAGCCAATCTTCAGGCCACACAGTCCCTTATTACCTGGACTGCCAGGGGGTAATGACACCATCATCAGGGCCCCCAATCAGCACCAGGCGGCCCACACGAAGAAAGTTCTTCCGCCAAGCTGCAGAGTGGGAAGAAGAGAGCCTGAGTCAGTCACAGGGGTCAGGCCAGGTTGGAGAGGGGAACACGGCGGGTCAGAGAAGCAGAAAATGGGACCAGGGTAGGAGCCTGGGGTCTTACCAGTGGCATTGGGATGGTCTCTTTCCCCATTGATCAGGGCCAGGAAGCTGCTGGCATTGAGGTACAAGTCATCATGGTGGGGGTCTGGGTACAAACAGCAGTTAGAAAGGTTGTCAGAGAAGCAGGGAGAAGAGGCAAGACCAGAGGCTGGAAGACCAATCTGGAGGCTAAAGTAATAGACAAGGTGAATAGTAATATAATAGTAGCCACGATAATTGTAAACATAATAGCAAACACCTTTTTCTAACACCTGCTATGAGCCAGATACTGTTCAAAGTACATTACATTCATTAATTTATTTAATCCTCATAACCACCCTATAAGGTATGTACTATATCATTATACAGATGAGGAAAATTGAGTCACAGGAAGGTTGAGTAACTTGCCCAAAGTCATGCCGCAGGGCCAGGCTTCAAACCCAAGCAGTCTGGACCCAGCAGCATCCATGGTCTTAAAAACTACACCAGGCGTTTGCAAACTATGACTCATTAGCGAAATCCAGTTCACTGCTTGTTTCTGTAAATAAATTTTATTGCCAACACAGACACACTCATTCATTTACATAAGATATATGGCTGCTTTCACATGACTGTGGCAGAACTGAGTGGTTGTGACAGAGACTACGGCCTGCAAAGCTCAAAATATTTACTGTCTTGCCCTTTAAGGATACAGTCGGCCGACCCCTGCAGCAGGCTATACTCTCTAAGGCAAATAAGGTGATACACATAAAGCATTTTGAACAGTGCCTGTTCACATAGTAAGTGCTCAATAACTGTTAAGTTATCGTTATCATTGCTGTTGGTTATGGTAGAGGTGGGAGCAGCAGGCCCTATCCTCCAGGATGCCCTTTCCATGGAGGCCCCAGTTTGGCATGTCCTACTCACCATGCCAGTAGTTACAGATGGAGAATTCCTGGCCCCAGGGGCTATAGCAGATGCGGTAGAGGTTGGACCTCATGGAGGTGGGGAACAGCCACTTCAAATAGTCCGTGTCTGGCAAGAGAACAGCAGTGCCAGCTGGTTCCAAACTTGTGCCCTCAAGACTCAGGGTCCCCCCCCCCCCATGGAGCCCACAGTGCCCACTCACCTCCATACTGTCCCATCTGTGGAGAGGAGAGAGAGATGAAAGAATCCACATTGTGGTCATCCATCACAGACAGCAGTGCCCGGCATACCAGGCCCCCTGCAGGCGGAACACCACATTGGGCAGGGACTTAGGGACAGCCGGGCCAACACTGCCCCCCGTCCGCACCCCACACACACACAGTGTACCTAAAGGAAACTGAAGCCCAGAGAAGGCACACACCGTGTCGAAACATCCACGTCATGTAAGTGACAGAGCCAGAATTCGACACTGGGCGTCCCGACTAACTGTAGGGTGCTTTTTACTGTCCCACTACCTTTTATGTCCAAGAACCATGGGTAATGGGCAAAGAAAGGGGCAGCAGTGCAGGGAGCCTCCCTCCCACTCAGGACACACACAGAGATAAGACCCAGGTACTGAGGGAAGTCAGAAAAGGAGGGCTCAAGTATCAGGGCTCTGGCTGAAGCAATGTGGCTCAAAAAAGGGAACACTAGGCAGTGTCCCTCAGATAAGGATCAAGCCTCAGATAGGGCTTAGGAGCTGGGGTGGGAGACGGTGCCTACCCTGCGAGTAGCAGATGAGATGCACCCCTTGAGGGGCCTTTGCCATGATGGGGGCCACAGCCTCTCGGAACCCTTGCACCTGTTCCCACAGGGGCCGCAAACTCTCTCTCCCATCGAAGAGATCGAGCACTGTCACCACAGTCCCAGGGTGTGTCTGTGGGAAGGGGGCAATGCCCCAACCGGGGATGGACGATGAAGCCCCTCCACACCGACCCCTGGCCAGCGCCCACATGCCTATTGTGCCCTGCTAGAACCAAGGATCTCTCGTCCCCAGACTTTCCCCACGCCAGCACCAGCTCCCCGAGGAAGTTGGCAGGCCCAGCATTCAATTCCCCATTCTCCTTCCCCAGCCTCTGTAGACGCCACCAACGCCCCACAACCGGAGGTCCCCTGCCAGACCTCGTTGATGTATTCCAGCAGGTGGCGGAAGCTGTACGAGCTGTCAAAGAGCCCATGCACCACGATGACCGGCTTGTAGGAAGCCCGATGGGGCGCGGGGGTTGCGGGCAGCAGCAGCAGCAGGAACGGCAACAGGAGCAGGAACCCCGCCGGGGGGAGCCGCAGCCCCGGGAGCCCCAGCATGCTCCCGCCTGAGAAGGGGGCGATGAGGGCCTGTGAGAGAGATGACAACACCCCCTGCCTTCCGAACAGACGCCGGCAATCAAGCGTCCCCTGCCCGTTCCCACACCAGGTCCTTGTCACAAAATATCCTACTTTTACTCTAGTCCTCTCCCCACGAACACCGCCCCCAACCACATTGTAAACGCACTGACGCTCACCCAAGCCCCGCCCCTAACTCAGCGGGGACTCTGTCCCCAGGCCAGCATCTTCCTAATGCATCATCCCAGCCAGGCAAGACGGGGGTTTTGCAAGAAAGACCCCTGAGCAGCAGCGCAGGACCCCTGGAGAGTGCAAAGGCCCACCTGGCCTGGGTCCGTGAGCCTCGCTCTGCCCGCTGTTTACTTCCCTGCAGCTTGGAACCCACGTGGGGGAGGGGAAGGGTGTAAGGAGAACGCGCGCAGGGGAATGACGGATGGGAGAGGGGAGGCTGCTCAGGGTCGCACTCAGCCGTCACGTCCGGGGCTTTCCCTACCAACCGTGCCAGTGTCCCCCGCAACGCAGGCCCGAGACTGGAGGGGCAATGGAACAATCCATTGCGCCGAAAGAGCGGGGGAGAAAATAGGTGGAGCGATCCACTTAGACCGGCGGGGAGAGGCAGAAGCAGCAAACATGTCCTGGGAATTGAAAGACTGCCTCTTCAGTCCCTGCGGCAGCAGCGACCCAAGGGTCCCATTTCCCGGCCTTGATTCGCCCTACTTCCCAATTCAGGCGTCCGGCTCCGCAAAGGAACACGGAGTTTAGTTCTCTTTCCCCAGGGAGGCGCTGGGAGAACAGACTGGGGAAAGGTAGTCCTTCGCAGTTCGCCGTCCGTCTGATGAGGGCTGAAGGTAGCCCAGGCGGACCGTACTCCTAACCCCTTCCCTCCCGCCCGCGCCGGATCTGCGTCTTACAACTCTTCATCCTGAAGTGCTTGTAGTGCCCTTGTTTCCAGAGACACGGAGAGCCCTCGAGGCCCCTCGAGGTAAAAGTGCAGCTTGGCCCAGTTTCTTCTGCCCTACTCTACTCCGGGGCCCATCTGTGACACCACCCCCGCCCCCCAGGGGCGGAGGGACCCTAGGGCAGCGCTGACTCAGGCTCGTTTGCTTTCGGATGAGTCTTTCCACCAGAGCGACTCCACAGCCCCGCCCTGAACTTGGAGCTCCTTGTGGGCGGCTCCTTACTCAGACCTTCCCACTCGGTCTGGACTTCTGAACTCCAGGCGTCCCGCACCTCTCCACCTGTGACCCCTACCGATACCCAGGTGCCCGGGTTAGGGCTTTTACTTAGCATTTAAAGACGTTTCCCTTGATTTTTTTTAAAAAAAATCGCAACTTCTCTGAATTCCTCTCTCTATTCACAAGGTCTTTGCCAGTCTAAGTCTCTCCCAATAAAACCAACTTGCGCCCCGAGCTGTGTAGAGGATGGGGTGGCGGTAGAGGGTTCGGGGCTCACGCGAACGCAAACGCCTTAGAAGCCAAGTGAGCGGTATGGGGCTGTGATCTAAATCTCTGGGGCCTGGGAATCGCCCTGGCAAGCGCCTCTCTTACAACTCTGTAGTTTCTGCCTGGAGTCAGAGGGGAGGGACAGAGCTCCGGAGAGCGACTGCCTCAGACGGGGGCCGGGAAGTACTAGTCTAAAGGGGGAGGGTGGGATGGGTAATAATGACTCCCAGTTACGTTTTTGCAAAAAGCCCAACTCTGGTCAATCTTGGCTGACTGCTGATCTTCACCCCCTATCCCCACGTACAAGCTCCCAAGATACAATAAGCAAAATAAAAAGACTGCAGTTACCGCTGTGCCCCCAGGTCGACTCAGGCAATGGCGCTGCGTCTTGGCGGGGGTGGTGGGTGGGTGGGATTTCAGGAATGGATCTGAACACTGAGGGCCCTGGAAGCTCTAAGAAGCCCAATAAGTAAAAGGGGGAAGGGGGACCAAGCACGTATTCCCAAACCGAGCTGCCAGCAATAAGCAGTTGATCCGTCCCCTCCTCCCAGCGGGCTTCAGCTCCTTCATCCTGGAGAGGAAAGGTATCTATATATCCCCCAAGCTTCCTCTTCGCCCTACACTGCAACCCCCAGCCCCCAACACACCATAGGCCTCCTACCTCTGAACTGCTATAGACCAGAGCCTCTCACTTTACCTCCCGATTCATCCCAGGCCAGGGTGGCAGGTCAAGGTCATAACCCTGGGAACTTTTCAGGTCATGGCCGGCCTCAACTCTGCACACGGTTTTTTCTCTCTCTCTATTTTGTTTTGTTTTGTTGTTTGTTTGTTTTTGGTTTTGTTTTTACGGTTCTCTCTCATACAGTCATCTCTCATACAGTCATCTCTCCTACAGAGGGGAAAACTAAGAGCCAAGGATTTGGGAGAAAATCCTGAGATCTTATAGGGACTCTGAGGGAAGCTGAGGAGGGGGAGGCCTGACTGGGTTGAACAAGATCCAGAGGGAACTGGGGTATTGAATCCACTGAGCGCCTGTTCGCTGCCTCCACAATATAATCACTACGGCCAGTCTTGGAGGGGAAGACTCTAGAGAGTTCTTTCTCCCTCCTTCCTTCCCTTAGTACCACCCGCCTTGCTTGGTCTTGCTTGCCTCCCAGTTTCCATGACAACTCCAAAGGAGCCCAAACTGGGGGCTTGAATGCCGGGGTGAGAGGAGGCGAGACGTAGTCCAAAAGCGGAGACCGAGTGCGGATGCGTCTGGAGGATTCCCCCTCCCTCGCCTCGGTCCCTTTAAGCTCCTCCCCTCCCTGCTTTCCCTCCGCCCCCCGCCGCCACAGTCTTCATCTCTCCATCTCTGCGCTGCTGCCGGCTGCGCAATCTGCGCACCCAGACTCCGGTGCGAGCCAGGGATCCTGACTCCAGACTCCGGTTGCACGGCTCCTGTCCCAGCGAGACAGCAGGCATGTCATCCGAAAAGTCAGGTAGAAAACAACAACAAAACCTCCAGCCCTCTCCAGTGTCTCCTGACTCTTCCCCCCCCCACCCCCTCCCTTACCCCTCCCTAGCGGTTGGTTCTGTTTCATTCCCCTTGTATCCAGCTCTCCACACCCCGACCCCCAACCCCCCTCCTCTTTTTATATCCCTCCCTTCTCTTCCTTTCCTCCTGCCAGTCTCAGCCTCAGTCCCTTGCCAACAACATGGGTTAGGGGGGCAGGTTGAGAGGGCGAGGGAAGTACAAGAGTGACTTAGCATCAGCCAGGTACTGCATGGATAGCATCATTGCAAGTGACAGATGGACAGATGACACTGGCTCGCGTGGAGACATCCAATGGGGAAATATGGAGAGATGATCAGATGGGGGTTGCCAGGGGGGTAAAATCCAGAGGACCCTTCTTTAATCTGTCCTAAAAGTGGTACTGAGACTCCCTAAGAGACTAGGGCACCCCCTCCCCACTGAAGGAATGGCAGAGAGGAACATGTTATCCTACCTGTGTTTATACAACTGTTGAACTGAGCACATGTTAACAGTGTTGCATGTCTACACACGTGCACACACAGGACCAGCTCGCATAGGCTAGCCCAAAGGCTGCCATAAGCCAAGGAGCATATGAATTTGGGTCTGCAGGTTAAAGCTGTGTGCCCATTGCTGAGGAAGGGAGAGGAGCAGAAGAGAGTTATGACCTCAAAACTAGATTGAAAAGCGGGGGCGGGGGGGGGAGCTGATGG
Organism: Stenella coeruleoalba; assembly: GCF_951394435.1. NCBI lineage: Eukaryota > Metazoa > Chordata > Mammalia > Artiodactyla > Delphinidae > Stenella > Stenella coeruleoalba. The sequence continues at coordinate 23,837,420 of NC_137156.1, read as the reverse complement.
CCTAGATACAACCTCTCTGCTGCCCCAAGAATGAGAGATGGCTTCTCACCCATCTCCTCTCTGTCTCTCCCATTATCTTCCTCCATCCCTGACCCTCTGTGTCTCCCCCTGCCCCTCCTTATCTCATCTGTCTTATCTCTCCCCACACCTCTGCTCACCGCCCCCAGGCCTCCCCGACTCAGTCCCTCACACCTCTCCACCACCCTACAATGCCCCCCAGCCCCCGGCCGAACCTCCCGCCCCGCCCCCACAGACAGCCCCTTCCTCGCACCATCACCACCACCACCACTACCACCAGTCTGGCACTGCCACCCTCCCGCGCTTAGGGGCTGGGGGCCTGGCTTCCGGGGCCGCCGCTCTGCGCGGTCCCTCGTCCTCCGCCACCTTGCCGAGGCCTCCGCATCACGTCCCGCCCGGCCCGGCCGCTGGGGTACCCCCATCCGGCTGCGCTACCTTGCCCCGCATGCCACCCGACCCTTACCTGCAGGAGACTCGCTTCGAGGGCCCACTACCCCCGCCGCCGCCCGCCGCCGCCGCCCCGCCCCCGCCGGCGCCCGCTCACACTGCCCAGGCCCCGGGCTTCGTGGTGCCCACGCACACTGGAGCGGTAGGCACGCTGTCACTGGGGGGCTACGTAGCCCCTGGTTACCCCTTACAGCTGCAGCCTTGCACTGCCTACGTGCCAGTCTACCCGGTGGGCGCGGTGAGTACGGGGCGGACAGGGGCCTGGGGGAAGGGGGGGATGGAACAGGACCTGGAATTGGGGACACACTGAGGGGCTGGTGGGATAGAGAAAGAGGGCCAGGGGACCAGGCGGCGTTCTGGGGCCAAGGGAGAGGAGAGACTAAGGAAAAGCTTGGGAATGGGGCGAGGCGGGGAGGGAGTGGTCTGGTGGTCAGCTGGAGTCAAAGATCAAGGCCTGGCAGGGGAAACAGCCTAAAAGTCCAGAGGAGGTTTGAAAGAAGGAAACAACCCTCTTTCTCTGCCAGACGTGGAAAGTTGGTGGGCTCAAGGAGGGTAAGAGTGACGTCTTCTCCCCACAACCTTCCTTCCACAGCCCTATGCCGGCGGGACCCCGGGGGGAACGGGAGTAACCTCCACGCTTCCCCCCCCGCCCCAAGGCCCAGGGCTGGCCCTGCTGGAGCCGAGGCGCCCGCCCCATGACTATATGCCCATCGCGGTGCTGACCACCATCTGCTGCTTCTGGCCTACGGGCATCATTGCCATCTTCAAGGCAGTGCAGGTGCGTGGGGGGGTGGGAGGGGGAGGGAATGGAGGCGGAGTATGGAGAGGAGGGCTCACTAGGTCTTCCTTAATCCCATGGAGTGCTGGACGTTTTGGGGAGCACCTCAGAGGGAGACTGAGGCGTGCGGCCGAGGTAGCAGCTCTCTGATCTGCTCTCCCCCACCCTCCCCCGCAGGTGCGCACGGCCTTGGCCCGCGGAGACATGGTGTCAGCCGAGATCGCTTCACGAGAGGCCCGGAACTTCTCCTTCATCTCCCTGGCCGTGGGCATAGCAGCCATGGTGCTCTGTACCATCCTCACCGTAGTCATCATCATTGCTGCACAGCACCACGAGAACTATTGGGATCCGTAAGGACGCCTACGGCCCGGCCCCACTCTGCGCCCCTCGACCTCCCAAGCGCGTTTTGCCGTCAAGCCGCGGATCCAGCGGGCGCCCTGCACACCCGCTTCTGGGGCCACCGGACTTGGTTACATCCTAAACTAGGCCTCTACAGAAACTCTCGCCTTGCGGGCACGCTCCGAATCCAGTTCCTCAGGAACCCCGCCAAAACCCACACTAACAGGGACGCCGCTTCCTGGGATTCCGGCCAAATGCCGGGCCCCTCAGTCGCTCCAGGCCCCCAACCCCTCTAAATACAGCGCCCCCGGCCGAACTCCCTCGGTCACTGCTCCCCAGCCTGGAAACTTGTCCCTAAAGCCCCGCCTCCTGTATAGGCTCCGCCCCGGCTCTGATAAAGCCCCGCCTCCAGGTCGGCAGGCTCCGCCTTCTTTTCTTCCCTGCGGGGTGATTCAGTCCGGTGATTGGGTTTGTGGCGCCAGGCCTCGCCCCCTTACTGACAGACTCCTCCCCTTTGCCCGGCGCGAGAGCCGAGCCCCAGGGTAGCCACGCCCCCACGCTCACTCCCACTTTTGCGAGCACAGTTCCATTTCTCCTCCACCTCATCCCCGCCTCTTTTCTTGCTAATCCCGGAACCTCTGTCTACTTTTGATTTTTTTGGAATGAGATTTGGGAGGTTACCGGTTTCAGAACCTTCACCCTGGGATGAAGATTACGTCCCCGTTCTCTGTAAATACTCCCTTCCTCCTATCCCAACTCCTGGGCGGTCGGGCAGAAGGGAACCTAGGGTACAAACCTTCCAGTGTCCGGAGGGAGCCGGTCCCTCCCCGTCCCCTCGGTAGTCCTCACCTTGTTCTGATCTGTGTGTGAGTGTGTGTGTGAATTTCTGAAAGACAATATTAAATAGATTAAGTGGATTTATCACATGCAACTCCGAAGACTGCAGCCTTGCGAAGACCCTGCTTTTTTGGTTTCCCCTTTCACCTCCCCTCATCTCCCCTTCTGGGGCATGGGGAAAGCGGGGGAAGAAAACTGACAGAGACAAAAGTGAGAGGAGACAGATTCCCAGGACACCAGACAGACAAACACAAATATGGGGGGAAGGGGCCTCCCTGGGAATCCTACTGGGGAAGACCTTGAGATCCATCCTTGGTAGGGATTTCTTTACCCAGCACACCTTTTCCACTCCTTACCAGACTGGGCTTAAGGCTTTGGAGAGGAGGGAAGATTTACAAGCAGACCCAGGGATCTATTCCCAGAACTCCAGGAAGTCAGGAGGAAAGAAGGCAGACCATTCTGAAAAAGTTGGCCAGGGGTAGGGTGGCATGGGGCAGGGAAAAATGCCATCTGCCCACAGCTGTTCCTGCTTGCAGGCTGAAGGGTGGCAGACAACTTGGATTAGCCCTACTTGGTGTGTCGTACCAGTGTAGGGAAGGCAAAGGAAGCAAAGAGCTGTGGGAGTCGGGCTGCTATAACAAAAATACCATCACTGGATGGCTTATAAAGAACAGAAATGTACTGCAAGCCTGAGATCAGGGTGCAGCACAGTCAGGTGCAGGCCCTCTTCTGGGCTGTAGACCTCTCACTGTATCCTCACTTGGCCGAAAGGGCTAGGGAGCTCTTTGGGGTCTCTTTTATAAGAGCACTAATCCCACTCATGAGGGCTCTACTCTCATGACCTAAGTACCTCCCAAAGGCCTCACCTCCTAATACCATTGTATTGCACATTAGAATTTCAATATATGAATTGGGGGAGAGGGGAGGGCACACAAACATTCTGACCAAAGCTGAGTGCCAGGGAGGAAGTCCAGAGCCTCTCAAGTCTGCCCGGGGCTAGTTGCTCTCTCCTATCCTGAGATCAACCAGGAGACCTCTTGGGGAGGGGGAGGAGACACAAGCGGTGGGCTTGGTATCTTCAGTTGTACACCTGCAGGACAGGGTCCTATCTTGTATTCCATGCAGGATACTGCTGAAACATTGTCCGAGACAGCAGGTATGAACACTGAAGCTCATGAAGTTTATAATCTAGAAGGAAAGCCATGCACTGTGATAGGAGACATGGGATGAGGATGGGATGGAGTATGGAAATCATGGGTTCTCCTTTGGATGTTTCAGGTTTCATGTGCCTTCCGGACCCAATTTCGTGAAAAAAGAACTGACATCTGCAGCTTGCACTTCCTCACTACCTACTCACTTTTCCCCTGTTGAATAGGGTGTATTGTTGTCAGAAATGTCTTTCTTTCATACACTGCTTCTTAACCCTTTGAAATGCGCTTCCATTCCCAACTCTACTGAAATTGTTCTTTCAAACAGTACGAAATGACCAAAAGTTACCAGGAGCCAAAATCAATGGCATTTTCACAGTACACTGCCTCTCTGAACCCTCCCATGTGCCCTAAGTATCTATATCTGGATTTCTTTTCCCTTCTCTGAGAATTTCCCTTGAAAAAATCTCGTCCACTCCAAACTCAGACGTCATTTGTAACCAGATGCTTCTTTGCTACAGACTGAATGTTTGTGTTTTCCCAAAATTCATCTGTTGAAGCCTAATCCCCAATGTGGTGATGGGGCATTTGGGAGATGATTAGGTCTCGAAGGTAGGCCCTCATGGATGGTATTAGTACCCTTATAAAAGAGACTCCAGAGAGCTCTCTTGCTCCTTCCACCATGTGAGGACATAGCTAGAAGAAGGCTGTCTATGAACCAGAAGGAGCTCTCACCAGACACTGAATCTGCCAGCACCTTAATCTTGGAATTCCCAGCCTCCAGGACTGTGAGAAATTGATTTCTGTTGTTTATAAGACAGCCAGTTTATGGTATTCTGTTACAGCAGCCCAAATTGACTAAGACATTCTGCAACCTATGTATTTATAGGCAGACATTCTTCTGGTGCTTGTGGAACACGGATGGTTGGACGGATGGTTGCTGGTTCTCTAAACTCAGCAGGTTCCAAACCAAACAGATGAAATGCCACTGAAAACCTGCTTCCCTACCTTCGTAGACAGCACCATTTCCTGGGCGCCCTTATCTGAAAACGTGACGCCCCTTCCACCTCCTTCCTGCCTTTACTTTTGGGGAGCTGTTAAGCTCAGTCAATTCTGCCATCACAATGTCTTTTGACTCTGTAACTTTTTCCCAACTCTTGCTGGAAAAATGACCTCATCTAGGATTATTGCAACAGCTCCCCTTTCCTACCTCTCCCTACCTCAAGTCTCCCTTGACACTGCTGTCAGGTTATCCTCCCTAAACACACTTCTCACAACCCCTTAACACACCTCTCAAAAGCCCTTCAAGATTCCCTATTGTTTACTCACCCGGTTACACAATTTTAATCTGGCCTTCAACCTCTTCCATAATTTGAAATCATCCAGCTTTCTCTGGAACCAAACTGTACTATTCACCATTCCCACTTCAGGTCTTTACCCAGCTGTTCTTCAAATCTAAGACCTCTTACTCCAATCTCTGCCTGTTACAAACCAAATTGTTTGCTGCTTGTCATGTGTTTCAGACCACATCTAAGCTTTTGCTCACGATATTCTCCTTCCCTTCACATCTGCTTCTTCACTTGGCTAAAATGTACCTACCCTTCAAGGCTCAGATCAATTGACCCCTTCACTCCAGCAAGAGGGAATCTCTCTCTATCACGGGTTGGACTAAAGCAGTGGGTTTCTGAACATAGCTCCAGGCATTCCTTGGAGCCATGATTTTTACCCCTGGCTGTACATTATAGTCATCTGGGGAGCATTTAAAAATCCCAAACCCCAGGTCGCATCCTAAACCAATTAAATCACAATCTCTTGGGACTCAGGCGTCAATATTTTTAAAGACATCCCCAGGTGATTCCAAAGGTCGGGATCCCAGCCAAGGCTGGGAATCACAAGCTTAGAGGCACTTTGGGGACCACCGCAGAGAGGAGAGGCCGAAAGATGTGGCTTCAACTAGAGCCAATTTCTTTAGGAGAAAGTATCTGGGTCTAAAACATACCCATTGTTCACTTTATCTGGATTTTTTCCCATCTCTTCCGGCTGAGATCTTGATGTCCTCACCTTACCTTGTCAGCTACTTGAAGGCAGGAGCCAAATCTGGCTTATCTCTGGTTTTCAGACCCTCACAGATAAAACCTCTTCTATCAATCTTTGAACTCAATTGAATGGAAAGGAATTAAGGAGAGAAAGAAGTGAATGAAAATGACTTCTCCAAGCTCTCATCACCTCACTCAGATTTCTCCCTCGGAGGCGTATTCCAATTCATTTCTCCTCCTACCTTACCTCAACTCCCTCCAAGAGCAAGGATGCCCGTGGCTCTTGTCCTCCTATCAACAGAGCTTCTATCCTCCAGGAGGAGAGTCTTTGGACCTTCTAACAGCTATTGGGAGCTCTGATTCCCCCATGATTCGATTCTGGATTATCACTCTCCTGTTGAACCCTCACTGAAGATTCAGTATCTAGCTTACTGCCTTTCTCTCTGCCATCTACTCTCTACCATTCCTCTCTACCATCTACCTCTGCCATTTCATTATTTTTGGTGGCTTCAATATCCATGTAGATAACCATACAGCACCCTCGTCAGTTCCTTCCCTTCCTCAACTCCAATGATGTTTCCCCCCTCCCCAGCCACTGTCTCCCTGTGTCACGTCTTTGACTTGGTTACCACAAATAATTGCCTCCCCTCCAAAATCTCTTCAGTCTTTTCATGTCACCCCTCCTCCTTCACTCAGTATCCCTGTTCCAAAAATTCTTCAACCCCACCTGGACCTCCCATTCATTGACTCTCTCACTCTTCTTTGCCGCTAGATACCCTCATTTTTTACTTACCTCAATACCTACTGCAGATCCCAAGATTCAACACTGTAATTGCCTCTCAGGCCTTGCACTGTATTCTTGGTCCCTCTCCCTTCAACACATTTTATCCCTGGTTAAATCCAACTCTGCCTGCACCACACCTGCACCCAAGAGCTGAATGTGTCTGGGGAAAAAACACACAGTCATACCGACTGGTCTCGCTTCCTTTCCGCCTTCAGTGTGGCCTGCAAGCCTGCATTTTCCCACATTCCCCAAATCTGAGACCACAATTTCATAAGATGACAACCTTTCTTCCTATCTCAGTTAGAAAATAGAAACTGTCAGAAAAGAACTTCCTCATGGTCCCACCCCCAAATCTACCAGGCCACCTGCATCTCTATTGAATTCAATGCCTTCCCCTTGTTACTGCAGAGAAGCTGACCTGCTCACTGCCCCCATCCCATCTGTGAGCTGGGATCCCATTCCTTCTCACCTGCACAGAAATGGGACTCTTGAAATTATCCCCTATCTCTCCCACATAATCAGCTTTCCCCTCATTACTGAAACATTCCCATCACCATATAAACATGCTGCAATAATACAGCTCATCTTTGAGAATAAGGGGAAAGAACTCTTTAAAAAAATATATATATATATATATATTTATTTGGCTGTGACAGGTCTTAGTTGCCACATGCGGAATCTTCTTTGCGGCATGCAGGATCTAGTTCTCTGACCAGGGACTGAACCCAGGGCCCCTGCATTGGGAGCATGGAGTCTTAGCCACTGGACCACCA